>NC_137247.1:20428226-21149648 GCF_051294905.1 Botryllus schlosseri | reverse complement strand
AGTTACGTGCAAATCGGAAAGTCATGTTCACATAAGCATGGCGATTCAAATCACATAACTTTGATTGCTATTGCACAGATCACGGAATAGAATTTCAATACAGACAGCAAACACCGATCCGTATTATTTTATGAAACCGCCAATTCAAAAATCGATTCGCTTCCTACTCCAATGGGCTGTTTTTCTTTGTGCAGGAAGATTTCATGATTTATTGCTTTAAAACGGATCAACTACCCATCTAAAGTTGTTAACGGCTATTACACTGTGCTGCGTTTGAATATTATTTTTCACAGGTCAAAAATGTTGTAACTGTTTTTGAATCAATTTTGTGTGTTGAACTCGAAAATGCAACAAGTAGGGATGGTGTGAACCTCTGAAAGGTTCAGGTTCGTGTGAACGCGAACCCTTTTGAAAGGTTACGTGCGAACACGAACGTGAACCTCATGACGTCACGTGACGTCGTATTGCTAGTTCCAGCCATACATTTCACTGAAGTGATAGTCTGTATGAATGTGCATTGTGCAAGCACACGATACCTATAGCGACGACTCGGGCCACATAATGTCACAATGTTGAAGTACATATATAATTTTTAAGCGTCGTCAAATGTATCAACTGGGGGAAATAAATGACATAATAATCCCACAAAATCAATATCTTCCGTCGCTTTGCCTACAATTTCTACGAGGACTTGCAACTGAATATAAGCTTACGCAGTAACGGTCTAGGCCACATCGGACAATGTATTCGGCGTCTGAGTGTTGCGACGTTGATATTGAGTAGAGAGTAAAGCGCGTTTCTATACTTGTTGCCGATAGTACCCCATCAATAAGTTATAGAGCAGTAGCCAACACCACAATCGCACAGATTTTGTTTTTATGGTACAATAAACATATGAAGTGTCAAGATTGACCCCATACGCCTGCAAGATGTTTTTCATCAGACAACGATATCAATTCCATTGATCCGTTGAATAAACAACATTTCCTGACTACATATAGCGTATTTCTCTCTTGGTGTTGTGTCATTGCGGGTCAAGGTCAGAGCAGAGAATCACTAAAATTCACAAACGGAGAGCTGGATATTTCGAGCAAACTTTTGTAACAGAGCAAGTAAAATGTTTTGTCAAGGTACATGCTCGTTTAGTATTGATTTTGTTATGCCGCCAGCGCCATGCATAGAGTGGCCTGCAGTTGACATGCAATAAATTTCAACCAAAGATGTTATAATGAGGTGAAAATTGTAATATATCGAAGAGGTTCACAGTGCAGAGCCTACTAAGGTTCGTTTGTGAACGTGAACCTCTAAATTTGTGAGGTTCACTCACAGACCGCGAACGTGAACTTCACGTTCACACCATCCCTAGTAACCAGTTTTTTCAATCAGGTCAAGTTTTTTCTTCATCGCATATTCAATTATGCAAGCTTTGGTCATTATTGTACACAAAGAAATTAAGTTATGTGGTAGCTTAATAGGTCATGCATGTTGTCAATTTTTGCAAGATGGTATTTTTATTTGAATTTAAGGTTTTTGCAGTGACAGCCGTTTTAAATACTATACTAAAATATAATAACCCCGTTGAAATATAGGCACTTACAACTAGCCAAGTAAGCATAATTTTGTTCGATGTCGCTCAACCTAATAGAAGAAGGTATAAGTTAATATGTTACGCTATAGACACGTAAACACTTAGCACAAATGTGTTTCAGATGCGAAATCCTTGCCCATCTCAATGTGTGAAGTGTTAAATGAAAACGAACTATTCAAAATAGCTTAACAAAGAAAGCGTTGTGCGGAACATGATGATAAATAAAACTGATACTGATGCTGATATTTCGACGATAAATACGGAAACAAAATATGATGTAAATGATTTATGCTGGCAATAAATGTCACTTCAAAGATTTTCTTCCCTTGACCTTTCCTTCTCCTCTCTGACCTGTGCCTCGTAACCAGGGCTTCTATGCTTTCTGGGGAAGTTTAAAATGACTACTCGAAAAGCTGCCCATGGTCATTTTTGTGTGTGCAGTGAAACCTTTGTCTTTGATCAGTTCACAGATATGCGTCCTTGTGCCCAAAGCTGATAATAATCCTGAAACTTCTTTACAGTATACTATACGGCAGTGGTTCTCAAATTTTTGTAGACACGCCCCCTTTTTGATAGTGGAGAATTTCGCTCCTCCTTCTCGTGATATTACGAAATATTGAAGAGGGAAATCATATTGCTACCAATCCATACGGATAGTTTGATGACATTAAAAGTTATAGCTATTGATGAGAGAATTCTGAATTATTAAATTCGGAAAATAGACAATAGACACTAGAAATACCGTGAGCTGATGGCAAATCGCGCGAAGCGCGAATTTTTCAGTTAACAGCGGCTTCGCGCCCCCTTTCAGATGCTTTCGCGCCCCCCACTTTGAGAAAGACTGCTATAGGTATTGGTTTTCGTCATAATTGAAATATTTTTTAAACTTTTCATCAAAACATCATTGCTAAATCCTTTTTATGACGTCACAAATGTTAATCGCATAACGCTGAAAGCTGTAGTTTTCGAACATTCAAATGCAATTTGCCAAAAATATAGACCTGATTGAAGAAAACGGATCACAGTTTTGGGTTGAGCATCAAAAAGTACACTAAGAACCGTCAATACTTTGGTAACCTCAAAATTAACGCAGCACAGTATAATTCATGGAAGAAATGTTGCATTGCAAGTTGGACTCCATGCAGATACCCTATTATCGTGGTATGCGAAATGATTTCTTGTTCATGAGTGGATTCTATGCCGCCGGTCGGCAATACCCGACGCTAAAGAGTGAGACAATGCAATAATTGGTTTCATCGATACATGTGCTTATTTATCAGTTCTTGAAGCAGGTGGAGCGCTTTTAAGTAGCGTATACTTTTATGCATACCTTAGTGCAGGGCTGGACAACCTGCGGCAGTACAAGGTAATTTGTGTGGCCGGGCACAACTAATTTAATTAGTGGTGTTGGCGGCCGTCGAGATGGATATTGAATTTACGAATTGACTCCCGAATGTTTGCGAGATTAATTAATCTTTAAGAGATTTAGTTCATCTTGAAATTTTCTTCACGCTGTAGGCACGATTCAATACGACTTCATTTTCGATTTTAATATAGTAATACCCTTTGTAATTTGAGACCCAGAGTAGCCTACAGATGCAAACAGCGGGGGAAAATGATGTACTCCATTTAGAAATACCAACTTAGAGTCGTGTGCTCATCACGAAATAACTTTGTTTCTGGTACGTTTGAGAGATTCAAATATCTTACCAATATACCTGCAATCCTGATGAGAGGTCAAGAAATAGCAACATGCAACAAAGTGACTACAACAATTGATCCATTCGAATATGCATCATCATTTATAACTTGCCCTAAATTTTCGAAAACTCTCCCGGTAAATCAGATCACATGATGGGCCGAGAAAGGATAAATATTTGATATTAATATGTGAAACAGCTGATATTAATGACGAAATCCATTCGTGAATCCCAGTAACTATACAATACATGGCCTCTAGCGATTTCGAAGCATATAGTAAGACCATATGGATATGGACAATTGGACATGGGTATGGACATTGGCATTTTAGCATAGGTATTTGGCGTCCAGTTAGTTCATTACGACTATGTACTGGAATGCGGCCGTAAGCTACATAAGTAATCGAAATGCGGCCGTGAATAGCAAAAAGGTTGGCCACCTGCCTTTGCGTATTTTCTCCAATATTCAAAATTTGAGAATCACTGCTCTATATATTCCATCTCATTATGAAAATATCACACTACAAATATTTCACTTCTATGATCAGTCATGGAATGTATTCCCATCTGTTCAGAAAAAGAACCACATTCCTAATTTCTCTTGAAGTAAAAGTATTCGACAGCATCTCTAAATATAACGAACAGCGAATACAGAAACGAATATTTCTTAAGCATTTTATTTGCGAAGATACATATACACATGCACATGAATATTGAAGTTTGAAAATGAGGGCCGCATGACTTCAGTTAATCCTGTAAATACAAGCAGAAGAAGTTGATTGAGGCGTTGTTGCGTTCTAAATTTGAATCAACTCCACTGAAATATATTCCGCACTGGTTGGAAAATCGTACCCTTTCCTAAATAAACGTGATCCTGCTTTATTCTAGGTCTTCCTTAAAGATGTCACGGGATATTACGGATCCGTCATCGTCTGGGACATTCATTTCCGAAAAAGCGAACCAAATTTAATCGGTGATTTTTGATAATGCCTCAGGTTAAATTGCTATGAGAGATTTGGTGGGAATAGGCTATGTGTAGAGTTGAGCTTATGAGTAGAGATATCATTAAAGCTAGAATAAATATTTTATTAACAGATTAAATAGGCTACCTACAGTAGTCCCGGCGATGAATAGGCCAAACGCCACAGTTCGAAAAAATTTACATCATGAATTTGTTAGATTTAAATATTTATGCAAATCAGGATTCCCTCGGATTAAGGTGAGAAGTATAGAACGAATGAAGGAATTCAATTGAGTGGGTGACCGTTTCTGGTAAATTCACTGCCTTCGATGTGAGACCTCACGGCCTCGTCAGCTGTACGTTTTGAAGTCTCAGGGTATTATCTGAGCTCCACTTTTCCTATATTGCTGTGCTTCTGGATTCTTTACAAAAACCGCAGATAAAGACTCGACGAGGGACGAATAGACAAGAGTAAGGAAAGTCGTCTAAGAGACTGATATCAACAACAAACAATGTTATATCGGACATTGTGCCGAGGATGACGTTAAATGAAGAGGCGGCACTTGATCGTTTCGGTAAGCTCTCATCTGTTGATTACATCGTATTGTGGCCTATGATTTTCCTGGAACATGATGTGTCTTGAGCGGGTAAAATAATAGAACAGCCAATATATTATGTTGCGAAGAAATATTCATGAATCGAAAGCGGAGACCTCACCTTCATCTCCGATGTAATAGCGTAGTCTACGAGAGCTGCGGGTTAGACGGGATCTACGGCCACGGACACCACGGATACGGATACGGAACCGCCGGTCAATATAGTGATGTTTCCAGCTGATTCGTCCTGCTGAAGACTCGGTTAAAAACAAACTCAAAAGGAGAACGATAGCGAGCAGTTTGCCGTTCATCTGAAAACATGAATGCAAAGTATGCAAATCATTCTAGAATTTCTCCCGTTCTCTCTACATGACTAGCGAGGACGAGAACAAATCAGCCCAGACCACAGGGAATAATTCTAACTATGCGGAAAGAAACAATAGTTTCCTCACTTTATCATGATCTCTTCGACCACGTTCGATGAAGTATTGACTACCTCCCGCTCCTCCTACCTATTAAATACCTTCAACGATGACAGAAGTTGTTTTCTTTTCTCGGGACAGGATATGCTCGAGGTATCACATGCTGGCAGCTTAGCTTTCACAGGAAGGAAATTATTTGACACATCCATCTACAGCAGTGTTTCTTAACCTTCTCGCCAGCGCCCGTCAGGGGGTGATTTGAATTTTGAAAGGGGCGGAAACGCTCAGAGGGCGATAATGGGGGCGCTAGGCTCATGGGGCGGTGTGGGGACACTGAAGAAAAATGGCGTCGCAGTAGGAACATATGATTATATAGTAGAACAAAATTTATATGTATCCCAGAGTTCTCATTGCAAAGTAGCATTCGACAAAATATGTCACATCTCGAAATTGTTCGTTGCGCCGCGCGCGAAATATATGCCGACAATGTTTGCAACATGTTTCCATGCATGCAGTGGTTTATTATAATTCATGTAAAATGAAATGCGCATACTTTTAGGTCGCCAATTCCCCGGTTACTTTCCACAAAATCTTTCGAACTAGGTATTTTAGCCCGCAGCGAACAGCGTGTTGAAATCAAATAAAGAGGCACTGTGAGGTGAGAGTGAGAGCGCTTTGTACATTAAAGATGAGTTGCAACGTTTTGGTCAACATGATTAACTAAATATATTTGCATTTGAGAGCTACGAAATTAAATCTTCAGAATATTTCTTCATCGTATCATAAAGGATGATACTGCTTAGTATTGTGACCCGCAGCCTTACATGAACGTTAATATATAATACAGATTGCTTTGTTTGGAATACATTCATGTTAAAGGTAATCGACCAGATGGTATGAGCCCGTACCCGATGGTTGTTATGACAACCTTGTTTTGATCACGAATATCGCACATACAATTATCATAGCGTTAATAAGTCAAGTGGTACTCTGGCGCGATTCAAGCTATTTTCAGTAGCGAGGTCGTGACCAGGGCTTGGCACAATGATTCGAGTACTCGAATCTGAATCGAGTATTAACTTTGATGATTCGAGTCGAGTGGTAAAAGACGATTTTTTCGAGTACTGAAATTATACGCTCCTCGCCACTGCATGTTAATTTATTAGCGAAATTTGTAGTTTCAATACTATTTTCCAATCTGGAAGCCTTGAAACCTTGATTGGCCTATCGCAACGTACGAAACTTATAATAGAAAGCCACGAACGTTGCGTGACATAACACATTTCCGAAGTCCTGATCATCCCACAACATTGTCACGAAGTGCAATGAAATCGGTATGGTCGAAAAAGTACCAAGGTATCTTCAATTTGGTGCATAACAAGGCATTATATGCTATTCGGTGACATAAAAGATACATATTTGAGCTTGGACATCTTTCATTATGGTATGACGTAATAATAAGTGATACTCGATACTCGACTCGACTCGAAGCATAATACATGATTCAGAATCGAATCACCCAGGTACTCGAATTTGCCCAGCCCTAGTCGTAACCCGAAAAGACCGAACTGACTTCGAACTCTTGTTTTACTACTGTCCTTAAAATATGGGGCCGCCAGACCCAGGCAATTTTCGAAAGGTGCGCTGCCGAAAAAAAGGGTAAGAACCACTGATCTACAGCGACACACTCAGATAGTTATTGTCGCTGAGTGACGAGACATAGGCTACTACGAACACGCTGGCATATGCTTGCTCTGAACGAGCGATACCAGGTAGTTCTCAGACCCCGACCGATATCACGATATTCGATCTTTCCGATGAGGCACTGATGCGGAAATTTGAAAGGAATATCGTAATTTCATTGGATTTCCACTTAATGTCGTAATTGAATGCCATTGAGAGCCATAAGAGTATTTAAAACCTTTTCTAATCAATAGCCACGATCACCCAACTTGTAGACATGTGTCTCAGGAGGTGATATGAAAGCATACAGTAACATAGTCCGCAATGTTCCCTCTAAGCTGCGCACGTGCGCAAATGCGCAGTGATGACACGGTCTCTGCGCACAGAAAATCTAAGTTGCGCACAAAAATTCCGAAGTGATGACCTTTTTTTTAGTCGTTACGCACTATTGTCCAAGGGTCTGCGCAGTGAGTTAGTGAGTGTGCGCAGACTCGTCAAAAATTAGAGGGAACATTGATAGTCCGTCTACGTCAGTGGTTCCTAATCGCCAGTCTGCCAAATATATTTCGACTTTATTTTTTCAATAGAAACAAAACATCATAATTTTAACTGATTTAGAAATTACAATGTAATTTATCTCGCTTTCAGAATTGTTGTCATCATGCAGGTCGGCAGATTTTAAATAATAATCAAGTATATCCACCTGGTTTTAAAATGTCCAAAGTGGTCGAAGCATCACAACAACAGCAGCAACAACAACAAAAGCTCACGGCCTACGTCACAATGTTGCAGGTGCTGCACAAACTGTATAAAAGTATCCTATAAATCTTTTAAGACCTCTAATATGTCAACAGGACCGAAACATCACTTCGTCATCCCCCACAAAAAAATTGGTTCTGGCCCCCAAACGATGATTGGGCAAATAACTGGAGGAAAATGCCCCCACGACCAGCCTCTACGATTTTGCATTTGACTACTAATCGCATAAGCACGAATATTAGATGTTATCTATAGTCGGTGTCGATTCGTTGTCGTTCGGTCGAATTGCTTTCACGTGAATGAAGGAATTTAGTCAACATTGTGAGAAATTTGATATATTGCTATTGGTGTTTTATTATATCTCAGCATACATTTTTCATTATTACATTCTGGGGTAATTTAAGTTTATGGATGTGTAGAAGGTTGAGAATCCTCTATCTACAATTCGACGCAACATATGATGTGATCCATAGTCGCCAAAATCGATATTTTTTATATTCTGACATCAAGCCATTGTGGAACTTTTTAAACGTTCTGTTATCTACGCAAGACCCCTCAATTGCGTCGTAAGAATTGGTAGATCTATCTATAGTTACTTACTTCGGATACTGAGTAATGTTTATTGTTGAGCAGCATCGCGCTACTTTCATTGTCTTTGCGTTTTGTGAGGAAGTCACGATATTGAGCACTCACCGGACCGCATATGGAGCATTGTCCTGATATACAGGCCTATTGCGTATCATCCAACCAAAATCTTCGGTAACGTTTCAAGAATGCATAGGATGTAAATAACCTAACTGTTTAGGGAATTTCGTATGAACGCAAACATGGAAAAATATTTTCAGACGGTAGACCAGGTTTCTAATGACTGGAGTCACGATTACCTGGTGAATCGAGTTATTTTCTCGAAATACGGAAATTGACTCCACTCAAATTGACTCAATGCGCATAACTCGGACAAAGTCAGGGTTGTAACCAAGTCACAAGTTTCCGGGTCACAAGTTAATCTCACTTTAATAGTTTTGACTCGAGTCAAGTCGAGTCATTTTTATTTCACCACCGAGTCAAGTCCGAGTCCAAGTCAGTGAGTGGAGGGCCGGGTTCGAGTCATAGCTTTGTTGTGGCAGCCGTGCTCTATACTGCCCCTTACGTCAGTTGTAGTATTATCGCATCGTGCTTTCACTTCCTCTTTTGCCTCTGGCCGCTTCGGCGGACGGACGTATAATAAAGTCTCTGCAGCAGTTGTTGAATCGTATGTGATCAACTACAGACGGAGGTCTGTTACAATGGCGAGCACGCTAAAAACGTTACTTCATTAATTTGGCTGCAAGTCTGGAGATTCCTGGACAGTAACGGTATGCTGAAAGTTGGCGGAAATTCGATTACGGCATTGGCTATTTGAACCGATGGAAGAAGCAGTTTTGCATCGATATGAGAAGTTTGAAGACTTGACTGATGGCTTCACTTCGTAATGGCTGTTTCACTGGCGGAATTGATGTGAGCGCGCGTGGAGGGGATTGAGCTTGTGACTCTCCCGGTCCGATGTCATGAAGAGGGGATGGAGCATGTGACTCTCCCGTTGATGTGGCGCGGCGTCGTTAGGGTTTTAGTTTAGGGAATTGTTCACTGATGTTAGTTTAGGGTTAGTGTTCTGCTAATGTGATGCGGTCATGCGGATGTTTGCGATTTTGTTGGTGATTTTGAACTTGTCGGTTTTGATGTAGCTGTTTTTTTTTATTGTAGTTTGTGAGAGTGCTTTTATAGGCACTTCTCAAGTTTGATGGGGAATAGTGTGGCAGCCGTGCTCTATACTGCCCCTTACGTCAGTTGTAGTATTATCGCATCGTGCCTTCACTTCCTCTTTTGCCTCTGGCCGCTTCGGCGGACGGACGTATAATAAAGTCTCTGCAGCAGTTGTTGAATCGTATGTGATCAACTACAGACGGAGGTCTGTTACATTGTGACTCTAGTCCGATTCAAAGTCATTGCGTTAACTGTTCAGTTTTGAGTTCACACCACTTCCATCCACTTTTTCAACTCTGCTAGAGTGACATTGAATGATTGGCATCCATAATATATCTTCCAAGTATCGGGACAGATAGGCAAAATAGCAATTACGTGGTAACCTAACTATTCTTCGAGGTTACAATGACAAGCCTGTCTTGTCCTTCTTAGTCTCGAGTCATATGACTTGGTTCGAGTCGGGTCATTTCAGAGGTGGTCAAAGTAGTCAAGAAAGCTACTCAAGTAGAAGTAGAAGTAGCGACTAAAAAATCTACTCAAGTACGAGTAGAAGTACTTCTTCCATAAGCAACCTAAAACTACTTGAACTATAAGTAGAATTTACAGATTTTAAATCTACTCAAGTAAGTAAGAATTTGGGAAAACGATCCTAATTCGTTCACATGGATTGCCAAAAGGTGCAAATTGAGCTATGCGAAAGGTGCCGAGCTCGATTAATATTGATGGGGAAGATAGTGTAGTGGTGACGATATGCGCCTAAGAATCGGGCGGCCCCGATTCGATTACCGTCGGAGGTTTATCTGGGCTCCTCTTCCCCGCCGTCGCCGCTTTACGGCGACAAAAAGCCCAGAAAATGACCCGACGATAAAAAGCACGCACAATGAATGGAAAGAACTAGAAAGGGCCGCGGCTTTGAACAGATAAACACTTGAAAGAACTGTGACATGGGGCACTCTGAGCCGAGGGGGATGTCAATCTGAAAATATCGCACCTACGTGTCGTTCGACATCGTCTTATATGTTCATTATATCGCATGGTACATTGTTTTGACTTGTTCAGATGATAAATATAACGAATATTATTATGCATACCGAGAGGTATCAAATTTTCGACAAAATAAGCATTCGTCCGCATCATGGGATGAAAATGATAGTATTAATACGGAAATGCGATAGTAGTCCCCGTTTTCTCGAACAGCACGTTTTAGATATAATGTCATGATATGGCACCCTCCTCCATATTATAAGGCCCGTAGTTTAGTCGAAGAACAATACGGAGAAGTTGTAGGCCTATATGATGCGGTGTAAACACTTTGCGCGAATAATAAACGTTAATAAAAAATATGGTGGACCGTAGAAATGCAATATTGTGTAGCTTTATTTCCGGAAATTAAAGGCATTACTACACTTGCTTTTATGCTTCAACATGTATGCTATCCAGACAAAATAACTGATAATAATTAGAAATCAAAGTATATGATACTTTGAATTGAAAGTGAAGTATGAATTCTACTTCTAAAAGCGGAACATGTATTTCAAGTCTTAGTCCAGAAAGTTTCAAAGGTGGTATTCTAAAACAGCTCTAAAACTGGAAAAAAGTTTGAGTCCACTTTTCCAGATTAGGACACGTCATGGACATGCTAGATCACGATATGATAAGTAAATAGTATATTGCCCAACATCGGTTTCAAACGTTGGATGAGCCATATATACTGTGAAGAAATATTTCATATCGGCGAAGGGCGACAATGTGGTGTGAACGGAACCGTGCCAACCCGCTACTTAAATTATATTCACCGATACTTTCGTGAAATCATACTGGTTACTCCGTATCCACTGCGCGCGAAGCGTGACAAAAATTCTAGGACTTACTCAATTTTTATGAAAACTCCGTAAAAACAGCCCCGAAATTCCTCAGGCTATCTTCCTGATTGGAGGATTGAACTACTTCTACTGGACAAACTGAAAATAGCGAAAAGTAAGTAGGTAGATCACAAAATATTACGAAGTAGAAGTAGCAAAGATCACATCTACTTGAGTAAGTCCCTGAAGTAGAGGAAAACTACTCGAGTACTCCGAAAAAGTAGAAGTACTTCGTTACTGACCACCTCTGGTCATTTTACGCATTTGAAAAAATGACTCGAGGCAGGTCGAGTCACCAAAAAATAGGGACCCGAGTCATTACAACCCTCGAAAAAACTGTGTAGCTCTATTTAAAATTATAATCTAATTTTGAAAAGAAGCTGTGTAGCTCTAAATTATAATTATACTCCAATTCGGAAAAGCTGAATACTTTCTAGTTTTTCAAATTTGGCCCAGATATTGTATTTGCTCCGCGTCTAGCATCCAAATTCCATACCTGTCCAAATGTAACTTCCATGACCGCAGTTAAAAGGTTATATTGGTACTTGAAATACAACCTTGATATTAAACGCTTTTGCATTTGATAGCCAGGAATTACTTGACAATACCTATACCGATGGTAAGAACAAAGTATGCAAGTACGTTCGGACTCTGTGGCAGACCGAGTACCGAGATACAGAGACGGGAAACCACCACAAACTTTTCCACCAGACGGTACACCAGTTCCAGCTGAAAATACATTGCGAAGCGATTCAATCCCTCAGTCTCCCTAAGGAACGTTCCGCCATTAGCCGAAACCGTCAGGTTATCGAGTCAGCACCACCACCTTACCCCTCCACCTCCACGCTACGCAGAAGAAGTCCAATGCGCCCACAGGGGGTGTCCACTAATACCAGATTCGCGATCAAGTCTCCGGTCCCATACGTTAAATTGGCTCATATCTCCAACTCAAGATTTGTTATCTGAGAAATCTCACCCGCCATAGGTTAGGAATAATGCATGTGAAGTATATGACACAAATCTCCGAGCCAGAGCTGTCACTAAACTAGACTCCCCATATTCACATGCTCGCATTCATCACAACGCACACCCAGCACCATATTAGTCGCACCGAGTACCTTATCTGCTCTATCCCGTATTCTCCCTTCATCACCGACAGCGTTTTTAGAAGCCTTGGTGACACAAAAAGAGCCAAGCTATAAGTCACAAGCAAATGCGCGTGGAATACACAGCACATGACGAGCGGTGAACAGTGAGAGTTTTCTCACATAAGCATGCGAAGCAAATAACGTTACCATATCAATGTCGCAAAGCGCACGACTTATACGGGCACCTAACACAATGTCTATAAGCGCCAAAGTAGTGTCGTATATCATACCAACATTTACTATACTATATAAGAAAACTGATCTCCAAAATATTACAAAATTAGCCAGTCATATATACTTTATTTAACAGGTGGACACAGCAAGCGCTGGCAATCCCCGAGACCGCGACCATGCCAACGTACAGTTCTCTCTTCATTTTTCTAAACCCTTCCAAGTCCCAGGCTGATCGGACTAATCCGCCTTTCTTGTTTTCATGCGGAAAGACTTGACCCGGCATCGATTTCCCCAAGAACTCGCAAAGAGGCTTCCAACCGTCTCGAAAATCAAACTGGAGAAGCCTTTCGTCGTCGCAGCGCTGAATGTTAGTTAACAGAAAATACCGCTCTTTTATATAGATATCTGGGCGAAGATTTCAAATATCAACCAATTGTTTGATCTGCAATTGATGTTAGACTCTCAAAGTTTGCAAATTATAACTTGGAAGCACATTTACTGGTTTTCAGTTTACCCGTTTCCGTGTAAAGGATAGTAAGAGAGCAGGTCCGAGATTTCAGAATTTTTGTATCTCGGCGTATAATGGGCTCGTAGCCTAAGCCACGTTAACATCAATCCCGAGTTCCAAGGTTGTTTGTGAGCTCTGGTACTGTCTAATAATTGAGGAACTACTATAATTTTGTGTATCTCTCTTTTCCGGAATGCACTGAAAAGTTTAAAAACGGCAACAACATCGTCTAATACGGACACATACACTTACAGATACTACGGATGCGATGTGCTCCCGGTATCTTCGTCTTAAGATCTCATCGTTCGGAAGATAATGCCAGCTAAATAATCCTTGGGGAGGACATGCATACAGAACGCGATCTAAATTGCAGAAAGGAATAGGGTTACCATATTTTTGTTACTTAAATTTCGGACACTCTTTAGCGCCCACTAGCGGATTTTAAAATGGGGTATGAGCACATTGTCTGCCAATATGGCGTTACACTAGCACAGCTTTACCTATTGTCCAGAGGTGGTCACGATCCGGTTCAGGAGTATGTGGTTTTGTATTGTGACTTGTAACCACTGACCAGGACCGAAACCAAACCACATTTTTTCACCCCCATCCCGCCCAAATAAACACTGATCTTGGGCCCACCATAGGGTGATCGATGCAACTTTTGGGGGATTTCAATACACATGTGGTAGGTGAATTTTTGAATGATTTCTATCATAATATTGGTTCTTCAATATATTACCATATATACTTTGATCCTTTCTCCACCCAGATGATAAGAGTTTCAAATCGGTATGAGTAAAAACTTGAAACATTTATCATATGAAACGAAAACAGTTCGAGGAGAGTTAGCGGTAAAGCTGGTGGAGGATGATGACTTCGAAAATGCAGGGAGCATAATTGTACATCTGTAAGTCATGCTCATGTCACACCGATAAGATTATTTTTCAGCCTAATGCCACTGAGCTTCATAATCACCACACATCCGCTGGTTTCAAGCCTTTTACGGTCGCGACTACATATCCAATTTATTTTGTAATGATCCGTGGCCCGTCAGCTCAAAATTTCATAAGCTGATTACTAAAAAAGGGTCAGCAGCTTTGCTCCGACTTACTCACGGCCAATTTTGGAAGCCGATTACGTTCAGCACCTTCGCCAAACCCAGAATAAAGGCAAACGACCCCCCAGGTTTATAGCAGAGTTGGATCAATTGCAATTTGTAATTGAGCTGAATGTATCTTATTACATTTTTTTCATGTAATTGTAATTGTAATTGTAATTTGATTAAAATTTTGCTCAATTACAATTTCAATTACATTTTTATGGAAACCTGACAATCACAACATAAAATAATCAATCAATCAATCATTTATTCGTCACACCAGTGAAAACCCGGTACGGGCCAGCATGACGACGAGGGGCCGCAGGGCCCTAAAGCCTTAGTACACAGTCGCCACCTGTAATAATTAGCCTATTTCCATCGGTGTTCTATGCGTGCCGCGTTATAACTAGATAATTCAGCCATGCTAAACTGTTTCCCATACTTCCGTAGCAACAGAAAACTTTGTGAATTACAATATAGGCTAAACCAGTGGTTCTCAAACTGGTGGGCGTGCATCCCTTGGTCGGCGTGAAAGCGTCTGGAGGGGGGCGCGAAGCTCCGGTAAACTGAAATTTTTCGCTTCGGGAACACAAATATCGTGAAGTCGCCAATTTACATGTATGATCAGACTTGAACAACTGGAAAATTTGCAACTTTTTCAAATAAGATTGTAATTATAATTATAGCTACAGTATTGCTTTCACAACTACATTCATTGCAGTGAAGAATTTATTAACTCGAAGACTTTTCGTGTGCTCCTTATCGAGAGTTAACGGCACAATAACAACCATACATATACATAGAGAGATTCAAACGTAAACCAAATCAGCAAAGTATGACGTAATAATACAATAATAAAAATGAACGCTAGGCAAAGGCAACTATGTACGGGTAGTCATAACAAGAGACGAGATAAAATCAAATTATACAATACACGGCAGACAACACACAGACAATTTGGTTTTCGTTGGAATCTGTTTCTGTATACCTGTTATTGTGCCGTTATAGGGATCGCCAGACAGGACGCCTATTGCCGAAAACCTAGCCTATAGCCGGAAACCTAGCCAATAGCCGAAAACCTATGCGATACAGACAGGTCGCGTACGAAGAAGCGTTCTCTCGTTTTTCACGAGCCTGGCCGAAAACCTACGGGCGCGAATCGAGTTAAAATAGTTTTAACTTTATGCGCTATCGGCGTCGACGGCTGGTCGTTCATCGTGTGCTTCAGTCGTATTTGGCTTGCTGTGCGATGTTTTGTTGAGTGTTGTGAATCGCAGGGAGAAGAGATGCTGTGGCAGTGGCGTTGTTGTTTGAAGTAACAGTACTAATTTACTTCAATTGTATTGGAGTATAGTGCCAATATTGTTTACCGCACTGTATACCGGTACTTGATGAGAACAATATGAGATGGTCGGCAATCATGGCACCAGATATGTTGGTATATTGAATCATTGACATAGCCTACATACAGATAGATAGATAGGTAGATATAAAATGTTTGGGCTCAGTTCTTCTGATGGAAGGGGCCCTGTTTTTTTTTACTCATATTTTCTTGTATGCAGTGATATTTATGCTGTGCATTAAATATGAATTTTAATGAGGATCTGATCGAGAGCGTCCGGGACTACCCGGTGCTCTATGACTCTACACATACGAAATTTTTGGATAAAATACGAAAAGATAATATTTGGATAAAGATCAGCGAAAAACTTGATAAATACAACACAACAGGTAAGTTTATGGTTACGAGTGTATGGTATAGTATGGCCCCAGTGGTTCTCAACCGGGGGCTCGCGAAGCGATTTTAGCGGGTCTGCGAGACGCGAGACCTCTAAATTTTTAAAATGATTGATGAACGAATTTCTAATTTCTTGAATTAAGGGAAATCACGAGGCAGTTTCGCTCCGCAACTTCTAAATCGTCATGACTCACATCATCAGAATCATTGTCTGGCATGAAATATCCTACTGTGTAAATTCATTTTAATTGCCAAATTGCCAATAACCTACTGATACAATCATATTGCTGTTTCGAGAAATTTTGTTGGAGTTTGTGGAAAAAAAATAAAAATACTGGTAAGGATATAGTTCAATGTTTGCGAAACCTTTTCAATTTAAAGATGTCAGTCGAACATAAAAATTCCTGAAGTATTTTCCCTAATTTGTCCCAATGTCTTACTTTTCTGAAGTAAGTGCATGATTGCACTGCTAATACTGCACTCCACCCCAGCTCCACTAATGTTGTTTTATAATATGAAATACTAAGATAGTTATGCCCTTACAAACATGAATTCACATAACTTACATAGCCTATACCAGGGGTTCTCAACCCGCGGCCCGCAGACGGTTATTTTGCGGCCCGCGACGTCTTTCATTACGAATGCATACTACATGCCCTGTATTGTTACATATTAATTGTATTTCTAATTATCATTGCCTACTCATTCGTTGTTGTGTTCATAGTTTCTTGATATTTGCTAGGGTTGATGGTTATTGCATTGAATCGGTATTCAGCTGGACTCTTGTTCCAAGAGAAACTGTTTTTATTCAAATTTCATCGGCTTAGTTGTCAAATCGTCAGTTTACCTAAGAAAAGTATGTTGCACACCAAATTTTACTCAATTCCAACCAGAGAAGCCGAGGTCAGTGGAATTGACATTTCGGCCATTTTTGAAATAATAGTATTTACGGTGACCAATTTCGTCACACCAACATGACCAAAAATTGTGTTACGGGTATGCCTGAAGAGGCAGGGATGTCTTTTCCGCTTGTTTTGGTCTTGACGTGGATTAGCTGGAAATTAGTCCACTTCATTGAAATAGACACGTTAAAACGATGGTGATATAAATTTTATCCGTATTTTACCTGCTTGTTAGGTAATTTCCTTTTCGTGGTCGTTAATTTCATTGCGTAAAGTACTCTGTTTGAAAATTATCTCACCATCCTTTTAACGTGGCTATTTCAATGAAGTGGAGTAATTTCCAGCTAATTCGTGTCATGTCTTTCTTTTCGTTTACTGGCTATGTCTTCATCCAAACTCCATCATAGGCCCTTGTAAAGATCAAAACAAATGGAAAAGACATTCAGACTGCCTCTTCAGGCATACATGGAACACGATTTTGTTTTTTGTTTGCTCAGCCTCCCCCCCCCCCCCCTCCATTGACACTGAAAATTTGTGTGTTCGATGAAACCATTTCTAGAACCCAATGTGATAGGGAGTTGTAAATAAATGTATAATGCCACAGTATAATGATTTATGTTTTTTTATTAATCTTCACATTGTTTACAGCGACTAACTGCAAAAAACGTTGGAAACAACTCCGAAACAGGTTCACCAAATATGTTGGCGAATTGAAGAAAGCCAAAAGCAGTGGCTCTGCCGCGAGCACTATCAAGGAGTTTACTCATTATCAGTCTATGTCTTTTCTGCTTGATCATTTGAAGCATAAACCGTAAGTCCTAACATCATATAAATATCTATAACTACAAGATGGCCCACATTTCTTACTTGGTATTGCTTTTTTTGCGATCAGAACTGTTGGAAATGTTGCACCAGATTCTGATGGGAATGGAGATAGACTGGATGTTTCTTCAAATACTGGTAACCTGTCACAGGATGAATTCATGTGTTTGCTCTGCTTCATGTGTGCAACTTTGTTAACAGCAGAATCAAGCCAAGAAGAAGATGTAATGCAAGTCAATGAATCTCCAGAAGATGTAAGCCAGGTTATGCCTGATGATGGTAGAAATGAGGTAGAGTGTGCGGATCAGTCAACAAGCTCACCTACCGAAGTTGTCTCTAGAAAGAGAAAGAGATATGCAGATAAACAAGAATTCCAGGTGAGTCGGATGTGATGAAGGCTTATAGCCAGGGCTTTGGAGCAGCCGTAAATTTGCATTGCTCCTGCTCCGGACCGGCATTATTACCACTGCTCCGGCTCCAGCTCTGAAAACTGTCGAAGGTGTCTGTCTATATAAGATGTGGGCAACCCGCGGCCTGCGGGCCTTATATGGTTTTGAGTAGCCCGCGAACTAATTTCCCATTATATTATCGAAATCCTGTTATATTATCGAAATTGAATTGCTCAGATTGTGAACTTGCAACCTGGCCAACCAAAAATATGATTAGTCTGGCCGCGACACTTGGGATGTTGATGACTAGAATATCAGTTCCGACGCGTTATCAAATCCAGGATCCAGTCACATTTGGATGCAGCAAGGGAGAGGAAAAGATTCTTGATTTCGCGAAGGCCTGCTGTTGAATTATGTGCACTCATTAGATATGGTTGTTGCATATATAATAGCATCTTATGAAATACGTCGGAGCCGGAGCTACCCCTCAAATAACTAGCTCCAGCTCTGGCTGAATTTTATGTAGAGCTCTGGCTCCAGCTCCGGTGAAAATGCAAGGCTCCGGCTCCAGAGCCCTGCTTATAGTACAAGTAAAGTTATTGAAAGTGGTGATATTCTTATATTTTCCATTTGCAGGCTGCAATATCCGACTTCATGAGCCAAAACGTTAAATCAATGAATGACTTTACTGCTCATCTTGCAAACCGTCCAAGAAACGAATATGCCCACTTTGGCAGCATGGTGGCAAAGATGTTGGAGAAATTGCCACCAGTCAAAGCTATGTCTACAATGAGCTGTATCATGCAATTCATGGGTGAGCAGATGTCTTCACTCGAGACACAAGTTATTGATACACAGGATACAGAATGATGTATGTTGTATGATGACTTGTACAAGCGACTTGATATGTGCTACTGGAACTATAACTACTCGCTTTTGAAAATCGGAAACTAGAACGATTCAATTTTCAAAATCTGCAATTAGAACTAGGACCTACTCAGTTTTCGAAATCCGTAACTTAGTCACCACGTCCATTAATTAAATTGGTAGATTGCACAAGTCTGGCTGTATGCTTTTGACATTGTTGTTTACCTCTGTGTTGATACATTCTTGCTGAATTCTCCTCACTGCATTTTTTGCTTTTGACATTTTTCATGTCTTTCGCTGTGATTCTACCTTTCTTATGCGTTAACTTGCCCCTAGTACTCATTCTTGATCCGCGATATTCTGTACTTAGTTGTATGTGTTTCGTTATACACTGATGTCAAACTATGTTTGCACAAACAATTTCCATATCTTCTTCAGTAAAAACTGTTCTGTTCCAATATGAATGCATTAACTTGCCCCTAGTACTCGTACTTGATCTGTGATATACTGTACTTCGTTACACATTTCTTTCAAACTATGTTCGCACAAGCAATTTCCATATCTTCTTCAGTAAAAACCGTTCCAATATGAATGCATTAACTTGCCCCTAGTACTCGTTCTTGATCTGTGAAATACTGTACTTCGTTACACATTGCTTTCAAACTATGTTCACACAAGCAATTTTCATATTTTCTTTAATAAAAACTGTTCCAATAACGTGTATGAAATAATATGAATTAATGGTTTGGAACAGTGGTTTACAATCAAATGTACATCAGGACAATGTCATTTCGTCTAGCAATATATTCAAAAGCAGATTTATGGTACCAGAATATCCAAAGGAGATCTGTGGTCCACCAGAGACGACGAGCTCACATGCGATTTACCACTGCTTCTTGCCATGCAACTCTGCCAATATTGCTCATAAAGTAATTGGTAAATTTCTCCCTGACCTCCTTTGCTTCGTTGCTGTACATATTGGACCCCAGCCTCCCAGTTCGAGGAGTGGTCTCGGTTTGAGAAGTGGTTGTAGGGCCTCCAAAATCACTGGACGTGGATGGTGCGATGCCAAGGTTTGAGAGTGTGCACGAGGATCTAAACTGCAAGAAGTTGTGCAAACAACATGCAGCTTTGGTAATGTCAGTGGCAAGTTTCGGCTCGGCAGTAATGGTGCCCCGGAACACTCTCCACCGTGCTGCCATCACGCCAAATGCGTTTTCAATGACACGCCGTGCACGTGATAATCGGTAATTGAAAATTGATTTGTGTGATGGCAATTGTTTGCCGGGATAGGGTCTCATCAGATTCCTGCGTAATGGAAATGCCGCATCTCCAACCATGACGTAGGGTACACGTACATCTGTCCCAGGTAGGCAGCCATCATCAGGCACATTTAGTTGACCATTCATGAACTTATTTCCGAAGGTAGAATTCGAAAATACCCCACCATCACTATGTCTCCCCGAATCACCTATGTCTACCAGAGTGAAGCAAAGCTGTGAGTCACATGCAGCGAGAAGCACAATACTAAAATTTCCCTTGTAGTTATAAAATTCTGATCCCGACTTGGCAGGGGCCTCAATGCTAATATGTTTTCCATCGATGGCACCAAGGCACATTGGAAAATCCCACTTCTCCTGGAATCCCTTTGATATTCTTTGCCACTCCTCTGGTGACGCTGGTGACTTTAAAACCTCGGGCATTAGTATGGTCCATATCGCCTCACATGTCTCCTCAATTATCACTCCAACTGTTGAATGTCCAACACGAAAACTCTTGGAAATTGACTTTCGAGAATCCCCAGTTGCTAAGTACCTAAAGCAAGATTTACTAATCCTGATGACGTATTCTTAAAATATTTCAAATTTCAAACTTTACCTCAGTGCAATTGCCAGTCTTATGTCAGCCGGAATAGCTTTTCTCCAATTGGTATCCTGCTTTGTTATTTCTGGCTTCAGTTTTTCCAGCAGCTCATAGAAGGTGTTAAAATCCATGCGAAAATATTCATGAAACATTTCCGGATCGTTGTGCATTTCTCTAACTAAGTTGTACTCCCCCATTTCGTCTCTGTTTCGGAAAATTGGGCGAACCCATTCCCTGTAATGTATCCCATATGCTTGAACTGAACATGTATGGTACACGAATTTGCCGGATCACCAAATCATACCTTTCAGACGAAACTAGCAGAGCCAATGCCGAGCAGATATTTTGCTGCACGAGCAACACTGCCAACAAGGACTCAATATCACCGTCCTCCAACTCCACGTCCATTTCCAATGCTCCTTCCACGTCCATTTCCTTTCCAGCCAGTCAACAATGTTTTGATCGCAACAATATTTTGATCGGCCCGCGAAAACGCGGTCCGATACACACCAATGAAGCGGAAAGCCGAAAGCCTGCCGAAAGCCTGCCGATAGCCGGAAACCGATGCGCTTCGGCTTTAGGCTAGGTTTTCGGCAATAGGCGTCCTGTCTGGCGATCCCTTAACTCTCGATAAGGGGAACATGAAAAGTCTTCGAGTTAATAAATTAGATTAGAATTAGAATTACCGAATTCGCAAAGATTTGGACATTGAATGAAGTTCAGTTCACATTAAATCATAGTACATTGTCGTAAACATGAGAATAGCAAATATCTCTATGGCAAGCTTGGCTCATTTCGTACCATACAGTTCTCAAGCAGCATTATCTGGAAAACTGGTAATTAGATTAGAATGGAAATTGGAGCATAGAAGCATATCCCAAATCAAATCACAATTAGAGCGCCGGTATTTCCCTCTAATTAATCTAATTGGACAATTATACAGTTTTCTAGGTCTGTGTACTGTACAACTGCAACGAAGTATTCTCCCTTGCGTCAAAGTGTGAGCATTCATTCTTCTCGTGAAATGCAATACGAACGCCACAACGACAGGAATACTAAGATCCGGTGTGTATGCAACTTCCTGCCGAGTGAAACTATTTTCAACGACGATGCCATTCAAATGCACGAGCAAGTTGGCATGCACAATAAAATTAAGCTGGTCATTCCATGAAAATATATGACGTGCTTCGCGCAATATTTTCTTATGTGTTCACAATTTTCAACGTCTCTGCCCATCATAAATGCTACACCTGTCGTGGGAATAATTGTTGATCTATGACAAAGCGTTCAGTTATATGGAAAGAAAAGCTGATCTGATCTATTCTCAGTTGCTTTGCTCACATTGGCTTTTTAAAATTTTTGAATTTCAAACACGTTTTTTGGTTGCGGTAAGTTACGTATTGTGTATTTTGAGCAAACATGGCTTTTAATTCATTTTTAAAATTGGTCCATTTTGAACTATTCAAAGTTTGGAATTGATTTAGATGCGGCGGCTGTTGATAAGTTTCCAAATGGAATTGTCAACGAAATAGGATCGGGAACCTATACTTTATATTAGGGGTTGGCAACCTTTTTTGAAAACTTGAAAACTCAATGTCCTCCCAATTATTCTCAAACATTCGGAAAAATAGTTTAAAAAATGTTCTTTTAGTTAATAAACTGGCTTGTACAATTATGGTGGAGTAAAAATAGAGATTATAAACCAAAACAATATAATTTACAAATTGTTTCATGGCTCTTGAAAAAGGCTCATGGTTCCGTAGAATGCCATGGCTTACAGGTCGGGAAACCCTGCTTTATAGGATCATAAAAATATTGTTATAATGTTTCATTTATTACGCTTTAGTCGTTCACTATTCAAGTCATCCGATACAGCAGGAAAAGTTGACATATTTGAGAATGTGAATCACTATTTTTCTCTTTCTTTTTATCCCATTTACTCACCGATTCTACGGAAATGTTCTCTTATCTTTCGTCCAGTGGGAGTCAAATTGAAGCAAAGTTTGAACATCCATGAAGACGTAAGTACACTCATTTGTTCCTGAAAGCTCTTGACCCACGCATAGTCGTCACTTCTTGTTGTGAGAATCACCTGGATATGGAGGAAGCGTATTTGTGTATAAACAGAATTACTAAAATGAAGTATAGGGCTCTGCATGTCGCACTCCAGCACTGAATCAACTTCATGAGGTTCCAGCATTTTAGATACGGTATGACACAGCGTCTAATGAGTTGTAAGGTGCAACGCAAGTCAATAATCGTATTTATGATAATTGCCGCGCCACATTTATGCGAATTGTAACTTATATTCATAATGTAGCAATATTGAATGTGTTACAGTCTTGTCGGAAGGAAAGCTTCTATTCCAAAACCTTTTTACGCCTATCTTCAGAACAAAGTTTGAGCGCAGGGCTGTTACAAAGCGACTTCACCACTATGAACGAGACTGCAGGCCAAAGCTATCTATAAGCTGTGTACGTGCGCAAATAGTCAACACACAAGCAAATTTTTATCTGAATTGAAAATATACTACGAATAACAATTCATCCATAGTGCTATTTTTCAACGTTAGTCAGTGAGTGACTGGTTACTATCTGTTCCGGCCATGCGATTCACAAAAGTATTTACGCAGCTAATCAACATCATTAGACTCATTTACAAGATGAAGTCGTATTGACCCGTGACCTCGAGATACGGCTTGCGGTAGTACAAGTTAGATTGGATTCACATGGGCAAGTGTGTGGCAGCGAAATTGGTGGAGCAGTTCGGGGTTGAATTCGGAGATAATGCTACGACGGTTGCAACAATCATAAATACTTGAAAAATCGCTCAGGGATTCGGTGTGTTTGTTCAAACTCGTAAAAATGGAGGGAACATTACTGCAGACAGTCACTGCTAAAAATTGCGATACTCCAAATCTGATGCACTCTGAAATTCGGATAGCGCAAGGACATTTGGTCGAATAAGGCATGAGTAGGCCTATTAACAGAGAGAGTGTAATCTCCTCTCATGTGGTGAAATAGATATACTAGTAATACCAACACCATAAAATACATACATAGGTCTGTCCCCTGGTCTTTGTAAATTGCTAATCTTGACAGTTTTACAGTCATATTTCCACATGAACGTGCATATATATTGTCCTACAAATGCGGTTAATGCGCATTGTGACTGCAGCGAGTCAGAGCTCGCCCCTGAAACAATTTTTTTTCAAACGGACATCAGTACCCATACCAAATCGCCTTGCATTACGAAAATCGACACGTATCCGTATAATCTCAGAGCATCGAAATAATTTGCTGTCTACTGTGATAATCTATCCGATGTGTGGCATCTCAGTGTGAGCCTGTTGATAGATTTTACGTAGTGACGTGAGGGCGCTATTAGTCAGTGCCTATCTAAAACACGAACCACAACGTTACCTGGTTATGAACAGAGGTGGTCAAAGTAGTCAAGAAAGCTACTCAAGTAGAAGTAGAAGTAGCGACGAAAAAACCTACTCAAGTACAAGTAGAAGTACTTCTTTCATGAGCAACCTAAAACTACTTGAAGTTGACGTAGAATTGACTGACTTTAAAAGTACTCAAGTAAGTAAGTAGTTGTGAAAACAATCCTGATTGGATGGATTATAAAAAGGCGCAAATTGAGCTATGCGATAGGTGACGAGCTTGATTCATATTGATGCATACCAGCAGGTATCCAATTTTCTATAGCATAAGCCTTCGTCCACATCATGGGGTGAAAATGATAGTATTGATAAGGAAATGCGATACTAATCCTCTGTTTTCTCGAACAACGCGTTTTGGTAAATAGCATGGTATGGCGCCATCCCCCTATAAGGCCCGTAGGACACGCCATGGACATATATATGCTATATTACGATATGACAAGAAGATGCTAGATTGCGAAACATCAGTTTCAAACGTTATGATGAGCCATATATACTCAGGGTTGTAACCAAGTCACAATGCTCCGAGTCACAAGTCAATCTCACTTTTATAGTTTTGACTCGAGTCAAGTCGAGTCATTTTCAATTCACCAACGAGTCAAGTCCGAGTCCAAGTCAGCGAGAAGAGGGTCGAGTCCGAGTCACGGTATTATGACTCGAGTCCGAGTCCAAGTCATTGCGTTGACTGCCCAGTTTCCAGTTAAAGTCTTGTTAACCCACTTTTCATGACTCTGTTTGGTAATATCGAATGGCTCGCATTTAAATATACGAATTCTCCTCGCGTTTAGCAGTTTCTTGTCGCATTTTCAAGTGCCTGTACTAATAGACGAAATCCCAATACTGTGGTTACTTTACTATTCTTGGAAATTATAATGAAATGTCGGTCTTGGCTTTCTGATTTTCGAATCATATGACTTGGTTCGAGTCATGCGCAATGACTCGAGTACAAGTCGAGTCGATACACATATTGACTCGAGTCGAGTGATTTCCGTGTTTTGAAAACATGACTCGAGTCAAGTCGAGTCATCAGAAAATTGTGACTCGAGTCGGACTCGAGTCGAGTCATGACTCGAGTCATTATAACCCTGTATATACTGTGATGAATCATTTCATGGATGAAGGGAGATAATGTGGTGTGAACGGAACCACGCCAACCCTCCACCTAAATTATATTCACCGATACTTTCGTGAAATCATACAGGTCACTCCGTATCCACTGCGCGCGAAGCGCGACGAAAATTCTGTGCTTTACTAAACTTTTATGAAAACTAAATGTTTATACTCCGTAAAAACAGCTCCGAAATTCCTCAGGCTATCTTTCTGATTGGAAGATT
Organism: Botryllus schlosseri; assembly: GCF_051294905.1. Classification (NCBI taxonomy): domain Eukaryota; kingdom Metazoa; phylum Chordata; class Ascidiacea; order Stolidobranchia; family Styelidae; genus Botryllus; species Botryllus schlosseri. Next base: position 21,124,042 of record NC_137247.1, on the reverse strand, counting down.
GAACTCCTTCTACTTGACAAACTGAAAATAGCGAAAAGTAAGTAAGTAGATCAAAAAATGTTAAGAAGTAGAAGTAGAAGTAGCGAAAATCTGATCTACTTGAGTAAGTACCATAAGTAGAGGAAAACTACTTGAGTACTTCGAAAAAGTAGAAGTACTTCGTTACTGACCACCTCTGGTTATGAATACATAAAACACAGACGCCATGTTGCCAGTGGTTCAAGTTTTACCTAAAGTAATGGCCAATAGTCATCTTAAAATACCTCATACCTCATTATCTCGCGACGCCCTTGAGCATTTCAAATGACACTCAAGGGTGATAACCACTGCGACATACATACATGATGATTAGAATGTATTCAATTGATCATATAACTCACAGCCTCTGGTTCACAGCTTGTTAGTGCGGCATTAGTACGTACACAAAAGATCGTGCTATGCGGCACTGCACAAAATATATCAAGTCATACCTTTGCGTCCGGAAACGCCATGGCTATCTCCTCCCAGAAGTAGAACGCGGGGGCACCACACACGGCATCGACATCTTTGTACATTTTTTGAAATTGCTCACTGGAACTTCCGTAGAGAAGGATCTTTTCCCATTCTTCTCGGTCTCGAAAGGCATGCTGATCGAAATCGGCGACAGTATATCCCAGTATTTCCAAACATTTGTGCAAAGTCTTAGTTCCACATTTTGACATGCTAGCTACTATTACCTTCATGCTTGCACACTCAGTTAGAAAGAAGTATGAAATGGCTGTACCGGATGGGTTGGTATTGTGAAGTGCATTTTGGTATAAAAATACCAACTAAAATTTTTTGTTCATATGTACTTTCTTGTAATACTAAAGGGAAATGGAGGTCATACAGGAAGTTAGAATTTATATTGACATACCTCCTTTCCTTAATCGATCCACCGCAATTGGAGTTGACTGTTCCAATTTAAAATATTAAAACTTCGTGCCTAACCATCGGTTTGAGTCCCGGGTATTAGTCACAGATAAGAGATTAGAGAGATGGAGAATTTTGACATAAAACATAAAGCCTAATACGCATGATATACTGATTAACCTATTTATGTATGCGAACCCTTTTTTACCCGTCTGCGACTCTGCAGATCCTTTCAAGATTTAGTGCAAATTTAGATAAATTATCCTGCGACAGTGAACTGTCTTTGCAATTATTAACTGTAGACTAGTGTAAACTGCAAAAATGAACAAATTTTTATTGTTGCAAAGCGAAATTGGATTTTTGCAGCTTCGTGCCAGAATCAAGTATTGAAATAAGTTGTCGTGTTTTGGAAATCAGCGACTTCAATTTGAATGATAACCTGTAACGCTTTTGACACCGCCTTTAGGCATTATCCCAACACGAGGCATATAGGCTACCAAAATCATGAATCACAGCCACATACTCCTCGTGACCACCTCTGGTCTATACTGACTCTATAGGCCAAGCTTTGCTAGTGTGACGTCATATCGACAGACAATGTGCTCATAACGCATTTTAAAAACCACTAGTGGGCGCTAAAAAGTGTCCGGAATTTTGGTCACAGAAATATGGTAACCCTACTGTAGTCATACCAAGTTTTTGTCGAAGGTGTGTTGGTAATGTATTTACATGATTGAATATGAATGTAGTGACCTATCCTGTTATGTATCCATGTGTATTCGTTAGCAGCAAGTGCGCCACAGCCAATCATGAGCTGTGCTATAGTTTCATTTTGGTTGTGGCACATTCTGGATTTACCGTCTGTGTTCTGCTTCAGAATTCGTTTGCGATAGTACTTTCAAGGACGCGATTGTTCTTGTGTTGCGTAAATGAATCCTTCGGTTGCCGGTTTCAGGCCAGAGCTGGATAGCCATGTCCATGAGAGTTCGGCTATACAGGGCTGTGAAGTTATCTTCTTGTGCTGTCAATGAAGAGCCATCGACTCCCGTATCGCTTCTGTCATTTTGAGTGTTACATATTTGTATTGAGCTCGGCGGCTTTTGCTATTGTTGTGGGTTTGGCGATGGTGTTTTCTGTAGTGTACAGTGGACGCAATATCGTTGCTCGCAACTAGAACGCCGTGTAGATAGAAAGCCACCGTCGCAGCACTGATGAAAATGCACTATCGTTTGAAACAGAGAATAAAATCACGCAAGACAGTTTTTCCTAAAAAGTCATCATACCTTGCAGTGAGCAATAACTGTCCAAATGCTTCCTAGCTCTCACAGCAAACAATGAACCATGCTCTCTAGGGATTCTGCTGACTGCTAAATTAGTCCATGGATGGGCAGGATAACATTTGTAACGTAACAATTGACTCCCCATGTACAGCTGCCTAAATATACCAGTGGTTTTCAACCGGAGGTCCACGAAGCATTTTCAGTAGGTCTGCGAAACCTCTAAATTTGCTAAATTCTTCATATCCTAATTCTTATTTTTTAAATTATGGAAATCACGAGGCAGTTCCGCTTCATAATAGCTAAAACTTCAGCACTCGGATCAACATAATTGTCGTCCGAAATGAAACGACTTCCCAATAGCCTACCGACACAAACATGATGCTGTTTAGGAATGTTACCAGTTGGCGAAAAGATGTGTATTCACAGGTAAAGGACAGGACTTTAACTTGAAACTGAGCAGTCAACGCAATGACTTGGACTCGGATTCGAGTTATAATACCATGAATCGGACTCGACCCTCTACTCGCTGACTTGGACTCGGACTTGACTCAGTGGTGAATGAAAAATGACTCGACTTGACTCGAGTCAAAACTGTAAAAGTGAGATTGACTTGTGACTCGGAGCCTTGCCACTTGGTTACAACCCTGCCTAAAGGGTGATGCACAAAAATCAGAACCTAACTCAGGATTGTATCGCGATTATATATCCTAGGCGTCATGGCCATGAACGCGTCTACGTGCATACCTTCCTACTTTCCTATGTGCAAGCATACTTTGTATTAAAATGTTATATTTGATTTATACCACGTTGTGAGTCTGAGGTATGTGCTGATTTCACAAACCACGGGTGTACACACCTTTTGCGCTAAGAGTGTTGTGTTCGAGTAGCAAGGTCAATCAGGGTGACTTAGAAATGTTTGAAAAACATTTGGAATTTGAGATTGTCAGTCTCGGCAAATTAATGAACAGTTGTTCGAAATAGAAATTCCTGAAGATATTTTCAAAATCTATCTGTTCCAATAAAGCAGTGGTTCTCAGTGAGAAATTCCGTGCCCCCCTTATCTTCATGTCACAAAATGCAACCAGAATGCTAGCAATCCCAACGAATAGTTTGAAGGCGTGGAAGGTTATGACTGTTGATGAGAGAGTACTCAAATTTGAAATTCGGACTATACACAGATGTTTTCAGTGGCGAGATAGCGCAGTGGTATAATCACTCATTGAAAGGCTCTATAAATCTATGTGAACGTGAACGAACACGAACCTATGACATCGCGTGACGTCACATTGCTAATTCCAACTCTACGTCTTCGTTAAATTATATATCAATGTACACGATACCTAGCGACGACTCAGGTCAAATGCCATAATGTTGAAGTATAGAAGCTGACTTTTTACGCATCACCAATTGTATCAACTAGAACTGGGGATGGTAAGAACCGCGGAAAGGTTCTGGTTCGTGTGAACGTGAACCTTTTAAAAGGTTCTATGTGAACGCGAAAGTGAGCACTCTACATTAACGTAACGTAATATCATGACGTACACGATGGCCTACCCAGCGACGTCTCATGCCACATTATGCCACAATGCTGAAGTATATGCCGGACTACCAAGGGTACATAAGCCCACGCCGTAACGGTCAAGGCTATAGACTGGACAATGCACTCTAAAGGCTTCAGAGTATTGAAAACATTGATATTGTTCAGAGTGAAAATCCGATTTCTATATACATGCTACCCTACAGATATTACCTCATAAACAAGTTAGACATCAGTAGCCAACACCTCAGTCGGACGCATTTGACTTTTATGATGCATTAAAAATATAAAATCAAGATATATATACGCCGGCTACATTTTTTACGTTATAGACAACTATGCATTCTTTGGGAAGCGAGTGGCGCGGTATGCTAAGTGACAACGTCACGAAACCGATGGTTGCTGGTTCGAGTCTCAGCACTGCCATGTTTCCATGTGTCGGAGGTTTATCTGGGCTCCCCAGCGCCGATCCCGCTATTACCGCGGCGTCTTGAGAACGAGGAAGAGTTAGCCGAGCTCACAAATTTGGCAGCAGGGCGCAAGAAAGCCGAGAGTGAATGAAATTGTGAGAGTGCGCGAGCATTAAAAGTCGTCCTCAAGATCAAAAGCAAAGATACAGAACAGGCAATAAGCGCTTATCGTTATTGTATGCAATAACAATATTAGTAGTCGTAATAATAATAATAATGACTTTGCATTCTTGATATCATTTTCGTTGATATCGATAAGCACAATTCGCAGAGTAGCCTACCAACATGAAGTCTATTTCGTTCTTGATGTTGTGTGACTGCGGGTCAAGCTCCCATCAGCAGAGAGTCACTAAATATTCAAAAACGGAAAGTTGAATATTTCGAGCAAATTTTTCGAACAAAGCAAATGATATTTTTTTAATTGACAAGGTGTAGCCTATACTAGATTACTGCATAATACTCTTCATGCTGCCAGTGTCATGCAGAGATTATGGTTTGAAGGTGAAATTCAAAGGATTTCAACCGAAGATGTTATAATTACGTGGAAAATTGTAATGCATGAAAAAGGTTCACAGTGCAGAACCTACCAAGGTTCGTTTGTGAACGCGAATCTCTTAATATCTGGGGTTAACACACCGAATGCGAACGTGAACCTTGCATTAACACCATCCATAACGGGAACAATAAAATTCTATAATATTAATTCCATAAAATATGTATCTTCCATCGCTTTTCCAACAATTTCGAGAAGGACTAGGAAAGAAAAGCTTACGCCTTAACTAGGGTTGCATTTAAAACAAAAATCAAATTAAAAGAAACATTTATAGAGCAAGGCAATAGTTTAAAACAGGGGTTCCCAACATGGGCAATTTTGAGAAACAAGAGGGCGAAAACACAAAAAGTGGCGACTGGGGGAGGGGGGCGAAAATGTTAGAACGTCCTGTAAGATATAGCGGAGATGTGGTACCGATTGATCAAGAATTGCAAAATGATCTCTCGCCCCCAAATCTTCAGCCGATAAGGACAGATCTATGCTGGCTCGACACTTTGATGCAAGCTCCACCTACCAGATATATATACATGACTATCCGTCAATTGAAAAATATATATCTGAACGTTAAAAATTTGTTGCTCGAACGTATCATCGGTCCTTACCCGGTGGGTCGGAAGGAACTCGACCTGGGAACATATCAGACATACGCTCAAAAACCTAAATGTTCCTAGTTTTCTTGCTGTGTAAAATAAAAATCCAATCTACAGCAAGCCAAAAAAGAATATTTGGTCGCAATCGTCGAGAAAATAGAATAAATATTACCTCAAACGTTGCCATGAAATCACGTTTCGATTGAAGCACAAACTTACAAATTTGAGGGTACATACACATTGCCCGTAGATCGAGATTTTGACTTCCAAATAGCTCAATATATCGATAAAACATCACAGGTAATTATTAAATTCAGAGTCTATGTGTGTAGAGTAGGCGTGTTTCTGTCGTTGCATGACTAGTTAGTCCAACTATTTTGCTTGATTTGGCTATGGTAGCATTGGCCTCAACTGCATAAATTATAAATATGTATTTGAATTGTAAAAAGTCCACACAAGGATGGTATTGAATGAAAAAATATGTGCCGTTAGATAGCCTGGTACAAGCCCCACACATCCCATTAAAAGTTATTGCAGGTTTGTTCGTGTTGTATGTTACAAATGAAAATGAATGCGTCGAACGAAATTTATTTTACACCCCCTAAAACAGAAACATCTGTCAGAGAGTGACCCCTTTATTCATGAATGTCGAAGTTTTTTGCATGTGAGGAAAGATTCTGCCAGCATGCAATTGAAGACAAATTCACGGAGTGTAAAGTGTAGAGAATTTTTCAAATATTTTCGGTCTCAGTGTCTCATTGGTACCACATCTCCCCCTATTTGATTACCACGGCCAAAAAAATGCCCGTGAAGACTGCTTATTCTGCATATGACGCGAAAGTTCACTAAAAACGGTCAACTCGACGGAAACTAGACGCGGAAACCAGTAGTCCGAGCACCTTTTCGGATAAATGACCTTTTTCAGTCAATTCACCAGCGATCAGAGTTAATTGAATCAATATCCCGTATGTGTAACATGTCCTCTTTTTCGAATCCGTAAATATTGGGAGGCGAAAATTTGTGACGAGTTTGATAAAGGAGCGATGAGCAGAGGTGGTCAGAGTAGTCAAGAAAGCTACTCAAGTAGAAGTAGAAGTAGCGACGAAAAAATCTACTCGAGTACGAGTAGAAGTACTTCTTCAATAATCCACCTAAAACTACTTGAAGTTGAAGTAGAATTGACTGATTTTAAATCTACTCAAGTATGTACGTAGTTTTGACTGTTGCAATTCGTTCGCATGGACTGTCAAAAGCTGCGAATTGAGCTATGATACTGGTGCAGAGAGCTTGATTCGTATTGATGCATCCCAGGAGGTATCAATTTTCGACAGAATAAGCATTGTTTCGCATCATGGGATGCAAATTATAGTATTGTTATGAAAATGCGATACTAACCTTTTGTTTACTAGAAGACCCCGTTTTTTAGAAAATATCATGGCAGCGCCCCCTACCCCATATTATAAGGCCCCAATTTTAGGCGAAGAGCAATACATAGAAGTTGTATCGGATACGGTTTCATCACTTTGCGCGATTAGTATACGTTAATAAACAAATATTGTGGATCGTAAAAGTTGTATTTAGTGTAGCTTTATTTTCGGAAAATAGAGGCATTAGTACACTTGCTTTCACGCTTCAACATGTATGTTCTGCAGACAAAAGAACTGAAAGTAAGTAGAACTTAAAATATGATACTCGCAATTGAAAGTGAAATACAAATACCACTTCTAAGAAGCGGAAAGTATATTTCATGTCTTTGGTCCAAAAAGCTTAAAATGGGATCTGCTGGAACAGGTGTAACGTTAAAAAATCTGGATATTCCAGTTTAGCAAGACACGTAATGGGCTGCTAGATTACGATATGATAGGAAATAGCTAGTTTCAAGCGTTATGGTGGGCCATATCTACTGTGCTGAAATATTTGATATGGGCGACAATGCGGTGTGAGAGGAACCAAGCAATCCGGTAACTAAATTATATTCACTGATACTTTCGTGAAAACATATTTGTCACTCTCTCACTACTATGCTCGAAGCGTAACAAAATTTCTGGGCTTTACTTGACCTTTATGAATATTAAATGTTGGTACTCCGTAAAAACCGCCCCGAAATTCCTCAGGCTATCTTTCGTATTGGGGGATTCAACTACTTCTATTTGACAAAGGGAAAATAGCGAAAAGTAAGTAAGTAGATCACAAAATATTACGAATTTGAAGTAGAAGTAGAGAAAATCAGATCCACTTGAGTAAGTACCAGAAGTAGAGGAAAACTACTTGAGTACTTCCGAAAAGTAGAGGTACTTCGTTACTGACCACCTCTGGCGATGAGTCGAAAAAGGTTGGGAACCTCTGGTCTAGAGGGACCGCAGCAAGCCATCTCCAATAAGGAATGGGTATGGTTTCCCACTGTGATATTTCACACAGTGTTCCGCCAACTCAGGTAATAAGATAGCTATGTGATATACATAGGGTACCCATCTGTTACATTTAGTCTCGTCTTTTATCTCGTACTAGGTGCCTCCAGGTCGCATAAGCATGCTTTCAGGGATTCTGAGTCTGCGGGCACAAACCCTATCGCCACCTTGATTATGCAGGGATGACAGGGCTCGAGCTAAACTCAGCATGAACCCCGGCGATTGGAGCAATGTCGGTCCAATGCAGAACGGACAACCTTTCGGAAGTCGCGATCTCAAAAGATACTTACGTTCGTACAACCAAACAACTTTACCATATCAATGTCGCAAAGCTTACACGGGCGCCTGGCACTATGCTAATGTCGCATATCGTAACAAGCTTTATTATATAAGACAAATTGTCCACAAAATATTACGAAATTAGCCAGTCATACGTATTTTATTCAACAGGTGGACACAGCAAGCGCTGGCAATCGCCGAAATCACGACCACGCCAACGTACAATTCTCTCTTCATTTTGCTGAATCCTTCCAAGTCCCAGACCGATCCGACCAATCCGCCTTTCTTGTTTTCATGCGGGAAGACTTGATCCGGCATCGGTTTTCCCAAGAACTCGCATAGAGGCTTCCAACCGTCTCGAAAATCAAACTGGAGAAGCCTTTCGTCATCACAGCGCTGAATGTTAGTTAACAGAAATTACAGCTCTTCTATATAGACTTCTAGAGCAGCAACGATTTAAGATATCAACTGAATTGTTTGATCTATGATTCATGCAGCTCCTCAAGTCATACAATTTGTAACTAGCGAGTACATTTCTTGGCTTACAGTCCACCCGTTACAGTAAACAGAGCAGTTCCTAGGTAGCGGACATTTTGTATCTGGGCACATAATGTGCTAGAAGCCTGGGTCACGTTAACATCAATCTTGAGTTCTGAGACTGTGTCTGAACTCTGCTACCGTATGGTGGTTGTGAAACCGCTACAGTTTTGTGTATCTCTCTCAGGGTTGTAATGACTTGAGTCATGACTCGACTCGAGTCCGACTCGAGTCACGATTTTCTGATGACTCGACTTGACTCGAGTCATTTATTCAAAATACGGAAATGACTCGACTCGACTCGAGTCAATCTGTATATTGACTCGACTTGGACTCGAGTCATTGCGCATGACTCGAACCAAGTCATTGACTCGAGACTCACACGGCCAAGACCGACATTTCATTGTAATTCCTATTGTAATAACTATTGGGATTTCGTCTGTTGGTACTGGTACTTGACAATGCGACCATAAACTGCTAAAAGTGAGGAAAATTGGTATATTATATATGCGAACCATTCGATATCACCAAACAGAGTTAGAAAAAGTGGGTTTACCAAGACTTCAACTGGAAACTGAGCAGTCAACACAATGACTTGGACTCGGACTCGAGTCATAATACCATGACTCGGACTCGGCACTCTGCTCGCTTACTTGGACTCGGACTTGACTCGGTGGTGAATTGAAATGACTCGACTTGACTCGAGTCAAAACTATAAAAGTGAGATTGACTTGTGACTTGTGACTTGTGACTTGTGACTTGTGACTAGTGACTTGTGACTCGGACTTGGTTACAACCCTGATCTCTCTTTTCCGAAATGCACCGAAAGCTTTAAAAACGGCAAAACCTCCATATAATACGGACATAACCACTTACAGATACTACGGAGGCGATGTGCTCCCGGTATCTTCTTCTTAAGATCTCATCGTTCGGAAGATAATGCCAACGAAATATTCCTTGGGGTGGACATGCATATAAAACGCGATCTAAATTGAGGAATGGTACCGAGTTGTAGCGAATTTTGAATACCACCAAGAATGTCACAAACAACAAACAACAAGAGCACACTCTAGAGGAGAGGTTCCCAAACTGGGCGCCACAGACACACGTGAAAGGTATTGATTTTTCACAATTTTCCAATATATCGCATTGGGAACCAGACATGGGGTAATCACGATTAGTAATCGTAATCGATTACGACGATTACAGCATGTTCAAGTAATTGTAATCGCAATCGATTACATTCGAAAAAATTCTAAAGTAATCGTAATCGTAATCGACTACTTTCCATATCTAATCGATTTCTTGGTGAAAGAACGATTACTTTTTATTTGTACAAGGACTATGACATAAACTGAAGATTCGTGAACAAGGAAGAGATATTATACCACGTTAGTGATGGCACAAACGTATGATTTTCAAACGCCACTGCTCATTATTACGTCAAAAGTATTAGCCTAGCTCGTCATTGCGTATGAGGTATCCACATTCCACATGTAGTAAAAGATATTCGATGTACATGTACATTGTAGCGTGATTGTAAGAACACCCGCTATGCTGTATAGCAGGTTATCGATACACTCCAGACGCCACTGCCTCGCTGGAGGATAATAATCACCACTCTTTCTAGTTTCAAACAGTAACTTATGTATTGACGTTAGGTTATGCTTAATTACGCTTGGGATTACTAATCGACGGCTACCGTAGGTTAGTCATCTATAGCAGTGCTCTTCAACCGGGGTTGTCGTACACCCTAGGGTGTACCAGAATTTCCAAAGGGTGTACCACTCGGATGGGGTGTACAGGGCTGTACCAGATCCGAGTAACAATGAGCCGATGGCTAGCTATCACAAAGGCAGGTTTATAGGTCAGTACAGGTTGACGCACAGGTTAATAAGCAATATGGTACAATGTTATCTCAAGTGTAATACTGTACACCGCTTGATTGTGATGTCATAAGCAAATATTTCTTCTATTCATTTAGCCGTCGGCAATAGACCAATGGTTCCGTTTGGTGTTGGAAAGTATGCAGTTAACAAACATGTGTTCAGCTAGTCATTTGCATTTTAGTGATTTTTGAGGAAACCGCCACGATTGCTCAGACTTTTTGAATCTGTACTTCCTACTTGACGGTAACAAATACCGCAATGCACATAAATGAAATGACGTAGCCAGCCAGGGTCGAAACAGCTTCCATGTTGAAATCGAAACCCTTTTGTTTTAAAATGCCGATTGTATGTCCAATCTTTCGCCATACATTTGCAATTTAGTATTTTGTTATTAGTGATCTAAATTAGCGACAATAGACTGTGTATAGCGGCATACGATCTGAGGTTACTGACATCTCTTGCAGCCCATGTGCTACTATCGGCTGTGTTGGGTGTTGGGAAGGCCTGATACGCAGTAGGCTGGTGCGCCTGCTATCATCGCTGATCTGAATTACCGCTTCTGCCGCAGTAGCTTTACATACTCTCTCCCCGATACTGTTACATTTAGGTTGATTATCGTTCGTAATGTCATGCTGTTTTTGATCTGACACGAAATAAATTCCAATTTGCGTGGCGGGCTGCCTAACTGGCTGCGAATAGACCAGGGGTCACCAACCTTTTTGCAACCGAGGGCTACTTTTGCGTAATGATTGAAGCGGCGGGCTACTATTTACTCCCATCGTTTACCCGCACCACACTGAATTTCCGCTTTGATATTCATAGCACTGGGCAGGACTGGACATCATGTTATCTGTTTCTATAGCAGTCAGTGGGAAGCCTGGCATTGTATGATATCAGTTAGTGCGTTGTACACTGGTATTTAACTTGACACTGCTAAGTTAGTGTTCGAGATGTGCAATAATTAGGCGTGTTTTGTGTTTGTTTTTGATGAAGTTCGTGTCCGAAAAGGCTGATTCACAACAATAAGTCGAACAATAGACGCTTGCAACCTTCATAGTTGCTGTGCATACACCACTGTAGTTTTCCGTATCAACAAGGCACCGAACGTTTTCTGCACAGTGAGGTGGGGGTCATTTTGCAGTGTTACAATTTCAATCTCCTAATGTTCAGCATCCAAAAATGACAAGATTTCATAATACCGGACAGCAGCAACGATTACAGAAAGTTAGAAACATGGTATATTAAACTGCGTTTAGTGTAACAGAAACAAGCTGTGCCAAAAGATGCAATACGTAATGGGTATACAGTTACTAAAAATCTGCTAGTACTTCACGGCTATCTGAGTCCGAATAGTAATATTGGTTACTACTTTGGCATTGTCCTGGTCGTCGAGCTATCGTAACGGAACCCCCCACCATTTCAAGAAGACCGTGGACGGCATTCCGTCATGTCACCTGTATAGGCAATGCGCCGTTGAATTTCTGGTGATTCCATCACATACATCTATATTACTAATTGTAATTGAAGATATTTTCAAGTGTTTATCCTCATGTTAGTGTGTTTTAAGCAAGAATAGCTGAATCAAACAATCTATATATCTAAAAGCTCACTGGTAACAATCTGACGAATATTGGTAAATGCTGCTACTCCACCTATTTTTAGAATGGGCTCGCGGGCTACTCATCTAGTCCTCGCGGGCTTCCTGGTGCCCGCGGGCACCGGGTTGGTGACCCCTGGAATAGACTCTGTGACCAAATACTATTTTATTCAAATCCAAATTTTTTGACGGCAATTACTCCGCTTCTACTGGTCGGAATTGAACCAAATTTGAAGAACATAGTTTTTATAGACAATCTAATACTTTCATGGGGTGAACTGAAAAATTTTCCGTTATTTATTTTTGTATAATAAATAGAAACTTTCTTCTCCCGTAGCAAGGCGGCTACTAGTTGGAATTAAACCAAATTTGGTGTGTAGGTTTAAGTTAGATAACCTAACAATTTTATCAAGTAGCCAGTACGATTTGAGAAAAATAGTCATTTTTGAAGACCCCTAATGAACAGGGGTATACGAGTTTTGAGCAAGCGTTTAAAGGGTGTACCACGTCGCAAAAGGTTGAAGAGCACTGATCTATAGTCAAACGCAGTTTGACCGTTGCTGGTTGGCGAGTAGTAGGCCTATGTACGTACGTAAAAGCACCCAACAAAGATTTGAAATTTTGTACTCGTCAAATGAAACATTACGATTTCAACAACAAAGCATTAAATCAACAGCTGCTGATATATATCATAACAGAGCCGTTCCTTGCCGTTTCTCGTAATGACTTTCGTGAGATGCACACACAAATTGTCATGTCTTCGTTACTTTGTGGGTGCGCCGGGTGACATTCGATTTCTGGGGCTGAGATTGGAATGAAAGAACTATTCGTCACATAGCGGAATTCATAGCGAACGAGAAAGCAGATCTCCTAGCGAAAACGGAAGCCGACTCGCCTGCTCTACAAGACGACGAGCCAAGCCTGACTTCGAAGGAAATCATTAAAATCATACGAACACATGTATATGAAGAGTGGAACTCGAGATTTACAGGGTCCGAAACTGCAGAACATTTCAAAAAGTTTGTTCCCGATGTTTATTCAGCTGTTAGTCTCTTTGAAATGCCGAAGAAAAGCCAGTCAATTTTATTCCGCCTACAAACCGGGCATTGTGGATTAAGAGCACATCTCAACAGAATTGGTTTGTCGGATTCTCCAAATTGCGAGTGGTGTAATGAACTTGAAGACGAATCACACTACGTAATGTACTGTCGAAAGTACCGTCGCCAAAGGAAAGCGCTAATTAACAAATGCTCGCACCTCAAAGTACCAATGAAATTGGAAGTACTACTGACAGACGTACGTCTCTTCAAGGATGTAATAGATTTCACTCTATCAACGAATGCAGTCATCTAATGCATGAACACTGAACAGTTATCACGAAAATGGCGAACAAAACCATTGAGTTAAAATCGCAAATCAAATCATACTCAACAACAACAACTATTCGTCACGCCCACCCAGCGCGACTATTTACATAGGATACATATCTAACGTTCCGACCAAGGTACATATGTCTGCATATGTCCTTAGGTGTGTTATGGCGCGGTAATGACCGGCACAGAAATGCCTTTCGCTATAAATCATGCATTTTTCTTGAGGGGAGAGGTTTGCATTTCAAGATCAAGCTATCTAGAGACATTAAATCGCGATGCTCGAATACAATTTCGAAGTTAATATAATCTCTTGAAAACACTCTATAATTCATGTTGATTTATGATATACTTTTGACTCCCCTTCGAGCTCGCTTCCCACCCCATTCGGGAGTTTGGGGTGCGACAGTTACGAACCAGGCAAGAATGCAAATCGTTGGGTGCGATAAATCGTCCCCTATATAGCGGGGCAATGAGTACATTATGACGTAACAAGCAAATGACGTCTCATTTATAAAGAAAGTTGTTATCCCATTAGGCCTTTTCATCGCGATCCCTAATTCCTTATATTGTCTTTCAATATATCTTCTAATATTAGTTCTGAGAAGCAAAATTAATGTAATCGTGAGTAATCGTGATTACTTTTCCAATGTAATCGTAATCGTAATCGACTACTTCCTGATTTTGCTGTAATCGTAATCGTAATCGTAATCGCGTGATTCAGAAATAATCGTAATCGCAATCGATTACATTCATGAAGTAATCACCCCATGTCTGTTGGGAACCAGACTAGGATAACTATAGAATACTTTCAGCAATTCCAAATTATAATATATTTATAATTATAGTTACACTGTTGTTCAAAAATTGGAGCAGGATTAGAATTAGAACAACACATATTTTTCAAATTAGAATATAATTGGAATTATAACTACATAGTTTTCACCGAATTAGATTAGAATTAAAATTACTGACTTCGCAAAGATTTAGACATTGAATGAAGTTTAGTACATATTAAATCAGACTTCATTCTCATTAGCATGAAAATAGAAAATGTCTGTTCAGCAAGATTGGCTTCTTTCGTATACTATACAGTCCTCAAGAAGCATTATCTGGAAAACTAGTAATTAGACTAGAATTAAAATTAGATCATAGAAACATATCACAATTAATTACTCCAATTAGACAATTATATAGTTGTCAAAGTCAGTGTACAATTACTTTCTACAACCAAGTATTCTCCCTACCGTTGGAAGTCTTGGCATTTATTTTTCAAATGAAATGTAATATGAATGTCACAATGACAGGTTTACTAGGATCTCCAACATGCAACTGCCTGCCGAGTTAAAGTATTTTCCGTGAGCATGCCATTAAAATTTACGAGCAAGCCGCGATCTAGGATAAAAGAGAGCTCGTCATTCCTTGAAAAGCTTTGGCGCGTTCCGCGCTAGATTTTCTTGAGTGTCCACAATTTTCCAAGTCTGTACCAATCATAAATCCTACTCTTGTCGTGGGAATCATTGTTGATCCCTGACATTGCGTTCAGTGATATGAAAGGATAAGCTGATCTGATCTAAGCACCGTGTTGCCCACATTGGTTTATCGGATTTTTAAAGTTTTGAATTTTATACATTTTTTGCGGTTGCGGTAAGTTCCGTATTATGCACTTTGAGCCAACAGGCTTTTTAATTCATTTTAATCATTGGCCTATTTTGAAATCTACAAAGTTTGCAATTCCATTGAATGCCGCGAGTGTTGATAAGTTTTCAACTGAAATGTGAACAAAGTGTGTTTGGTAGCCTATGATTTGGAGTAGGGGTTCCTAACCTATTTTACATAGTGGCCCCTTTTGAAAACTTTGAAAACTCAATGTCCATCCAATTATTCTCAAACATTCGGAAAAATAGTAAAAACCGTCATTTTAATTAAGAAACAGGCGCGTATAATTATAGTGAAGTAGAAATAGATATTATAAATTTAAAAAATATAATTCAACAAATTGTTTCGTGACCCTTGAAAAAGGCTCATGGCCCCATAGCGGGCCATGGCTTACAGGTTGGGAGCCCCTACTTTACAGGATCATGAAAATATTGTTATAATATTTCATTTATTACACTTCGGTCTTTTACTATTTAAGTCATCCGATACAACAGGAAAATTTGACATCGTTGAAAATGTAAATGACTCCTTTTCCTCTTTTTTTTATCCCATTCACTCACCGATTCTACGTAAATGATCTCTTGTCTTTCGTCCAGTAGGGGTCAAATTGAAGCAAAGTCTGAACATCCACGAAGACGTACCTCGACGTACTTGTTCCCGAAAGCTTTTGAGCCATGCATATTCGTCATTTCTCGTTGTGAGAATCACCTGAATACGAGCAAGCGTATTTGTATATTAACAGATTTACGAAAACGAAGTATAGGGCATAAAAAAGCTATGCATGTCGCACCCCACCACTGGATCAACTTCATGAGGTTTCAGCATTTCAGATACGGTATAACATAGCGCCTAATGCAGTGTTTCTCAACCTATTTGTTTTTCGGAGCCCTTGTGGACCGTCACGGACCCCCACGGACCCCCCCAAATTTTCGTTCAAAATTAACTCAATTATCGTGCAACCGTCAACTGTCTTGTGCAAATAGTAAACGTAGACTAGTGATGAACAGCCACAAAATGACTTTTCTTGAAAATAACGGCAAACTTCTATAGACTTTTATTATTTCGAAGGGAATTTTCCAGTTGTATTTATTGTCTTGAAAATTCACGTCTTCGATTTGATATGAATGAGTGCCGAAAATCAATTTCCACAAAGATATATTGGTGGCGAACGTAATATTAACGCGTAACGCTTCCGACGACAACTTTTGGTGTGAGTTTTTAATGAACATATCACGTCCAACCTATAGTCTTTTCTATCTATATTTCTATCTCGTATTGAAGATATGTAGTGGTTATATCACAGGAAAAAATGGATTTCGTGACGAGGTTTCAATTCCTTCATTGGGACAGATTCGGGGGAAAAATTCAGGAATTTCTATTCCGAACGACTGTTTACTAATTTGCCGAGACTGACAACTCCAAATCCAAAATGTTTTGCGAACATTTCGAAGACACCCTGTTTGACCTTGCTATCTCCAACATTTCATTCTTCCGCAAACCCCAACAGAACAGCGCTAAACACCAATATGTTTTCATCAGCAGACTATTGGCAATTTGACAATTAAAATGAGTTTGCACAGTCGGATATTTCCTCCCAGATAACCATTTCAATGACGTGAGTCTTAAAGTATTATCTATTATGAAGCGAAACAGGCTCATGCTTTTCCTAATTAAAAAATAAAATAAAAATTTGGTTGTCAATCATTTTACAGAAAATTCGAGGCTTCGCGGACCCCCTGAAAATGCTTCACGGACTCCCAGGAGTCCGCGGCTCCGGGTTAAGAACCACTGGCCTAATGAGCTGTAATCGTATGGTAATTTCCACGTCACATTTATGGGAATCATAACCTACATTGATAATGTAGCAATAACAAATGTGCGACACTCTTGTCGGACAATATTTATCCAGCACATATCACATTTCTGGTTTAGGAACTTCAAATTCACTTTAAAACTACTCCAAAAACCTGAGGCTACTCATCAAACCTCGCTATCACAACACCTGCAAAAGCTACCATGCGGTGGAAGATCAGCTTATATTTCAAATTACCTAAACATGATGATAAAAGATGACCCGTTGATGATTCGTGACTAAAAGTTGTGATTTTGACTTATCGACTTAGCCGATGGGTACTCTCCACAGCTGCAACACCAATAGATACTTTGGTGATCGGACATTTATATTAGAATGCTTTAATTAGTATATTCAAGTCGTTTTTGATCTGGTTCGATATTCGAACGCCGATTCATTTGACTCTGGCAATGACATGATCAATAGCCTACTTACAAAGAGTGCCCGAAACCCGGATTCGGCTACACCGCTCAGATGTTCTGATATCCATCAATCCTTTTTACATTCTATAATATTCTATCTATGGTTAAGGCACGTCAAATGTCTGCTAGCTGCAACATTCTAACACGAAAGCTTTTACGCTGTCATGATGTCTTTGCCCTCCCGCATTGTGTCTATAACTCATTATTTCGACAAATTATGCCAAGTACAACAGCAATTTGTTCAAACATTCGAAAATATGACTTTTTTCGTGGCAA
Source organism: Botryllus schlosseri (assembly GCF_051294905.1). Lineage (NCBI taxonomy): Eukaryota > Metazoa > Chordata > Ascidiacea > Stolidobranchia > Styelidae > Botryllus > Botryllus schlosseri. Next base: position 21,106,432 of record NC_137247.1, on the reverse strand, counting down.
GCGTGAATATTTCAATGCTAAATCATATTTTCACGATGTGTATGAAATGCAATTCTGCAAGGTCAGTCAAATAAGGCCTACTCTGAGACACATATAATATCCCTATTTGATGCTGCGGACCGCAGCGTCATCAAAATCTAGGAAATTAGCCCCGAAGCACATTTGATTTGAAACGCCGGCTCTAAGCTGTGTGCGTGCGCAAATACGCACTGCTGACACGCACTAGCAAAAACATCCGATCTTAAATGTAAATATACTAAACGCATAATAATTCATCCAGCGCTATTTTTCAATGTAAGTCAGTGAGTGACTGTTGACTATCTGTTCCCGCCATGCGATTCTCATAAGTATTCACGCAGCTAATCAACATCATTAGACCCATTTGATCTGATTTGATATTTCGGAAGTACGCTTAGTAAAGCATTTTGAAATACTGAAACTGATTTCAGTTACATATTGTTGTTGTTGTTCAAAGTAAGCTATTCCCCTGTGCCCAATATCACTATTCCTCATTAGTTGATGCGACTTCGGCAATTGTAATATCATTCCATGGAGGAAGAATTTGCTGATATGAATGGGCATATTACCTTGACGTGCAAAGGCCCACCACTGCCAAGATCGAGACGCTTAGAAAACGACTTCGTGCTCCCCAAAGGACCAAGCTTTACGAGGAGATAGTTTTCCAGCAAGTATACAGTGTCTAGCTAACCCCGATAGCGATTCTTTAGTCCAAAAGTGGCGAATCTGCGGCAGTAGAGGAAGTTATGCGGCCGTCGACACTTAATTCGGTTAGGATGTGTTGGCGGTCGTCAATATGCAAATGGGATTTTAGAATTGACTTCCTAATTAATGAGAGGTATAAATTATTCTTCAAATTTTCTTCGTGCTAGGCTCGGTTAAATGCCAGTTAATTTTCGATTTCAATATAGTAGTGTCCTTTGTAGTCTGAGCCCCACAGTACAGATAAGAACAGTAGAGTAAAATGATGCAGCCCATAAAGAAATGCAATTTTGTAATTGTGATCTCCTCATCACGAAGCAAATTTGTTTCTGTTAGGCCTACGTTTACGCGAATACAATATAGTTACATAGTCACACCTTTGCGTCCGGAAAAGCCGTGGCTATCTCTTCCCAGAAGTAGAACGCGGGGGCACCACACACGGCATCAACATCTCTGTACATTTTGTAAAATTGCTCACTGGAACTTCCGTAAAGAAGGATCTTTTCCCATTCATCTCGGTCTCGAAAGGCATGCTGATCGAAATCGGCGACAGTGTATCCCAGAATTTCCAAACATTTGTGCAAAGTCTTTGTTCCACATTTTGACATGCTAGCTACTATCACCTTCATGCTTCCACACTCAGTTAGAAAGAAGTAAGAAATGGCTCTACCGGATGAGTTGGTATTGTGAAGTGCGTTTCGGTATTAAAATACCAACTAAAATGTTTTGTTTGAATGTATTTTCTTGTAATACTCAAGGGAAATGGAGGTCATACAGGAAGTTAGAATTGGCATCTGACTACGTCCTTTCCTTCATCGATCCACTGTAAATGAAGCTGACTGTTCCAATTTAATATATTATAATTTCATACCTAACCACCGGTTTGAGACTCGGGGATTGTTCACGGATAAATAATTAAACGACTACAAATAACAGATTCGAGAGATGGGGAATTCTAACATAAAACGTTAAGCCTAATACTCATGATATAGAGATTCGGGCCTCAACCTATCTTTGCATGCGGGCCCTTTTTTGCCCGTCTAGGTAGGCCTCTGAAGATCCGTTCAAGAATCAGTTCAAAGTTGGATCAATTATCTTGCAACAGTTATCGGTCTTTGCAATTATTAGCAGTAGACTAGTGCAAACTGCAAAATTTGAATTTTGTACTTGCAAAGCGAAATTACCCAATTGGATTTTTGCAGCTTTCATGCCGGTATCAAGTATTAAAATACGTGGTCGTGTTTTGGAAATCAGCGACTTCGATTTGAATGATAACCTGTAACGCTCCCGACAACGCCTTCAGGCATGATCGCCACACGAGGCATATACCAAAATTATGAATCAGATGATCATGTTACGTCCAGTCGTTTCTTTGTCATCTGTTAGCTCATTTTTATGTTCTTTGTAGTGGTAATGTCCATAACGGGAGAAGCTGACTTTTTCGGAAAGATTTCAATACTTTAGATTAGAACATATTAGGAAAATATATCAGTAATCCGGTTTCAGTCGACTGTGAATAATAACTCTAATGTAATGACACTGACGGCTTCAAACGAGGAAGTTTTACAATAAGTGCTGAGTTACTCTGGTTAACCATTTTCAAGTATTAAGTAGTTTGTGTCCCTTTTATGGTCATAACACCTGAGAGAAATAGCCTACGAATCACACTATGGAACCTTGATTCGCAGATTGCACATATTTGTAGTGTCATAGTCCTTTTATATAATAGCCTAGCGAATACTTATGGAGTATAGTGGGTAGGATTTAGCCAAATCTGGCGTGGATATTAGCAGGACAGCCCGCCTGACGATTTCATTCGGTCCGCAAAGCGATTCTGAAAAATGGCTGTATTATCCAGCACGTTTCTGACAAATGTTGAAATTTTTAGTACGAAATTCTTTCATCAAATAATTCCCCAAGTATGCTCATAGGCCACATTATAACCATCCGACAATGGTGTTACGGTTTCGCTGTAATGAGCATCAGCAACAAGTTGCTTCCATTGACATCTAATTCCTAAAAGGGAAAGAGCGTGCACATTGAGCTCTGAGTTTTATGAAGAAATCATCCTAAACGTAGTTCTTCACAGAAATGAAAACCCCAGTTACAGAGATATATAGAACTCTATATATGCCTGCCCAGCTAGAAATCGGTATATGTGGGCTACAGGGAGTACATAATTGTTATACAAAACATATTTAATATATATGTGCATGGTCGTACTTCATTTTTACTTTTATGACAATACGGCTCCCAGACTCCAGAAAAAAAAAATAACGAATCGCGATCTAATAATAATGAACCAAGTAGCCCGCGTTCTAAAAATGGATCCAATTTCAGCACTTACCAGTGGGATTTTATATATATATATATTGGTTGATTTAGCTATTCTTGTTTAAATCCCACGGACATGTAACTTAGAAATGACAATACATATATACACTTAAAATGATTATATCTAATATCCTCGCAATTACAATTAGTAATATACCAACATGTAATCGAATCACAAGATATCGAAGACTGAGGATACGGCGCGCTGCCTATGCATGCGACATGATGGAATGCCGTCTACGGTCTTCTTGAAATGGCGGGACCGGGGGTAGCTCGGCATTACTATTCGGTAGCAGATAGCCGCGAAGCAGGGTTGCAATGACTCGAGTCACGATTTTCTGATGACTCGACTTTACTCGAGTCATTTTCTCAAAATACGGAAATGACTCGAATCGATTCGAGTAAATCTGTGTATTGACTCGACTTGAACTCGAGTCCTTGCACATGACTCGAACCAAGTCATATGACTCGAGACTCAGACGGCCAAGGCCAACGTTTCAGTGTAATTCCAAAGAATAGTAAAGTGACCACACTATTGGGATTTCGTCTATTGGTACTGGTACTTGAAAATGCGACCAGAAAGTGCTAAAAGTGATACAAATTAGTATACCATACACGCGAACCATTCGATATCGTCAAACAGAGTTATAGAAAGTGGGTTTAACAAGACTTTAACTGGAAACTTAGCATTCTACACAATGACTTGGACTCGGACTCGAGTCATGATTCCATGATTCGGACTCGGCCCTCTGCTCATTGACTTGGACTCGGACTTGACTTGGTGGTGAATTGAAAATGATTTGAATTGACTTCAGTCAAAACTACAAAAGTGACATTGACTTGTGACTCGGGGCCTTGTGACCAGTGTTGGGATCAAGTCACTACCTTCGAGTCACGAGTCATTTCGAGTCATTGCACATTTTGACTCGAGCCAAGTCAAGTCACTCGATTTTTGGAGGTGACTCGAGTCAAGTCGAGTCAAATCAAGTCAAGTCACGAGTCAAGTCACAATTCAAGTCAAGTTGCCTTTTCGAAGTATGAGGCATGATAACGTCATTGCATTTTGCTAGCTGTCTGAAATACAGATTGAGTGGTCATTGATTTTGAACCGATGAACGAATATAAAGTTAAATATACATGCAAGAAGGCGCTGTATCGCTCACATATACGTAGAACTGCTAAACCTCAGTTAAAAGTTACCAGCCAAGATAGAGAGTAGATACGAATTGATAAGATGCAATACATTACGCATTTACAAATCGATATGATACAATTCGAGCCTGCGCCAATGGTTGAGGACTATATAAACTATATTCGAATTCAGTTTCAATAAAACAAGAAGTTTGGTTAAGGTAAAACAGAGAACAGAAATTACTTTACTATACTAGTTTACGACAACGTAAGCTGTAAGCTTCGATCACTTCGTTTGCGGTCAATGTATTTGTGAGAGAAAAATGGAGGCTCAGTAAAAGGCACGTTCATTAATTGATTGGTCGCTCTCACGGGTTACACCAGCGTTTCGCGAACAATCCGAACATATGCAAGATGCAGTGATTTTGATCGACACCTATTACTTGATGACTTGAAATTGACTCGTGAATTTTGCTCCGAGTCACGAGTCAATCCCCATTTCTGATAGGCCGAGTCAAGTCAAGTTAAGTCATTTTAGCAAAGTGACTCGAGTCAAGTCAAGTCATACGAAAAAGGTGACTCGAGTCAGACTCGAGTCGAGTCATGACTCGAGTCATCCCAACACTGCTTGTGACTTGGTTACAACCCTGCTGTGACCATGGACAGTATTGAACATGATCCGTACTATGGCCGACTTAAAGCTTGCACGGAGCAGATTTTCAGTATGTGTTCGCGCGTATGTCGAGTTACCGCAGATTTAGGAAGTCATATGTTGCTATATTTCCTAAAATACAATCGGTATTACATCCCAATTGAACATTTGACGTATATTATATATGTATGCGTCATCAACGGCGTTAGGTATGTTGATATAGGCCTAATTCACTATACCATGTTTCAGTCACCGATGTTGAAAGTGTTTGTGTCGATGCTATGTTGTAGAAGAGTGATGCTGTTGTTCCGCTGCACAGGGTCAGATTACGATGATATTAGTGGCACTAGATCAGGGGTGTCAAACACGCGGCGCGCCCCCCTTTGGGGGCGTGAAATCATCTGAAGGGGCGCGAAGTCACCCACGATATCATTTTGTGCGGCCCACGTCGGCATCTTGTGATTTTGATGTATTCGACGACATTTAAAGGTCACATATCTTTCTTAGATTTGATAACTCACAATTAGCTCTAAAACTACTCCAAAATCTACAACTACTCATCAAACTTCACTGTCACATCACTTACAAAAGTTATCATGCGGTGGAAGATCATGATGAAATCGTGAATCTGTACCGTTCTACCTGCTGTTCATGTTCCGACAACGAGTGACGTATCGTACTAACCCGAGAGGATTCGGATTAAATCCATTCCGAGAAACCAGATCACGTTCAAAATGAGTCATCCGCACTTATACTGAGAGACTAATAGTCGTCCATCAAAGACCCGGAATATTGCAAAGGATAGTGTAGTAAACCCCGTACATGCTCAACAGATTAACAATGTCTCAAGTAATAAGACACTCATCTTTTTCAGCATTGAATACAGGACCGAGAAGTTGCAGTACAATGTAAATCCGCCACACGCTTCCACGCATTGCAGTCGATTTGTGACTTGCTAACATATTGGATTACTCAAGTAAAACGCTTGGTTATAAACGCATTATACGCGATGTTCTCCTTCTGTTATCAAGTTATAAATATTGGTATACCAGAAACAGGCTAATATGGAGTGGGTGTAGGCTACTCCTTTCAGGTATGATATGATCACATTGATATCAGACTTGCGACGCCAGCGGGTTTACATTTCGCTGTGATCGAGAACTACATTTATCGTATCGGGTTATTGATATATACGCGCCTGTGAAAATTATTTTATACCGGCTTGGTTAGGTAAAGGGTATATGGTTATGTCTGGGTAAACTACAGTAAGAATCAGCAATTCAATTTTGTTACTTACCAAGAATAGTTCTATCGTGAATATAGTGAAAGTTTCCTACAATCTGTAAGGCACACAAAATTAAAATCCTTCTTTGTGTTGCTACAGAATGAAAATGTTGGTTAGACTGCTCCTCGTGATGTCAGGTGCGATCCTTCTGTTTAGTACTGATGTATTGTGTAATCAGGAGGCGAATCTGGGTAAGACTATCTTACATCGTTCTGACTGCTCGGAGATTCTGACTGCTCTCGTGCATTGTTACCAACGACATCGGTTAATAATTATATCAAATCTAATGAATTAAATTGACAGCAGTTCCAATTCGATGATAAAGTGATTTCCAATCAACGTTTGAGGATGATAAGGAATATAGGCTTTTAGGATTCGATTTGAAGTATTTCAAATTTTAGCGAAACCAACTGACATTTGAGGCCCATGTGACGTAAGACATATGTGGGCTTGAAAAAGGTGACTTAAATCAGATATTGACGTGGGTTTCACATCATTGCGTATCAAGTTTGCTATTGTATTTACCCATATGGTATTATTATATGCAGCCTATAAACCCCGATAAGGATCGATCAAAACGAATTTCTAGAGTGATAGCTTTCCGGGTGGTATGCGAATAGTTTTTGCTCTACCCTCAGGTTTACCTAGCCTATACGATTTATTGTATTTTGTATCAGGAAAAATAATCTAGTATTCCACATGAGACCGCGATCCGGAATCTAAACTAATATTGATGGCGTCGAGTGAGATGTCGAAATTCAGCAGCAATAATTACAATCGAATTCGTTTGATACTTGTAATATTGGTTTCCGTGTCGAGTTACCAGACTCATTTGCCCTTCATCACAATCACGTTGCTTGTAACTTACTTTTGTGACGACGGATGTTAATGTTAATGAAAATTGCGCTCTGTAACGCACTTCGCAGATCTCTCATTTCCCGCAAGTTTCGTAAAACTGTCCATGGACTTTGATATTAATATGTACATTCGAGCGACTGCGACGTCAATGTCAGTGACGCATCGAGTATAAGAGATGCCTTATGATATGCCACCAGTAATCGGTTGAGATGAACGACTACTATATAAGATCGCTTTTATAGTAATGACGAAGCGTTTTCCAAAATTGTAAGCCCAATCATCATTTACCAGGAGTATCCGGAACATTTTTTATTTATTTTCGAGCATATCTGCATTGCTGAACAAATTTTGAAGACACCATGTTGACTGGCAGATAAAGCTAAAATACATATATAGTTTACCACTGGGTTCTCCCAAGCTGTGTATGGTTACGAACCCAGTATAAGTTCTAGGCATCAATTTTAGATGGAACCAGCAACGAACGATATCATGCGTATAGCATATCCACATAAAATAAAGCTTTTTACGTGTGCAATATTATTTCAAATATCGGTCTAGCGATTCGTTTATATTTCAAATATGTCTTCACGGTAAAGAGTTTCTCAATACTAAGTTCAGTCCAGATATAAACTCAATGACTTTGAATCACAGCAATCTATACCTATGCGTTCATGATGTATATCCTATGTGTGATATTTCAGAACATGGAAATGTGACATCCGACATCGAAGCAATGCTAAGCGATGTGTTGCGAATGGCACAGCGAAGTGAGTAACTAACTATCGTGACCTTCTGTTGGTAAAGCTCTTGATTGAAACACCTCAACGATCATCTCAATTCAATTATATTCTCAATTTGCAATCTTACTCATACCGTTTTTTCATATTATTGCATGGTAAAAAATCCTCTCTCTACAATGAAAGCCGACTGTTGAAAAACGATGAAATGAACACGGACTTGATTTAGGGGTTTTCACTGTTATGCTCCTTCGAGCTGATATTGATCTAATGATCAATCAGTAATACGCTCATTTTATCCTTCTAGTCGGCGCCTGCAAAAGGCGTGGCGGAATTCCGTACAAAACCAAATGCTACACCATTCCGTATCTGTCATATACTGAACCCATCGGCCTGAGAGACGCTAATTGGCGATGCCTAACACGTGGATCGAAGCGAGCCGAAATCCACAACCAAGATGAACAAAATGTGCTGGAAGAGTATCTCAGATCAAAAATGCCGAAGTCACGCACATCTACAAGCGCCTGGGTTGGAATGAAATTCAAATACGATGTGGGTATAGTTTATTAAATCTTATTTGTTGGATAAATCTTCTCATTTCGAATCATCGCATGTCGCACAAAGCAGGGCTTTGGAGCTGCCGTAAATTTAAACTGCTCCAGCTCCGGCTCCGGCTCCGGAGCTTTCTTCCATCATACGTTAGCTCCGGCTCCGGCTCCGGAGCCGCATTATTACCACTGCTCCGGCTCCAGCTTCGGCTCTGAAATTATCGAATGGGCCTGTCTATATCAGGGGTGGCCAACCCTCGGGCCGAATGTGGCCCGCGAAAGGGTTTTGAGTGGCCCACGAGGTAATTTTCTATTATATTATCGAAAATGAATTGCTCAGATTGTGAACTTGCAATGCCAACCAAAGATTACAAGTCTGGTTGCGACACTTGGGATGTTGATGAATAAAATATCAGTTCCGACGCATTGGCAGGTCCAGGGTCCAGTCAAATTTTCAGTAAATCGTGTTCATTACAATAAACTAAAATAGTAGTGAAGTTTTTCTTCACGCTTCGCGTGTTAAATTGTCACACGATTTCTTGCTTGGCAGCCTACCCCCTACTAAAAATGAAAAAAACGCCTAATTTACACCCGATTGAGTCTAACTGTATTCGCAATTACGGGAGAAAGTCTTTTCGCGTTTGCGCTCTCATAAAGATCGTCGACGGTGAAATGTAGGGACAAAATGAATGTCGCATATTATCGGAGACCTTCGATATCGATGTAGGTTGGCCCTTCCTGGTCTATATAGATTACTAATCTACCCATAGGTTAGTTATCTATGGCAGCACCGTAACTGCCGCACCCCAAACCCCAAATTGGGGGGGGGGCGAGCTCGAAGGGGGCCCGAAATTATTTCGTGAATTAGCATAAATCATAGAGTATTTTCGAGTTTTTCGCGAATTCAAGTAGCCATTTATTTATATTATTGGGTATTGGGCAATTACCGCGCCACAACCCACCAAGAAATACAATCAAGTTTTAGGCCATATAACATGCGACTCCAAGAAGTGTGCCAGAACGATCGGCAGCAAAAAAAGCTTGGCCGAAAAGGTCTATGCCCTTATGCAGACCGAAGACTTCGTTATATATACAAAATACATATAGGTTTAATTGTCCATAGGCGCCTAAATGACTGGCACCGAATGTTCCTGTCTTTGCAATCTGAACCTCACAAGACAAATACCATCCCGCTGGGAAAAATTTTATGCGAGTGAAGAAATACCAATTTGAAATTGTGTGCGTCTCTTAGTTTAGAAGCCTACGTTTGGACGATTCTATATTTTTTGATATAGCAGACTGGAAGTCACGAAATAACATCATGTAACGAAGTCATAGCAACGGGTCCGCCCGCCCGACGATGTTTAATCATTATTTACGGGCCCTACCGTTTTCAAGACACTTCACTCAGCTCTACCCGTAAATCTAATTACGTGAGTAGAGAGGACAATAAATTGATAGCATTATATATATGCAATCGCCGATCTGATTGACCGATTTTGTCATAAATTATCGATAATTTTCGCGCTTGGCGCTGGCTCCCAATACAGTACAGATAATTTCGTGACAAACGCGAACAACGTGATGGGGGGGGGGTCGTTTTATCACCCTATGGGAGCCCAAGACCCACGTTTGTTTGGGCCTGACCAGGTGCTGTTTCCTTCCTGCCAACGTGTATAACGCCCGAAGATATTTAATTATTATTGAGTGGTCAACCCTTTTCAAACACACCTCACTCAGCTCTACCGGCAAATCTGACTACGTGAGTAGAGAGAAGATCAAAATTGCTAACAATATATGCAATTCCCGATCATACTGAACGATGAAATCATGAATTCTAGAAATTTCCCGTGCTTGGCGCGCTTAGGCGACAAAAGCTGATTTACTAAAAAACATCCTATGAATAGATGAATAGCGGTAAAAGTATATCGCCGGAGGGGGGTCTGGGGGCGAAGCCCCCCAGAAGTTCAGTCTATAACCCTATGGGGGGGCCAAGACCAAATTTTTTTGGGGGGGGCTGACGAAGTGCTGTTACGGCCCTGATCTATAGTAATCTAGAGTCTGTCAGCCGTCAGTAACATCCGATGTAGCAACGTAGACATAGTTGCCACCGTGTCGGCTTGTGACGTCATAATCAATACTTGTCCATTGTCGATAACCTCATAGTTGCACTAGAACGCACACTATGCCATTGCTGCGCACAGCATTAAAATTCAGGCCTGCTGTTCAATTGTGATAAATCAGCAGATGTGGTTGTTGCATATATAATAGCATCTTATGAAATACGTCGGAGCCGGTGCTACTCCTCAAATAACGGGCTCCAGCTCCGGCTCCGGCTCCGGCTGAATTTTATGTAGAGCTCCGGCTCCTGCTCCAGCTCCGGTGAAAATGCACGGCTCCGGGGCTCCGGCTCCGGGCTCCAGCTCCGGCTCCAAAGCCCTGGCACAAAAACCGTTTGATGATAGGTATACCATACCAGATATTTGGATTATATCCTTTATCGAGCAATCGAATATGGCTATATCCTGATAAACGTTATCAAATATTGCTACCTGGCGCAAGCTCACACTCTTAGCGTAGGAATCTGGCGAATCGCGGTTTCATGTGTAGGAAATATCTATTCTAGAGCTTTAAAACAACGCTCTGGAAGTTGTACAATGACTATATGATGGATCAAATGATTGCGGGCGGGCTATCGCTCATTTTCAATGACAATTTACCCAAGTCCCAATTGCTTAAAATGCTACATCATTTTCATTAGGCCCGTATAGTTAACCGAGCCCGGGGGTACAGCGGTGTCCAATTCAGACCGATCTAAGGTTATGAGTGATTCTGATGTTTCAGGTATTCGATACGTATACTGATGATATAGTTCTTCCTCTGATGCAACATTACCATATTTATCAACCGACGGTAATTGTTAAAATTTATTTTTCTCAGAGCAGAAAGTTGCAGCTCCGTAACGGCTCTTTCGTCGATCCTGCAGATCTAACGTGGAAAGCTTACAACCCGCCCTACTGCTGTGGCGAGGAAGTAATTCTTGGTGTTTCAGCAAACAAGGACGGCCTGTGGGTCAGCTATAAATATTATCTGCCTGCCGTTATTTGTGAATCGAGCTTGAAGAACTACTAGAATTTAGATGGTTTTCATTTGTAGTTACGCATTCATTAAATAAAATATTGTACCGTAATTTCTTTCATCACTCAGGAAGACGGTGATGATCGATAACTCATCACACAGGGATCAGGCCAACATTGAACTGTATATCACATGAAAGCAGTTTTGTTGGGTTGGTACGCTGAGTTGCTGACCGACGAAATAGCGTTCTTTTTCTTTTTTTGTCTTCTCGGGGGATACTATATCCCTCAAAGAACTACTGAACCGAGAGACTTTACAGTTTCGACCGATGTATTACAACTAATGCAGAGCAGACTAATACGCGATCCGCTTAGACCAGTGGTTCTCAACCTTTTTGTCTTGGCTGACCCCTTTTGGCCGTCAGGGACCCCCGCGGACCCCTCAAGTTTTCGTTCAAATTTTGCTCGATTATCGCGCAACCGTGACATGACTTGTGCAAAATTTAGCTGTAGGATAGTGATCAACAGCAACATAATGACTTATCTTATATATTACGTCATACATTATGTAGAAATTGCATCGATTTTTATTATTTCAAAGTGAATTTTGCAGGTGGATTTATTGAAATAAAAGGTGGTGTCTTGAAGACCCGCGCGTTCGATTTGATATGAACGAGTGCTGAAAATCCATTTCCACAAAAAAGGTGGCGGCGAATGTAATATTCATTCGTAACGCTTCTGACGACACCTTAAGGCACCAAAATTGAGAAACAGATTTTTTATTGAACCATTTCTATCTAGCAGATCATATTCTTCAATAACACTGTGTTTGAATATTAATTTTCAAAGGACAAAGATGTTTCAACTGTTTTTAGATCAATTTTTGCGCTGAACTAAAAAATGCAACCAGTTTTTCTCAGGTCGAGTTTTCTCGTCATGACATATTCAATTATGCTATCTTTTGGTCATTATTTTATTGTACACTAAGAAACTAATTTTTGTCGTAGCCTAATTGGTCATGCATGGTGTCAATTTTTGCTAGATGGTATTGTTATTTGAATTCAATGTTTTTGTAATGATAGCCATTTTAAATAGGCCTACTACTAAAATATATTAACACAGTTGAATTAAAGCACTTATAACTAACCGAGAAATCATAATTTTGTTCAATAATAATCGTTGGGTTATATTTTTCACCTTAACATGTCACGCCTAATGTACAATGCGATAAGACACGATGCGATGTAATGAAAAGATTGGAGGATGTCGAACGACACTCAAGGACGCTCAACCGAACAGAAGAAGGTCGCAGTTAATATGTTACATTATGAATACAAATGAATTACGCTGACAATAAATGTCGCTTCAAAGATTGTCTTCCACGTTTGGAGTTATGTACGGATTTCTCTTTAAGCAACGACGGCAATCAGCAAACATGTTCACTTCCGTGTAACCTTGATACATTTCTACCATCTGGCGAAGGTCTTGGTGGAATCTCTATCCTTGTTCTTCGCTGTAATCAGCAACCACAGTTGAATGGAAAGTAATCCTAATGAGAACTCAGAAAGTGCATTTTCACAGGCATCAGGGCTCCAGGGGATTGGAAGCTTCAAGCAGCTCTTTGACCTGTGCTTCGTAATCAGGGCTTCTATGCTTTCCAGGGAAGTTTGAATTACTACTCGAAAACCTGTCCATGGTCTGTTTTCTACTGCACCCATGTGTGCAGTGAAACCTTCGTGTTTGATCAGTTCACAGATACGTGGCCTATCAAAGACTCCTCTGATCGTAGATTCACCTCAGAGATACCGGGAATTTTAATTTGTAAGAACTTGAAGGTTGGGCAATCTTTATCAAGTGCCCAGGTGTCGTTTTTTTATGAGACCAAGTTTAATGTGGAGAGGTGACAAAAGAATATTTGTGGATCAACTGAGTAAGCAGATTTGACATTTCAAAACCAGGTCTAAAGCTTGCTCTGTGTGGCCAGAGAATTTGTGTGTAGGGGTCATCATCAGCCCTCGAGTTCCACAGACACAAAAATGGATGTACAGTGTAACCCGCCTGTGACCCTGTGGAGAAGTATCGAAATCATATTATAGCCACCAAATATTTTCCATTTGTCTTGGCTATACTGAAGAGGTTTCAAAAGGAATTTCATGTCTTCATAGCATTCAGTGAGCTTCATTGAATGTCCAATTGTCCAACAGCAACCGAACTGTTATGTCATTATGTAGTAATACTGCCTTTAGAGGTGAGTCCAGAAACAATCGCCATTCTGTCGATCTGTAGACTATGTCCGAAGCTGATATTAATCCTGAAACAACTTTACAGCACTGTATACTATAGGGAATTGTCTTCTTCATAATTAAAATATTTTCTACACTTTTCATCAAAACTTCATTGCGAAATCCTTTTTATGACGTCACAACTCTCAATCGCATAACTCCGGAAATTGCAGTTTTCTAAAATTCAAATGCAATTTGCCAAAAAACTAAACCTGATTAAAGAAAACGGAAAGCGTCATAAAGTACACTAAGAACCGTCAATACTTTAGTAACCTCAAAATTAACGCAGCACAGTGTAATTGATACAAACATGATGCGAAGTAATTAATGATTTCCTAAAAAATCTTAGTGGCTGGCTAGTTGAAATGAGATGTTTTGATTTGAAAGACTTTCTTAGAAGTCTCGCCGCAATATGATTCCAGCCCAATGCTCTATGATTATCAAAGCGAAAATTCAGTCTGGTACGGGTAAACGGCGGGTGTAAATGGTAGCCCATCGCTTCAATCAGTATCCAAGAAGTAGCTCTTGGTTCCAAAAAGGTTGGTGACCCGTGACTAGTGGTTAGCGCCGTGAAAATTGAATCATGCATCCTTATTTCAAATCCAGCCAAGGTCACTGAACATGTCGATGTGGCATCAGGAGTGATATGGGCGTGGCAATTAGGAAGACATGGCGCAATCTGATTGACCGGCGCCAAATGTATTTACTCTCACTACTTATGTGGTACCCAAACCCATACTTCCCGAGTTTGACCACATGTATATTGACCATATAGCCATGTACGCATTCTGTACAAGTGGTAGCTCTTTCGATTTTCCCAGAACACACAGTTCCCCGGTTGCAATCTTCTTTGCAAAGAATTCAGGCGGCTCCACTCTTTTTTCACAAAACTGACATACTTTGCCGCAGCATCCGATACAAGCCGCGAATGACATACATATGATGTAGAACAGAGGTCTCAAACACGCGGCCCGCGGGCCGCAAGCGGCCCTCGAGACCATTTTGTGCGGCCCGCGACAGTATTTTGGATTTTGATGTATTCGACAATATTTAACTGCCAAATATCTTTTCTTTTATTTGAAAACTGGAAATTCGCCCCAAAACTACTCCAGAAGGTGAAACTACTCATCAAACTTCACTATTACATCACTTTCAAAAGTTACCTCGCAGTGGAAGAACAATGAATACTTCGGCGATTGGACATTTCTATCGCTATGGCACAGTAATCATTATATTCAAGTTGCTATAGATCTGTTCCAATATTCGAAGGTAAATCTAACGCTGATTTATTGTCAATTAGGTAATGACATGATCAACGGTCTTGTTATCAAGAGTATGCCCGAAACCCGGATTCGGCTGTACTATTCCAATGCTCTGATATCAGATCAATCTTCGTAAAATTCTAAAATATTCTACCTATAATTGTGACACGTCAAATGTCCGCTAGGGGCAAAATTATGACGCCACCGCTTTGACGATGTCCTGATGCATTTGTACTCTCGCATTATAGAATGTTTACAGTCTATACTAGCATGGTTTCTACAACTAAATATACAGCAACTATGCCAAGTACAGCAACAATTTTATTCAAAGACTTTAAAACGTGATTTTATTTCGTGCTAGGCGTGAATTCACAATAGTAAATGACATTTTCAAGATGCGCGCAGAATGTCAGTCTGTATGGTCCCGTCAAATAAGGCCTACTCGGAAATACATTGAATTCCCCTATTATTGGTGCTGCGGCCCGCGGCGCCATCAAAAAGTAGGACATTGGCCCGCGACCACATTTGAGTTTGAGACCTCTGATGTAGAATATACTCGTGAGGGAGTCAATAGGCCTTTTGCAGGACTTCGATCACGTGACTAGATACGCATAGCAACCACAAATTGGTTAGCAAGCTACTTTCTCGCGCACCTACTTCAGTGCTAAATATCGCATATTGTACTGTTGATTTCTGGTTGTAAACGTTTCGGAAATTTGTTGTAGAAGTCGTCAGAGATTTACCTATGCTAGATGTCAATCCTGTACAAAGCACATAGAATGATATCGTCAGAATTACGCAGAAATCCGTCGTTAACGTAGCCGTATATCGGATACAGTATATTATCGTTTTCGGGCTGTAAACGTTTTATATAAAACGCAAGTGTCATGGAAATGCGCAAGGATTCAAATATGTTGGGTGTCTTTGATTCATGAACTATGTAAACTCCTTGCGTCAAAATGATCGACATTGTAGCCGTTATTTGGTAGTCAGCTATGATTTTATGACACAAAATTCGACATTGCAGGACATTGACTGCGTGATATTTATTGCAGCATTAAGTTGGGTGTGGATAGTATACTATACTATAGTTGTATTGTAGTGGTAGTTGGTAATCATTGCCGCATTTTGATGATTGATATCGATTGCAATATATATAGGATAGGCCTACTGCTATTTTTAAGCCTAGAGACAATGACTGCCAGTGCCAGTACGTTGATGTGTTATGAATTCATGCAATGTGCTACATACTATATATATCTTAAACATCCTATGCTATTGTATGGCTTCTCAGTTAAACAATTCAAAATATTTAGACCTCTATACCTATATTACAAGTTATTGATCATTCTGTCATGCTGCCAAGTGCCACTACCTGAAGAAAAATGATCATCAGCTCCAATTGAGGGTGCAACAAACTGTTCCGAGGCCTGGATTACTTGATTGATTGCCTGGATTGGATTACTTCACTCTATGGCACAGTGCAAATATCTTGAGTTTCAAGACATGGCTATACCACATGTATACGAATTAATGATCTGATGGATTATCCCAAGAGAGCCGAACATAGGCAACTAAGAAATTGATGATGCCCTCGTCAAGAATTCAGCCTGGAGCCAATTATTATCACCACATAAAATTCGGTCATGCGGTAGAAGGCAGCGTTGTTTCATGCCAACAGAAAATGTCAGCAGATGATCTGACCACTGACTAACTGTCCTGAACTTCTTTCCCGATGTTGATGTCTCATGCTTTGAAAATGATATTTCATTTGTGTACAGCAAGACAAGCGCTCTTCCGTGGATGCTAGTAATATGTCTCGACAAGTGGCTATGGAGGTAGAGGAAAATACATAGGCATAAGAGTCTCGGCAGTTATTGAACTTGATAAGGTTAACATGCATTTTTCTTCATCTATTTCTTATGCTCTGGGTATCGAATGCACAAAAATTAATAAATTGCACTTATTTGCAAGTTTATTTGTAAATTCAATGAATCAAAGAATATCATAAGTTCAGAATATTACGGAGTCAATGCAAAAGAAACAATGGTAGTCGTCTTTAGAGGATGTTTCTGAGTTGGTTGAACCAATACACAGAGGGGGTCAGCAACGAAGTACTATTTTACCTGAGTATTAGCGTCATTACGAGTTTAGGCTACTTCCACTTCTACTTGACACTTTTTAGGTAGTACTTTTTTGTCAGGTTTGGGATTTTGTCAACTAGAAAGTAGCTTTGGCGCATGATTGCATCCCCTTAAAGCGTGAGGTTGTCATAACAACTGGGCAAAATAGCCCCAGTACCACGGTAATTAAATTAATTTTTTTAAATTGCACCTATTTGTGGTGTCATCACCCTTTTGCGTTGATCAAGAAGATGCAACATGTAATATTTACAGTTGTCACATGGCATCAATTTCTAAAACTAAGTGACCCTCAACCAATAATCTACTTCATATAACGAATTTCTTGACTAATTTTCAGAAATTCATTTCTACTTCCACTTGAAGTACTTTGGACATGTCCTGGAAATAATTAGTGCTACTTGTACTGGAGTATAAATTAAGGCATTACTTCTACTCGGTTCCCAACAATGACCACGTTGACCCCCTCTGGGTATAGGATGACCGATCTTGTCACTGCGTTTGAGCTGCTCTATGAGTTATTTGATAGTTACTTCCCTCAGTGCGCTCTGCGAAGTAGTGCTAATAAAATCGGCATTGTATGAGGCAACAATAAGTGCACTGCTTTGCTTAGTCTTGATTGCAGGTTCTCCCAAAAGATACTTCCGATGTGTTCAGCGACATTTGTTTTATAGCAGCACGCCAGCACCCAAACCAGCAGACAGTATATCCTGATCCTTGCGGGTCCCGGCTGCTTCAGTCATATCTTCCATCCAAAATCAGGCTCCACAACAGACAAATAGTACTGCTTGAACTAACAAATACTCTTACCAGAATATAAACCAATCGCTTTACTTCAAATGCATAAAATTAAGTACATATGATCAGAGTTGAGTACCGTAATACGACTACGTTACCGATGGATTTCTGCGTAATTCTGACGATATCATTCTAAATGCTTTGTACAGGATTGACACCTAGCATAGGTGAATCTCTGATGACTTCTGCAACAAATTTCCGAAACTTTTACAACCAGAAATCAACAGTACACTATGCCATATTTAGCACTGAAGCAGGTGCGCGAGAAAGTAGCTTGCTAACCAATTTGTGGTTGCTATGCGTATCTAGTCACGTGATCGAAGTCCTGCAAAAGGCCTATTGGCCATCCAACAAATCAGGGACCGGCAACGTTTTGTGTGCAGCGTGCCAAAATGTCAAAATATGTCATTTTTTACCAGCTTGCGTGCTAAATATTCAATTTAATAATATTTAACGTTTCAAGCAAGGAATACCACCGACCGTTTTTCTGCAGCTGGCAACGGCATCCGCCCCACCAGTGATTCTTGATTTGTCGCGAAGGGAACAAATTTTGGTCGCTACTGCATTCGACCTATCGCTTACATGTGGGTAATATTTACATCATTTATTTTCATTCGCGCAATTGGGCAATGATCGATCTTCTGTGCTTGATTTGTTCGTTTCCAAGTCCACTGTGGTCGGTACCATATTCAATAAGTGACAGGCCAATCAGTGTTGTTACGATGATATGGTCTGATGATGATGAAACATATGCCTACCCCTGTATCATTCAAGTCGGTTTGGTGTCACATTAAGGTCGGTTTGACACTAGATTTATCTGCATAGGTCGCGGTAAAGCGGTAAAGATTGTCGTTACTCCAGATATAATGGAATCGCTTGCACACCAGACGAAACTAAAAGAATATATCTCGTTTTTTGTCATGATAAACCCTTTTAACGCGTGCTCGAAACTCGTACACCCCTGATCACATAACACAGCACTGATACCGTATAGTAAGCCTAATCCATCTGATCGTCATATACTGATGTCAAACTGGCTACTGAGAACTGAGAGGACTTGTGCCTTGTGGTGTTCTGAGCCGTCACTGATTTTTTGATATATAGCTTGCGTATGAAAGTCTTTGATCGTAGACCCGCAGGCTTACTATGTATGCACCTAAATGGCGAGTATAAAAGCTAGGAAAAGGAATCTGGATGCCCACTGTAGTCGCGCCGAGCGCGGAAAAAATTTCCACCTGGAAAATTAATTTATGCGATAATATTGGTTGTTTTATACATTACTGTCAAATATTTATCTTATTTTAGGCCAAGTGATCAGATTAGCCGGTAGAGCTGATGCAGGGAGTGTCTTCGACGAAACTATTGCGACCTGCGCTGGCGTAATTAATTATGTAGTTCATTGTTGAACACAATGATTTATCATTGATGGATGACCAGGCAGACTTTGACAACTACTCGATTCTAATTTTCTAATTTCACTAAATTGGAGCGAAATACCAGTAATCTAATTTTAATATAATTTGTGAAATGTTTTTATGCTCTGATTCTAATTCTAATCTAATTTACTGATTTCCTGAAAATGCCTTTTTGCCAGAGGCGTTTTGCAGGAGTTGACAAGAATATCCCTCTCGCGCAGGGATATCCAGTGTCAAGCCGCCATCGCCTTGCTTACACCGCACACTCGTACAGTTAAAGTATACTTATTGTGACGAATAATAGCCTGCTTGTAGTTTGCGAACAACAGTGATGGGATGACTCGAGTCATATTTTTTGTATCACTTGACTTGACTCGAGTCACTTTGCAAAAATGACTTGACTTGACTCGGCGCTTCAGAAATGTGGATTGACTCGTGACTCGGAGCAAAATCGACGAGTCAATTTCAAGTCATCAAGGAAACGATGTCGATTAAATCACCCTATCTTATGTATGTTCGGATTGTTCGCGATACGCCGGTGTCACTTGTGAGAGTAAACTTTCATACACTGGCTGTACGTTTCACTGATCCTCCCTTGTTACCTCACAAATAAATTGACCGCAAACGAAACGATCACAGCTTACGTTGTCGTAGTAGTAGTAGATTGATCTAATAGCAACGTATCTTTGTTTCTTAGACGGCTCTGTGCTTACATCGCACAGTGCTCACCTTTACCAAACCCTCTTGTATAATTTATTAGAAATAACATTGTTTATGCGTTTATATTCTCACGGATGTGTAGTGGGTAGTGTTTTGTAACATATCAATTTGTTTCAACTTTTCGAGGCTTCGTATCCGATCCTCTATTTTGCAGTTTTTAAAACCTAACATCAGTACAACGCCGTGCGGAGTAACATGGGCGATGCTCATGATTAGCCTACCACTAAAGAAGTTATATTTTATTAAGTACTACAAATACAACAATAAATGTAATGATCATAAACGTCATTTTATTTTGAACTTTGAGCTGCGCACGATACCGGACAACGCTTAGCAGCGACTAATGAATCGATATTGGGGCTAGCCAGACATGTAACATGTACAGACGTTAACCATTCTCATGGTTATGGGAACACACTGTGATTTGATATGGACTGATTTTTACTGTATTTATCTACTATTTACAATTTCATTCAATTTCCTAGTTTTTGCAAATTCGGTAATAATTCAAATCCAATTTGCAAAAAGCTGTGTAGCTCTAATTCCAATTATAATCTAATTTGGAAAAAGCTGTATAGCTCTAATTCTAATCTAATTTGTGAAAACTTGTGTTGCTCTAATTCTAATTCTAATCTAATTCGGAAAAGCTATAAATATTCTAGCAGTCCAAGTCTGTGACCAGGCATCCATTGTTGCAGGTGAAACGTTTATGTGAACTCGATTCAAGAGTTCAATTGCAAATTTCTAACCCTGTAGTGACGCCTATCTCTAAATTTTACAAGTCTTGCGTAAACCATAAGGAATGAGACAACACGAAAACAAAACCCATATTGTTGATACACGATAAAATGCATCAATTTATAATCAAGTTAAACATCTCTAGCAAACTGGTGAAACACATGTGGAATCAGTCAAAAGTGGAAAGAACCGATGCGGCTCGCGAGCCACAGTTTGCCCCACTGGGTATAAGGTGTATGAGGCGAAATACATTTAGGAATGCGAAAATAATTTGTTCGCCCAAATAGCCAGTAAAAGGAGTTATAATAATGCAATTATTCGTGTCGATGACGCACTAGGACAGTGCTTCCCAACCTTTTTCAGTGTTCGTGACCAACTTTTCATCCAAATTTCATTGTGCGAACCAACATGAGATGAGAAAACATGAGAAAACGAATGAAACCGTCATTTAGAGCACAATGCGTCGTTGTTGTTGTTTTGTGGTGTTCATGGTGTTGTTTTACTCCTATATCTACCGATGGCAGGCTTGCCGCTTCGAACCAGATCATCCAAGTTTTACCGCAAACACAGAATCTTGAAATTTGATGACATATTTGTATTTGAACTAGCAAAATTTATTCATCAATATTTTTCAAATGACTTGCTTCCTGTCTTCAATCAATTCTTCGTGCTTGCTCGAAGTGTAAACTCCCACAATACCAGACTTTCTTCTAAGGCAACATCCATGTACGCCAGGGACGGGCAACATACGGCCCGCGGCCCTAGTCCGTCGATACTCCCCGTTACTTGCGTAAACGTCAAATTCTAGTGACTGTATGTTATTACGCCTAAGTTCGTCGAAGCGGGAAGACTTGCATTATCAGCATTTGCCATGTACTCAACCGTAATGAATTGATATTTTGGTAAATTTGGGGTACCGGGCTTATAGAACGCCTTGAAAATCTTAATTAAGGATTGCACCATGTGTTAATTGATCAGAGAGAAGGCGACATGGCGGCGCCTGTATAACAATGATGTTCTCAAATCCACATTGTCTCCGTCATTATCGGCGAGATATGGCTTTGCAGTGACATTGCTGTCGTTAAAATACATTTATTACCTACGATTTATTCCTTGTATATGTGGATAAATGGGCGAATAATGTATCGATTCAGCAATCCGGCCCGCCACGTATTTAATTTTTCTATATCCGGCCCGCCGACTGGAGTAGTAGCCCACCCTTGGCATGGGTGGGCAAACTACGGCCCGCGGGCCGCATACAGTCCGCGACAACATTTTGTGCGGCCCGCGAAGGCATCGAGAAACGTGATACAAATATTGATAAAAATTTGCAGTAAAGAATCAAATTACTAGATCGAATTGATTACACTTTATCCTATATTTTATATTCATTACATTTAATACATTTTATCATGATATTGAGTAAGTCATAATCTTAACATTGCATTTCTGATATTTTTTTGTTAGCACAATAGCCCGACCTTGAAGCCTAACGCATTTTGAAACGCTTCTGTTGCTAGATATCCAAGACAATCGAAACGGAAATGAGTTAGTTCGGATCACAATTATGATTTCAGATTATAACTTTCAGTATTGTACTTGGAAAAACCGATTGACGTGTCTTTTCGGTAGATTCGTCCTCTAGTTGCAAATCATTAAAAACTTCGTTCTTATAGCTCATTCATAATGAGTTGACTGAAGTAATACGAAAAGCGGAAAGTCGAAGATGAATGCTATGAATGCGGCCTGCAATCAATAAAGAATCAACTGATAGGTAGGCCTACTTCTGTTCCGGTGTCGATGGTAAGGCAATATGTATTACTTGTCGTAATATGACATTATTATAATGAATTTGTTGCTGCAATTCAAACCACCATTTAAATCCAAACATCCTAAGTATAGGCACAATTTATCAAATTAGGAGGTGCAAAATGAATTAACCGAATTGTTAAAATATTTGAGACTACAGTAAATTATGTTGATGTCGTCCCCACCAGAGAACTTGAAATATGCACGTCTAATACAGTAAGCCCTTTGTTGAAACGTATTTAAAGGTAACTTGCTGGCATCATCATTGTGTGTTCTGAAGCTTTACCAAACGCGGAATCAACATATCTATAAGCCGCTCTTTGCTCACAATTCAAATTTCCATCCTATTCTGAGAATTGCCACAGCCTAATTTCATGCCATATTTTGGCGAATTGATTCAGGATGGCCAGTTTATAAAATCTCGGAAATGTTTCTGACGCATGTGCGTTATCATCAAATCAACATTTAAATTGTTTTAATATACATACGTATTATCTCTTTGGGTTATTTATGTCAGGGCTTCTGAAACTATGGGTCGCGAACGATATGGTTTTTGGTCGCGATGGCATCAGAGCGATCTTTTAGGTTTGTATAGTATTTGTTGATTTTAAAAAAAAATCTTCGCGCGTCGTGCGATTTCTGGTGGGTCGTTTGTTGTTGTTGTTTATCAGACAAAGATTTGGCACTTATAGCCTTGGCGGCCTTTTGCACCATGGCCAAGGTCATTGTACACGAAAAGATAAGGTCGTATAAACGTCAGTGTTGGGATCAGGTCACTACATTCGAGTCACGAGTCATCTCGAGTCATTGCACATTTTGACTCGAGTCAAGTCAAGTAACACGATTTTTGGAGGTGTCTCGAGTCAAGTCAAGTCAAGTCAAGTTAAGTCACGAGTCAAGTCACAAATCCAGTCAATATAAATTTTCGAAGTATCAATCACGATTTAAAGTCATTACATTTTGCTAGCTGTGTGAAAACAGAACAATTGGTCATTCATCCTGAATCAAATGACGCACACGCAGTTGAATTTGCAAGCAAGAAGGCGCTGTATCGCTCATGCACACCTAGAACTGCAACTAAAATACGTGAGTTACTGTATATAGCTACATGCTACAGTCAGTTATTGTCAGTCTAGAATCTAGATGATCGAATACCTAGCCCCGTGAAGTTGAAACAAATAGAAACGGCACAACTATTCATCTACGTTTTCGTGAGAATATAAACGCATAAACTATATTCGCTCATACGAGAGGGTTGGTAAAGCTGATCACTGCGTAATGTAAGCACTGAGCCGTCTGAGAAACAGAGATACGTTACTATTAAAATTATATTAATCTACTGCTACTACGACAACGTAAGCTGTGATCATTTTGTTTGTGGTCAATTTATTTGTGATGTACCAATAGAGGATCATCGGTGAAACGTACATGACTGGTTATTGGTTACTCTCACAATGTGACACAGACTATCCCGAACAATACGAACATGCAGAAAATGCAGAAATTTAATTGACACCGTTTACTTGATGACTAGAAATTTACTCGTACATTTTGCTCCGAGTCACGTGTCAATCCGCATTTTTGAAGCGCCGAGTCAAGTCAAGTCAAGTCATTTTTCCAAAGCGGCTCGAGTCAAGTCATGCGGAAATTGACTTGAGTCAAGTCATGAGTAGAGTCATCCCAATACTGATAAACGGTGGATCGTTTGTAGATTTCTGAGGACACTGTCTAGCTAGGGTACTATCGGCCAATAAGCGAAGCACGAGGAAAAATCATTACAACAACTTGGCTTGATCACAGCAATGTGCCGACCTTTGTATTACATTAATTGGTTTCAATTCACGACAGGATTTGTTGTCCGACCTTGTTTTCCATGAAAAAACACTGTCGGTCATCGTTAGGAGGCTTTGGTGTAGGGGTGTGCCACGATCTAGTGCGGGACTGTGAGAAATGGAGAGAGAGAGAGAGAGAGAGAGAGAGAGAGAGAGGGCTTGAGAGGCAAAGGTATGAAGGTATTAAGTTTTGTTGGGCAATATATCAACGGGTACAGTGCGGTGCCAAAAAGATTGGCGGAGATAAACCCTGGCCAAAAATTACCGTCGCTGGCTGGCTAATACTATCGACATTGATTTTGCCCGGTCGTCGAAATGGTCGGAACTATCACTTCCGTTTACAACTATCCGGTAAGATCCGTATCAAAAGTTTCAACTGTCCGACAATATCCGAAAGAAAATAATTGACAATATCCGAATCATATCCGACTGCCATAAAATTGTCCGATCCGGTCCGAACCCTTTCCCAGTCCGTCCGATGATCATCATTGTTTCACACTGACTGTAAACATTGACCAGATCAATGAACCGTAGTGACCGACGTATAGCCTAAACCAGTGGTTCCCAACGTGGGCGATATCGCCGCCCAGGGGGCGATTTTGCGGTCCAGGGGGGGCGACAATGACGAAGGGGGCGATAGGGGGCGAAAATGGACAAAGGGGGCGAAAATAGCGAAGGGGGCGATAGGGAGCGATGACGCGTCAAAACGGCCGACCTTTTTTTAGTCAACCCACGGAAATTTAGTTGCAAAAAAGTGTCAAATTCGACATCGAGCCGAAAAGTTGACCTTTTTTTTGTAGTCAACCCGCCGGTGATTACAGTTTCGGTACACAAAATTTGGCGGGCGATGATCGGTGTTGAGCTTGAAAAGAGGGCGATGGGTCGAAAAAGGTTGGGAACCACTGACCAAAACGACAAAGATTATTCAGTAGTGTTCGCACGTGTGTTGAGTTACCGCGGATCTAGGAAGTCATCTGTTGCTATATTTCCTAAAATACAACCTTTATTACATCCGTATTGAACATTTGACGTATATATTGTATGCATGCGTCGTCAACAAAGTTCCGTATACTGATAAAGGCCTAATTTATGCCATGTTTCGTAGTCACCGATGTCGAAACTTTTCGCGTCGTTGCTATGATGTACAAGAGTGTTGCTGTTGTTTCGCCACACAGGGCCAGATTACCATGATATTAGTGGCGGTAGTTCAGTGGCTCTCAGTTGAAATCATTTGAAGGGGGTGCGAGGTCGCATGAGTGAAATGAAGTTTCTGAACTAGGAATTATAGTTCAAATAATTCTGACACTTCCAAGTTTCAACGACGAGAATAATACAAATTAAATACGATTTGAAATGTCAGAATAACTTCATACCATCCATACACCGATATTAGATTGTGACTTACACTGGACCTTGCACCGATCAGAAGATGTCTCTCAGTTACGAGTAGCCTAACTGATGAATGCGTGAATGTGTAGTTGTTAAATGATGCTTTTGTTGTATGTCTGTCGATCATCTTTACAGAGTGCGTAGAAAGACACAAAGTTATTGAGAAATAAGATATTTCCTCATATCGTCATGTCACGTTCATGTATGATATGCTTTTTTAATGTAAGAAACACGGATTTATATCGATATGGCTTAGAACCTCAAAGTTGCCACTCCGAGTGTAGGCTACTCAGGGCACATGTTTTCAGAATGCGGTGAGGAATTGCTAAGTTTCAATAGCGTGTGGCCCGCGCTATTGGGGTTTGATTGTACTTCCGACAAATTTGAGCCTAGCACGAGGCAGGAAATAGAAGAGATTAGACACCATGCAGAATCCCTTAGATATTTATATCATACACTCTTAGCGAAAGAGCGCGTATTTCCACCAGTGTACCATACCGGTATAAGTCGATTACGACATTTTAATCCAAATCATCCAACCACGCATGAACGACTGAACGTATAGGAAGGTAGTCACGTGGGATTTATGACCGCGATATAATTCTGAGTTAGGTTATGTTTTCGTGTTCCACCCTTTTCTGCCCTTTGGGTGCGAACTGCGAATAAACAGTTTTTCGTCAAGAGTATATGCTACCATTTGAAATGAATGTTTTTCACCAATTATTCAACTGAAAACGGTTTATCTCTGGCTCATAATTACTGCCCCGTTTATAGTCCGAATTTCGTATTTGAGAGGCCCCTCAACAGTCATAACCGTACATGCAATCACCCTATGCGTTCGGATTGCAAATAATTTAGTTTCTCTTTTAAAGAGTTTTGATGTGACTTTTGACAAATTGGTTATTGAGGTCGACCAGCCTATGAAATCTCGCCATTGTTTCAGGCGCGAGTACGATATCATCATAGCAATGTTCGGTTTGTTTCAAGTAAGCATATATATTATATCCATGTCCTCACTATATAATCAAATACCAGCAATATTGCGTTTTGGTTTATGATCCCAATTTTATATATTGCGGCCCGCGAATGAATTCAGATGTTGAATGCGGCTCGCGAGCTTAAAAGTTTGCCCACCCCTGGTCTAGACACTGTTGCCCTACCTCGCCCATACATTGCTTCATTGATCATTTGCTACCATCGTTTAATTTTCCTTTTATTTTCCTTTTTTTAAATAACATTTTTTACAGCCAGACTGTATAGAGCAGGGATCGCCAACTCAAAATGGGTCACGGGCCACTTTTCAAATTTCGTAGCGGCTGTGGGCCGCATGAATTCAATATCATGTATCATAGACAACCACGTATTCAAACTCTACGTCAGTACAACGCTGTGCTATCTGACATAGGCGATTTGCATAGTGACCACAAAAGAAGTAATATTTTATTAATGGACCTCAAATACTACAGAAAATAATCATCATCAATTTCATTTTATTTGGAACTCTGAGCTATGCACGATACTTGG
This sequence comes from Botryllus schlosseri, assembly GCF_051294905.1. Lineage (NCBI taxonomy): Eukaryota > Metazoa > Chordata > Ascidiacea > Stolidobranchia > Styelidae > Botryllus > Botryllus schlosseri. Next base: position 21,079,180 of record NC_137247.1, on the reverse strand, counting down.
AAACGATTTTCAGCAACTGAAGAATCGATATTGAGGCTAGGAAGGGAAGGCCTAAGCCAGTGGTTCTAAAACTTTTTTTTATACACGCCCCTCTTAATCAGGACCGTAACTGCCGCACCCCAAACCCCCCTAATTGAGGGGCGAGGTCGAAGCGGGCTCAAAATTAATTCGTAAATTAGCATAAATTATAGAGTATCTTTTTAAAATTTATGCAACTTTTTCAAAAAATTTTCGGTCTAAGCGCGATTTCAAGCTGCTACATATCTTGATTTTCGGGTGCTCTTCGCACAAGAAAAAATACGCAAGATTCATAGAAATGGGCATATCGGCGATGCCCATTACCGCGCCACGACAAATAAAGTTTTAGGCCATGTAACATGCGACTCCAAGAAGCGTGCCAGAACGATCGGCAGCGAGTAAACCTGTCCTTATGCTGACCGAAAACTTCGTTATATATACAAAATATTGTTTGGGCAATCTGAACCGCACAAGACAAATACCCTCCCGCAGGGAAAAATTATATGCCAAAGAAATACCAATTTGAAATCGTGTGCGTCTATTAGTTTAGTAGCCTACGTTTGGTTGATTCTATATTTTTTGATATAGCAGACACTGGAAGTCACGAAATAACATCATGTTACGGAGTCATACCAACGGGCCCTACAGTTTCCAAAACACCTCACTCAGCTCTACCGGTAAATTTGATTACGTGAGCAGAGAGGACAAGAAATTGAAAGCAATATATATGCGATTCCCAATCCTATTGACCGATTTTATCATGAATTATCGAAAAATTTCGCGCTTCGCGCTGGCTCACTAGGCAGTACAGTTCGCTTCGTGGCAAAAGCGAGCAAGGTGTGGGGGGTGGGTTTATCACCCTGTGGGAGCCCAAGACCCAAGTTTTTTTGGGGGGGCCTGACGAACTGCTGTTTAGCTCCTGCCAACGGGTGTCGCCCGAAGATGTTCAATTATTATTGAGGGGTCCTATCTTTTCAAACACACTTCCCTCAGCTCTATACCTGTGAATCTGATTACGTGAGCAAGGAGAGGATAAAAATTGATAGCAATATATACGCATTTTCCGATCATATTGACATATTCAATCATTACTTATAGAACATTTTCGCGCTTCGCGCGTTTAGCCGAGAAAAGATGACCCACAAAACGTAGACCCATGTAGATGATAAGCAGCGGTAAACAGGCTTTAGTGTGAGGGAGGTGTCGGTTTATCATCATATGGGGGGCCCAAGAACAACGTTTGTTTTAGCGGGGTGTTACGGCCCTGCTCTTATTCATACTGAAAATTTTCGCGCGCGCCCCTTCGCCATATCACAAAATGAAACCAGCATGCTAGCAATCCCGACGGGTAGTTTAATGACTTCCGGACTATTACACAGTGCAATAACTATAAATTTGAGGTAAATCACGCCTATATAGCGCGAAAAAAATTCAGTTGACCGCAACTGCGCGTCCCTTTCAGATGCTGCCACGCACGCAGTCTGAGATCAACTGCCCTAAGCCGTCTTCTGAGCATCTTGGTCTTAGCAGTGCTTACAGATTTGGACAATTGGAAAATTTTCTGCTTTTCCAAATTACATTAGAATTGGATTGCTAGCATTTCTGTGTTGCATGGAATAATGGAATAGGACCTTATTTGTATTTTGTTGATTTACGGAAGCGATGAAGCAATGATTAATGCCTAAAAATGATTTACTTAACTACATCTCGACTCATGTAGATGACTAATTTTTAAAAATTAAAATATTGTGTATCGGAGCTTCGTGAATTTTTCGATTAGTTTTACTTTTCAACTAACTTGTGTCTGTCGTTATATCCAGCACTAGACTCGCGTTCATGCGACTATAATATGTCCCTATCGTTATAACGTTGGGGATCGCGTACCTGCAGCGAAAGTGTTTGTTCAATTATAACGCCGAGAACCGCGCGCCTGCGGCTAGTCCGTTGGCGTTTTAGTGCTAATTTAATTACCCTTATACTCGACATGCAAAAATTATGCAGGTATTAGAATGAAGCCCTATTCAGTTGTACTGCGAGCTGATAATAAGTCGTGAAATGTTGAGACCTCGGAAATCCAAACCGCGATCTGTCTGCACTCAAAATCGCATTTTATATTAATTAATTAGTGATGATGTTGCTGCCCAATCACTATCAGATCTCTCGTGAATATAATCTTAAATAACCTTTAAATCATGCGTAGTTGATTGCGCGAAATGTATGTAGAATTTTAATATATTCCCATAAAACCACGCATAGTTCAACGTTGATCAGTGTCATTGCTCTAGTGTTCTCGTGAACATAGACAGTCACGCATAAGACCATTCGTAGTTGATCGCGCGAAATGTGCGTAGAATTTTACTATATCATAATAAAAAATTTCAATATGTCGCCATAAAACCGCGCATATAGTTCGACGCTGAGGAGTGTATTGCTCATATTATCCGCGAAAATATATAGTCCTAAATACACATAATAGAATATCTGTGGAAAGTGTCAGCTAACGTATAATACGTGAAAAGTCGGTCTAGCACTGAATAGTTACGTTATGTAAAAATGCGGAGACTGCGGGAATCGAACCTCTATAACCTACTGCAAGATAGTCGCCTAATTCCTCTGTGATGACATCATACAACCGCGCATAATCTGACGTAAAATGTATTTACGCATTATAAGTATCAAATCGCATTTTGTCCTAAATACACATAATAGAATATCTGAGGAAAGTATCATCTAAAGTTAATGAATATGAATCCGCGGATGATGTGGCAATGGGCGTCATATAGGCGTGGAAAATTAGGGAGACGTGGCCTTCTCTGATTGGACGGTACCAAAATTGCTTCATCCTACTACTAATATGATGTGTTGTTTATTGCAATAATGACCAACTTATTCAACTAAGCCACACGCCCAAATGTATATCTGAGTACCGTGCGCAGCAATTCATTAGGAATAGCATTTTAAATACGCAATCCACTTTCCATCCATTTCAGTATGTGTGCAATGACGATATGGTTTTTTCAGCGCTGACTGTGGTATTGGGGAAGTCAGCTCATCGATGTCGTAACTTATGAAATACGCAGAATCACTTTTATCAGGAAGCTCACCTGATGAGCTATCAGATCTGATGTTATGACGCAAACAAGGAACCGTTGACTTTCGAAGCAAGCTAGGGTTTTGGGCCACATGGAATTTTCCACCACAAAACCGACCACTGGTTCCCAACTTTCATGGCACAACGCACAACGGACCACATTGCAACAGCAACAGATGCAACGAGCCGCAGAACATTGTTACCATGCATTTCTCATATTTAATTCACCGCATTAACAAGTCCTTTGCTAATGTTGAATTCAGTTCAATGCAGCGGCGGCTCGTCCCACAGGTCCACCGGCATTGCGCCATCCTGCAAGACTGTGCGCCATTCAATATAGAGCGAAATTGTGGCGAAAAATCGCAGTATTTTCTGTTTTTCTCTTGTCAAAGTCGAAGTAGGTCTATATACATTTTCTTGTCCCTGTAGCGCTCGTAACTAGCTTTGGCTTTCCACTCTCTCAAAGCCGCTCACAATAAAGAGCGATGATCTAGATCAGGGTTCTCAGCCATGTTTTGGCCGTGGCTTATTTCAGGGTTCGAAAATGCATGTTCTGTGCCCCACCGCATATCCTGGATTGCTAATCCTGTTCAATGTGTAGTAATGCCTATTAATGCCTCTCCCACTGATTTAGTGCGGCGTTGGACCTGCGCATTCGTTGTGAGGAAAGCAAGAAATTAATAATATTGGCTGACTTTCGTCAGGAGCAATCGTCAGAAGGTAGAGCAAAGAAATCGCAGACACTATGATTATCACAACGAACGTTAATTGTCGCCAAAGGCAAAACCCGTCAATGACGTCATGTCCGCTTTTCACGGTCTCATCCGGATCTTCATCTCCGAGAATCGCAGGATGTTGTAGGGGCTTCCCCACCAGATTCCCTTCCAGCCTGTTTTGTGGAAGTCTCCGTTCAGGTTGCAAGAGGCGCAGCCGAGGTTATACCACCAGCCTCCTTCGTAGCGAGAAGTGCAATCCCCCGGTGACAGATCCGCGTCTTTCGTTGAGAATTGTTGGTTGTTGTGATCTGCGAAAGCGTTCCAGATTGAATTCCCGGAGTATCCGGATACGTGCAGTCGGTAGATGTCGGTGCCGGACCCGATGCGGAAGGAGCTGGAAGATTGGCAAGCAGATTTTGAGCGCCATGAACAATGTTAGGAACATCCGAGACGAAACAATCAGAAAAGCGCGGAAGCTTGCCTGTATTTCACCACCGAGCGAGTTCCGTCAGATTTCGTGATCATGTCGATTTCCAGTTCCATATTTCCGTCCTTCGTCAGTTCGTGCAATTTCTTGAGCCCTAACGATTGTTGGTTTTGAATCGAGCCAGAGCTATTGCGTGTTGTAACTGCTGGAATTCTTCAGGTAATTTTCTAACGCTGTGTGGGAAAACCACTAATTTACATACATGAGATCAAAATTTAGTCATAATTAAGTTTTGGGAGGTCAAAAAATGTAAAAATGGTCGTTTTTTAGGTCAAAATCTGTCATTTCTAGGTAAAAAATCGCCCTGGTCATAATGAAACGGAATATGGACGCGCAAACCGGTTTTCAGAGCACCAACCCGGAAAATGACCTTATTTCTAGTCAATTCACCAGCAATCAGAGTTAGATCGCAAAATTTCCAGCAGATACAATATACATGTCCTCTTTTCAGGATCCGTAAATATTGGGGGCCGAAACTTTGTTTCGAGCTTGAGAAGGGGGCGATTGGTTGGAAACCGCTGGATTAGACGAAACCTTCCTACCGAGCCAGAAATCTCCTTCACAATTCCCGAATCCTTCCACGTAATCAGTCCAATATCGGTAGAAATCAACGACTCCGTTGAATCTTCGCTGAAAGACCTGCAGCGCAATTCAGCAATCAATCAGCAACATTGTACAAATAGGCAAAGGTTCAGAAATGCTAGCGATTGCTAGGATTTTACATTATACTCACGGTCCATTCCTTGCCCGCAATGCATTTCTTCTCATCGTTAATTTTGCGTACAAGTTTCTTCTGCATCTCCGACATCCTTGCCGGACCCTTCATGAAAAGTACACATAATAGAACCTTCAGTGGTGACGTTGAGCTACTCGTACAGGCTACCAACCCCACAGTCCCCCTTCGAGATCCATTGACCGTTGACGAATCTTCTAACGCAGAATTGCGCTGCAAAAAAGAAAATAGTATTCGATTCGAATTGGAACACAAATTCCTCGTACCTGACGAACGAAGGTAGATTCCGAATCCGAACATGAAAAGAATCCAAATCTTGAGCGACATTTTCGGAAGCAATCTGAGAATCAGATGCCGCGAGGTTACGTATCCTACTCAACTCAATAAGACAGACGTCGACTGTGGTTGGGTAGAGTAATCTATAAATGCAGAATATAATGCGACAAACTTTAACCAACAGACGAAAATGCATTTCTGAGTTGCGAGCGTACCGATTTATCTCCAATACTATTTTTTCTACACAACCATCATCAACACGTTTGAAATTTACTGCATCACTGTTTTTACTATCATTTCGAGGAAGTCTGCTCATTGATATCGTTTATGAAATATGACGAATCGATTGTGTTAGGAAACTCACTCGACGCTGCATCAGGTCTGATATTTTGGACCGAAACAAGGAAACGTTTAATTTCGAACCAACTATGATTTTGATGGCTTAGTACAGGGCCACCAACCTTTTTGCAACCAAGTGCTACTTCTGGGGTACTGATTCAAGCGACGGGCGACCATTTACTCACGCCGTTTGTCCATACCATACTGAATTTCCGCTATGATATTCATAGCACTGGGCAGGAATCACATTGTGGTAAGACTTCTAAGAGAGTCTTTTAAATCAAAATCGCATTTCCACTAGCTAGCCACTATAAGATTTCTTTAATAAATCATGAATTACTTCTCACCATGTTTGTATAAATTATACAGCAACTGTCAACTCAATAAATCATGTCACACTTTAGACTGGAAATCATGTTATCTGTTTCTCTATTAGTCAGCCTGGCATTGTATGCTATCAACTATAGCGCGCTGTTATATGTCTTTGTTTTTGATCAAGTTCATGCCCGGAAAGACTGATTAACAGCGATAAAGTTGAACCAAACATGCTTGCAACATTCATAGCTGCCGCGCATATATACACCACTGCAATTTCCCGTGTCAACAAAGCGCCAAAGGTTTGCTGCAGCCTGGTGGGATTTGAGGTGGAGGTCATTTTGCAGTGTTACAATTTCAATCTCCAGCTGTTCAGCTTTAAGACATGACAGATTTCCTTTGAAACCGGACAGCAGCAACGATTACAGATAGTACGGCAACGTACTTTTAGCAGTAATATGGAGTTGTCATCTAGAAAATTACATAAAAGAAAGGTATTGTCCCGATAGGGTATATCTTAGGATACAAATTCACGTCGCTACAATCATTTGGGGTTTTGGGACAGCGGATCAAATGACCGATTCCTCCAGTAATGTGAGGGTCATATACTCATTAGCTTCATTAGCCAACATCAGGGTGTCCACTGTTCATTCTTTTATCAGAGATGATCAGCAGATTAATATGGTTACAATTCATGTGGGAGGCCGGCATGGCGTGTGGTCGCTGCGAGACAATAAGCTACATATTTTGGATTACTATGATGCTTAAATAGATGTTGCGAGATAATAATCCGAGCAAAGCGCATGGAAAAGACTTCCAAGTTCAACAAATTGATTTTAATATCCATGTAACTGTTACATTCACAGAGTCTACGATTTTAAAACTCCTATAGTTTCCGGAGTGGAAATTACTATAAGCGAAATGTAATCTGCAAAGACAGCGGTCAAATATCATTCGTTTTCTATTATATTCATATTAGTATAAATATCATAAATATTATTTTTCATCATATGCGAGGTGAACAACTTCCTAATCTTGAAATAGATGCCTGGGGTTGGTTAGTTTGAGTCGCACATTGAGATGTGAACATAGACCTATTACTATTAGTGAATAGTTTTCTGGGTTATGCAATCGACTTGACAAATCGGAAGTTGGATTATTGTCATGGTTCTTGCAAATTTGCCTCCAAAGTATGGCATGTATAGGGAGAAAGAAATTCCATACCATACCATACTTGCAAATTACCATATTCCATACCGACATTTCGTTCCATACCATACCATACTTCCATACCATACCACACCACACCATACCATGTCCTACCTACAATTCGCGAAGTATCGTACTACCACGGTTCGAGTCGGATGAAAACCACACCCGAGAACACGTTCAAGTCAATATGAGTCATCGACACATACTGAGAGACACGGGTGGGTTGCGCAGTTGCCGGGCAATCAGTGATCGCCTAATAAGCCTAATAGACGACCTGCTTCTGTTACACAACTGACGATTAGCAACTAATACGGAGTATTTTAATGGACCAAATTTGAACCGCCGTATGATGTGTCTCAGAAAGTTAATCGACTTTTTGATGCCCCGACATGTCTCACGGATTAGTCCGAACACACACCACACATGATTTCCGAGTAGCAACGCAGTCCGAACATACCCCAGGCATGTTGCGAACGAAAGTCAATTGCGTCATTTTGCGTCAGTGTTCTGCGATAATTTAATTCAAGGATTCCGCATCTGTGCAACACGGCCACCAGTTGACCTTACTGGCTATAATTAAATTATCCACGACCAAAACGATCGGAGATTACTTTCGATTGGCATCTGTGCAATACACCGTCCTAATAGTTAGCTATCGAATTTCCGGAATATTGCGAAGACTATTACAGTAAAACCAGAACACATGCCGTGCACAATTTATACAATATATGCAACAGTTTAACGATGTCTCAAGTAATATGAAAATCATCTTTTTCAACATTGATTGTAAATCTACCAGATGCTTCCGCGCATTGTATAGTCGATCTGGGACCATATTGGATTACTCTCAAAATAAAACGCTTGGTCGTAAACGGATTTATATGTTCTCCTTCTGTTGTCAAGTTTCAAATATAGGTATACCAGAAATAAGTTAATATGAAGTGAGTGTAATCCTTTCAGGTATGATTTAATCAGCTTGCTATCAGACTCGCGGCGCCGGAGGGTTTTCATTTCACTCTGATCGAGAACTACATTTATCGTATCGCATTATTTATTTAAATGCGTCTGAGGAAATCATTTCATATTGGTTTGGTTAGAATAAGAGTGTATGGCTATGTCTGAGTAAACTACCAAAAGAAGCAGCAGTTCAGTGTTGGTATGTACCAAGAAGTTGTTACGCGAATGTAGTGAACTTTTTCTTGCAATCTGTGGGGTACACAAATTAAAATCATCCTTTGTGCTGTTACAGGATAAAAATGTTGGTGAGACTGCTTCCAGTGATCTCCGGTGCGATCCTTTTGTTTAGTACTGATGTAGCGTGCATTCGTGGGACTAATGTGGGTAAGACTATATTACATCGTTCTATTGAGTCGTCACAGAGATTGTCGCTGTTCTGTGACTTGATTACCATCGGCATCTGTTAATAACTCAATCAAATCAATCAAATCAAATCAAATCAAATCAAATCAAATCAAATTGTCAGTCCCAATTCGATGATGAAGTGATTTCCAAGCAACGCATGAGGATAATAAAAAATATAGTAGGGATGGTGTGAACGTGAGGTTTACGTTCGCGTTCTGTGTGTGAACCTCAGAAATTTGCAGATGGCGTTCACAAACGAACCTTGTTAGAATTGAATAGTATAATCATATTGAAATGAACCCGAATATTTTCGGCTGACCCTTGTCAGAGGTAGGCCTAATCGTCAGCAACTAAGAGATAATTGAACCTTGTTAGGTTCTGCACTATGGACCTTTTTTGAATAATTACAATTTTTCACGTCATTGTAAGGTCTTTTGTTGAGATTCTTTTCTTCTAGACTTTGGCCACTCTCCGCATGGCGCTGGCAGCATGGAAAGAAACTCAGCAATAAACGAGCATGCATCTTGCCAATTTCCGAAATTATTTGCTCGAAAGTTTGCTCGGAATGTTCAGCTTTCCGTTTTTGAATCTTCAGTGACACTCTGCAGAGACATTCGCCCGTAATCAGACAATATCAAGAACGAAACACACTGCATGTAGGAAGTCAGCTAATTGTGGTTCATCAATTATTTATTTGTTTACATTTACATTTATAAGTTGATATAAAGGATGCATCAGCGTATAATGTAAAACATCGATTATACGTACGGGATCTATCCATCTGATTTGTTGGTTTCTGTATAACTTTATTTTGAGATAATATCTGGCGCAAGTATAGAAACCGTGGTTTCACCCTGAACAATACACCTATGCGGTCTCGTCGTAACTCTTAACAAATGGAGGGAAGATAGCAATCGAATTGGTTTGATATTTATAATATCGGTTTCCATGCTGAGTACTAAATTCATTTGCCATGCATTACAATAGCGTTTCTGGTAACTATACGTTGGCGATGACTTTTGTGATGACGGGTGTCGATTATATTCGAAATTGCGCTCTGTGCACGTCGCAGATCTCTCACTTCTCCGCAAATTACGTGAATCTATGTGTGGACTTTTATAATATTATGTACATTTGAGCGAATCGTTTTCATGACTGTCAGTTCCGCATCGACTATAAAAGGTCATATGTCACTATCGACTTATGACTTCGAATCAGAGCAATCCATACCTATGCGTTCATGCTTTATATCCTATGTGTGATATTTCAGAACCTGGAAATGCGATATCCGACATCGAAGCAATGCTAAGCGATGTGTTGAGAATGGCACAGCGAAGTGAGTAACTAACTCCCGTGGGCTTCTGTCGGTCAAGCTCTTGATTGAAAGACCTCAACGATCATCTCAAATCAATTACATTCTCAATTTAATATCTTATTCCTACCGTTTCTTCCATATTATTGCATGGAAAAAATCCTTTCTCTGCAATGAAAGGCGACACGAACTTCATTTAGGGGTTTTCATTCTTAGGCCCCTTCGAGCTAATATCGATCTCATTTTCAATCAGTAAATATGCTCATTTTATCCTTCTAGTCAGCGCCTGCAAAAGGCGTGGTGGACGTCCGTACAAAACCAAATGCTACACCATCCCGTATGTGTCATCCACTAATCGCATCAGTTTAAGTGACGCTAATTGGCATTGTGGATCAAAGCGAGCCGAAATTCACAACCAAGATGAACAAAATGTGCTGCAAGAGTTTCTCAGATCAAAAATGCCGAAGTCGCGCACAGCTATGAGTGCCTGGGTTGGAATGAAATTCAATTACGATGTGGGTATAGCTTACTGAAGCTTATTTCGTGGGTAAATCTTCTAATTTTGAATCCTCACGTGATTCACAAAGACCATTTTATGATATGTACACCATTTATATGCTTTATTGAGCAATCAAATTTGGCGGGCTATCGCTCATTTTCAATTACAGTTTTCTCGAGTTCAATCGTGTGAAATACTACATCATTTTCATAAGGCCTCTAGTTGACCGCGCCCGGGGGTACGGTGGTTGTTCAATTCAGTCCGATCTAAGGTTATGAGTGATTCTAATGTCTGAGGTATTCGATACGTACTGACATCATAACTCTTCCATTGATGAAACATCACCATATCTACCAACCGATGGTAATTTGATAAAATAACTTTTTTTTAGAGCAGAATGTTGCAACTCCGTAACGACTCAGTCGTCGATCCTGCAGTCCTAACGTGGAAAGCTTACAACCCGCCCTACTGCTGTGGCGACGAAGTAATTCTTGGTGTTTCAGCAGACAATACCGGCCTGTGGGTTAGCTATAAACATTCTCTGCCCGCCGTCATTTGTGAATCGGACTTGAAGAACTACTAGAATTTAGTTGGTTTTCATGTGTAGTTACGCATTCACTAAAGAAAATATTGTACCGTATCGTTATTCATCTGTCAGTGAGACGGCCCTGATCGATAACTCATCAGACAGGGGTATGATCAGGCCAAGATCGAGCTGTATATCACATGAAAGCCGTTTTGTTGGGTTGGTATGATTGGTTGTTGCGCGACAAAATACAGTTCTCTTAACCGTTATCGCGATGGATACTTTATCTCAAATAGCTACTGGACTGAGAGACTATACAGATTCGACCGATATATTTCTACTGATGCATAGCAGACTAGTACGCTATCCGCTTATAGCAAGATTATGCAATCACACCCGACTTTGTGCACCAGAGTTGAGTAAGGATTCGAATTTGGATTTGATGGTTTTGGCCTTTGGCCTTGACTTGACATGAAATTTCTCGTAAATTTCCATGTTCATGCGGTTTTGGCCAGATTTCAACCACTAGCGGATTTTGATTATGATTTCAATATCCAATGCGGACCAGTCATCTTTACTGCGCACTGGGGTTGATCAAAATAACTTGTTTTTTACGGATTCCGGGGATTTCCTGATTAAATTGTTTGGTGCATAAAAACGCTGCACACCAAATGCAACTCGATTCCAACTGGTAGATGTGAAACCACATGACTTTGTATAATGAAAAAAATTCAAATTTTACTGTCAATCCCATGAACTTGGAATTTGAGTGATAGTGGCATCTCACGACTCAACAGTGTTGAGATCAAGTCACTACCTTCTAGTCACGAGTCATTTCGAGTCATCGCACATTTTGACTCGAGTCAATTCAAGTCAATGGAATTTTGAAGGTGACTCGAGTCAAGTCAAGTCACTCAATTTTTGGAGGTGACTCGAGTCAAGTCGAGTCAAGTCAAGTCAAGTCACGAGTCAAGACAAAACTCAAGTCAAGTTGCGTTTTCGAAGTATAATGCATGATTACGTCATTGCATTTCACAACCTGTCTTAATTACAGATTGATTGGACATTGATTTTGAGCCGATGAAAGAATACAGAGTTATCAAGTCACTACCTTCTAGTCACGAGTCATTTCGAGTCATCGCACATTTTGACTCGAGTCAATTCAAGTCAATGGATTTTTGAAGGTGACTCGAGTCAAGTCAAGTCACTCAATTTTTGGAGGTGACTCGAGTCAAGTCGAGTCAAGTCAAGTCAGGAGTCAAGACAAAACTCAAGTCAAGTTGCGTTTTCGGAGTATAATACATGATTAAGTCATTGCATTTCACAACCTGTCTTAATTACAGATTGATTGGACCTTGATTTTGAGCCGATGAAAGAATACAGAGTTAAATATATATGCAATAAGGGGGTGTATCACACACCTATACGTAGAACTGTTAAACTAAGTAATTGCATAGCCTCAGTTTATAATTACCAGCCAAGATAGAGAATGAGAAATTATTTGATGAGATGCAATACCGTATACCCATTCATACATATTGATATGATACATATTGATACGATTCAATTCGAGTCTGTGCCAATGGTTGAGGAGTATATATATCATAAACTATATTTCAATTTCAATAAAACAAGAGGTTCGGTTAAGGTAAGAACAGAGAACAGATATAGACATTTTGCTATTAAATTACTTTACAACTAGTTTACGACAACGTAAGCTGTAAACTTCGGTCACTTCGCTTGTGGTCAATATATTTGTGAGAAAATAATGGAGGCTCAGTAAAACACTCGATCATTGAATGATTAGTTACAAGCGTTTGGCGAACAATCCGAACATATGCAAGATACAGTGATTTTTACTTGATGACTTGAAATTGACTCGTGAATTTTGCTCCGAGTCACGAGTCAATCCACGTTTCTGATACGCCGAGTCTAGGAAAGTTAATTTATCAATGTGACTCGAGTCATCCCAACACTCCGACTCAAAACTCACACATATCAAAGAGAATGCATTTTGAAGGGTAGTGTTTCTGCGCGGCAGTCTGAATCCTGCGCTGCCGATTAGAGGCGCAGTGATTCATGACTTTATTAATACAATAACACGTCCAACTTGATGATAGCTGACACTTAGCACAGCAACAGCAACATACGGCCGACGAACGTAACAGAATTAAGATTAACGTAAGCAAGGAACCAAAGTAAGATTTACAATCAATTTTGCGTCAACGTAAATAACCAATGAATGGTGGTTCGCAGACGCTTTATACGGTAAGAACAGCCTATCTGAAAAGGCTTGATTACAAATGATTACTAAAATCAGGATTAACAAATAAATGCGCAAGCGCAAACACTCCCCCACTTGACTGACCCCAGTCAACAGAATTATCAATGTAATACACGTTCCGATCACTCGAATCATCATCCTCACAGGCAAAGTGAGATTGTACAATGAGCAACATATAAAGATCTGCTGAACCTCCGATCCCAAATACATTCCATATATCACCCTAAATAGTAGAAAGGCGTTCACCAGCTCTACAAGCGACGAGAATGAATCACGTTTTAAATGGTAGGGCGGGGTTCGACATACGTTTTAAATGGTAGGGCGGGGTTCGACATATCTACAGGCGAGAAGAATAAATCATTTGGAATAAATATGGAAGCAGTCAGCAACTCTACACAAGCTATGATCATAGATCACTTCGAATTGGTACAGAGGCATTCAGCATATCTACAAGCGACGTGAATCCAATCTCGAAAATTCGTCACCATCGGAGAAGTCGAAGTACTTTCAAGAGGCGTCCCCGCAACTTGCAGTAGCTCGAAATAAATATTTCGGAATCATAACAATATTTCAGGCTTTGCTCGGTTGAAATTCTTCAAATAGCCGAATTCTCCTTTCGATGCGAGGTGCCTGACACAAGTCTAACAGACGATGTGGGTCAATACTAGGGATGGTGTGAACGCGAGGTTCACGTTCGCGTTCTGTGTGTGAACCTCGGAAATGTTGAGGTTCACGTTCACAAACGAACCTTGGTAGGTTCTGCAGTGTGAACCTTTTCCATATATTACAACTTTCACTTCACTATAACATCTTAGGTTGAAATTTATTGTATTGAAACTTCGGGCCACTCTATCTATGGCGATGTCAGAATAAAAAATCAACACTAAACGAGCATGCACCTTGACAATCTGAAAAGAAATTACTTGCTTTTTTGTTACAAACGTTTGCTCGAAATATCCGGCTTTTCGTTTGTGAATATTTAGTGACTCTCTGCTGTGAGCTTGGCCGCAATCACACAACACAAGAGCGAAATACATGCAGTCAGCGAATGATGCTTATTCAACCAATCAATGAAATTGATATCTTTGTCTGATGTAAAAAATCTAGCAGGTGTACGGGGTTAATCTTGACTTCATATGTTTATCGTATCATAAAAACCAAATCCACGCGATTGGGGTGTTGGCTACAGCTGTGTAACTTGTTAATGGGGTAATGTCGGTAGCAAGTATAGAAACCCGTTTTACCCTCTGCTCAATATCAACATAGTAATACCCAGTCGCCAAATACATTGTCCGGTCTGGCCTAGACCGTTAAGGCGTAAGCTTATATTCCCTTGTAAGTCCTCGTCGAAAATGTTGGCAAAGCCACGGAAGGTATAGATTTTATGGGATTATTATATCATTTGATTGCACCAGTTGATACATTTGGCGACGTTTAAAACGTTAATATGTACGGCAGCATTGTGGCATGTCGTCGCTAGGTATCGTGCACATTATAGGCTACCACTTCACTGAAATGTAGGGTTGGACTTGGCAATATGACGTCACGTGACGTCACGAGGTTCACGTTCGCGTTCACACAGAACCTTTCAAAAAGGTTCGCGTTCACACGAACCTGAACCTTTCAGAGGTTCACACCATCCCTAGTCAATACCATGAGGGAACGGTAGCGAGGGCGAAACTGAAGATACTGCGCAGATGAATGTCTGCAATGAAATGGTCCCGTCTCGACCCTCTGCCGCCTTGAATGCCAATCCGCTTCCTCGTCAGGTGCAGTTCTCGACCATCTCCAAGAGGCCGTTCCAATCTTCCGCATCTAACGTTTGTGCATTTCTGTCGGCAACTATGACTCAAGCACCCGAGTGAATATGGTCCCTGGTGATATCATTTGGAGAGAGAATATACTCTCCATGCAGTTGCGCTGCCATCTTTGCAATGATCCTGAATGTGGCAGCCATGCAATCGATGCGACTTTCAGACAAACGGAGAATGCTGTAGACAAGATCAACGCGTTGTCGGAATCCGGAAACTGAACTGACGGAATGAAACTGAGCTCCTAATTCTCGCAACGGTGAACAATGAACATATCCTGTGGAATCGCCGCAATCGTCCGCTTCGTCGAAGAGGAAAACGCCCGCTTCAATGTGGAGAACATTCGACGGAAATCTTCCACCGGCGAATTGATTGCAAATTGCAAATTAATTGTAAATTGTTCCTGCACGGCAGTCTGAATCCTGCGCTGCCGATTAGAGGCGCAGAAGCCTGTCTATGGGGTTATCTACGGATGCTAATCATTGTAATTCATACACGTGATCCATGACTTTAATAACACAATAGCACGCCCAACTTGATGATGATAGCTGACACTTAGCACAGCAACAGCAACATACGGCCGACGAACGTAACAGAATTAAGGTTAACGTAAGCAAGGAACCAAAGTAAGATTTACAATTAATTTTACGTCAACGTAAATAAGCAATGAATGGTGGTTCGCAGACGCTTTATATAGCGGTCGGTAAGAACAGCCTATCTGAAAAGGCTTGATTACAAATGATTACTAAAATCGGGATTAACAAATGAAATGCGCAAGCGCAAACAGGTAGTATGCTACGATTTTACGGGCCGGTATGACATAGAGAACGCGCAGATATCAAATGTACGCAACACAGCTCTACGAAACATGCCTGACGCATGTGATTCCATATTGGTATGGATTATTTTCCTCTGCGCGTCGCATTTGCTCCTGAGTTGATGACTCGACTTGACTCGAGTCATTTTTGCAAAATTCAGAAATGACTCGACTCACAGATTGACTCGACTTGGACTCCAGTCATTGCGCATGACTCGAACCAAGTCATATGACTCGAGACTCAGACAGCCAAGACCGGCATTTCATTGTAATTTCGAAGAATAGTAAAGTTACCACACTATTGCGATTTCATCTATTGTTTCTGGTACTTGAAAATGCGGTCAGACACTGCTAAAAATGAGGAAAATCAGTATATTGTAAATGATAACCATTCGATATCACCAAACACAGCTATAAAAATGCGTTAACAAGACTTTACCTGGAAACTGAGCAGTCAACACACTGACTTGGACTCGGACTTGAATCATAATACCATAACTCAGACTCGATCCTCTGCTCGCTGACTTGGACTCGGACTTGACTGGGTGGGGAATCAAAAATGACTCGACTTGACTCGACTTGAAGCAAAACTATAACAGTGAGATTGACTTGTGACTCGGAGACGCAGTGGGATTTTACTTGGTAATGAGTAGCTCGCATCGCGACAATTGGTTGCTGATTAAAACATCGATTCTGACTGCATGGCTTCATTTACCCGATTTTCGTCCGCAAAGCAAAATTGGATTAATATTATGGCCCTGGAATAAATTCCAACTAGCAGGCACACACAATAAAACACTGTTCAACTTTGCGCTCCGAGAATATTTATCACAAAAATGGTTCACAAAATATTTTAAACGCGGCTTGCGGCCCTCATCGATGCAAATAATGCACTTTAATTTGTAGAAGGTCAATGTATATTTGGTCGTCAAATTGTGGTAGGAGATGGTGTTTCTCAGAGCTCGCGATGAAATCTACGTTTCTAACTATGAGGTCGAATTTGTACATCTAATAAGGATCGTTAGTTTGCTAAAATCAGCATCGGTACGCTGTGCGAAACACAGGGATTTCTAAAACTGGCGAAACACACACTAATGATCAATTTTACCGGACTGTACAATTGGCCGGCGAAATTGCGCTGATATCGAAATTGCAGACATGCCGCAAACCGGCAATAATTACAATGACAGGGTGCGCTGGTTACCTAAATACCCAGATTCGGCAATGACAACGAGCACAATTTGTTCAGTCGCAGGCATAAGTTTTAATCAAAAAGATACATAAACACAAACAATATTACACTCATCGATTGTTACTGTTTGGCGAAAGTGTTTCTGCGTACGGTAGCAGGCATGCATGCGAACGCGCTAAATCAAACCACCGACGATAGTGCACATGAGATATTGATGACCCATTTCGCATACAAATGATTCTCGCTTATTGGCAGTACGCAGCATCGATAATACGAATTAGTGAATTGGCATTTCAAAAGGACGGGATTCCAAATTCTAATTGAGAAACTCCCTTGCTATACGCACCTGTTTTTTTTTATGCCGACAACATGCTGGTAAATGTCAGCACAGGGCCTACGTCCTACGTAGGCCCCGCTCAGCCAGTCAAATTTGATCGTAAAATGGCGCGCTTTTAATTTTCCACGTGTTATTAGCAGTAAGAGCAATATGGGCGAATGCCGCGACCTTATCAATAGAAATACATATCCCAAAGGTTTGAAATTCGATCCGCGATATGGTTGCCCTCAATGGAGTACGTCCAGCAATGAAGTTTATTGGAACATAGAAGGTTTCCGTTCAAAGTAATCGAATAAATTCAGAATTTGCACCACCGAGAATCTCGTGTTGCATCAATTTTGACAACGTAATTCAACGCCGTGCACTACACAATGCGCAGTATCAATAACAAATCAAACACTGGCAACTGACACCGAGGGAATACGAGTGTATAAACCAGACAAGAATTAGTAGCTATAACGCAGAGCGAATGTTGTAGATGTTAAACATGTGTAATCTGACTCCAGAAGGTTACGTTGCTATTCGCTGCGTGTTTCTTCTTTTGGCGGACCGGCGTAACCACGCCGTACGGCCTTGTTGGCTGACGTGTCACGAAGCCTGTCTATTGCACATGTATTCGATGGATCACACTGACGAATATATTTTGTTTCTGTCTCCACGATTTGTAACTTTATTGAATCACGTACGGCAACAGACTTCCGAATCAGCGAATAATGAATGAATGAATATCTCTACGTGGTATTACATACGAATATCTATCATAGCCACGAGAGAGTACATGCACAAAACATCGTACGATATCATATTCTGTTATCTACGATCACACGACAAATATACGACTCACAAAGGTCTTATCGGGTCTCAGTTCAGGGAATTACATAAGGCTTACCAACTCCATATTCAATATTATTAAAATGGCGTTATACCAATATATATAGCCATTATTTCGTGATAAAGTCTGAGTTGGTGTTTCTGCCGGAATATTCGTCTGTCTGCAGTACGACATTTGCGTGTACGGGCAACGGAAAATGTGATCATTTTCAATTCTCGCATGAACAATTGCTATCCACTGTGATAAATGGAAGTGGAGAGTAGTTACAACGAACCTCTGGACAAATTCAAGGTTTTGTTGAACCGTTTTGATATTCCGATAAATCAGAAGTTAAATAACTTTTATTCCGAGGCAGTTCCGGGCATGAATCCCAGAGCTTTGCGATCGCGGATTAATGAGTGTGCGGGTGTCGATAATTCACCGTATATGTCGTGGGTCAAGCGCCAAATGTTCTTGCAATACTCCAGGCCCGACATCGCTTTCACATTACGTGGATATCATAGAGATGATTTTGATACTATGTGTCAGCGCGCGGTTGAGCTGTTTAATCGGAGGTCGAATCCGGGTAATAATTCCATTCAGACTAATGAAGTAAGTGTGGCAAAACAGGAAATGGAGGGCGCGGTTAGATCCGATGAAGATACACAGCTGGTCGATTCGATGAGTAAGCAACTTGGTAGTGTGGAAAAGCAAATGGCGGAATTGAAATTGGCTGCTGTTAAAGTGCAACCAAGTGATAGCAATAGCTCTTTGAACCATTCTCCCATGACGCAGACTAGGGCCGAGTCAAACCGCGGAGGTAAACGATATTATCGCGGCGGCAACGTGCCCGAGTGGCAGTAATACTGAATGGATATGCCAGAATCATCATCAATATGGTGATCGGAGCTTTTCATGCTATCGTGAATGTAAATATTTTGATCGTAGTTCATGACTACATGGCAGTGGTTTTCATCCGAGGGGTCCAAGTATAAGTTCTTTTGATTTTGAATATCTGGCTTATGCGTTTGATAAATTAAATGGTTTGAATTTCTTGAGTGACAGTGGTTCCATGATTTCTAATTTACCAGCGAGTGAACATGTGATTCGGCACTATACGCCGAAATGGCAATTTCGGGGAGCAAATGGTTCTGTGATTAATGCGTATGGCACAGGCACTAAAACTTTGATGTTGCAGTTCGGTAATAATGAACCACTTGAATGTCCTTTTGTAATAACGGAAGTGTCTAAGCCTATATTGGGTTGGAATTTCATGAAAAAGCATAAGTTAATTTTGGATCCGGAGCTTGATGAGCTCGCGACTCGTGACCACAGTGATGTTATTAAATTGCCTCACGATAAATTTTCATCTATCGTCGCGCATATTGATGCAAGTGAACGCACGCCGTACGCTGAGTTAGAGTTTCCGGAGATTTTGGTCCGGCAACCTGTGAGACGGCGCGATATGAAACATGTCATGAGAATAAAAACGTTCGGTTATTTAAAGTCTCCAAAACCACGGTCGATCCCACAGTAATATTTGTTAGAGGTCCGGCGGCAAATTAAAGATATGTTGGAGCGCGGTGTAATTTCAAAATCGGATTCGGATTTTTGCTCGCCGATCGTGTGTGTTCCAAAACAGAGTCACGTTGAGGGGAAACCTCCCGGTGTACGGTTGTGCATCGATTATCGGTATTTGAATTCACATGTGGTCCCTCAATGTTATCCATTGTCGAATATTGCGTCGTTGCGAACGCAAATGGCAGGGGCCAAAGTCTTTTCCAATCTTGATATAGCGAGCGTATAATAACATTGAAGTGGCGAAGTCAGACCGCCATTTGACCGCGTTTTATGCGAATGAAATCGGTAAATTTCAATACAATGTGTGTCCGTTCGGTTTTCGGTCCAGGAGGGATCAGTGGTGCAAATTGGCAGACGAGCTGCTTGGTGACATTCCTAATACTTTTCTGTATTGTCGTATTCTCTGAATGGTCTTTCTCGCCGCTGTGTAAGGCAAATCTTTATACTGATCGTTTTCGTGGTCCGTTGCTCGGCGGGCCGGTCGGTCGTGATTAATTGAACGTCGGAGGTCAACCATATAACGCAGAGCGAATGTTGTAGATGTTAAACGTGTGTAATCTGACTCCAGAAGGTTACGTTGCTATTCGCTATGTGTTTCTTCTTTTGACGGACCGGCGTAACCCGCCACCCCGTAACTCGGCGCCTATGTGAATCTATATGCACTTAGTCAAGTATTCAAGAACAAGGACTCACAACAGTCTTTCTTAATCATTTGTTCGACCCTAGCAACTAAGCTATACACAACAAATATTTTTAATTTAGTCAAGTGGGAAGCAGCGTTTGGTTTTATTACATCAATTTTACAATTTTACAAAACCAGACGATGTATTTACTCTGTAACAGTACCATGGTATAATTCCAAAAATTGCATCAATTTGTTATTTCATTGCGAAGACACATAATACGATTTTCTTCAGCTGTGCAACTGAATTGCAATTTTCAAATAATGTCCAATTTTATCAATATCGTTACTAATAACAGTGATTGATGGTGTATAAAAATCATATTCCAGTTATTATTAGTAATTTAAAGATACCGTTGAAGTAGTTGTTTTCATAATAAACAAGTTGGAGTCGGAGTCCTGAAAACTGTAGTGGCTGGAGTCGGAGTCGGAGTCATGGAATAATGCTGCCTGAAGTTGGGGTCGGAGTTTGTGAAAATGACCCCAACTCCAGGCAGCATTTTTTCGCGACTCCGACTCCAGCCACTATAGTTTTCAAGACTCCAACTCCGACCCCGACTCCAAGGCGTGCTAAAAAGAGACTCTGACTATGACTTCATTATGCGAAGAATTGTCAAACTCTGACTCCGACTCCACAGCCGTGGCTGCTTTTAGTGTGGCTGTTGGCCGTGATTGGATCACGGCTTGACACACGTATGCCTATGTACGTGGTTCCTAACAATTTCCGACTCGTGAACCATTTTAGCCGACATTTGATCAAAATACCCATAACAAAAAGTAGCCCGGTGAAATTGACTATACCAATTCATAGAAACAAACAACAACTGTCGTCTATTATATTTCTGTGGTGCATTAGAGGTCCATCAGAGTCGCAAGAAGGTTACCTTGGATTCGCATCTCTCTGCTCTGCTTTCTGCTCGCTGATACAAATTTCCACCCTGTTTCAGTACGCGAACATCTAACGCCGTGTTATCTCAAACTTTATCAGATACCCGAATGATGGTAAAATATTTCGCGCCCCTCTTATCGTGACATCCAAAAATCTATAAAAGAGTAAACAAATTGTTTGCAATCACAACGCATAGGGTGATTGCATGTATGGTTAGGACCATTGAAAGACCTCTCAAATACGAAATTCGGACTATAAACGTGTAGCAGCCGAGCTCTATACTGCCCTTTAGGTCAGTTGTAGTATCATCGCATCGTGCTTTCACTTCCTCTTCTTCATCTGGCCACTTCGGCGGACGGACGTGCAATAAAGTCTCTGCAGCATTGTTGAATCGTGTGTGATCAGCTACAGACGGGGGTCTTTTACACACGGAGCAGTATATATGAGCTCGAGATAAACTTTTTCTGTTGAATAATTTGTCAATAATAATCATTTCAAAAGATACCACACACTCTTACCGAAAAGTTGTGTATTCGCACCAAAGGGCCGAAAAAGGTGGCACGCAAAATCAGAACCCAACTCAGAATTATATCATAAATCCTACTTGCCTACCTGACTACCTTCCTACGTTCATAGATGCTTGGATAATTTGGATTAATATGTCGTGATCGATTAATACCGCGGTATAAGTCCGGGATATATGCCTTGGGTGTATAATGTATATATACACATTCGTATACCATAGGTCAGGGGCGGGCAACATACGGCCCGCGGGCCGGATCCGGCCCGCAGAGTGTTTTCCGTCTTACATGATAATGTGGCCCGCGGTCGCAGTCTGCTGAGATTTCCCACTACTTGCTTACTACGTCAAATTTTAGTGACTGTATGTTATGATACACGTGTATGCGCAGCGTGCGAGAATGGAGCTTACACGTAAGTTCGTCGAAGCGAGAAGACTTGCATTATCGGCATTTACGATGTACTCAACCCTAATGTCGTTAGTATGGTAACAATGGTCATTTACACAAGACTGATATTTCTTATTTTTCATTCTGTAACCACCGACTTGTACCACGGCACACTTCTAGGGTTTTGTAAGACGTAGGGTTACCATATTTTGGAAATCTAAAAAGAGGACAATTGTTCAAAATTTTCAGACATGCAAAACCGGTGGATAATCCTGAAAAAATTGTGAATTTTTTCCACTTCTTGGTCGGTTGACTAAAAAAAAAGAAAGGTAAACATTTTCGCTCTGCGCCAAATTACAGTTTTTCCTTTCACATTATCAGTTGTTTGACTAAAAAAAGGTCAATTTTCCGGCTCATCTCCCGAAATAGCTGCTGGAGCCTTACTTCAGTGCTAATTTACTGTATCTCAGTCGATTTTGCCATATATTTAACCTAAATTCTCAAAAAAGAGGACAAAATCTCAAAAAAGAGGACGTATGGTAACCCTAGTAAGACACCGCTTATACCAGGGATCGCCAACTCAAAACGGATCGCGGGCCACTTTTCAAATTTCGTAGAGGACGCAGACCGCATGAATTCAATATCGAGATTAATCAGGCCACACAGTTGAACAACGACGCTATCTGGTCACCTACTCAACCCTTGGTAATCTTGGTAAATTAGGGGTCCGGGGTTATCGAAAGCCTTGAAATCCTAATTAAGGATTGCGCCGTGTGTTGATTGATCCGATAGAAGCAGACATGGCGGCGCATGTATAACAATCCTATTCTCAAATCCACATTGTCTTCGTCATTATCGGCGAGAAATGGCTTTGAAGTGACATTGCTGTCGTTAAAATACATTCAATAAATTCGATTTATTCCTTTTATATGTGGATAAATGGACAAATAATGTATCGATTCAGCAATCCGGCCCGCCAAGTACCTAATTTTCTTATATCCGGCCCGCCGACTGGAGAAGTTGCCCGATCCTGCCATAGGTGATACACCTATGGAAACACACTCTCTTTTTGCTACGAGTATAGCATATAAATAATTAGGCGATTCTGGTGTCTGATCTCTTCTATTTACTGCCTTGGGCTTGGTTCAAACTTGCCTCATCATAAGGTAAATTAAAAGTCTTGACGTAGAATGCGCTTCCAGGAAGCGATTATCAAGACAAGCATCGTTAATCATAAGCATAATCGGCGGTGCTATTATTTTCATCGACTCAAACGCATAATGTACACTATTCTAATTCCTAAAGGGGCACTGCGCTCTAAATATAATGTGGTCTCAAATGTTAAATGTGTGATAAATATTAGCGGCTGCCATTTTTCTCACGAAGACACTCTATTCCAGAGGTTCTCAACCCGCGGCCCGCAGAGGTCTGTTTTGCGGCCCGCGACATCTTTCATTATGAACGCAATTATTACTGGCACATTATTGCTACATGTTAATTTAGTTACTTAGCTTTCTTATCGCACCGTCTCTGTTTCGTTTGAATATTCATTCTGTGATGTGTTCAGGTCTCTTGATATATGCTCGAGTTTAGATTGTTATTGTTTTGAATCGGTATTCGTCAGGACTCCTGATTTAAGACAATCCCGCTTTACTCACCGCGAATGGTTTGAACAGAAACAAGAACAAGGAAGGGGAAATGAATCGGCGAAAACTGGGTTTAGCCTATAACTATGCGTGGAACAATGAAATTGCTTTCCCAGATATAAATGGAAAACCGACCAGTCATATTTGTCGAAGAACAATTGTCGTGACGAAGCGCAGAAGCTTAAAATGATACCACAAAAGCAACAAAGACAACATCACCTGACAAATTTCGAAGCTACAGTTGTCTGATTCAAAGGTGACCAGAAGAGTAGCAGCAATGTCAATTAATCTTTTATCGCATGTTCCGAAACACGTTGCCGCGTAGACTACTTTAGCCTAGCATTGGACGAATCCATCGACTCCACAGACATTACATAACTAATCTTCTGGGTGTATTTTTTCGGAGTAGACATATTTGCAGAAAAAAGGCTGGCAAGCTAAACGTGGGGAGGGGACCAGTCTGAAACATCGACTTGACAAAGCTGACTTCTGTAACTATTGGTGCAGAACTACAGCCATGGACGGAAAGGAAAAGGGTTAATTGACTTGCTCAGAAATGACCCCGAAACGCCAGACTTCTTCTCTCCTCAAAGTGATAATGGCATCTGTCAAGAAAAAGTTACCATATTAAAACCTTACTCGCTCACGCATTGAAACAAAGAGTTCCATTCTCTGGTGGAAGGGTTTGAAGGTGCAAATACCGATTCGGCAATGGATGCAATGCACGCTCCATGAAGGAATTTACTTGCGTTGTAGGAAGATACATATTCTCACAAAAACAGGAATTGCAAACTTACGAATGATGTCCATTAATGCTTTAGAATGCATACAAATGAACTAAACGCCCGTATACGGCTGGCAAATACGGGCTACAGTAGCCCCAAAATACATGGTAATAATGCCCTGCGGCCCGCGGCGTCTTTTGCTGTTTAAATGCGGCCCGTTATATATGGGAAGTTGAGAACCCCTGCTCTATTCGAACTCGAAAGATTCCAGTAATCGGGAGTTCAGTCACATTACAGCCATGAATAAAGCGTCTGAAGTCGCAGCTCATTTCGAGCCACGCTACAACCGAATACGGCAGCGGCCGGTCAATACTACTCTCGCGTATCGCACTCACCGTAAATCTTGATAATTTCGCCCAGACGGCGTCGCTCAAATTTTCAATGTATCGTTAACTCTGGCTTCTCTTCATCATTCGAACAAAACTTTCGCCTTTTACTAAAGTGTGGTGAGAAATGACTGAGGAAATGTCAACGGGCCAGCCCCCAACGACATATGCTAGCGCTACAACAACTATAGCACCGCTGAACAGAAGCAGTGATTTGAGTGTGAGATTCCGGACGGTGCCAGAATTCAAGGATATAATAGAATTTGTAGAGAGAGCAGGTATCGAACCTAAGACGCTTGATGCAATAGTACCATTCCCGACGGGACAAGTAGATTTCTCCTTTGATAAAAGAGAAAGTGCACTTGAAGCGAACCGACGAATCAATGAAAAGAAAGAACAAGGAGAATCCTTACCGGCTCATCGACTCTATGTCAGTGATATGACGACAGTCTACCTTAATTGGGTGCCTGGCAAAATGACCGACGAGTGCATAAAGGACTACTTCGAGAAACACCATGGTAATATAAGAAGACTGGAGCATCAGAAAAATCCGCTGGGAATCAGAAACGGAACAACGAAAATAATGATTGCTAGAGATGACTTGGAACGCTATCCTATCAAGAGCTACGTTACAATCAACACTGCAAGAATATATGTAAAATACTATGGCCAGACACAAACGTGTGGCTTCTGTAACGAAGCTGGACACCTGTACAGACAGTGCCCAGTGAGGAATAACAAGAAGAATGCAATGGAAGTTAACCAGAAAGAAAGTACCAGACAACAAAATGCTCATGAAAATGACGACAAAGAAAATGAATCACGCGAATCTCCAGAACAAGAAACTCGAAACACAACAGCACAGCAGGAAACCCAGCCGATAGATACCAAACCGGCTGAAAATCCAAGTAGCACAGCACAGCAGGAAACCCAGCCGACCGAAAGCAAACCGGCTGAAAATCCAGGTCAAACCGACATTACCTCAAAAGAATATAAACAGAGCGCAAAACAGACTATCATGAAACCACCGAAGCATCAACGCAACAACAACGCAGCTAAAAGGAATCTCGAAAGACACGAGTCAGACGAAATAAAATCGCCGACCAGAAAGGCTGTAAACCTGTCAACCGAACCGATGATTACAAACACAGTTCCGAAATCTTCCCTTAAATAATAACAATGGATCGACTGTCAATAATTACGCTAAACGTTAACGGACTAAATAACAACACGAAGAGAACTCTAGTTTTTGACTACCTCAAGAAATCCAATGCGGATATATGCTTTCTACAAGAAACACATACCACACTGGAAACAGAATCCATCTGGCAAAACGAATGGAATGGCACATCTATTTGGAACTCGTACGACGAAAACTCAGCAGGTACGGCAATATTGATTAACCCGAAAAGACATGACATAAGAATAAAGGGATCTCATAAAGACCCAGAAGGTAGAATTATCAACATTGACACTAGAATAGGGAACATTAACCTACAGCTAACGAACATATACGCGCACACTGACAGCGCAAAGAAAAGACCCCAATTTTATAGAATGGCCAAAAGTACATTTAAAGCAGCAAATAAGATTGTCGCTGGTGACTTCAACTCTGTTGAAGAACCACAGTTGGACAGGGTCAATACGGTCCCTTTCAAAGATAAGAAGGATACAGAAGCCTTGAAAGAAAGTCTGAAAATAACTGGTGTGGAAGATGCCTTTCGAACCCTGTATCCAACTAAAAAGGAATATACGTACAAGTACGGCGGTGGTCAATCACGACTTGACCGAATATATGTGTCTAAATCTATTGCTTTAAAATCATGCGAGCACAGATCATGCCCGTACTCCGACCACGATGCGGTTCTCCTGAAAGCAACTATACAAGAACGGGAAATTGGAGAAAAGATTTGGAAAAACAATACAATGATCTATGAAGAGGAATCGTTTCACGATGATTTGGCATCAAAATGGAATAAATGGCAAACTCTTCACCCCATTTTATACCGTACGAAAACAGAGTGGTGGATAGCTATCAAAGACAAAATCAAGACTTTAGCAATCAAACAGGCAAATAGACTAAGAAAAGAAAAGGCGACGAAACTTGATACAGAAATGAAAAACCTTGACGAAATACGAAAACAGATCGACAAAGGGAAAGATCTCGTGGATGAATATCGTCGAGTTAAAAAGAAAATTTGGAACTTGGAAGCGGATAGCCTTCAAAAATTACAACTCCAAGCCAAAATCGAAAACGAAAATAGCCTAGACAAGATTCCGTCAATGCTCTTTGACAAAATTAGAGAAAGAAGAGAACCCGCATATATAGACGAACTTGTGGATACTAATGGGATTAAGACATCTGATCACGCCGCGAAACAAGCAATAGCAGCAAACTTCTACCGAAACCTGTTCAACAAAAGATCGACCGATAAGCAATGCTCTGAGGACTTCCTCGCCAACATCAATGGAGCTTTATCAGATAATCAGGTTAGTGAACTAGATTCCGAAATTACCATGACAGAGGTTCGAATGGCCGTTTTCAGCCAGCATAAGTGTCGCACGCCCGGCGCAGACGGGATTAGTGCCGAATTTTACCAATCGAGCTGGGATATAATCAAACACGACCTTGTGGATATATTTAACGAACTTTATGGTGCAAATGAGATCAATCGAGAAATTCTTGAAGGAGTCGTTAAAGTAATTCACAAATCGGGGGATAGATCTGATTTGAAAAATTATCGGCCAATCACATTGCTGAATGTGGATTATAAGATCCTAAGTAAAATCATCACTCGCCGTATCCAAAATTTCCTTCCTGAAATCTCCCATGAACACCAATATGTCAACCCGCCCAACAAAATAACAGATTTGAATCTCCTGCTCAGAGAAATTGCCGAAAATATGAAAGAGAGAAAGGAAGGAGCAATAGTATCGGTTGACTTCAAGAAAGCGTACGATTCAATATCGCATGATTTCATGTTAAGTGTCTTAACGAAAATGGGATTTGGTGTGAAAGTCCTGGCCTACATAGAAAACGTATACAAAAACAGCACCGCGAAAATATCTATCAATGGCCGAATCGGAGACACTGTGGAGATTGGCAGGGGAATCAAGCAAGGTGATCCCATTTCCATGTTATTATTCACGTTAACTACAGAACCTCTTCTCCAGATGCTAAATAAGAAGGTCCCTGGCTATAAACTGCCGGGAATGAGGAAAAGAATTTTAACACCAGCCTATGCCGACGATATCACGCTGACAATACCACGCAGAGCAGACGCGGAATCGTGCTTTGCGATAATTAAGAAATTCACGCTGGCAAGCAACTTAGAGATGAACGAGTTAAAGACCAAAGGAATACAATTCGGAACAGACGGCAGAGCACTATTCTCCTCGTTGAAATGGGTTGACGAAATAAATGTCATGGGAATATCGATAACGAAAGCGAGAAACATACAGCAATGGCGGATGATCTACGAAGACGCGGCAAAAATATGCAGAAAAATGAGAGATCTTAAACTAAGAATCGACGAAAAGGTAACTGTGTTCCGAACAAAAATTTTCCCCAAATTTTTGTATCTAGGTACAATTGAACCGATGCCGCGCGAGACAAGAAGTAAACTGAAGAAACAAATCATGAAGACGCTTTTCGATAACTACGCCAGAGTTGAATATGACACGATCGCCAAGAACAAGATCGCAGGCGGTCTTGGTCTCATAGACATCCCAACTAAGCTCGATCTCCAGTTCATAAAACCGGCGATCAAGTTCTTGAAAAAATCAGAGAGCGACGGCAATGACTGGACAAGAAGGGTAGACCAACAAATTGCAATAACCTTTTCTAAGTTCTTGAATTACAGATTGAACAACGCGAGACCGCACGCCTTCGAGCCGCTGCGACATTGGAAATCGATGATGCAAGTCATAGAAAACTACCAAATAACGAAAGAAGAAATACAAAAAGAAAGTGTAAGAGCAATTTACAAGAAGGTAATCGCTCGAAGAAGAATCCAAGATCCAGCACCAGTTTGGGTTAATTGGAAGAATGTAAACAGCAACACGCTAAGACCCGCAGAACGAAACTTCAATTGGGAAGTAGGGCACAACACCCTGTACACAAAAGACAGGATGTACGAAAGACTTGGTGCGCACAGCTCGGAGTGTGAATTCTGTAATACTGGTATCGAAAACATCAGACACCTCTTTGTCAGATGCCAAGTCACCAAAGCAATTATATCCCGACTATTGCAAGCATGGGATAAAGCGGCAAATGAATCTGCAACGCAGCCTTCAGTAAAGCTAATCGTGGGGCTGAATCTCCCTGACAGCCCCAAAGAAGATGCACTGCTTCAAATAGTTACAATCTTCAAGCAAGCGGTATGGAGAATGCGAAACAGACGCGTGTACGAGGGAGTCCAGCCGAGTGTCCTCTGGCTGGAAAAGTCCATCAGCCTACGAATACAGAACAAAATCAATCAGCAGAGAGATATCCTCGGGCAGATCACAACAGAAACACTGGCGCAAATAAAACGAGATTTTCACGAACGAACGTAACTACGACTACACTTCGATGACAACTCGACGACAGCAGCAACAACATCGTACAAAAATTTTACGCATTTATTCTGATCTATTTTACTTTTGAACCGCAATTTTCATGAAATTTTAATAAACGAAAGATGCCTTTTACTAAAGTTTTCCGTGGAGAGGAGCGCTCAATGAGTCTTTGAAATTTTTCTCGCCCAGGCGTGCTTGGGCTCATTTAAAATACATAAGAAATTAGGTGTCCTGCTCGATTTTATTTATGGCTAATGAACTCTTCGTATCAATACATATTTATGAGACAATTTTGGAGGAACAGAACTTCAATCAACATAAGATCAGAGGTGGTCGAACTTCAATCGACATCAGATCAGAGGTGGTCGAAGTAGTCAAGAAAGCTACTCAAGTGGAAGTAGGGACGAATAAATCTACTCGAGTACGAGTAGAAGTACTTCCTCAAGAAGCCACCCTAAACTACTTGAAGTAGAAGTAGAATTGACTGACTTTAAATCTACTCAAGTAAGTAAGTAGTTTTGAAAACAGTCTTAATACGTTCGCATAATGGACTGTCATAAGCTGCAAATTGAGCTATGCGGAAGGTGCAGAGAGAGAGAGAGAGAATTTTTTATTCATCATCGCAAAATAACAAAACAGGCAGCAAAATAGCATAAACTTCAGAATCACGGACACATATAAAAAATGGTTACAGTGTCAATTTCAAAGCAACTGAGATGTGTACGAATACGATATACTATAAACAGTTTATAGAATTGGCCAATATGTTTTACGATTGCAAGATGAAGCTGCAGCGAAGTGATCTATTGATCATCGAGTCTACTGTAGCTGATCGAAGTAGATAGGCTATAAATTGCATACATCGTACAGCAACAGTGTCAAAAGCGCAGTTCGAAAGCGGACAACTTACGTGCGAATGTTGTGAGTACCCTTGCTATATATCCAATTGCTGCGGTAATCTCATTAGAAAGGAAGTAGCATCAAGCTGCAAAATGTGCCCAAAATGCGAAGCGCAGATAGAAATTACTGGGAAATAGTCCACTTTCGCGTAAATATTTGAATTCAAGTGTAAAATATTATCTATCAACGCCTGTGGTTTATACGATAACCACAAAAGAAAGCTAATGTTTGAATATATTAAAAAATCCGGCGCCGATATAACTTGTATACAAGAGACCCATTCAACTATCGAAGTAGAAAATGAGTGGGAAAAAGAATGGGAATGGGGGGAGTCAATATGGAACTCGCAAAGTAAAACTACAGCAGGAACAGCTATCCTGCTCACGCGAAAAAGAATAAGGACTAAAATCTTAAAACACGCTTGCGACAACGAAGGAAGAATAACACAAATAGTTGTTGAAATCGGAGGAATAAAACTAAAAGTTACAAACTTTTACGGGCATACCAACAAAGCGAAAAGGAGAAGGCAGCTTAGAACTCTAGTAGCAAGAAGTGCAAACGACACTCACAGAATAATAGCTGGCGATTTCAATGGAATCGACAATTGCGAACTTGACAGAGAGCCAGCAAACGTCTTAAAAGAACAAGCCGATGCCCGCTATGGCAGAAATGCAATGCAAACGCTTGGCGTTCTTGACACCTTTCGCGAAACAAACCCGAAAAAAAGAGACTTTACTCACTTCTACATGACAGGGAAATCACGTATAGATAGAATCTACACCTCCCAAAACATTAAAGCAACATCTTGCCAACATCGTCCATGTCCATATTCGGATCATGATGCAGTGCTGGCCACAGTACAAATTGAGAGCACCATACGCCACCCCCGAACGGTATGGAAAAATCACATCAAAATATATGAAAGAGAAGACTTTCAAAACGAATTCCAAAACAAGTGGATGCTATGGTGCACACTTTACCCACAGCTATACACTACAAGAACAGAGTGGTGGCAGGGAGTAAAAAGGAGAATAAAAGACCTCTTGAACAAATATGCAAAAAATATCAGACAGGAAAAAAGAAGGCAGCGCAAACAAGATGAGGAAGATCTTCTTAAAATAAGAAACACACTCACCTCGAATCGCGCCTCACACCGCGAATATAAGCAAATCAAAAGGAAAATGTGGCTGGAAAACGCTGAGGACCTCTGGAAACTCCAGAGAGAGGCAAAAATAGAAGAAGAAACCACTCTTGATCGAAAGCCATACCTTTTGTGCAAAAAAATAAAAAAAAAGAAGAGAAGATGTAACCATAAAAGACATCTTCGACAAACACGGCAACACAACCAGCGACAAAAACAAAATAAGACAAGTGGCAGAAGACTTCTATGAAAACCTCTATAGCAAAAAAGACACCGACACTGAGATGGCGAAAGCCTTCTTAAGCCGGCACAAACAAACGCTAACAGACGAACAGAGAGAGTCCGTAGATGCTGAAATAAAGCCGTACGAAGTAAAACTCGCGATCAGCCAACAGCGCCCTAATAAAACCCCAGGCGAAGACGGATTAAGTGCTGAGATGTACATAGTCAACAGCAGAACTATGATACAAGAGCTTACAGAAACCCTCAACGAGACATACCGCGAACAAAAAATTACGTCAGAAACAGCCCGAGGAATCATCAAACTAGTTTACAAGAAAGGAGACAACAGGAAAATTGAGAACTACCGACCCATCACACTGCTCAATACAGACTACAAAATTTTGAATAAGATATTAGCCAACAGAATCAAAAACAACCTGCGCTTCATTACGCACCAGCACCAATACATCAATCCGCCAAATAAGATCAGCCAACTTAATCTCATGATCAGGGAAATCACTGCAGACATGAGAGAAAAGAAAAGGGGAACAATAGTCTCAATAGATTTTCAAAAGGCCTACGACACCATCGATCATGCCTATATGAAATCCGCACTGGAAGCATCAGGGCTGGGGGAAACGTTCCGGAAATATATCGACAAAATATACGATACAAGCCAGGCAAGACTATCCATTGACGGAGATGTCGCAAATCCCATCCCAATCAACGCAGGCATCAAACAGGGCGACCCCCTATCGACGTATATCTTTACGATGACAACAGAGTCGCTCTTGCAATGCCTGAACGATGACATAACAGGGTACCAACTAACAGGGCTCAGAAATAAGGTGGTGACACCTTCATATGCCGATGACATCTCAGTAACCCTTGGGAAAGGAGGAGACTGCAAGAAAGTGATGAGCATTCTAAAAAACTTTGGCAAAGCGAGTGCCATGCAAATAAATAAAGAAAAAACAAAAGGTATACACTTTGGCGGAGGCAACATCATAAACCAAAACCCAGAAATAAATTGGGAACTTGAAACAACAATAGTGGGCAACACAATTGGATACCATGAAGAGGCCAACAAAAAACAATGGGAAGAAGGCATGGTGAAAGCAGAACAGCTAATCCAGGAAGTTAGAAACATGAACCTCCCAAGAAACCAGAGAGTCGAGATCACAAGAATGAACATACTTCCAATGTTTACTTACCAAGCTGCGACTTCCCGGTGCCCCAGACCTATTGCCAAAAAGCTAAGACAACAAATCAAGTCTTTCATACTAGAAAATGAAAAAACAATGGATTATCAGAAACTCCTCCCAAGAAAGAACCGGGGAGGTTTAAACCTGGTTGATATTCCGTGGAAAACCGACTTGATATACATTAAGCCGGGCATCCAGTATATAAAGAACGAACAAAAAACAGAGCCCTCCGAGTGGCAAAAAAGGTTGGAGCACCAACTTGCCTTCAAATTAAAAAGATTCAAAAAAGAAGCAATCTCTAACCTCACACCGCACACGATACAACCGCTCGCACACTGGAAACAAATTGACAAAACTATGAAAAAAATTGGCATTATAACTGATGACCTAGAAAAAAGCAGAAAAGACATATACAATGACACCTTAGAAAGGGACTTAAAAAAGGAAATATCAGAAATGGAAGGCACCAACTGGGAGAACATACACCAGAGCTACCTTACCCAAGAGCAAAGGAGTCTCAACTGGGACATAGCACAGGGAATCCTCCCTACCAACTTCAGGCTCGAAGCCCACTTAGCAACAATTACTACTGACTGTGAACTTTGTGGCCTAAGGCCAGAAACCCACAATCATCTTTTTGTGAAATGCACACAAACATTAGGCGTGCTCAACACGATCTTGAATGCCTGGAAGAAAGTAACCAACAGAGGTATCAAGACACCAGGGAACCAACTGGTAGTAAGAATGAACCCGACGGAAACGCTAGCGCTCAGCCAAACCATCGCTTTGAACAAAACACTATCAATTTACAAACAAGCTGTCTGGAAGGGAAGAAACCTCAAGAAAAAAGAGGGAAAACAAATAGACAAAGATTGGATACTCAATTCAATCAGAATAAGACTGAAAAGAAGAAGAAAAATCGAAAACCAAGAACCAACTGAAAAAATCCTCGACGGGCTCGTACATCAGCTCGAAGAGGTGGGTGTGGTGATAAAGTGAAGAAAAAAAAACATAACTGGCATAAGAACAATTACAGAAGATGTGTAACCCCTGACGCTCCTATCTCACCCACAGTAAGGTGATTTGTGGCCGTCAGGGGACACAATAAATCCTCAAATGCAGAGAGGAGCGCTCAATGAGTCTTTGAAATTTTTCTCGCCCAGGCGTGCTTGGGCTCATTTAAAATACATAAGAAATTAGGTGTCCTGCTCGATTTTATTTATGGCTAATGAACTCTTCGTATCAATACATATTTATGAGACAATTTTGGAGGAACAGAACTTCAATCAACATAAGATCAGAGGTGGTCGAACTTCAATCAACATCAGATCAGAGGTGGTCGAAGTAGTCAAGAAAGCTACTCAAGTGGAAGTAGGGACGAAAAAATCTACTCGAGTACGAGTAGAAGTACTTCCTCAAGAAGCCACCCTAAACTACTTGAAGTAGAAGTAGAATTGACTGACTTTAAATCTACTCAAGTAAGTAAGTAGTTTTGAAAACAGTCTTAATACGTTCGCATAATGGACTGTCATAAGCTGCAAATTGAGCTATGCGGAAGGTGCAGAGAGAGAGAGAGAGAATTTTTTATTCATCATCGCAAAATAACAAAACAGGCAGCAAAATAGCATAAACTTCAGAATCACGGACACATATAAAAAATGGTTACAGTGTCAATTTCAAAGCAACTGAGATGTGTACGAATACGATATACTATAAACAGTTTATAGAATTGGCCAATATGTTTTACGATTGCAAGATGAAGCTGCAGCGAAGTGATCTATTGATCATCGAGTCTACTGTAGCTGATCGAAGTAGATAGGCTATAAATTGCATACATCGTACAGCAACAGTGAATTGTAAGAATGACAGGATAAATGTAAGAGCACATGTTAGGATAAACGGAGGAAAAGAATAGAAAGTGTACTGGTCTGAAACAAACAAGATATGTTGACCGGTACCAGTTCGCACTAAAAATATATTTTAGCTTTTGTATGATTCAATAAGGAAGGCACGATACATGGTTTTAAATACATATACAGTATTGCTTCTAATATGCGAAGGAATGGAGTTCCATATTAGAGGACCTTGATAGGCAATGGTTTTGTGATGAGAAAATGTCAGGTAGGGTGTTATTGTAGAACTTATGCATCAGAATGCCGACTTCAAATCTGTAAATATCATCAATTTTCAATATATTTAAATTATCATATAAAGAGATAACGCGATCTCTACGATTGGCAAGGCATATTAGTTTGATGGCTTTATTTTGTAGGCCCCTAACTCGATCCAAATGTTTCTCCCATGTGGATCCCCAAAGAATGATACCATAAGCCAGCGGTCGGGAACCTATGGCTCGCGAGCCATATATGGCTCTTTTGGGTATAAGATATGGCTCTTTGCCTAATTTCGATTTTTGCACTCAATTTAACCATATTGCAGTGACTTTTTGGTAAATTGTCATCACAGCCGAATAATTATTCTCGTGGCAGTACAAACATGCCTTTGAGAGGCCAAGACTGACGTATTCAGGAAAAGGGGCTCCGACCCCCTCCTCAAAATCCTCAAATTTAAGTTGCTGTCTTGCCGGCGACCAATATCACTACCTAATTCGATGTACCCGCCTCGAAATCGTGGATTGCACGATACCTTGATTGGTCAAAGAGAATAACAGACATGGCGACGCCTGTATGACAATGTAGCCGTGGAAGTAACATTCACAATTACAAATTCAAATTACAAACAACGCATAATAGCTATCGACGATTTTGATTGGTAATAAATGAGCAAATTGCGTGATTTTAGAGGCAAAAATGCTAAAAATATAGTCATTCGTGAACATCTATGGAAAATACCAATAATATAATCATTGAAAGTTACACGATTTTCGTTTACCAACCCTGAAGACGAGTGAGGCACTGCCTCCCCTGCAATTTTAATTTAGAAATTTTAAGTCAACTTAGAAATTTTCTTCGCGCTGTCGCGATTTTGACTGGCTTCATTTTTCATTTAAAAATGTTGTAGTGTTCTTGTAATCTGACCCGCGCAATATACAAATGCGAACCACAAAGAAAAATATGCACCTCGTCAAGAAATGTCAATTCGGACTCGTGTGCGTCTCACTAATGATGGTTTTTCTGGTACTTTTGGGTGGTTCCAATAGCTGCTTTGGCTATTGCGACAATCCTAATGAGAAGTCAAGGTACAAAAATATGCATTAAAGTGATTAATAACAATCCGAAGATGCATCATCAATAATTATGTGCCAAAAATTTTCGGAGACACAGCCTTCATCGGTTCCAGCGGAAAATCTGATCAGGGAGGCTGAGAGAGGATAAATGTTGGGTAGAAATATGTGCAACTACCAATATTATCGACGAAATTCATTCATAAATATTAAGCGTCTATTTGCGGTAACTTTTCATATCCCTAATATTTGCGATTTTGCTGCATATATAAAGCCTGCTGGAGCGTTCTGCTTCTACAATTTAAATATTTCTTGCGCATGATATTTCACAAGAAAACTGTGATGGCACAGAACACAAGGGCGGCCTGCGAGTCGAGTTCCCCAAGTAGCCAATTTGACATTGATATTTAGTGATCCATTAAAACTGGATTCTATCTATGTAATCGAAATACGGCCGGGAATAGCGAAAAGGTTGAACAGGAGAACAGACATGGTCAAGACGAACGTATGATCGCGTGTAACTAACGGAAGTCTCAAATTTTGTATAAAGCTTAACGTCAATAATTATAATCAATCAGACTCCGCAGCTATCAGTAATATCGTGAAACACCAACAGACGCATTAACAGCAAAAAGCGTGTAAGTTACTGTTGGAAATGCTAATTTTCTTAAGCATCGAAAAATATCACATGGCTCTCACTGTAATACAATTAAGAAGATGTACCTTGCACAAGATCTATGTAACTCAGGTCTCACATTCTCAAAGAAGGTACCGAGTATGATTAATGCGAGGTTTTAGAGAAAAAATATGGTGCAACGACGAATCCCATGTCATGGTGAGTTCGAAATAGTACAACCATGATGTCGCGAGTATTCAATTGTGACG
The DNA here is from genome assembly GCF_051294905.1 of Botryllus schlosseri. Classification (NCBI taxonomy): domain Eukaryota; kingdom Metazoa; phylum Chordata; class Ascidiacea; order Stolidobranchia; family Styelidae; genus Botryllus; species Botryllus schlosseri. The sequence goes on along the minus strand of NC_137247.1, from coordinate 21,042,128 downwards.
TAACAAGTGAATGTCATGTATGGCTCTTAGGGAGTCAAAATGCAAAATATCGGGCCAATATGGCTCTTCGGAGGAAAAAGGTTTCCGACCACTGCCATAAGCAGTGTTGGGATGACTCGAGTCATGACTTGACTCGAGTCAGACTCGAATCACATTTTTCGTATGCCTTGACTTGACTCGAGTCACTTTGCTAAAATGACTTGACTTGACTTGACTCGGCGTATCAGAAATGTGGATTGAATCGTGACTCGGAGCTAATATTCACGAGTCAATTTCAAGTCATCAAGTAATCGGTGTCGATAAAAATCACTGTATATCGTTCGGATTTTTCGCGAATCGCTGGTGTACCCCGTGAGAGCGACCAATCAGTCAATTATCGTGCGTTTTACTGAGCCTCCATTGTTCTCTAACGAATAAATTGACCGCAAACGAATTGATCGAAGCTTACAGCTTACGTTGTCGTAAACTATTAGTAGAGTAATTTAGTAGCAAAATGTCTATTTCTGTTCTCTGTTCTTACCTCAACCAAACCTCTCATTTTATTGAAATTGAATTCGAAGTCGTCAACCACTAGCACAGGCTCATCACGCGTACTAAACTTTCGCCTTTTACTAAAGGATTTTTTGGCTGTTATAAGGTAGTAGTAGAAGGGTCGATAACCTCAGCGCTCTGTAGCGCTGTGGTATTGAGGTTGAAGTGAGATGGCGGAGGATGACGTGGCAAAGGGTGCGGCCCTGCAAACATATGCGACGGTTACAACAGGACTCGATATTGTTGACAGAACGTGTGATCTTGGTTTGAAGTTCCGCAAGCTCCCAGAAGAAAAGGAATTATTGGAGGTTCTGAAAACAATTGGTGTCTCCATAAGAGTACTTGACGGAATCGTACAATTTCCGACAGGACAAATAGATCTGACCTTCGATGAAAGACGAAACGCCGTAGAGGCGAACCGAAGAATCAATGAGCTAAAAGCCGAAGGAATCTGCTTACCAGCTCACCGACTCTACGTCCGTGATAAGATGCCAGTCTACTTGAATTGGGTACCGATTCGAATGACAGACGAGTGCATAAGGAAATACTTTGAAGAACATCATGGCCAGATCAGTGAGATAACGCACCAGAAAAACAAACTAGGAATCAAGAATGGAATCAGAAGAATCCTACTGAATAGGGAAGCCCTAGAACAAAACCCGATCAAGAGCTACATTACGATCTGCTCGACAAGAATATATGTGAGATACTACGGGCAGACACAGACGTGTGGATATTGCAATGAGCCTGGACATCTGTACAGACAATGTCCAGCAAGAAACCCCCAAATAGAGGTTATGGTAAAAACCAAGAAGGATAAAGACGTGGAACAACAAAGTTCTCACGAAAGTGACGAGATAGGGAAGGATTCCCACGAACCTCCAGCACAAGATACCTGCACCACACCCTCGCAGGAAGAAAATCGCCAGACCGAGACCAATCAAGCTGACAATCAAGACCGCGTCAAACAGCCAAGCATTACCTTAAAAGGTAATGAGCAGAACACGGAACAGGCGTCGCTCAACATGTCGAAACCAGATCCGAACACCAAGAACGCAAATAAAAGGAATCGAGAAAGCGCCGAATCCGACGAAAATATATTACCCTCCAGAAAGGCCGTGAGCCTGTCGATTGCTGAACCAATGACATCGAGCTGCTGCTTAAGCTGCAAGAAGCCAATAACCTTGCCTGACGATCGAAACATCTACGATTGCCTGTACTGCGGCATGGAACACGTAGTGATACGCTCCTGTTGCGATAGAGAAATTAAATTTGTGATAACTGCAAAACAATTTCACGAGAGCAATAAGATCAAATGCCCGATGTGCAGCAGAGAAGGGATCATTGCGAAATGCTGCTACAACCTTTTAAAGAAAACGGAAATGAAAGGAAAAGGCGACTGTCCGGGTTGCAGCACGCAAGAAAGCAGAAGTCGAGATTTCTTTTCCTAACAAGAACAATGGATCGACTGACAGTGATAACGCTTAACGTAAACGGCCTAAATAACAGCACGAAGAGATCCCTGATATTTGATTATCTCAAGAAATCAAATGCAGATGTATGTTTTATGCAAGAAACCCACACCACCCTAGAAACAGAATTGATTTGGGAAAAAGAGTGGTGTGGCAGATCCTTTTGGAACTCGTACGATGAAAATTCTGCAGGCACTGCAATACTGCTGAGCCCGAGAAGGCCTGATATAAGAATAATCGGAACACATAAAGACCCAGAAGGCAGAATAATCAACATTGATACAATAATAGGAAACGTCAAGTTACAACTGACAAACATATATGCGCATACTGATAGCGCAAAGAAAAGACCACAATTCTATAGGATGGCCAGAAGCACGTTCAAATCATCAAATAAGATCATAGCCGGAGACTTCAACTCTGTTGAAGAACCAGAGATTGACAGGATCAACACGGTTCCGTTGAAAGACAAAAAAGATACGGAGGCCTTAAAAGAAAGCCTGAAAATAACGGGAGTGAAGGATGCCTTCAGAAGTCTGTACCGAACCAAAAAAGAATTTACATACAAGTACAGTGGTGGGCAATCACGACTCGACCGAATATACGTGTCCGAATCCATCACCTTGAAATCGTGCGAGCATAGATCATGCCCATACTCCGACCACGATGCAGTCCTCCTGAAAACAGTACTACAAGAACGCGAAATCGGAGAAAAGATTTGGAAGAACAACACCATGATATATCAAGAAGACCACTTCCAAAATGAGCTGGCATCAAGATGGGAGAAATGGCAAACCTTACACCCTATCTTATGTCAAACGAAAGTAGAGTGGTGGATAGCGATAAAAGACAAAATCAAAACAATTGCGATAAAACAAGCGAATCGATTGAGAAAAGAGAAAGGCATAAAGCTCGAAACCGAGCTGGAGAATCTGAATAAAATAAGGAAAGAGATTGACCAAGGAAAACCCCTTCTGGATGAATACCGCCGCGCAAAAAAGAAAATTTGGAATCTGGAAGCTGAAAGCCTTCAAAAGCTTCAACTCCAAGCCAAAATTGAAAGCGAAAACTGCCTTGACAAAATACCGTCATTACTATTTGAGAAAATAAGGGAAAGAAGAGAGCCCGCATACATAAACGAGCTTGCGGACACAGACGGCAAGAAGACGACCGATCATGCCAAGAAACGAGTGATAGCAGCCAAGTTCTACCGAGATCTGTTCAAAAACAGACCGATCGATAAGAAATGCTTCGAGGACTTTCTCGCCCATGTCAATGCAACTCTATCTGACGAACAGGTCAGTGAACTAGACTCTGAAATTACCTTAGCAGAGGTCCAAATGGCGGTTTTCAGTCAACATAAGTGTAACGATAGCGTACCATCGTTGTTTTAGAAGTACCAAGCCATGCGTGTGATTCTGATGTAAGCCGTGGTCTTGGTCTGCTGTTGTTCATATTTAATTGGCATATTTAGTAATTGTTTACCTTTCTACAGGCATAATTAGTAATTAAGATCAATGTTGTTAGTGTAGGATTGTTGCCGGAATAAATTGGTAAGATTTGCATTGTTAGGTAGGACTCAGTAGGCTAGTATTGATTCTGTTTTTGTGTAACTTTTAGTTCACCGTATCACTTCCGTATTTCCACTGCAAAAAGAAGATTCATGCGCCTTGGCTTTAGTCAACGAATATATTGAAGGATATACAAGTGTGAATTTGGTTGTGGTACGCGTTGACTACGCCTTGACTACGCCTTGCTACGTAATTCGAGTTGATCTTGAAGAGCCGTATTAGTGAACAATTTAAGGAACAATTTACTGAACAATCTATAGTGAACATTGAACAAGATATTGTTAGTGAACAATTCACAACAATAGAGGACGTTTTCAAGTCAGCCCAAGCTTGGTGAAGGTTTTGCACTCCGAAGGAAGGTGGAGTTATACTGTAAAGATTCAAGACATCATTATTGAGCCGCAAGGAAGGAATCAAAATGCTTGATAGTGATGATCCAATTACAGAGGCTCCTGCCCGTCAGGAACCTGAAGATGCAATTCCCTCTAGTGAACTAGCGGGAACAAGTAACCAGAAAGTGTCTGAAGCAGACGTCCAAGAAGGACGCAAGAGAACTCCAACAGAAAAAGGTACTGAATATGCTATTGCTATGTGCCGAGATAAGGTCAAGTCAACACGTTTGGCTCTAACAAAGACGACCACTGAAGTGCTAAGCCTGGTATCAGGAGCCGAGCTACACATACTTAAACAAGGAAAAATAAAACTGACTGATGCTTTCAAGGAATTTTCTGATGCTCATCAGACGTATGTGACTAAGCTTATTGAGCCAGATGAGATTGAAGATGCAAATAGTAAATTTGCTCGAGCAAATGAGAGGTACATTGAAGCAGTGAACTCTATAAATGAAACTATCCATCGTGTCGAAGCAGAAGAATCAGATTCAATTTCCATGAGATCCTCCCGTTCAAGCTCGTCCAAGGGTAAACGTTCAATACGTTCTTGTAGGTCCAATACTTCCTCAATAATGCAACAACGTTCAGAAGCAGCTGCTGAAAGAGCTGCGTTAGATGTAGACCTACGGTATTCAGCAGCTGAAAACGAATTAAGCCAGAAGCTTGTGTTAGAAGAACAGAAAAAAGAGGAATTGGAAGCGGAATTGGAAGCAGATAACAGACGATTACGTGCTAAACTTGATGCTTCTCAAGCCAGGATTAAGCAACAGATGGAGCATTTAAAGTTGCAGAGAGAAAGGGACAAAGCTCGTGTCCGAGAACGGATCCTAGCAGATGTTGATCATGGACCTGATATAGCAATGGAGACTATGAATCCGCTTGTGGTTCCTACACCGAAGCCGACTTTGAATCCAGCATCCAGATCATTGCAAGTGACTCCTGTTCCAATCGAAATTTCAGGTACTCAATTACCATCAGTTACTAGATTGAACCCACAGTCGACACCGTTTTCTCCATCTGCTGCTTGTGCTGGGTTTGCTGAACCGTTGATTGCATCGCGTCCTGTTGCTCGCAAGGAATCTCTAGAATTTGATTCACCTGTTGAGCCGAGTAAACAGTATCAGAGATCTGTGCCGATCCTGCCATGTGAGGAACCGAAGGTATTCCGTGGTGACATATTGGAGTATCCTGTATGGAAGACTCGTTTCACAGAATTAATTGAAAGAAACGTGAAGGATCCAAGTAGACGGCTGAGTTACTTGAATAAATACACTGCAGGAGAAGCAAATCAGCATATTAATACGTTTCTTGTGAATCCAACCACAGAAAGTTACAATGAAGCACAGCAAATTTTGGAAGATTGGTATGGAGATCCTGATGCGATTACCAACAGTTACAGAATGAAGATACTAGAATGGCCTGTGATCTCTACGACAGATGGAGGTAAGGGACTCAGACAATTTTCAAGTTTCCTGACCAGCTGCAAGACTTTGATGACAAATTCTAAGTACTTGTCTATAAATGATGAGAAGGTCAATCAAAGCATTGTATCTAAGTTGTCTGCAGCTCAGAGGGATAATTGGTCCAGAATCATTGCAGAAGCTAAGGAATCTGCTAATGGTCATTCTTTTGTCGCTGAAGCAAATGAATGTAATCGTAATAGAATGGCTCTCTCCAGTTCTGCAACATTCTTGATGTTATGTGATCATGTCAGAAAGGAAGCAAAGGTTGCTACGCAGCCTGTTTATGGCACTGCTATTTTGAACCAGATTGTGGCAGAGAGCAGGAAGATTCACGCTCCTTACAAGAAGGATTTTAAAAGTGCACGTACATTCGCTACTAATTCATGCGACGAGGTCGACAGCGACGTTAAGCAAGAGAGTGCACCTAAGTTTGGAAGTGAATCCAGAAAGGAATTGAACTGTCTCTACTGTCATGGACAACATGGATTATTCAAATGTGCCAGTTTCAAAGATGCAGAATATTCAGCAAAGATTCAGTTCCTTCGTGAGAACAGACTCTGTTTCGGGTGTTTAAAGCAGAATCATATCACAAAGTTCTGCAGACATAGACTCAGATGTGAAGTATGCAACAAGGTTCACCCGACAGTTCTCCATAGGGACAGTACCGACACAGAAGTTATGCACAGATCTACTCCAGAGTCAAGACCTGCTACAAGTAAGCAGAAGACAAGTTCCGCAAATTGTCTCATGACTGGAATAGATCGGGTTAAGTCGACGAGAATCGTGCCGGTTTGGATTCAAGATGCGCTGCATCCAGAAAAGGAGATCAAAACGTATTGTGCTTTGGATGAACACAGTGATTGCACCTTCATCTCTGAGAAGTTGATGGACCAGTTTGATGTTGAATCACATGAGGTAAATCTTCGTATCACTACTCTTTATAACGTTACTATGGCTGCGGCTCGAAAAGTAAAGGGGTTGAGAGTGAGAGGATTGGGCGGACCTTATATTGATTTACCTTCGTGTTATTCTACTGATGAGATACCCGTAAGCACTGAACAAGTAGTGTCAAGGTCTATGATCAAAGATTGCCCTAAGTACCAAGGCATAATGAGTGAATGTGTGGAATTTGATTCCAATATTGATGTTGGCATTCTGATAGGCACAGATTGCATCGAGGCTCTGAGTCCCATGGAAGTTATCACTGATAAAGAGTCCAACAGCTATGCTATTAAATCAGTGTTGGGATGGAGTATAGTTGGCCTTGTAACAAAATCATGTCCAAGCACTCTGCATTGTAATCGCATTGTGAGTCACAATGTTAACAATTCGAGTTTTGTGCCAATTCATCAGACCAAAGAATTGATTAATCCAGTGACGGTGCTGAAATGCTTTGAACAAGATTTTTCAGAAATTTCTTCAAAACCTGGCATCATGTCAGCAAGCCTTTCAGACAAGCCAATATCTATAGAAGACAAGAAGTTTTTGAGAATTTGTGATAATGGAATAGAGAAAACGGCAACTGGACATTATGAGCTACCATTACCATTTCGTAATGAGCCGAAAATTCGTAACAACAAACCACTTGCCATCAAACGATTGCAGGCAGTGAAGAAGAAAATGTCTCAAGATCCGAAGTATAAACATGACTACTGTGAGTTCATGGAAAAGATCATTTGTAAAGGTTATGCTGAGAAAGTTCAGAAAGATGATCGCGGGACTCCTGGACAGACCTGGTATTTGATTCATCATGGAGTCTACCATCCTACGAAACCGAATAAAATTCGAGTTGTGTACGATGGAAGCGCAAAGTATCAGGGAGAATGTCTGAATGATCTCTTGCTTCCAGGACCATGTTTGACGAATTCCATAATTGGAGTCATGTTAAGATTCCGTAAAGGATTGTATTGCTTCACTGCGGACATTGAGCAGATGTTTTATTCGGTTCATCTGAAACCAGAATATCGAGACTTCTTTCGCTTCCTCTGGTGGGAAAATGGAGATACGAGCAGGGATCCTGTAGAATACAGAATGACTGTACGTTCATTTGGTGTCTCTTCGTCACCTGGCTGTAGTATATTTGCTCTGAAGAAGAGTGCCGAGGACAATGCAGAAGAGTTTGGTGCTGATGTAGCCAAAGTGATCATATCAAGTTCATATGTGGACGATATTCTTGCCAGCTGTGATTCCATTTCGGAAAGTTTATTGTTGACGAAGTCCTGTAAAGAAGTTTGTAAAAGAGGAGGTTTTAATCTCTAGAACTTTGCTGCCAACAACACTGAGGTTTTAAGTAAGATTCCTGTTGAAGATAGATGCTCGGAGGTGAAGAATATTGATTTGGCACGTGACAGCCTACCTATTCTAAGAACCCTGGGCGTTGAATGGTGTATTGAGTCCGACAGTTTCATGTTTCGGGTTTCAGTGAAGGAAAGACCCTTCACTAGGCGTGGTTTACTTGGAACTGTTTGCAGTATTTATGATCCGTGTGGCTATTTAGCTCCTCTGGTGTTGGAAGGAAAGCTCATCCTTCAAAGTATGGTAAAGGATAAAAAAGACTGGGATGAAGCTTTGCCAGCTGATCTAAAGCCACGTTGGGAGAAATGGATCAGTGAGCTGCCACTCATTTCAGAATTGAAAGTGAGAAGATGCTTCAAACCAGAAGGTTTCGGTGATATTAGGAAAGCCGAATTGCATCATTTCAGTGATGCTTCAAATAAGGCATATGGACAATGCTCATATTTGCGTCTTATTGATGACAACAACAATATCCATTGTTCCTTTGTTATTGGAAAGTCGAGAGTGGCACCCTTGAAATTTGTGACAGTACCGCGATTGGAATTCATTGCCGCTGTGGTTTCTGTGCGTGTTGGAAAGATGTTACAAGACGAGTTGGAATATGAGCATCTGACAGAAACTTATTGGACAGACAGTTCAGTTGTTTTGGGATATATTTCGAACGAGTCTAAAAGATTCCATACTTACATTGCGAATCGTGTGGAAGAAATTCAAAGCCACAGTCAGACCAATGATTGGCTTCATGTGCCGACAAAGGATAATGTTGCTGACGATGCATCGAGAGGACTGACTGCAAAGGAACTGACGAATCAGTGCCGGTATTTGAATGGTCCAAGTTTTTTGTGGAAGTCATTACCTGCTGACTTGAAGAGCTCAAATGAATTTTCTGCATTGAATGAAGAAGATCCAGAAGTTAGGAAAGCAACTGTTTTGACAACTAAAGGAGAAGTTGAGTTGCCAGATCTTCTTGAAAAAATGTGTTATCATTCATCGTGGCGGAAAGCTCTTCTTTTCACAGCGGTTATGAAAAGATTTATCAAGTATTGGAAAATCAAATTGGATGCCAGAAAGAGTAAGCTTTCACCCAATTATGATGAGATAAAAGCACCAGTATCAGTGCAAGAAATGAACGAAGCCAAATGTTGCGTAATCAAGTTGGTGCAGTATGATGTTTTCGAAGAAGAATTGAAGAACATTGAAACGTGTGTGGATGTTGGTGATGGAATTACCGACAGGAGTGTGAAAGTAAAGAAATCTTCCTGTATGTACAAACTGCACCCGTTCGTGGATTCAGATGGATTGCTTCGTGTTGGAGGTAGATTGCTTTTGTCAAGTTTACCAGAAGGGTTGAAACACCCAGTCATACTACCGAAAAATCATCACTTGACAAAACTTATAATTCAACACTACCATGAGAATACAAAACATCAAGGACGTGGAATCACACAAAATACAATACGAAATGCAGGATTTTGGATAATTGGAGCAACAAGAATGATTTCTCAGTGCATTTCGAATTGTTGCACCTGTTGCAGACTACGAGGACAAGTATTGCAGCAGAAGATGGCTGATTTGCCCGCCGACAGAATTGAAGTGGAGGCACCTTTCAGTTATTGTGGTTTGGATATTTTTGGACCATGGATTATCAAGCAGGGTCGCAAAGAATTGAAAAGGTATGGTGTACTCTTTACCTGCTTGTCCAGCCGTGCTGTTCGCATAGAAGTAGCCCCCAGCTTGGAAACTGATAGCTTTTTGAATGCTTTACGTCGTTTTGTATGTCGTAATGGACCGGTACGTCAAATTCGTTGTGACAGAGGCTCTAACTTTGTTGGGGCATCCAGAGAGTTACAGCAAGCTTATAAGCTGATGAATCATGATAAAATTCAGAAGTCGCTTTTGATGGACGAGTGTGATTATTTTCCGTTCAAATTTAATACGCCTTCAGCATCTTATCAAGGAGGAGTATGGGAAAGACAGATTCGTAGCTGTCGAGCTGTTCTTTCGTCTTTGTTGATGAAGAATGGTCACCAGTTGGATGAAGATTCGCTTCACACGTTCATGGTGGAAGCAGAAAATATTGTGAACAGCAGGCCGCTGACTGTGGAGAACTTGACAAATCCAGATGGACTTATGCCTTTGTCTCCACACAATATTTTGACTATGAAGACGAAATTGGTGTTACCACCACCCGGAATATTTGGGAAACCTGACATGTATTTGAGGAAACGTTGGCGTCGTGTTCAGCATTTATCGAATGAATTTTGGCAAAGATGGCGGAAAGAGTATTTACAATCATTACGAGAACGTCCAAAGTGGAACTCAACCCGTCGTGATTTGAAAGTTGATGATATAGTGATCATCGTTGATGACAACAGTCCCAGAAACTGTTGGAAAATGGCACGAATCGACAAGGTTTACCCGAATGAAGATGGACATGTTCGCAGAGTTTTGTGTCGTGTCGCAAACTCCGCTCTTGATTCTAAGGGCAGAAGAACGAAAGATGCCTTGCTTCTGGAGCGACCGATTCAGAAGTTGATTTTACTGAAGAAGGCAGAAGAACGGGGACTATAGCCCGACGAGGAGTTTTTTGTTTACTGTTAAACTGTTTAGTTTTGGTGTTAATGTTATTTAGAAATGCAGTCATTTCTAGGGGGGAATGTAACGATAGCGTACCATCGTTGTTTTAGAAGTACCAAGCCATGCGTGTGATTCTGATGTAAGCCGTGGTCTTGGTCTGCTGTTGTTCATATTTAATTGGCATATTTAGTAATTGTTTACCTTTCTACAGGCATAATTAGTAATTAAGATCAATGTTGTTAGTGTAGGATTGTTGCCGGAATAAATTGGTAAGATTTGCATTGTTAGGTAGGACTCAGTAGGCTAGTATTGATTCTGTTTTTGTGTAACTTTTAGTTCACCGTATCACTTCCGTATTTCCACTGCAAAAAGAAGATTCATGCGCCTTGGCTTTAGTCAACGAATATATTGAAGGATATACAAGTGTGAATTTGGTTGTGGTACGCGTTGACTACCGGGAGCCTTGCTACGTAATTCGAGTTGATCTTGAAGAGCCGTAATAATAAGTGCTGTACGCCCGGACCAGACGGGCTTAGTGCGGAATTTTAGCAATGGAATTGGGACACAATCAAATATGATTTGTATGGGGGAAATGAGATCAATCAGAAAATCCTTGAAGGCGTTGTAAAAGTAATCCATAAAACGGGAGACAAATCCAATCTAAAAAATTATCGGCCAATCACGTTGCTGAACGTGGATTATAAGATCCTAAGTAAGATAATAACTCTTCGAATCCAGAAATTTCTTCCAAAAATTTCTCATGAACATCAATACGTCAATCGGCCCAACAAAATAGAGGATTTGAACCTTCTACTCAGAGAGATTTCCGAAAACATGAAAGAACGAAAGAAAGGGACAATTGTATCTGTTGACTTCAAGAAAGCCTACGATTCAATTTCGCACGAATTCATGCTGAGTGTTTTAAAGAAAATAGGTTTTGGAACCAAAGTCCTAACGTACATTGGAAATGTGTACAAAAATAGCACAGCACGAATATCCGTCAATGGTCGAATCGGCGACACGATCGAAATAGGAAGAGGAATAAAACAAGGTGATCCTATTTCAATGATTTTATTTACCCTGACCACGGAACCTCTTCTCCAGGTACTGAATAAGAAAACCGCTGGATATAAATTGTCAGGGATGAGGAAAGAAATCCTAACACCAGCCTACGCCGATGACATCACCTTGACGACTTCGCGCAGAGCAGACGCCGAATACTGCATCGGAATCATCAAGAAATTCACGCGAGCGAGTGACCTGGAGATGAACGAGGAAAAAACGAAAGTCATTCAATTCTACTTCTACTTCAAGTAGCTTAGGGTGGCTTCTTGAGGAAGTACTTCTACTCGTACTCGAGTAAATTTTTTCGTCGCTACCTCTACTTGAGTAGCTATCTTGACTACTTTGACCACCTCTGATCTTATGTTGAAGTTCTGTACCTGCAAAAATGTCTCATAAATACATGTATTGATACGAAGAGCTCAATGTGGAGGTGCAGGACAGCCATAAAATCGAGCATGACATCTAATTTGATATGCATTTTGAATGAGCCCAAGCACGCCTAGGCGAGAAAAATTTTTATGACTCATTGAGCGCTCCTCTCCACGGAAAACTTTAGTAAAAGGCATCTTTCGTTTATTTGAAATCAAAAAGAGGCGTTTCTTACACGATGTAAGATTTAACATTATCATGAAAACTAAATGATGCAACACATATTTCATCATACTATTGAGCGTAAGGGAACATTACATACAGCACAAACTTAAGAGAATGTCTTCATTGAATGCAAGCGGGCCGATTATAATCTCGTCAATGTTGTTTCAATCTTTGGAAAGGCATCTTTCGTAAAATTGAAAATAAAGAGACGTTTCTTAAACTTTTTGCGGACTAACATCATCATGAAACATAGTGTTACAAAAGTATTTGATCATAATATTGACTGTAAATTGAATTTTGATGAAAATTTCGGATCATAATCGTTTAGGTTAATTCTACAAAGGTTCGTCTTATTTGCGCCAGTGTTGCAGTGGTGATCGGTCCAAGTATATCTTTCTGTTGGTTGATTTTGTTTTGTATTCGTAAAGTGATGGACTTTTCCAGCCAGAGGACACTCGGCTGAACTCCCTCGTACACGCGTCTGTTTCGCATTCTCCATACTGCTTGCTTGAAAATTGTAATTATTTGAAGCAGTGCATTTTCTTTGGGGCTGTCAGGCAGATTCAGCCCTACGATGAGCTTTTCTGAAGGCTGCGTTGAAGATTCGTTTGCCGCTTTATCCCAGGCTTGCAGTAGTCGGGTTATAATTGCTTTGGTGACTTGACATCTGATAAAGAGGTGTCTGGTGTTTTCGATGCCTGTGTTACAGAATTCACATTCCGAACTGTGCGTGCCAAGTCTTTCGTACATTCTGTCTTTTGTATATAGGGTGTTATGCCCAACTTCCCAATTAAAGTTTCGTTCAGCGGCTCTAAGCGTGTTGCTGAATACATTCTTCCAGTTCACCCATACGGGTGCTGGATCTCGGCTTCTTTTTCGAGCAATTACCTTCTTGTAAATTGCTCTTAGGCTTTCTTTTTGTATCTCTTCTTTCGTTATCTGGTAGTTTTCTATAACTTGCAGCATAGATTTCCAATGTTGAAGCGGATCGAAGGCGTGCGGTCTCGCGTTGTTCAATCTGTAATTTAAGAACTTTGAAAAGGTTATTGCAATCTGTTGTTCTACCCTTTTTGTCCATTCGTTGTTGTCGCTCTCTGATGTTTTTAAGAACTTGGTCGCCGGTTTTATAAACTGTAGGTCGAGCTTCGTTGGGATGTCTAAGAGGTCAAGTCCGCCTGCGATCTTGTCTTTGACGATCGTTTCATATTCAACTCTGGCGTAGTTGTCGAAAAGCGTCTTCATGATTAGTTTTTTGAGCTTGCTTCTTATCTCGAGCGGCATCGGTTCAATAATACCTAGGTAGACAAATTTCGGGAGTATTTTTGTTCGAATCACAATTACCTTTTCGTCGACCCTCATCTTCAGGTCTTTGGTTTTTCGACATATTTCAGCGGCATCATCGTAGAGTGATCTCCATTGTTTTTTGTTTTGGCCTCTGGTTATCGAAATCCCCATTATTTTTATGTTGTCAACCCACCTTAAGTTAGACCCTGGTGTGCTGTCATCTGGTCCAAATTGTATCCCTTTCGTTTTTTCCTCGTTCATCTCCAGGTTACTTACTTGCTCGCGTGAATTTCTTGATGATTCCGATGCAGTATTCGGCGTCTGCTCTGCGCGAAGTCGTCAAGGTGATGTCATCGGCGTAGGCTGGTGTTAGGATTTCTTTCCTCATCCCTGACAATTTATATCCAGCGGTTTTCTTATTCAGTACCTGGAGAAGAGGTTCCGTGGTCAGGGTAAATAAAATCATTGAAATAGGATCACCTTGTTTTATTCCTCTTCCTATTTCGATCGTGTCGCCGATTCGACCATTGACGGATATTCGTGCTGTGCCATTTTTGTACACATTTCCAATGTACGTTAGGGCTTTGGTTCCAAAACCTATTTTCTTTAAAACACTCAGCATGAATTCGTGCGAAATTGAATCGTAGGCTTTCTTGAAGTCAACAGATACAATTGTCCCTTTCTTTCGTTCTTTCATGTTTTCGGAAATCTCTCTGAGTAGAAGGTTCAAATCCTCTATTTTGTTGGGCCGATTGACGTATTGATGTTCATGAGAAATTTTTGGAAGAAATTTCTGGATTCGAAGAGTTATTATCTTACTTAGGATCTTATAATCCACGTTCAGCAACGTGATTGGACGATAATTTTTTAAATTGGATCTTTATTAATCTCTCAATTACTTACGTAAAGTAACAGTTCTTCGTATATGTAGGCTTACCATATTTTGGAAATCAAAAAAGAGGGCACTTTTTCAGAAATTTGCAACATCACGTCTGCTCAGAGCTCAAAATAACGTTTTTTACTCCACATTGCCAGGTGGATGACTTGAAAAAAAAAAAAAAAAAAAAAGGTCATCTTTCCGCTCTCAGCTAAAATCACCGTTTTTCACTCCGAAATACCCGTCGGAGCTTCACTTCTGTGCTAATATGCGGCATATCACTCGCAATTTGCTCTAAATCTGCCTAAGTTTTCAAAAAAGAGGACGAAATCTCAAAAAGAGGACAAAAAGGCGTCCTCCGAGGACACTTTCAAAAAAGTCAAAAAAGAGGACAAATCCTCTTAAAAGAGGACGTATGGTAAGCCTAGTATATGTGAGCGATACAAACGCCTTCTTATTGTGTGTATATTTAAGATCTCCGTATTCGTTCATCGGTTCAAGATCAATGACCACTCTATCTGCATTTTAAACAGCTAGCAAATACAATGACGTAATCATACCTCATACTTCGAAAAGGCAACTTGACTTGAATTGTGACTTGACTCGTGACTTGACTTGACTTGACTCGACTTGACTCGAGTCACCTCCAAAAATCGGGTGACTTGACTTGACTCGAGTCACCTTCGGAAATCGATTGACTTGACTTGACTCGAGTCCAAATGTGCAATGACTCGAAATGACTTGTGACTCGAAGGTAGTGACTTGATACCAACACTGATGTGTATATATATACATTATACACCCATGGCGTAGCCTACCTAACCATATATCCCGGACTTATACCGCGGTATCAATCGATCACGACATATTAATCCAAATTATCCAAGCATGTATGAACGTAGGAAGGTAGTCAGGTAGGCAAGTAGGATTTATGATATAATTCTGAGTTAGGTTCTGTTTTTGTGTACCACCCTTTTCGGCCCTTTGGTGCGAATACACAACTTTTCGGTAAGAGTGTGTGGTATCTTTTGAAATGATTATTATTGACAAATTATTCAACAGAAAAGGCTTATCTCGAGCTCATTGCTCGGTGTATAGTTCGAATTCCGTATTTGAGAGGTCTTTCAATTATCCTAACCATACATGCAATCACCCTATGCGTTGTGATTGCAAACAATTTGTTTACTCTTTTATAGATTTTTTGATGTCACGATAAGAGGAGCGCGAAATGTTTTACCATCATCAGGGGGGGGCTATCTGATAAAGTTTGAGATAACACGGCGTTAGATGATTCGCTTACTGAAACAGGGTGGAGATTTGTATCAGCGAGTAGAAAACAGAGCGGAGAGATGCGACTCCAAGGTAGCCTTCTTGCGACTCTGATGGACCTCTTATACACCACAAAAATGTAATAGACGACAGTTGTTGTTTGTTTCTATGAATAGGTATAGTCAATTTCACCGGGCTACTTTTTCTTATAGGTATTTTGATCAAATGTCTGCTAAAGTGGTTCACGAGTCGGAAATTGTTAGGAACCACTTAGGCTACATAGGCATATGTGTGTCAATTGCTGTGATCCAATCACAGCCAACAGCCACACTAAAAGCAGCCACGGTTGTGGAGTCGGAGTCAGAGTTTGGCAATTTTTGTTATAATGGAGTCATAGTCAGAGTCTCTTTTTAGCACGCCTTGGAGTCGGGGTCGGAGTTGGAGTCGTGAAAACTATAGTGGCTGGAGTCGGAGTCGTGGAATAATGCTGCCTGGAGTTAGGGTCATTTTCACAAACTCCGACCCCAACTTCAGGCAGCATTATTCAACGACTCCGACTCCAACTCCAGCCACTGCAGTTTTCAGGCTCCGACTCCAACTTGTTTATTATGAAAACAACTACTCAACGGTATCTTTAAATTACTAATAATAACTGGAATATGATTTTTATACACCATCAATCACTGTTTTTAGTAACGATATTGGTAAAATTGGACATTATTTGAAAATTGCAATTCAATTGCACAGCAGAAGAAAATCGTATTATGCGTCTTCGCGATGAAGTAACAAATTGATGCAATTTTTGGAATTATACCATGGTACTGTTACAGAGTAAATACATCGTCTGGTTTTGTAAAATTGTAAAATTGATGTAATAAAACCAAACGCTGCTTCCCACTTGACTAAATTAGAAATATTTGTAGTGTATATAGCTTAGCTGATAGGGTGGAATAAATGATTAAGAAAGACTGCTGTGAGTCCTAGTTCTTGAATACTTGACTAAGTCCACATAGATAGACATATGCTATTTGACTACTCCCTAAATTTCGTTTCTGACCTATGTTTACTAGTAGTGAGAGCGTATGTGCTTGTAATCATTATAGTGTGTAATGAGGAAATTAATAAGTTACATCTCTGTATTAGTTGCTGATTCATACACAAGAGCTACACTTCGATTGTTTTATCTACATTTTAATTGTCCAGGAATGGATATATGTCTTCGTTGAATGATTCATGCATATTAGGGTATCAGAGAGTCCATGTTGTAAAGAACTTATAAAATATGAAAAAAGAAGGAATCTATAGAAAAGCATTCTTCCGTGTAAATTGCATAGTGAACAACTCTCACAATAAAACAATTTTGTATGCCATCGTTAATCATATGTTTGCATATGTTCAATGGTTATATGATCGTCATTCAACCTTCACTGTGGCATATAATTCTCGAAGTAAATTGGTAATACTGTTGGAGTCTGAGTTGGATTCGGAGTCGAAGTTCTCGTAAGAGAATAGTCGAAGTTTGAGTCGTTACGTTTTAAGACTGAGGATCGGAGTTGGAGTCGGTATATTGAAAATGTGTGGAGTTGGAGTCGGTGGTAAAAGTTACCGACTCTACAGCCCTGAAAGTAGTAGTCGTCTCATGACTTGTAATTATGACATATCAATTCAATTTTCAAACAAACAACCGCAAAACGAAAATTAAACCTGCACTGTAAAAAATAAAAACCTCGATTTACCGCGAAATGTTTGGAAGCGCGGTAGCCAGACATTTCGTGGTAATCTAACATTACCGTTAGTCAATGCAAATTTAACTTACACTCGTCCGGTAATCTCACTTTACACGCCAGACTGTAATGTTACAGTCCCCTCCGGTATATCCAATCTACATGTTCTCCAGTACATTTGCGACCGAAACTGTCATTTTACCGCCTACCTACCTACCTACCTACCTACCTACCTACATGCTGTCCCTGTAAATCAGGATTACATACCTGCTTGTAAATTCACGTATATCCATGCCTATCGCAAAGCAACCCGATGCTAAAATATCGCAATTTTTTCTTCACACTCCCAAAACGACATTGGAACAAACTGCATATTCATTCATGATATCACAATGAAGTGGTAATCGATGGAAAAGTATTGCTGCTGGAGGTCTAATTCTTCTTTAGGAGACATGCAGTAACACGAGTGGTCGCAAGAAAAGGTGAATTAATTCCACCACCGGCCAAACTTCCAATTGTTTCTTTTTCTCGTCCTCATTCCTTTTGTGTAACTAGTATCTTGCAGTTCCACTAAAAAGAATTCATGAGTAAATCGCTATATAAATCAAAGTTCCTAACCTAGACATGACATTATAAAAACTACTAACACAAATTGGCTAACAAAAATATACGGTAACATGTTTTGAAGTACCAGTACCGGTACATTGTGTGATAAAGGCTCCGCCTTGTACATGATATAGCAGAGATTCATGACTTACTTTATCTAATGTATTGAAGCAAAAGGCTCCTCATCTGAGGTGGCTTGTGTGCCAAACAAATCCAGCAGTGGATGAAAACACCTCTATGCTATGGCCCGAAAATGACATAAACAAGCCAACAGTTTCAACTCCTCCGCGGCGGAGTAAGTGGTGTCACAGGTCACTATATAAGTCGACTAATATCCCAAAATAGAACAGAGAATGCGGAGAATGAAATATTTCAATCATGAAAGTGGTGTGCACAGTCGCAGATATTCACGGTAACAAATAGGCCTACTATGTAGTATACTGTACCTTTTATGATGCGTATCCCATTCAGCGTTCCTAGTAATCTTCCACGATCGTGTCCACTTTATTGAAGCACAACAAGCTTCGCTCCACAATTTGATCAAATCTCAATAATGGCCAGACAACGATACGACACTCGAACGATTTCGAAATAAGTGGTATTCATCCGCTGACATGCCACCAATAATATTTGCTGGCCACGTTGTAATGTTTGACTTGGGTTATTTGTCTTTCATACAGAAACATTTATCATTACATATAGTTCCTTTCTTTTCCATCTAATTTCGTATAAATTTATATTTATCCCAAGTGTTGTTCACTACTTACTGTACTTACTAAATGAGACGCTGCTTGTGATGTCACAGTTGTGCGTTGGCTGTTCACTACGAATCTCAGAAAACCAGTAACGCGTAACGATAACCTATTGTAACCTATTACAGGTCACCTTGTCCGCCATTAGTAAATGGTCAACTGAGCATACGGTGCTGATATTTCTAGTTTCCCGAACAATATTATACATCCTAAACTGATTTTCTAACTTATCAGCCCTATCCGTAACAATAGGCTTACCATATTTTGGAATTCTAAAAAGAGGACACTTTTTCAGAAATTTGCAACTTGCAAAACCGGAGTAGAATTCTCAAAAACCGGTGAATTTTTCCCACTTTGCGATCGGTTGACTAAAAAAAAAAGGTTATCTCTTCCTCAAAATACCGTTTTTCTCTCCACATTGCCAGGTGGATGACTAAAAAAAAAAAAGGTCATCACTTCCGCTCAGAGCTCAAAACTTGCCGGATTCCTCTACGGTTCAAATCTAAAATCATGATTCTGTACACCTCTTCTCGTTGCATTGTGAAGAGGACCCTAGAGAAGCCCTCACAACATAGGCCGTAACGAAATAGTCGACCTCGTTGGAAATCGATCTCTCAACCCAATGTTGTTGAAGCTGTGGAACGAATTGCTATGCTATTTCACCACTCTGTCTGCGAGTAATATTAGCATATTAGTGTACTGTAGACACTCGGGTATACAACAGTTCCCACGTACCAGGGTTGTAACCAAGTCACAATTAAGACTATGAGTCACAACTCACATGTCACTCTCACTTTTATAGTTTTGACTCGAGTTAAGTCGAGTTATTTTCAACTCACCACCGAGTCAAGTCCGAGTTCAAGTTAGCGAGCAGAGGGCCGAGTCCGAGTCATGGTATTATGACTTGAGTCCGATTCCAAGTCATTGCGTTGACTGCTCACTGTGCTCAGTTTCCAGTTAAAGTCTTGCCAACCCACTTTTGTAACTCTGTTTGGTGATATCGAATGGTTCGCATTTATAATATAATAATTATCCTCAGTTTTAGCGGTTTCTGCTCGCATTTTCAAGTACCAGTACCAATTGACGAAATCCCATTAGTGTGGTTACTTTACTATTCTTCGAAACTACAACGAAATGTCGGTCTTGGCCGTCTGTGTCTCGAGTCACATGACTTGGTTCGAGTCATGTGCAATGACTCAAGTCCAAGTCGAGTCACGACACAGATTGACTCGAGTCGAGTCATGTACAATGACTCGAGTTCAAGTCGACTCACTACACAAATTGACTCGAGTCGAGTCATTTACAGATTTTGAGAAAATGACTCGGGTCGAGTCGAGTCACCAGATAAACGCGACTCGAGTCGGACTCGAATCGAGTCATGACTCGATTCATTACAACCCTGTCACGTAGGCTACTCTGCTAGTATTGGTTACTCGTTCGTCTGGTTACTATACTCACAAACGAGAAGGGATGCCACTCTGCGCGTAATCTATGAGGTCACTTGTACAGATT
This sequence comes from Botryllus schlosseri, assembly GCF_051294905.1. Taxonomy (NCBI): domain Eukaryota; kingdom Metazoa; phylum Chordata; class Ascidiacea; order Stolidobranchia; family Styelidae; genus Botryllus; species Botryllus schlosseri. Next base: position 21,022,144 of record NC_137247.1, on the reverse strand, counting down.
GTTATTTGAATGGTATTTGTAGGCGCAATTATGAGAATAATGAAACACTTGTAATTTCGATGTAGACGGTATTTTCGCCTCATTACTGACGTAAGCTACGCTACTGATGAGAGTCAGTCGAACAGCATTTAACGTATAAATTAACAATATGAAGTTTTAGTTTCGCGTGGTTCACAAACTGTAGACTAGTTTCAAGCGGTCTATGAAAGGCCGAGGAAAACCGTGTTGATTACGTTTCAAGGTCAATACAATTATCGATATCATAACAGTAGTTGAAATAGAAATGAATGCTCAGGATTTCTAGTATCCTATGGCATTTCCGGATGTTATCGCATGCTGCACTTCTGTAAGCCTAATTCCATTACGTCATTTGCCGCCTAGTTGTTTTTGCCGTTATTTTGACATTGTAAAATATATTCAGTGCCAGCTGAGCGAAACTTTAACTAGGCTACCTTACCTTGACAGGATTAGCATATACAATATAATTGTAAAATACAAGATACAATACGATTGTAAAGCATTTTTACAATGCTCCAAGATCAAGCAGTGTGAAGTCACTAAAGTAACTTATTAAACTAAAACTCAATTAGTGCTCAACTGAGTATAGGCTGAATTCCACTGCATTCTAGCACAGGGTTGTCATACGTCCGGAATTTCACCGATTGAACTGCGTCCTGGGTGGAATTCTAAAATGACGGCAGTGTTTTAACGCGAAATTGATATAAACGTACGCGCAATTCATTTTACACGAATTATAATAACCCAAAACATTTATGAAAACATATGTAGCAAACATCGTCGCGTGGCGCGCCAAAAAACTGCGAGATTTGACATGTTTTGTCTAATGTTAATTTGCTCTGGATACTCATTAAGGATATGTCCTACTACTACATCATCTACTGCGAAGCAATTTTTCTTCAGCGCCCCCCATATCGCCCCCCGAGCACAGCGCCCCCCATATCGTCCCCTGAGCGTTTCCGCCCCCTTCAAAATCGCCAGGGCCCTTTGGGGTGGCGCAGGTGGCAAGGTTAAGAACCACTGGTTTAGATTGATACTCGTTTTATCAAATTTGTTGCTCGACAAGATGGTCGGAAATTACCGTCAAATTGCCTTTACCCAAATGGAGAGTGGGACGTACAGCAACTTCACTGATCCATCAGACTTGCTTGTGCCCACACCATATAGTACATTATGATTGAATAGGTGTTCTGGAGTCGACCTCGGCCGGACTCGAGCCCGCAACTCATCGATGTTGCTGCTGTGGATTATACCTCTACTCTATCGCGCCACTTATGTCGGCCTGCGTGAAGCATATAATTGTGCTTCTTTCAGTATGGAGACTATACGATATTGTAATAAGTGACAGTAACTATCCTATTGCAGTGGTTCCCAAACGGTGGGAAATTCAATGGTTTCTGGTGGGGAATAGACGTATTTGTTCAAAATTAATGACAGTCTACATATTCACGGAGACACATGCGCAATTACCGTTACCAGTTAACTGCTCTGGATTGTATGTATAGAATATTATATTGCGTGTTGTTCACAAAACCTCATTTGTAACTCGGGATGGCCAATGATGGTCTCCCAAACGCATCTGGCACGACTAATTTGACGTGAGATAGCGCTTTCGCGAAATTTTGAGCGTTAATATGGTATTGGTTCATAATACGTTTTGTGATACAGTTACAGGCGATTGTCGTGCGTACTGGTGTGTCTTGTATAGTAAAACCAGCAAATAGCTGCTCTGTGATGACAAAGTGGTGGGTGGTGGGGAACAGGACCGCATCTGCCATTTCCAGGGGTCCGCGAAGCATTTCCAGGGGGTCCGCGAGACTGCAAAATTTGCAAAATGGTGGAAACTTATTTTTTGTTATAATTTGGGAAAACACGAGGCAGTTTCAATTTATTACTTTTAAAACTTCATGACTCACACAACTAGAATGGTCGTCTGAGATCAAATAACCTACAGTGCAAACTCGATTTAATTGCCAATAGCCTACTAATACAAACATATTGCTGTTTACAGATGTTTAGAGAGCCTTCTTTGTCGCCATTGTCACATTACTGATTATACGGTATGCGTTTCAAATTGTGACGTGATACGTTTCCAAATCCCCCATCCGTAAAACAAGTCAATCACTATACTATCACAATTACTATATGACTTATCATATCTATGACTAGGGCTGGGCAAAATCGAGTACCTGAGTGATTCGATTCCGAATCACGTAAAAAGCTTCGAGTCGAGTCGAGTATTCGAGTATCACTCATTATGACATCACAACAGAATGTACTATATCAAAGTCCAAATATGCACCTTTTATGCCACCACGAAGAACATGATGCCTGCTATCCGTCACATTAAAGATACTTTAGTATTTTTTCGACCATACCAATTTCACTGCACTTCTTGACAATGTTGTGGGATGATCATGACTTCGGAAATTTGTTATTTCCAGTAACATTCGTAGCTTTGTACTATGTCTCTTATGCTGCGACACGGCCAATCAAGGTTTCAAGGCTTCATCAGTGAAAAATGTATCAAAACTATAATTCTCGTTAGCAAATGAAGTTTCCGTTGCGAGGAGCGTATAATTTCAGTACTCGAAAAAATCGCCTTTTACTACTCGACTCGAATCATTAAAATTAATACTCGATTCAGATTCGAGTACTCGAATCATTGTGCCCAGCCCTATCTATGACCCATAAAGGATGAACGGGCATATCATAAAAAGAAAGCCGAAAACTGAAATTTGAAGGTTTAGTGCACAACATATTTGTATACTAGAGTCAGGGGTTGTTGTTGTTGATTATTATTTGATTGGCAATTATAACGCAGGTGGTTTTGTTCGCCATATCCAAAAAGTCATTTATCATCTAGGGGTGGGTATTGCATTACAAAATATAAACTCAAATATATGGCATTGTTGCGAGAACGAATTCCACAACGTAGAGTCAGGGGTGAAACCGTCCTTTTAACTTTTGCCGAGCATGTGGCAGAGATTAGGTATTTTAATTGAAGTCGGTCTCATGACAAAAAAAAAACAAGACACACGAGGTCAAGGAAAGGCAAATTTCAGAAAAACTACACGGTACGCTCAACATCAAGGCTACGCTCCACACTGCTCAGAATGCAGCGACCAAGGCACTATCGCATATCAGTGTTGGTATGACTCGAGTGATGACTTGACTCGAGTCAACTTTTTCGTATGACTTGACTTGACTTGACTCGAGTCACTTTGCAAAAATGACTTGACTTGACTTGACTCGGCGCTTCAAAAATGTGGATTGACTTGTGACTCGGAGCAAAATTTACGAGTGAATTTCAAGTCATCAAGTACAAACGGTGTCGATTAAATCTCTGTATCTTATTTATGTTCGGATTGTCCTCGATACGCCGGTGTGGCTTGTAAGAGCAACCGGTCACTCACTGATTGTACATTTCACTAATCCTGCATTGCTACATCACAGATAAATTGACCGAAAAGGAAACTACAACAGCTTATACGTTTATGTAGCCTACACTTGCAGTAGAATAATCTAATAGCCACGTATCTCCGTTTCTTAGATGGCTCAGTGCTTACATCGCGCAGTGTTCACCTTAACCAACCCTCTTGTATGGTTTGAATGAACGAATATAGTCTATGCGTTTATTTTAAATTTAGTCTATTCTCACGGATGTGCAGATGTGTAGACTTCTCGGCGCTTCGTATTCGATCCTCTATTTTGGCTCACGTATTTTATTAGCAGCTCGACGGGTGCGTCAGCGATACTACGCCTTTTTGTATATTCAACTTTACCCCTCATTATTTGATTCAATCTATATGACCAATAAGATGTCTCTCGTACATCTAGCAAAATGTAATGACTTTGAATTATCACTCATACTTCGGAAATTCAATTTGACTTGAATTGTGACTTGACTGTTGAATTGACGCGAGTTGACTCGAGTCACCTCCAGAAAACGAGTGACTTGACTTGACTCGAGTCACTTTTGAAAATCGATTATCTTGACTCGAGTCAAAATGTGCAATGACTCGAGATGACTCGTGACGCGAAGGTAATGACTTGATCCCAGCACTGGTAAATATCAATAATCATTGAAGGCTTTACCAATTTTCTTTACTCAGTTAGGCGGCAGGTGAGGCACTTTCTCACTTTCCTTCCCTGACCGCACTACACTGGTCACAGAGCACTGGCATAGGGGAGATGTGGTACCGATGGATCAAAAATTACAAAACGATCTCTGGCCCTCAAATCTTCAGCCGAGAATAGCAGATCTTTTGCTGTCTCAACACTTCGATACAAGCTCTACCTATCGCGGACATTTACATGAATATCCGCCTTTTCGAAAAATATTTATAAACGTTTAAAATTTGTTGCTCGAACATGTCATCGGTCCCCACCCGGTGGGTCCAAAGGCACACGACCATGGGACCTATGAGACATACGCTCAAAAACTCAAATTTGTTGACTTGTTTTGTTGTGTACTGTAAGCTAAGCTACAGCAAGCCAATGAAGAATGTTTCGTCGCGACCTTCAAGAATCAAATACATTATATCAACTCAAATATTGGCAAAAAATCATGTTTTGATTTACGCCTAAACTAACAAAATTAATGCTACATACATATTACCCACAAATCGACATTTTTACTTTCAAATACCTCGTAATAGCGATAAAACACCGCATGTAACTATGATTTACAGCCTATATATATGCAGGCGCGTTTCTGTTGTTGAGTGATTAGTTGGTCCATCTATTTTGCTTGATTTGGCTATGGTGCCATAGGTCCCCCACCCCATGAATATTGTAATTGACTTGAAAATAGTCCACTCGAGGATGGTATTGATTCAAAAAATATGTGCCATTATATACCCTGATACAAGCCCTATACTTCACATCAAAAATTATAGCGGGTTTATTAGTCTGAAAGGTGATATAGAAAAATGTAAATGTCGATCTAAATTTACTTTACACCCCCTAAAACGTAAATCATTCGTCACAGACCCCATAACTCATGCAGGTCGATTTTTTTTGCATGTGAGGAAAGATTCTGTCAGCATGTACTTGTAGACAAATTCACGGAGTGTAATCATGGAATTATCATGGAGAACTTTTAAAGTATTTTCGGTCCCAGTGATCCATCGGTACCACATCTCCCCTAATAGTTAGTAACGGTAGCGGTCTCGCAGACTCCTGGAATACTTCGCGGACCTCCCGGGGTCCACGGACCCCCGGTTGAGAACCACTGGTTTAGTGCAACACCTTATTTCGACTGAACGCGCGAAGCGCGAAAAATTTATATAATTCGTGTTTGAATCGGTCAATATGATCGGGAATTGCATACATTTTGTTATCAATTTTTTTATCCCCTCTCTGCTCATTTAAGATTTACCCGTAGAGCTGCGTGAGGTGCGTTGAAAAAGGTAGGACCCCTAAATAAGAATTGAACATCTTCGGGCGGACACGTTGGTATATTGAATACGTTACATTATGATATTTTGTGACCTCCTATCTGTTATGTCAAAAGATATGGACATCGCCAAAACTAAAAGGCACACACGATTTTAAATTGGTATTGCTTTACTGGCAAATTAATAATTTCTCCCTGCGGGATGGCATTTGTCCTGTGGGATTCAGAACGCCGGACCAGAAACATTCGGCGCCAGCCATTTAGCCAATTAAACACATATGTATATTGTATATACATCGAAGTTTTGGGTTCCACACGGGCCTTTCTTCTCGGCAAAAGTCTTTTCGCTGCTGATCGTTCTCGAACACTTCTCGGAGTTGCATGTTACATGGCGTATAACTTCATATGCCTTGGTGCGTCTTGGCGCAGTAATGGCCGATGCCGAAGTCTCCATTTCTATAAATGCCACTTATTTTCGTGAGAGAAGTGTACCAAATATTCTGATATTCGGCAATATTAAATCGCGGGGTGGGGGTGGGGGGTTCGGAAGATGCGGTCCTGTTCCCCACTACCCACCACTTTGTCATCACAGAGCAGCTATTTGCTGGTTCGACTATACAAGACACACCAGTACGCACGACAATCGCCTGTAACTGTATCATAAAACGTATTATGAACCAATACCATCATTACCTCTCAAAATTTGGCGATAGCGCTATCTCACGTCAAACTAGTCGTGCTAGATGCGTTTGGGAGACCATCATTGGCCATCCCGAGTTAAAAATGAGGTTTTGTGAACAACACGCAATATAATATTCTATACATACATTCCAGAGCAGTTAACTGGTAACGGTAATTGGGCATGTGTCTCCGTTAATATGTAGACTGTCCTCTATATAATTTTGAGCAAATGCGTCTATTCCCCACCAGAAACCATTGAATTCCCCACCGTCTGGGAACCACTGCAATAGGATAGTTACTGTCACTTATTACAATATCGTATAGTCGCCATAGTGAAAGAAGCACAATTATATGCTTCACGCAGGCCGACATAAGTGGCGCGATAGCGTAGTGGTATAATCCACGGCTGCAACATCGATGAGTTGCGGGCTCAAGTCCGGCCGAGGTCGACTCTAGAATACCTACCCCACCATAGTGTGCTATATTGTGTGGACACAAGCAAGTCTGACGGATCAGTGAAATTGCTGTACGTCCCACTCTCCATTTGGGTAAAGGCAATTTGATGGTAATTTCTGACCATATTGTCGAGCAACAAATTTGATAGAACGAGTATCAATCTAAACCTCCCGCGGTACTGATTGCGAAAATATATATTTTATGATCCTCGTGGCCCTGGAACCCCACAAAATCAGCTTCGAATGTTGTATTGAAACGACCTTTGGTATTTGTGATGCAACCATGCCTTCTGAGCAGCTCATGAGCAAGTGTGCACAGAAGTGAGAGTGCGAATGCTCGATGCTCAATCGGATGCGCAACAATGGCCAAAACGCTGGTGGTTTGCGCTGCTCCTCACTTGCTCCCAGGCGGCATCGCTGCGTCACAGAAATCCGTTACAATACAACATTGGAGGCTGATTTTTGGGGATTCCAGGACTACGACGAGCAGCATAAAATTGAAATGAAGAGTGACGTAGACCAATTTCACTGAGCCGTGCGATTTGCTTGTGTCCACTGCAGTGTTGGGATGACTCGAGTCATGACTTGACTCGAGTCAGACTCGAGTCAACTTTTTCGAATGACTTGACTTGACTCGAGTCACTTTGCAAAAATGACATGACTTGACTTGACTCGGCACTTCAAAAATGTGGATTGACTCGTGACTCGGAGCAAAATTTACGAGTCAATTTCAAGTCATCAAGTAAACGGTGTCGACTAAATCAATGTATTCTGTGCATGTTCATTTTATTCACGATATGCCATTGTAACTTGTGAGAGCAACCAGTCATTCACTGATTGTACGTTTCGCTGATCCTGCATTGTTACATCACACATACACTGACCGCATACGAAATGATCACAGCTTGCCTTGTCGTAAGAGCAGATTAATTTAATAGCAACGTATCGCTGTTTATTGGACGGCTCTGTCCTTACATTGCACGGCGCTCACCTTTACCAACCCTCTTGTATGATTAAATCTAACAAATATATTTTATGTATTTATATCCTTAATGATGTGTATAGATGGCTAGGGTATTGTGCGATATCAATTTCTTTCATCTTCTCGAGGCCTCGTATTCGATCCTCTATTTTTGCTGATAATAACAGAATGTATAGCATGTCGCTCAGAGTTGTCAAACTCAACTGACGTCGCGGGTCGAATTCAAATATACAGATCACTCGCGGGCCGCACCAGTCAAATGATTCCTAAATATTACTAACCCTAAACTCAGTAGTCAGTATATGCACTTTTTCGCATTCTCGGAATGGTTGTCAATGTCAGCGATTTTGTCCTGACGATAACTACAATCACATTTCCGCTGTCGGGTTGTTATAATGTGGCCTATGAACATACTCGAAATTTGCTTTCTTGAAGGAATATTTATTAGCGGTATTTCTTACTGCAAATTCGAGAAATGTGTTGGATAAATCACGCAATTTTCACCATATACTCAGAATTTCTTCGCGGGCCCAATGAAATCATTTGGCGGGTCGTACGTTTGACACCCCTGATGTAGCTATACAGTTACTTACGTATTTTATTAGCAGTTCTACGTGTGCGTGAGCGATACAACGCATTTTTGCATGTATATTTAACTTTATATTCGTTATTGGATTCAAGATAAATGACCAATTGATCTCTTTAACATAGCCAGTAAAATATAATGAATTTGAATGATCACTCATACTTCGAAAATTCAATTTGACTTGAATTGTGACTTGACTCGTGACTTGACTTGACTTGACTCGAGTCACCTCCAAAAAACGAGTGACTTGACTTGACTCGAGTCACCTTTGAAAATCGATTGACTTGACTTGACTCGAGTCAAAATGTGCAATGACTCGAGATGACTCGTGACTTGAAGGTAGTGACTTGATCCCAACACTGGTCCACTGTCCACACCATATCGGACACTATGGTTGGAGGTTCATCGAGGCTCCTCCTTGCCTTCTCGTCAGTGTGAGCGGTCGGTGTCTTGTAAAGGCCTAGAAGTTAGTCGTGCTACAAGTCGGCAGCTACGGTATAAAGTTAAAGAAAATTGGCATCGTGTAAATAACCATAGTAGTCGACAAACACCATGAATACAACAAACAACAACAAAAGGCCGACACAGCCACATCACACCACCACCATTCTATATAGTTTCTTACCATACCAACGGAAATCCGTTCCCCTATAAAGCAGTGTTGGGACGACTCGTGTCATGACTTGACTCGAGTCAGACTCGAGTCACCTTTTTCGTATGACTTGACTTGACTCGAGTCACTTTGCTAAAATGACTTGACTTGACTTGACTCGACGTATCAGAAATGTGGATTGACTCGTGACTCGGAGTAAAATTCACGAGTCAATTTCAAGTCAACAAATAATCGGTGTCGATAAAAATCACTGTATCTTGCGTATGTTCGGATTGTTCGCGAAACGCTGGTGTAGCCCGTGAGAGCGCCAATCATTCAATGATCGTGCGTTTTACTGAGCCTCCATTGTTCTCTCACAAATAAATTGACCGCGAACGAAGGGATCGAAGCTTACAGCTTACGTTGTCGCAAACTAGTATGGTGAAGCTATTTAATAGCCAAATGTCTATTTCTGTTCTTTATTCTTGCCTTAACCAAGCCTCTTGTTTTATTGAAATGGAATTCGAATATAGTTATATGGTCCTCAGCCATTGGCGCAGGCTCGTATTGTATCATATCAATTTGTAAATGGGTAATGTATTGCATCTCATCAATTCGTTTCCCTATTCTTTAGTTTGGCTGGTAACTATAATCTGATGATATGCAATTACTTAGTTCTGCGTACATGTGAGCGATACATCGCCTTCTTGCGTGTACATTCAACTCTATATTCGTTCATCGGTTTAAAATCAATGACCGATCAATCTGTATTTCAGACAGCTAGCAAAATGCAATGACGTCAGCATGCATCATACTTCGAAAAGGCGATTTGACTTGAACTGTGACTTGACTCGTGACTTGACTTGACTCGACTCGACTTGACTTGAGTCACCTCCAAAAATCGAGTGACTTGACTTGACTCGAGTCACCTTCGAAAATCAATTGACTTGACTTGACTCGAGTCAAAATGTGCCATGACTCGAGATGACTCGTGACTCGAAGGTAGTGACTTGATCCCAACACTGCTATAAAGTTTCCATGCAATAACTATACATGTTATTACTGAAGTATGGCTATGACCAGAAATCCGTCGCGAGGAAAGGAAACAATTATATTAAAGCTACCTATAATTGGTAGTCCATATCCTGTAAACCGTCTAATATAAGGGCTGGCAAAATGTGCATGAATTTGATGGCGATGACGTTAGATTTACGAGCCACAAATCCGTGTGTTAGCTTCAGCGTTACTGAGAAAAATGAACCGTTATTTTGTAACGCGTTAAAGAATTGATCAAGCGTGTGTTTACACTGATGAGAATGTTTATCAAATGCGTAGTGCGCAGACGATGTGATATTGCATGTGATAAGAATTTGAATACTAAGATGACATGAAGATATTACTAACTTACACACAGCTAAATTGCCAGCAGAACATTAGAGGCTTTTCATATGTCAATTGTCATTTGCACAACCAGGCAACAAACTAATTCACAACAGCTACCGTAAAATTTCAGCGAAACGAAATATGCAGGGATGTGGTTACGTCATTTCAAATATCCAAGCCAGAAACGCATGCATAAGTTGTGAGAATGAATCGTTATTTTGTAAATTACAGGGAAGAATTGGTTCAAGCGTACTTGCAGAACAAACAGGCGAGTAAGTATAATCTATGTAAAGTATAAACGATGTTGCTGTAAATATGGACGCAAGACGCCACGATATGGAATCATCTAACATAACATTGCGGATATGTATACTTGATATGAGAAGGGAACTGGTATCCGACTAATTCAGTGATTGGAATGTGATGGGCAATGTAATTTTATATAGAGATCGGGCCTTCACACTAACAGTATAATTTTAATCGAAGTACATTACTTTTAGAACGAACCACCATGAAAATAATCATAGCAAGTATGTCAAAATGTGGAACCAAGACACTTCATAGGTGCTTCGAAATATTAGGATACAGCGTGGCCGATTTTGATTATCACGCCTACAATCACTACCATGAATGGAAGACTATCCTCGAGTACGGAAGTCGCAAAGAACAATTACATGATATGTACAAAAACGTGGACGTTGTCACCGGTTCCCCTGTGTTTTTATATTGGGAAGAAATAGCTGAAGCATTCCCTAACGCCAAGGTATGAGATTTGAATGAAATAGTCTACAGAAGGTGTTAAGGATGGATCAAAATTAATGCGTTATCAAAATTGGTATAACGCAACGATTGAAACCGTCACAATTGCGCAGGAACATAAATTCAAAATATAACTGCTATAACTATTACATGTTCCGTAAAAAACGTGATGGATACGAAATACCTTCCTTGTTAGTCTATGCATGCCGTATACTGCTTACATATACACAATGAGATGCGTAAACGTACCAAGTAGCAGATCGACGGAGATGTTTCAAGTGAGCATATAGATTGAAGGGGGCTGGATTGGTTAGATTTAATTTAATTACTGAAATCATGGACTGAGCAACCCTATTCAGCAAGGCAACATTCCTACAAACTTTTCTAGTGTCATCCGCAGCGACAAATATACGCAGCATAGACGAGACGCTTGTTTGTGGTATTCATGGTGTTTGTCGACTACTATGGTCATTTGCATCCGACCGATATTCTTCATTTATATATTCCTTACCTGCCGACTTTTAGCATGGTTCACCACTATGCTTTTTGCAAAACACAATTTCCGCGGTAGAGATGGCGAGGAGGAGCCTAAACTTAAACACTTAGAGAGGAGTTCTCTAGTCGAACTTGGTCGGAACCGAACCCGTAACCTGTTGGACCCGAACCCGTAACCTGTTGGTGATGTAGCTGTGAATTATACCACTACGCTATCGCGCCACGCACGAGACGTTCTGAACATGCGACTTCAGATTGCCGCTACTGAATAACGGGTCGCCTGCCGATTACGTACGAGAGCCGAGTGCTGTCGCAATCGAACCAAGCCTATAGTTTATAATACTTCATATGATCCAAGGATATCCAGACTAGACATCGAGATCTATATACTAATTTAGATAAACATGTTCATAACACTATTTCACAGCAAGGTTTCTTCAAATAACAAATTGCTAGCCTACTTCTTTGTTTTAATTTCCAGGTCATTCTCACGACAAGAAAGGACGAGATTACGTGGTACCGGAGCCTATCTCGCGAGATACCTAAATGCCACAATTCTTGGACGATTGCGTTCTGTTATCTACTAACTCCAACAGGAATACAACTTCGTCATCACTTCGATCGGGTTGGTTAGTTCACGAAACATTACGGTTCTTTTGCTTATTCGAACGTGCAGTTTGTCCGAAGCAACCGCTTCAATATACATATATACCAACTATATTTAAAAATTTTCCGGCATGTAGTGATAGCGACTATAATTATAGCACCACCGTTGTAAGTTCTATAATCGGATCATAATTCGCTCCTGAACCGCAGCCAGGTATGTCAGGTCTAAATTTGACAACAGCATCGCACGACAAAAAAGAATTATCAGCCATAGGCCATAAATAAGTACACGCAACCAAAACCGAAACAGCACTTCGTCAGTCCTCCCCCCCCCAACGTTGGTCTTGATCCCCTTAGTGGGCCAGCTTATACGGCATTTCGGCGCGAAGTGCGAAAATCTCCTATAATTCATGATTGAATCGGTTAATATGATTGGGAATTGCATATATAATGCTATCAATTTTCATCCTCTCACTGTTCACGTAATCAGATTTATCGGTAAAAATGAGTGAGGAGTTCTGGAAATTGTAAGGCCCCTAAATAAAATATTTAATTATGCTCGATCGGACCCGTTCGTATAATGACTTCGCTGTATGATGTTATTTCGTAACCTCCTGTCAGCTATGTCAAAAGATATTGAAATCTCCCAAACTTACCAAACTAAAAGACGCACACGATTTCAAATTGGTATTTCTGTGGGCAAATAATGTTCTATGTGGCATGGTATTGGTCTCGTGGGGTTCCGATTGCCAGGACAGGAACATTCGTCACGAGCCATATAGGTGCAGATAGGCAAATAAACATATATCTATTATATCGAATTTTTCGGTCAGCATAAAGGCAGTCCTTTTCGGCCAAGGTTCTGGCAGACTTCTCGATGTCACATGTTACATGACCTAAAACTTTATTTATCTTGGTGCTGTAATGGTGGACGCCGAAATGCTCATTTCTATAAATCATGCGTATTTTGTCTTGTGGGAAGGGTAACCAATAATAAAGATATTTGAAATAACTTAAACACTCAAAGCTCGAAAATTTTTGGAAAAGTAAACATAAAAAAATCTATGATTCATGCTAATTCATCAGCTAATTTCGGGCCTCCTTCGAGCTCGCCCCGAATTTCGGGGTTTGGGGTGCGGCGGTTACAGTCCTGTACACAACTTTCAACTGAAAAAGATACCCGAGATGTTGTATCCATATTTTTTGCGTTTTCCAGCTCGAGTCCTCTACAGCATAAAAGGATGGGGATTCTCTCGCAAGTATGACTGCTCTAATATGGAAATTATAATCAAACGTTATCGCGAACACAATGCTGGAGTATTGTCAGTGAGTTTCTGCTGTTGATGCTTTGGTGTTTATGGTGTCTACGCTTATTGACACCAGGTTGATATTTCTAATTATGATCATTAGGATCTGTGGATTCTTAGCTATAGAGATGCACGGATCATGTTTTTTACGGAATCCGGATTCATTCCGGATACCGATTCCATCTTGAACGTTAGAATCCAGATCCAATAATATGCTGCCTGCTGCATAAGTTATAGCATCTATTTCCCCCGTCGTCGATGTTTTTTTTCTAATTACACCTCGACAATGTATTGAAGTATGATTTTACGAAATTACGGTGCAATGGCGAAGCTAGCTGACTCCGAGATGGTACAAAACATCGCAGTAAACAGACAGAAAGTCACTTCCACAACAAATTTGGAATCCTATCCTGATCCGGCACTAGGGCATAAAATTAGAATTTGGATCCATTCCTATTTGAGAAAACTTGCCGGATTCCTGTCCGGTTAAAATCCAAAATTCTGATCCTGTACACCTCTTCTCGTAGCATTGCGAGGAGGACCCAAGTGAAGCCTTTGCAACATAGGCAGTAACCAAGTAGTCGACCTCGTTGGGAATCGACCTCCCAACCCAGTGTTGTTGAAGCTGTGGAACGAATCGCTACGCTATTTCACCGCTCGGTGCGAGTAATAGTAGCATATTAGATTATGCCTACTGTAGACACACATATACAACAGTCACACGTAGGCCTACTCTACTAGTATTGGCTACTCATTCGTCCGGTTACGCTACTCACAAACCAGAAACAATGACACTCTGCGCGTAATCTATGAGGTCACTCGTACGCATTGTTCTTTGAATGGCATTTGTTGGCACAATTGTGAGAATAATGAAACACGTATTTTTCCGAAGTAAACTGTATTTCCGCCCCATTACTGACGTTCGCTACTGATGAAAGTCAGTCAAACAGTTTTCAGCGAATAAATTAACAATATGAAGTTATCGTTTCGCATGGTTCATAAACTATATGGACTACAGTTTTAAGCGGTCTATGAAAGGCCAAGGAAAACCGCGTTGATTTTGTTTCAAGGTCAATACAAATATCGATATCAGAACACTACTTGAAATAGAAATTAATGCTTAGGATTTTCAGTATGGCGTTTCTAAATGTTCTCGCATGCTGCACTTCTGTAAGTCCATTACGTCATTTGCTACCTTGTTGCTTTTGCCGTTATGTCGACACAGTAAAATAAAATCAGTGCCAGCTGAGCTAGATGATAACTAGGCTACCGTTACTTGATAGGTTAGAATAGCAGATGCAATATAATTGTGAAATACAAAATACGATACGATTGTAAAGAATTTTTACAATGCTCCAAGATCAAGAACGGCAGCGGAGTGAAGTCACTAAAGTAAGTCATTAAACTAAAACTCAATTAGTGCTCAACTGAGTATATCCTGAATTCAACTCCATTCTAGCATAGGGTTGTCATAAGTCCGGAATTTCACCGTTCAAACTGCGCTCGGGAGGGAATTTTAAAATATGCCTAAATGGCTGGAATTTCGATGGCGTGAAATAGGTTTAAATTTTTCTCGTAAATCAACATAAACATTATTATTTTGGGAAGATTACATGCTACTTGAAATTTTTCTTTGCGCTGCGCGTCATTTAGTGTCGCACACGCACACATTGTTTTTAATATGGGGACCAGAGTTGGATCAATTACATTATTTCAGTTCAATTACAATTACAATTACAATTACTTTCATGAATGTTTCAATTACATTACAATTACAATTACTCCATGCTAAAAATATCAATTTACAATTACAATTACAATTACTCCTTGCATGCTTCAATTACATTACAATTACAATTACAATTGCTGCTGTTGAACATGTAATTTAATAATCATAAATTGAACCGTGCTCCTTGACAACCGCAGCGTCGTATTTAACAACAATTCAAGTCTAGTTCAGATTGTGTAGTAATAAATGCGTTTATGTGCGTACATAGTATGCTATGTGAGATGTCATTGTGGCGAAATATAAGCGTGTTTTGAATGCTCGGTAATTATGGCTCACGTAATTGGAAATGTAAAATGTTATTTACCTAATATCCTATGGGTTAGGATTAAGGATAGGGTGCAGTATGTCGTTGAAAAAGTATTATAATATATGCACGTGTTGGATTTGCGTCTATAGTATATAATTAAAGAAATAATATTATTTTTATCGAGGGACGTAGGAATTAGGATGAGGAGAGAAAACAAAACCGTGCTTTGTCAGATAAGACGTTATATAATATCCAGTGGTCTGGTTAGTTAGCCAGACGAAATAACGATGCAGCATCGTGATCTGAAATCGTATTGTAGATTGCCAACCCACTGATAGATGCGCAAGATGTGAGTCACGGATGAATGCACCGACAAACGTACTGCAGAGCCGGCTAAAGGCAGCAAACTTTGTAGTCCTAGAGCTGGCGATCCATGCGTCCAAATTTGATGCATCTGGTCTTTATCGTAAGCTATTGATGTACTAATTCCGAAAATACAAAATAAAATCTCGCCAGGGCAATGTAACTGCTCAAAAATAGCCGTTTAAGGCCGACTGTTCTGAAAAGTGAGAGCGCTGCAGCAGCATGACCACAACAATTACCAATTGCGCCCAGCGATTGTTCAGAACAATGCCGATTCCCAGACTTTCACGACTATTTTGGGAGGGTACCATCGCCTGGAAATATACTTTTATTGCGGAATCAGTGCGACACTAGCTTTCGATTAGGACCATATGCTACATATCAAATTTCAACGCTTGGATCGCCAGCTATGGGAATATCAATTCTGCTGCTTTTAGCCGGCTCAGCAGTTCGCTTCTCGGCGTATTCAATCGTGAGTCACGTGTTGCGAATCCATCCGTTGGTTAGTAATCTAAAAATTGTATACAATGGCAGCCGAGGCCAGCATGGCGGTAAAAATTTAAAAAAACTTCGCCCGCAAGGGCGCAGTCAAGGGCCTCCGCGAATGGATCCACCAAATTCCTTGTCGACATTCAAAGACAATGCATTATAAGTCAATTGTTTTATATTGTGCTTGTCAGGTCTCAATAGCAATTTAATGTAATTGAAATTGTAATTGAGCAAAATTTTTGTCAAATTACAATTACAATTACAATTACACAAAATAAAAATGCTTCAATTACAATTACATTACAATTACATTGAAAAATGTAATTAATTACATTCAATTACAATTACAAATTACAATTGATCCAACTCCGATGGGGACCAAAGCCTTTGCAAAAAATGCAATCAAAATTAATACCAATATCCATCATTTACTGAAATAAGTCTAATTGCAATCGCAATTATATGAGAACGGTATATTCCTAGAGTCATTCCTAGGCCATTTAGATTAGGGTTACCATATTTTCGTGAAGCAAATTCCGGACACTCTTTAGCGCCGTCTAGCGGATCCAAAATGAACAGTAACACGTTGTCAGTCAATATGACGTCACACCTGCAAAACATTGCCCATCGACTGTCTACGAATGGAGTGGAGCATACGCCATGAATTGGGTCATCTGTCATGTGAGCTCTGGTGATTGCTGCTTGCTAGGGTATGCACCAATCGTCTGGCGGGCCGAGTCTGGCCTGCCGGAATTGTGTTTGACAGCCCTGCTATATTGTTACGTCGGTGCGGCTATCTGTTTGTTTAAATCTGGTCCGAAACAACATGCTTTCTGCCCCCTTCCGCCCAAAAAAAGCACTGATGTTGGGCCCACCATATGTAATCGATATACGGTCTTGGGCACTTAGTATATGCATTTGGCTGTTAAAATTTATGAATGAATTCTGTCAGTAATAGTTATTCTTCCGTATATTAGGCTACTATGAAATGCACCAGCAGGTTGCCCATCCGGTGATTTCCAACTTTTATGGTCGCGACCTCATTTCCAACTTGAAAATGTTCAATGGCCCAGCTAAAAACTGGATAAGCTGAAAGCTGATTACTAAAAAATTTCAGCTTGCCCAAACTTACTTACGGCCAAGGAAGCTGATTACTTCCAACATCATCGCGATCCCCAAATGAAGGCAAACGACCCCAAGATTTGGAGCCACTGTCTATGACTGAAGCATCCAATCGGCCTTAACCAACTCTAGGAATATACCGTTAGCTTATCATTGCGATTACAATCAGACTTATTTCAGTAAATGATGTTTATTTATATTTATTTTGATTGCATTTTGGCGAGGGTGATGCCTGGTGCCCATACTAATATCAATAGGCCTATACGTTGCATAAACTCGCGCGCGACACGAAGACGAATTTTGAATAGCATACATCTGCTCGAAAATAAAATTGTTTATGTTGATTTACGAAAAAATGTTGAGCCTACTACAAGCCTTCAAAATTCCGGACATTTAGGCATATTTTAGAAATTCCTCCCGGACGCAGATTTTTCAGTGAAATTCCAGACATGTCCGGGAAATTCCGGACGTATGGCAACCCTGATTTAGATGCTTTAGTCAAAGATAGTGGTTCTAAACCTGGGTCGTTTGCCTTTATTTTGGAGTTCACTAAGATGATGAACGTAATCAGTTTCCAAAATAGACCGTGAGTAAGTCAGGACAAAGATGCTGACCGTTTTTTTCGTAATCAGCTTATCAAATTTTGAGCTAGGCCCCGGAATATTTACAAACTAGAAACGGAGTCGCGACCATAAAAGGTTGAAAATCTCCGGATATGCAATCTACAGTAGCGGACCGGCATTTAGGCTCATAAATAGTCGAATCGGTGTGTCATGATCATGACTTTACGATGTACGATGACGTTTCCTGCTTTTCCAAGTCATAATGCTCCACCAAAACTCTACCTCTAACTCAAATCATGTGCGCGGAGAAAGGATCAAATTATGTAGTAGTAAATGGAAGAACCAATATTATTTACAGATGCATATAGAAACCAGATGCATGTTGTAAGTCGTCAGAAGTTACATCGATTACTCTGTGGTGGGCCCAAGATTAGTGTTTTTTGGGAGGGAGTGTCTGAAAAAAACGTTGTTTACGTGCTGGCTACAACACACAACTTGACTCTTGAACCCGATAGAGACCACCACTGGTTGATAGGCGAAGCTTTTCTAATTTGATGTCATATTAACTACATGTCATACCTCATTTTAAAATCCGCTTTCTGGCGCTAAAGAGCGTCCGGATTTTTGGCCACAAAAATATGGTAACCCTATTCTAGCAAAGATGCTAGAATACAAAAATCAATTAAAACAAACATGTCGATCTTGAATGAACAATACCAAAGTACTGACCAGGAAGCAACGTATCGACAATACCAGCCTAACATCGATAGGCCTACTACAATTCCAAGACAAGCATCGCGAAGAAATGAATCCACGTTTTTTCGTTTACGAACGGGACCCTGCAGATTGAATGGACATCTGCACAGAATAGGGGCATCTGCGACACCTTTTTGTGCCCATTGTCGAGTCATCGAAGACGTGCGCCATTTTTTGATGGATTGTCCGACTCTAGAACAACGCAGACAGATACTAAGAAACAGTGCACAAGGAAAGAGAATACCATTCGACTTGGAAAACTTATTGACAGACACCAATATATTACAACACGTAATCGACTTTGTGACATCAACGGGACGCCGTATATAAATATTGACATTTGACTTCCGACTGAGAGTATCATGTACTGAATTTGTAAGTTAACTTGTGTTAGTGATGGAATTTGTTGTCACGTGGTGCAAAAGACCACGCTGTTATAAGCACCATAACATGCTTTTATAAATAAATAATAATAATAATAATAAAAACAAACATGTTTAAAACATGCTTTTTTGAAGCCATGACGTCACGAATATTAAATTGTGATTTCATGGGGGATTGACATTGATAATTGAAAATATAGGGTAAATATAGCTCATTTGACGAAATATCTATGGGCTACTAATGCTGTTAAATCGACTATTTTGATGGTTTCAATCAACCCATATCGATATACGTCGGCTATGTCTGGTGGTAATTGTCCGTAGGCTCATAAAACATGCGTTTTGGGAAGTATTTACACAATTATGGCATGATTTTACGGCCTGAAAAACACATTTTAGAAAAGGCCCTTGTCCAAAACTCTGTCTAAAACAGGGGTGGACAATTATTTTCCTCCACGGGTCGAAGGAGAAAAATAATGACGTTGGCGGGCTGAGTGAAAAAAATTTAGCTATATTCTCCAGCGTATTTTGATTTTATTTCTAACTTACATTGTTAATAAATGTTGCGCAGTGAATGTGTTGATACTTTGTAATGAAAATGTGACGGCTAATTGAAAAAAATATCTATTTACCGTCATGATTGGAAACATGTTTAACATGATACATTTCAGCTCTCTTTGAACCCCAATCCACGCTCTTCTATTAGGACTCTAAAACAGTGGTTCTCAAACTGTTTTAGGCACGCCTTCCTTTATGATAGTGAACAGTTTCGTGCCCACGTATCATGATATCACAAAATATTAAAAAGTGCAGGCACAATGCCAGCAACCTTAACGGATAGTTTGATGGTGTGGACGATTATGCCTGTTGATGAGAGAATGGTGAATTTTCAAAGTCGGACAACATACAGAGCATGAACT
This sequence comes from Botryllus schlosseri, assembly GCF_051294905.1. Lineage (NCBI taxonomy): Eukaryota > Metazoa > Chordata > Ascidiacea > Stolidobranchia > Styelidae > Botryllus > Botryllus schlosseri. The sequence continues at coordinate 21,002,247 of NC_137247.1, read as the reverse complement.
ATAAGCTGGGGGTATATCGCGCAGTGTTGGAATCAAGTCACTACCTTCGAGTCACGAGTCAATTCGAGTCATTGCACATTTTGACTCGAGTTAAGTCAAGTCAATCTATTTTCAAAGGTGACTCGAGTCAAGTCAAGTCACTCGATTTTTGGAAGTGACTCGAGTCAAGTCGAGTCAAGTCAAGTCACGAGTCAAGTCACATTTCAAGTCAAGTTGGCTTTACGAAGTATGAGACATGATTACGTCATGCAATTTGCTAGCGGTCTGAACTACAGATTGAGTGGTCATTGATTCCGAACCGATGAACGAATATAGAGTTAAATATAAACGCAAGAAGGCACTGCATCGCTCATATATACGTAGAGCTGTTGAACTGCGTAATTGCATAGCCTCAGTTTATAGTTACCAGCCAAAGAGAATAGAGAAACAAATTGATGAGTTGCAATACATTACCCATTGACAAAAAGATATGATACAATTCGATCCTGCGCCAATGGTTGAGCTTGAGAATTATATAAACTATATTCGAATTCAATTTAAAAAAACAAACATTGGGTCTGGTTAAGGTAAGAACAGAGAACAGAAATAAACATTTGGCTTTGTTATTAGTTGACTACTAGAGTTCCGACAACGTAAGCTGTAAGCTTCCATCACTCCGTTTGCGGTCAATTCATTTGTGAGTGAACAATCGAGATTCAGTGAAACACATGATCATTGAATGATAGGTCGCTCTCACGGGTTACACCAGCGTTTCGCGAACAATCCGAACATATGCCAGATACAGTGATTTTTATCGACATCGATTTCTTGATGACTTGAAATTGACTCGTGAATTTTGCTCCGAGTCACGAGTCAATCCACATTTCTGATACGCCGAATCAAGTCAAGTCAAGTCATTTTAGCAAAGTGACTCGAGTCAAGTCAAGTCATGCGAAAAATGTGAATCGAGTCTGACTCGAGTCAAGTCATGACTCGGGTCATCCCAACACTGATATCGCTCCGAGCGAGAAATTCTTTTTCAAAAACTTCGGCTTCGCGCTACCCTTCTGACGCTTTCACGTATCCCAGTTGGTGAACAACTGGACTGAAATGTAAATGCATTAGTACAAAGCTTATTTTCTTGATCGCTGCCTTCCAAGCGGTGTTCAGCTTAAATAGTCTTAATGTTGAGCGAAGCTTGTTATTTTTCTGATCTTCCATGGGTTTACCCCTGACTCCGGTATGCGAATATTTAGTGTTCTAAATTATAAACCTAAACATTTTTTGAATTTTAGTTTTCATTTTTTACTGGCATACCTGTTCATTCTTTATGGGTGATAGACATGATAAGTCATATAGCAGGCCTAATCGCGAGCATTGAGTGAGTGACTTGTTTTACGAATTAGGGATTTGGAAACATATCACGTAACACATTGAAACACGTACCGTATTATGCGTAATGTGACAATGTCAACAAGGAACGTTTGAACTAAACTATATGGAAAGAGTGATTTCTTGTGACTTCAATTGCTACTCATACTTTGCCACATTGCCTTTATTTTTAATCTGTAATAGGCATGTCATGTACGTGGGCAGCGTAATCGTGGCATATTATTGAACAGGCTTCAAAGTAAACGAATTTCCTGATCATTAGATACAGCCTATGGTTTTAGTTATTCAAAAAGCAAGGTTCATGTATTGAATTCCAAGCAATCTTTCGGGCACAGAATAACTTCGCGGGCCACACTTTGTCAAAGTCTGGTCTAAAACATGTTTTAAACAAATTGTTTTAAAACACCGTTTGTTTTAAATGCAACCCTAATTGCATCAGCGGAGAAATACACATTCACTACAGTACTGTAGATGAGGCGAGTAAAGTCAGACGACAATGTAAAAGCATGGCGACAACAATAAATGCTGCACTACGTAATCTTAAACTTTGTTTTTCGCTTGGCACATCAACGGTGAGAGCGCTGTTGGAGAAAATTGATACATTACTGATAGAAAATGAAGTCGCTCGCTTGTTACCCCTTTTGTTACGCGTACTCTAGTTTGAGACTACCTAAATTAGATGTTCTAGTAGTTAAAGTCTAACTTCGATAACGGCTGAGAATACAGTTTATATCGGCAAATCATATATTCACTCGACGCTATCGGTGTCGGTTCAAAATCGTGATGCTGACCGGGCTCCCATAAAATGATATTTACTTTAGAGCCCGTCATTCGCGAACCCATCAGATTTATATTTTGATGTCGAGATATACATGCATGCAAATTTTCCAGCGATGCAGACAAGACAGACTTCTGCATTTTAACTTCTGTGATGGCTGGGAGACCCTGTGCACTTTTCTCGGCGAAGATATCCCGGACGAACCCTTTCCGCACGAGAACAAACATGGGCAACTAGCAACATCGATGTGGGTTTTGCCAGTATATGTCAGGATGAGGAGAGAAGCATACGTTATCATGGCAATTATCGCAATACTAATTGCCTTCTTATCACAGCATTTTCTTTGATACATATACAGTACATTAAATCGAGTGTAGACGTGGAAGTATATCATACCTGAGCTTTGTGTAATTATGTTGTCGTTCTGTATATAATCCGTCGTTCATTTATTCCTATGAAACGCGTGGTTGAAGAAAGTGAACGCGTTGAATGTGCATGGTCGGATATAATCGTCGCTATGAGTTAACAGAGTATTGGAGCCAGATATATACGCCGGTGGGCCCAAGACCAGCCTTTCGGGTGGCTTGACAAAGTGCTTTTTCGATCTTGGATCAGGTGCACGAAAACCATTCATGACAACCCAATGGGTAGAACTCCTAAAGATTCAAGAAACACTGTTATAGTATGTAGTGAGAAAATCGGTACATCTCATATTAGTTGTTTAATTCATACACAAGACGGACCAGAGTTACACTTCAATTGTTTTTATCCATATTTTAATTATACAGGATGTGATCTATATCATGTTTGTGTGATTCTTACATATTAAAGTATTCGTGGCTTGTTCATCCTCCATGTTCCATGATAGGCTAATTGTGAAAGAATTGTGCATGTTATCATGATCAATATTATGTTTGCATATGCCTAATGGTTATATGAAAGTCATTTCACTGTCATTGTGACATCTAATTTTTGAAGTAGTAGCCTACTGTTGGAGTCGGAATTGAAGTTCTCCAAGGAAAATAGTCGAAGTAGGAGCCGGAGTCGGTATCATCGAACACTCTGGAGTCGGAGTCGGAGTTCGATTCATTATATTGAAAATGTCTGTAGTCGGATTCGAAGATTGTTTGTTTGTGATATTCATGGTGCTTGTCGACTACGCTACTATGGTCATCTAAATCAGGCCAATTTCCTATTCCCTAGTTGCCGACATGCAGAGCGGCTCACTTGTAGGCTTTTATAAGACACTGCGTCCACGGATGAGATGGGAAGGAGGTACCTAGATAGGCCTAAACCTTCAACACTCAAGTATAGGAATTCTGGAGTCGAATTCGGTCGGACCCCAACCCGCAACCCATGGGTGTTGTGGCTGTTGATTATACCACTACGCTATCGCGTCACACGGAGTCGAAGTTGGAGTCAGTGCTAAAATGTAACTACTCTACAGCCCTGGATCAACTTTGTTGTAGGCCTACAATTGTAACCCCATATTGTGTCTAAATACTGTAACATCTAACTGACCTGAAGATATAATTCCAGAGTATTAATTTGAAATACGTTATGTGCGTTGGCGAATTTCCAAAAAACGAATAATCTCCGTTTAATTTGGACCTATCTGTTTCTAGTCCTAATTCGGCCAAAACTGAGAATCGACTGCATAAAGACTTGATAGAATGTTTCGAGTCATAATACTCTCGATTGAACTCGAATACCAGTCGGGTCCATATGCAACGTGACTTCAGTCGAATAGAGTCATTTTCCATATTCAACAAACGACTCCAGTCGAGATGGATCACTAGGAAACATCGAAACGAATCTGGCACGAGCCCTCGCTGATTCTACCTGATGGTGATTGAGTAACGAGCCCAGCTCTAATGGGTGCAGCTTAAAGTGACTGATATGGTAGTCGTGATACCGTTACGATTAAACTAACTATAGTGCCAGTGGACTGTGACCAGTGTAGACCGGTCAGGGAAGGAAAGTGAGAAAGTGCCTCACCTGCCGCCTAACTGAGTAAAGAAAATTGGTAAAGCCTTCAATGATTATTGATATTTACCGGAGCTGGGATCAAGTCATTACCCTCGAGTCACGAGTCATCTCGAGTCATTGCACATTTTGACTCGAGTCAAGTCAATCGATTTTCAAAAGTGACTCGAGTCAAGTCAAGTCACTCGTTTTCTTGAGGTGACTCGAGTTAACTCGCGTCAATTCACGAGTCAAGTCACAATTCAAGTCAAATTGAATTTCCGAAGTATGAGTGATGTTTCAAAGTCATTACATTTTGCTTGATGTGTGAAAGACAGATTATTGGTCATATAGATTGAATCAAATAATGAGTATAAAGCTGAATATACAAAAAGGCGGTGTATCGCTGATGCACCCCTCGAGCTGCTAATAAAATACGCGAGCCAAATTAGAGGATCGAATACGAAGCGCCGAGAAGTCTACACATCTACACATCCGTGAGAATAGACTAAATTTAAAATAAACGCATAGACTATATTCGTTCATTCAAACCATACAAGAGGGTTGGTTAAGGTGGACACTGCGCGATGTAAGCACTGAGCCATCTAAGAAACAGAGATACGTCGCTATTAGATTATTCTACTGCAATTAGGCTACATAAACGTAGGCCTATAAGCTGTTATCCCTTCCTTTTCGGTCAATTTATCTGTGATGTAGCGATGCAGGATTAGTGAAAGGTAAAATCAGTGAGTGACCGGTTGCTCTCACAAGCCACACCGGCGTATCGAGGACAATCCGAACATAAATAAGATACAGAGATTTAATCGACATCGTTTATACTTGATGACTTGAAATTGACTCGTAAATTTTGCTCCGAGTCACGAGTCAATCCACATTTCTGAAGCGCCGAGTCCAGTCAAGTCAAGTCATTTTTGCAAAGTGACTCGAGCCAAGTCAAGTCATACGATAAAGTCATGACTCGAGTCATACCAACACTGATATGCGATAGTGCAAAGCTTATTGCCTTGGCCGCTGCATTCCGAGCAGTGTGGAACGTAGCCTTGATGTTGAGCGTACCGTGTAGTTTTTCTGAAATTAGCCTTCCCCTGAGCTCATGTTTCGTGTTTTTTGTCATGACACCGACTTCAATTAAAATCCCTAATATCTGCCACATGTTCGGCAAAGGCTAAAAGAACGGTTTCACCCCTGACTCTAGTATACAAATATTTAGTGCACTAAACCTTCAAATTTCAGTTCTCGGCTTTCTTTTTATGATATGCCCGTTCATCCTTTATGGGTCATAGATATGATGAGTCATGTAGTAATAGGCTTACCATACGTCCTCTTTTAAGAGGATTTGTCCTCTTTTTTGACTTTTTTGAAAGTGTCCTCGGAGGACGCCTTTTTGTCCTCTTTTTTGAGATTTTGTCCTCTTTTTTAAAAATTTAGGTCAGATTCAGAGCAAATTGCGAGTGATATGCCGCAAATTAGCACAGAAGTGAAGCTCGGGCGGGTATTTCGGAGTGAAAAACGGTGATTTTAGCTCTGAGCGAAAAGATGACTTTTTTTTTAGTCAACCGATCACAAAGTGGGAAAAATTCACCGGTTTTTGAGAATTCTTCTACGGTTTTGCAAGTCTGAAATTTCTGAAAAAGTGTCCTCTTTTTAGATTTCCAATATATGGTAAGCCTATGTAGTAATCGCGAGCATTGATTGACTTGTTTTACGAATTGGGGATTTGGAAACGTATCGCGTAACAATTTGAAACGCATACCGTATGTTCAGTAATGTGACAATGGCAACAACGAAGGTTGGAACTAAACTATATGGAAAGAGTGATTTCTTGTGACTTTAATTGCTACTCACACTTTGCGGCGTTGCCTTTATGTTGAATCTGGATTACGCATACCAGGTACGTAAGCAGCGTAATTGTGGCATATTAACGAACAAGCTTCTAAGTTCAAAGACAACAATTTTCCTGTTCAGTTGTTACAGCCTATGGTTTAGTTATTCAAAAAGCAAGTTTTATGTTTTGAATTCCAAGCAACCGTTCGCGGGCCGCACAGAATAGCTTGGCAGGCCGCACTTTACCCAGATCTGGATTAACTGCTATATATCACAGTTCGCTTCAGACCCTCGTCGAGTGCGGAGGTCTCTTGTTCGCGTCAGGTAATTAGTGGATTGCGCCACGAGTAGCACGAGGTTCTACGATATGATTTTCATTACGGTCAGATCTTTCCTTTTACTAGTGTAGTGTAGTGTCAGCTGTAGACGATATCTGCCTGATATCGTTGCCTCCTCACTACCATTAGGGTAGAAGATGGACGGCGTATCTTCAGAAAAGCGGAAAGCAGACCCCATCTCATCTGCTAGCGACGATAGCACATCGCGTTCAAAAGTTAAGGTTCCAGCAAGGGGATATGCTTCTATATCCACCCCTCCTGAACATCGAACCTTTCGACCGGCTAACAATAGAAATTCCACGGCCCCTTGCGCCCAACCGGCCATAATGGTCATGATAAAAATACTTCGACCCAGACCATGGCATCTTATTCAGCAGCCGAATCGGTGACTGCTGCCGTAAACACAACTCAACAGTCCACTCCTGGAGGTAGAACCGATTTTCAGATCATAATATCCGGGCAGGATAGACGTATGACCCGCTATCATCCCACTCAAGTAAACAGGGCTCTGCACTCCCTTATGGGCAGTTAAGACGAAATAAAACCCTTACCGTCCGGAGACGTTGCTATAAAATGCCACAATCGAAGGCAGGTGAAACTAATATTAGAATGTAACCACATCAAGGACACCGTCACGCAAACCAGCATACCGATCAAGGCTTCGATTCGTGATTATCGTAAACCGTGCGCTTCCCGGTGTGTTATAAAGGGCGTCCCCTTTGACATATCGGATTCCGAATTGTTAGAGGAGTTGAACTCTTTCAAGGTCACGTTCACGAATCGACTTAAAAGGAGGTCTGATAAGGATCTTGTGGCTAGCATGACTGTACTAGGTTTCGATTCCGAGCAGACTCCGTAGTATGTTACCTTCGGGTATTTGCGCTTCAAAACACATACTTACAATCCGCCTCCAACAAGGTGCTATAATTGCAATCGGTACGGACATACAGCGAAAGCATGTAGGTACGGACATACAGCGAAAGCATGTAGAGTAAAACACAGTTGCACAAAATGCGATGGTCGAGACCACAAATACGAATCTTGTCCCGATGATAAGAAATGCCTTAATTGCCATCAATCGCACAGCGCCGCCTACGCAGGATGTCCGACGTATAGAGAAGAGGCCAAGATTCAGTTCGTGAAAGAACGGTCGAACATTACATACGACGAAGCTAGGACTTTCATTCGCACGCAACCAGCAACACCAAATATTCAATGTGAAAACAGTAAGAAAGTTCGCGGCCCCGCAGCGCGTCCAGCACAAAACGATGGCGATCTTAGACATCTTCAATGTGGAAATATGTCACCATCTCCACAGGTGTCATTGAGCCCCGTGAGCACCGTACCTAGAAGCAGTGACAATGAAGTACCGAAAATCGAGACCGTACAACTGCTAGAAATGATTGCACAAATTGTTCAGCTAACAATATCTGCATCCAAGTGTGGAAACACGGATATATTCAACATAGTGGCTAAAGTGTCCAGTAGCTATTAAGGGCACAAGATCTCCCCTACCGCGCTCCAGGGTTCATCAAATTTGGTGGACCAATTTCAGCAGGAAAAAGATACTGGCAGCCATGACGCATAAACAACTCGCCGTGCTACAATGGAATTGCCGCGGTATTTACCGCAAACTATACGAGTTCAAAAACTTCCTGACATCCCTTGATCATAAACCGGACGTTATAATACTTCAGGAGACCCATCCTATTGCTAAATACACGCCTAAATTAAAGGATACAAGCTATTTAGAAGGGACAATACCGTCCATAAAGGTGGTCTCGCAACATTCGTCTCCGAAGCGCTAAGCTCAACTGAGGACCCATCTATTAACGTCGCAATGTTTCGAACTACTTTGTGTAAAAGTTGGGACCACGGCGATATTCAACGTCTACGTGTATCCCGACTGTCGACTAGAAACGAATGATTTGTCATTTCTCGACTGCCTACCATCTCGCAGTGTCGTATGCGGAGATTTCAACGCCCACCATTGGTCGTGGAGTCATACAAACAACCAGCGTGGTGGCCGTCTTTACGAAGCTATAGACAGAAACAACATCGTTGCAGTAAACACCTCTCAACCAACCAGGATCAATCTGTCCGTAAACGCCGAGCATCGATGGTCACTCATCGATATGACGCTTGCTTCACCAAGTATCGCCAACAAATGCCGCACTACGGTCTCACCACACCTTTTAGGAAGCGACCACTTCGTAGTTCTCACCTATTGTACTGTAGGTCAAAACCGAAGAGAAACCAGACCAACAAAGTGGTGCCTGCAACGAGCAAACTGGTTGAAATTCTCTGCATCGGTGGACAACATGATAGGTGAATTTAAGTCGGGATAGGTGAATTTAAGTCGGGTGATGTGGAACAACTTAACAGTGAGATTACAAATTGTCTGAAAATGGCAGCAAAAATTTCAATACCTCGATCGCGCGCTTCTACTAAGATACCAGTCCCATGGTGGAACGAAGACTGTGCCCGCGCAGTACGTTTGCCATGACGGAGGTGATAAACTTCAAGAAAATGCGATCAGAATGCCGAAGAACTTGTCTCGCTTTGCCACGTCGAGGCTACTGAATCGTTCAGTAAATCCTGGATAAAAGGTCAGATTCCTCGTGATTGGAAACACTCTATCGTTATTCCGATACTGAAGCCTGGAAAGGATACGTCTAATCCAATAGCTTACCGTCCAATATCGCTTACGAGCCATCTGTCGAAAGTGTTCGAAGTATAATGATTGCCCGCAGATTGCGTTGGTTCCTAGAATCACAAAGTCTACTCATCATTCTCAATCTGGTTTCCGGTGGGGACGTAGCACCCTCGATCACATTATGCGAATGCATGATACAGCTTACAAAGCGATAAATAACCAGCGCTCAACAGTGGCCGTGTTTTTGGATTTCAAGCGCGCGTATGACATGGTGTGGCGTAGCGGATTATTGCACAAGCTTTCGCGACTTGGCATTAGAGGTAGAATGTTGAAGTGGATAGCAAACTTTCTCAACGGCCGAACCTTCCAGGTTAGAGTAGGGGTCTCATTATCGGACACCAGCCACCTAGAAAACGGAATTCCACAAGGTAGTGTTCTTAGTCCTTTGCTTTTTACTGTCATGCTCAACGACTTGCCACCTTTGATACCCAGCCAGATTGGCCTCTACACAGATTCTGCAATCTGGGAAAGTGGACTCTTAATACCCTCTCTTGTATCATCCCTTCAGACCTCTCTCGATACAGTCCAGAAATGGTGTGATCAATGGGGGTTTACTCTCTCAAAAAGCAAATCGGTTACCTTGGTTTTTAGTAAGAAACGTAATATTCCAGGAATATCGTTGACGATCGAAAATCACAGAATTGAGCTCGTTAACAGTTTTAAATACTTGGGGGTTACATTCGACAAGACCTTGTCATACAAGGATCACATAACAAACATCGTCAAGAAATGCTGTCAACGATTAAACATACTCCGTGCATTGACGAGCACTAATTGGGGTGCGAACAGGAGATCTCTCCTCCGCCTATACAGGTCAGTTATACGATCCGTTGTAGATTATGGGATGCCAGCGTATTTTTTTGCCACATCAACAAAATTGAAGTCGTCCATAACCAGGCTTTACGTCTCTGCTGCGGTGCCATGCGCAGTACACCTATTTGCGTACTTGAGGCCTCTTGTAATGAGTTTCCTCTCCATTTGAGGCATAAGTATCTTTGTAGCGTATGCCGTTGTCATCTTCTTAGACATCCACCCGGATCACACCCGACGTTAGGACTAATAGAGGATTCATGGGAAGAAATATACAGTCTCACTAAGCCGAATTTTGTCACGTTCAATATAGTTTCCAAGTCTCCAATCTTGGAGGAATTCAGTGTTCGCCAGCGCTACCCTACTTTTCGAGAGCCGTGGTCGGTTAGCCCACTAAACGTCCACACGCAACTGTGTGGCGTGATATCCAGACTGGATACCCCACACAAAGTAAACTCTTATCTTCAAAGACTTTTTGTTCGAAGTCTGTGACCAATATATTGAAGTATACACAGACGGCTCAAAAACGTCCACTGCCACTGGTTACGGTGTTTACATACCCCAGAAGCTAATGAAATATTCGCAAACTTGCTCACCATTGCAGTCGGTAATTACTGTTGAATTGGATGCGATCATGTATGCACTTTCCTGGATAATAGAGAATGGTTTGAGCACAGACAAATTCGTCATACTTAGTGATTGCCTCAGCGCAATACAGACCATTGGCGAGCCGCTAAACATGCCTCGTCATATCTTTGATGCAATCTATCCTTATCTTGAACAGATCAAACGAGCAGGCATCGACGTAGTTGTCAGCTGGATACCCAGTCACAGCGGCATTCACGGAAATGAAATTGCGGATGAATTAGCGCGGACAGCAGCTTCTCAACCTCCATCTCTTTGGTCACGCACGATCCAGTTTTCAGATGCGAAAAGCAAGATTCGGAAGTCCATCCGATCGCGATAGGACACGGAATACATAAACAATGAAAAAGGATGTCACTATCGAGTTTTTCAAACTTCCATGTTCGACCGAATATCGTCAGACGGGATATCGCGCCGGCATGAGAATATTTTGTTCCGCCTTCGTTCCGGTCATTGCCGGCTAAATGTGCATCTGTTTAAAATTGGGTGTATTGACTCTCCTTCATGTGATTTCTGTTTCGTACCAGACACCGTCGATCATTTTCTTTTATCATGTTGTAAATACGCTCACCATAGACGCACGGTAAAACAGTATTGTGAGGGACTACATCCTGCGTTCAGTACTTATAACCTTTTGGTTAACCCGCTACTCTTTACGGCTGTCATCGAATTCGTGGATTCTTGTAACGTATTGCTATGATTTTCTCAACCTTTTCATATGTATTTGTCCTGAATTGACTATTCTTTACGATTAACCTTGCACGTGGTGCAGCAGACCTTTATCGGTGATATGCGCCACTTCCCGTTTTTACCATCTATAATAATAATAATAATATTTAACTCTATATTCGTTCATCGGCTCGTAATCAATGATCTCTCAATCTGTATTTTAGACAGCTCGCAAAATGCAAAGACGTAATCATGTCCGATACTTCGAAAAGGCAACTTGACTTGAATTGCGACTTGACTCGTGACTTGACTTGACTTGACTTGACTCGAGTCAAAATGTGCAATGACTCGAAATGACTCGTGACCCGAAGGTAGTGACTTGATCCCAACACTGATACATGCCGGTAAAATGTAGCATAGTTAACGATTTAATGTGTGAGGCCTGGGTCCCGAGATGCCACTAAAACTCGGATTTGTGTCTCAGTCAAACTAGTTTAAGAACCACTGCTTCATATAATCGGATAAAAGCTTGCGTTTTGGTTTATAAATACGATTTTTCCGTAGTGCGGCCCGCGAATGTAATCAGCACGCGAGCTGAAAAGTTTGCCCACCCTTGGTATACAGATTTCTTTATGTGGACTTGTAATCAAAACTCACTTCCGTTTACAACTTATCTGGAAAGATCCGTATCAAAAGTTCCAACTGTCCGACAATATCCGAAAGAAAATAGATGACAATATCAGACTCCTATCCGACTGCCACAAAATTGTCCAATATCCGGTCCGAACCCTTTCCCAGTCCGTCCGATGCTCATCATTGTTTCACACTGACTGTAAACATTGACCAGATCAATGAACCGTACTGACCGACGTATAGCCCGAACGACAAAGAACATTCAGTAGTGTTCGCACGTGTGTCGAGTTACCGCGGATCTAGGAAGTCATCTGTTGCTATATTTCCTGAAATACAACCTTTATTACATTCGTATTGAACATTTGACGTATATATTGTATGCATGCGTCGTCAACAAAGTTCCGTATACTGATAAAGGCCTAATTTATGCCATGTTTCGGAGTCACCGATGCCGAAAATTTTCGCGTCGTTGCTATGATCTACAAGAGTGCTGCTGTTGTTTCGCCACACAGGGCCAGATTACCATGACATTAGTGGCGGTAGTTCAGTGGCTCTCAGTTGAAATCATTTGAAGGGGGTGCGAAGTCGCATGACTTGAATGAAGTTTCTGAACTAGGAATTATAGTTCAATTAATTCTGACACTTCCGAGTTTCACGACGGAAATAATACAAATTTAATACGATTTGAAATGTCAGAATAACTTCATACCATCCATACACCGATATTAGATTGTGACTGACACCAGACCTTACACCGTTCAGAAGATGTCTCTCAGTTACGAGTAACTGATGAATGCGTGTATGTGTAGTTGTTGAATGATGCTTTTGTGGTCTTTCTGTCGATCATCTTTACAGAGTGCGTAGAAAGACACATTACAGAGTGCATAGAAAGACACAAAGTCATTGAGAGATAAGATATTTCGTCATATCGTCATGTCATGTTCATGTATGATATGATTTTTGAATGTAAGAAACAAGGATTTATATCGATATGGCTTAGAACCTCAAAGTTGCCACTCCGAGTGTACTCAGGGCACATTTTTTAGAATGCTGCGAGGAGTTGCCAAGTTTGAATAGCGTGTGGCTCGCGCTATTGGTTTTTGATTATACTTCAGGCAAATTTGAGCCTAGCACAAGGCAGGAAATAAAAAGATTAGACACCACGCAGAATCCCTTAAATATTTATATGCTACACTCTTAGCGAGAAGAGTGCGTATTTCCACCAGTGTACCATAACGGTATTAGTCGATTACGACATTTTAATCCATATCATCCAATCACGCATGAACGTATAGGAAGGTAGTCGCGTAGGATTTAAGACCATGATATAATTCTGAGTTAGGTTCTGTTTTCGTGTTCCACTTTTTTCTGCCCTTTGGGTGCGAACTGCGAATACATACACAGCTGTCGTCAAGAGTAGCCTATGTGTTACCATTTGAAATGACTGTTTTTCCCCAATTATTCAACTGAAAACTTTTTATCTCTAGCTCATAATTACTGCCCCGTATGTAGTCCGAATTTCGTATTTGAGAGTCCTCTGAACAGTCATAACCAGGCCGTGTTATTTTTGGCATATGCCAAAACTGCCAAAAATAACTTATTTTTGGCATTTTTCGATTTTTATTTTTGGCAGTTTTGGCATTGTCCTCTAAATAGATAGTTTCAGCCTCGAATTAGTCACAAAAACGCTTTATTTGGGCTAGTTTGTCAAAAGACACCACAAAATGTGCAGCATCCACGTATAATCAGTGCCAACAAACAATAAGAAGAAGAAAAAACCTAACGATTTCATAGGTTAATATTATCAAACGAAACCACAAAATGTGCAGTATCTATCGGTCTCGGTGCCAATAAGCAAAAAAAGAAAAAGAAAGAAAAGCCTAACAAACACGCTCAACAGCTGATTGTTACAGCTGTTGAATAGACTTAAATCGTTTGCACTGTAACAGTGCTTCCAAACTCAGGTCAGCTAAGTTTCTGCTAAATTCATTTCTCGCCCAGCGAATCTGGGAAATATCGGCTTCAACAGTAGCCGTTGAGGGAAAGAATGTTACCAGTCATCCACAAAAGGTTTTCAGAGCTTCAAAATCTTTGGAGGGCCGAACCGGCTTCCATGCATCGTGAAAAGAGATCATTTCGCCAGTGTCATCGATCTCATCGCGGAAAGAATTTTCTTCCCGATCCTTTTCCAGGAGTTTCCTGTGTTGTCTCTCAACACATTTTATTTAGTAGCCCGACTATCATTTCTCCTTCAGTCTACCGATATATTTTCGGAGGACTTTTGTCACTTCAGGTGGCTTTAATATTACCAACTCGCATGGAAGAGTCCTGGGAAGGTTAGCTTGTTTAAGAACATTGACGCAACAAGACTGTCTGGCAACACGAGACTATGCAGCTCAGAAATAGCCTGACAGTTTGTTGCGTCACAATTTTCAACTCGATCACAATGCAAAAATCGTGGTTGATTTTGGGGGTTCCAGCTCCATGAGCAGAATATAATTTATATTTTAATAAACAGTACTGCGGCAGCTTCTCATTGATACCCGTTTTATCAAATTTAGTGCTCGACGAGCCGGTCAAAAATGGTCGTAAAATTGCCTTTGGACAAATGGAAAGTATGACGTAAACCAAATGCAGTCAGCCGTTCAATCACGCTGTGCCCACACCATTTAGGACACCATGCTTTCACCCCAATGGGTGGGCTGGACCCAGATTAAGGAACCTGCCTTTCATAAACGCTCTTCTCGCTTGTAACGCGGTCCTGTTAACACAACACCACGAACGAAATACACTATTTGGCAGGCCGTGTTATTTTTGGCATATGCCAAAAATTGCTTATTTTTGGCATTTTCAAATTTTTTAATTTTGGCAGTTTTGGCATCTGGCTCCTGAAATGCCAAAAATAACACGGCCTGGTCATAACCGTAGTGTGCAATCAACCTATGCGTTGGGATTTCAAACAATTTAGTTTCTCTTTTAAAAAGTTTTGATGTGACAATAAGATGGGCGCGAAAGTTTTTACCATCATCAAGGGGGAGGGGGGTCTAACAAAGTTTGAGAGCCACTGAGCACCACCAAGCAGAGCAGAGTGATTTGCTGGTTCATCTTTTGGTTTAAAACTTCAGGGCACGCGATGCTGGCAGCATCATACCAGTGATTCCCAATTGCGGCTCTCAGAGCCGTATGCGACCCCAAGGTAGCCTTCTTGCGGCTCTGATTGATCTCTGAATATGCCACAAAATATAATAGACTACAGTTGTTGTTTGTTTCTATGAATAGTTATAGTCTCTTTCTGTATATGGATGATAAAATAAAGGATATTAGTTATGTCTAAAGCCGTCCAAGGCCGTTTCTGAAAGCCGGAAAAGAGAATTCTTGCAGACTAGCCTCAAACGGAAGGATGAATGCCCGTCATTGCCCGTCCCACTTTTATGTATCGTCTCTGTGAAGAGTGATTTTACAAACATCAAAATAACGTGTCATATGCAAGTATAAATTGCAATAAGTCCAATATTTCACAGCTTATAATTCACCGCAAACTTGTGCATTAAGTGCTGGAATGTATGAAAAGCTATCACTCAGCGAGATAATATATAGTATATGTTGCAGTAATGATATGTATTTTCAGTTTATTTCACTCGTCAATCTGCGTTTATCAATGACAAAACAGCCGATATAGAATTTATAGAATTCTATGTGCATGCTTTTGAATTAGCTAAATGGTAAGATTCAGAAGTAGGGTAGCTACTTATAAATTTTCGTTATAAGTAGCCCACTCGAGTGTTTCCATGCGACTCGATACGTACTCTGAAGTTTGAAATGCGGCTCCGATATCCAAGAGTTGGGAACCACTGATCATAACCACGAGGTTCACACAGTTTATTAATTGGGTTGATCTATTTAGCAGCTCAGCAGCTAAGCCGTTCCATACCATACTCATAATTTCTCATACCATAGCATCATTTTTCCTTACCATATTTGATACTGTGTCCATACTTTCACAGTTGCCCAACCTCTCAGATATTTCTATATTTTTGATGTGTGTAAATTTTATATTCTATTTATTTTGGATTAGATTATCTATATTTACAGTTCTGATGCATCAATTCCATCCCCATTTTCTCGATGTCATATGTTAGTTACGTAGGTTGCCTAATCACCGAACACGGAACGAAAAATATATGCGAGAATATTTGGGAATCAAAATAAAAGATCATGACATGTCAAACTAGTATGGCAACGTACTGTTAGCAGTAATATGGAGCAGACATGGAGTAATCGTGATTAGTAATCGTAATCGATTAGGACGATTACAGCATTTTCAAGTAGTCGTAATCGCAATCAATTACATTCGAAAAAAATCCAAAGTAATCGTAATCGTAATTGACTATTTCACATATCTAATGGATTTCTTTGTGATGGAACGATTACTTTTTATTGCTGCAAGGACTAAATAACATGAACTGAACCGTTGATATTCTTGAACAATGAAGAATGCGATATTATACCAGGCTATTGCTGGCCGAAACGTCGGCGTTTCAGATGCTATCGCCCATTATTATGTCACAAGTGTTAGCTTTGCTCGTCCTTACGCAACGAATTATCCACACGTAGTAAATAGATATCCTATGTACATTATATATATCGTTGTGTGATTGTAAGAAAACCCTCCAGGCCTTATATCAGGTTATCAATACACTCAGAAGTCACTATCTTGCAGCAGGATAATAATCACCACTCTGCCTAGATCGAAATAGTAACTTATGTATTGATGGTTTTACTATGCTTGGTTAAATCCAGTTTGACTGTTCCTTCTTGACGTGCAGTAGGCCTATTTACGTACACCGGAAAAAGATTTGAAATTTTCTACTCGTCAAATTAAGCATGACGGTTTCCATATCGAAGAATTAAATATCAACCGCGGCTGATATAGATCGTAACCGCGTCGTTATTTGCCGTTACGCGTAACGACAGTTCACAATAGCTGGATTGTACCCCGGATATTATGTTCCATTTATCTTATTCTCATATGACCATACTTGAAACGGGCACCAATCGTTGTTTCGCAATTCTTTACTCATCATTTGGATCTGCCACCATAGCTATACGCGTATACACCATACTAGCTTGGATTGCAGCTAGAATCACGACACGTTGGGCTCGGGCCCCCACAGGATGATCAATAAACTTTTGACGGGCGTAGTACCCCTCACTCCCCTTTTACGGCCGGGTTTTTGGCCACAACTGGACGGTGTGACATGTGGATTCGCTGTGTATTTACTTTCAAATCGCGCCAATTGCGAGCAATATGTCAAATTCATGACTGAATTTCGTCTATAATATTGGTAATTGCATTTATAACTAATTATTTTTCATCCTGTCTGAGCCCTGAGGTGAGATATACCGGTCGAGCCCTGAGGTGAGATATACCGGTCGATCATGGGCGGGCTAATTCGCGACCTCCCGTCTGCTATAATCTACAAAATTATATAAAACAAAGGATATATCTTAGAATCCAAATTCAAGTCGCTACAATCATTTGAGGTTTTGGGACAGTGGATCAAATGGCTGATTCCTTCAATAATGTGTGGGTCATACTTATTAGCTTCATCAATCTACCGTCTACCGTCGCGTAGTATTTCAGTTTTGCCGGTGTTTAGTTTTTGCCCTGCTGCACGTTCCAATTTGCTAAATTCGCTTAGTATGTGTTTTACGTCTTCTTCTCTGGACAGGTAGCAGGTTACGTCATCGGCGTATTGTTATATTTCAATCTTAGTTTTGCCGATGTTAAAAGGCATAATTTTGTCGTCTTTTCCGATTTTTCTTGACAGGGGTCACTGCTGATGGCGTAGAGCGCCATACTCAGCGGACACCCTTGTCTGATTCTGCGCTCTATTTTGATGTTGTTTGTTAGTGCGCCGTTGATTTGAATTCTGCTGGATGCATTTTTATATATCTCCCCTATTACACGTACTATGTGTTGGGGTAGCTGGTACTTCCCTGGGATCTTAAAAAGGTATTCGTGATGTATTCTGTCGAACGCCTTTTCCTGATCCAGATTCATGATCGGGAGCTCTTTTCTTTTTCTGTGGCGTATTTTATAGCCGCATGGTTGTTTCTAAGGACGTCGGTTATCTGTTGGTCTTTAATTGCGCATTTTTGAGTTTGGTGTATCAGATTTGTATCTGTTGGTCTTTAATTGCGCATTTTTGAGTTTGGTGTATCAGATTTGGTCAAATTGGTTTGAGCCTGTTCCAGATGATTCCGGTTAGTATTTTGTAATCCGTATTAGAAAGTGTTATCGGCCGCCAGTTTTTCAGGTTGTTGTTGTGGTATGTGGGGTTAATGGTGCTTAACTACTGAGGTCTTGTGCACCAGACCACGTCGAAAATAATATATCCGCAAATAATTAGATTTATCGGGTAGCCAATACGAATTCAATGACAGTCTGAATTGTATATGGACTGGATAATAGGGCCCGTACTGTCATGTCGACATGGTTCCGTCTAGCCGCACTCTTCAAATATTGTCTCTGAGAAGCATATACTGGGCACACAAGCAGAAAGTGTTCGACCGTCTCTTCGGCCTTGCACGTGTGGCACAGGCCATCTTCGTGGCACTTTATACGATGAAGGTGAGAATTCAACCGACAATGTCCCTATTTCAACCTCAATATAATGGAGGAGTGCCTTCGTGTAAAATTCAGTTTTTCAGGTTCTTCGGTTATCCTTTTTTATACAGTAGTGTTGTTATTCCTATTGCCCAAGTATTACATAATCCCCCAAACATGTATGCGTTTTTTATAACTTCAGTCAGTTCTTCTTTAGAATGTTCCAAAAGGCCGTGTAATATTCTTTTGACAACCCGTCTGAGCCAGGTGACTACCCGTTCTCCATATCATGGATCACGTTTTTTTATTTCGGTCTCATCTATTTGGCATTCCAACCGCGCTCTTTCTTCTTCCGTTATTTGGAGGCCACTTATGTTCTCCAGGTAGTCGTCTTGGAGCTTGGGATCCTCCTGCGTGGATTTTCCCCGCAGATGTTTGTAGAAATTTTCCACCTCGCACACTGTTTCTTTGTCATTTTGCGTTTCTACTCCTGACTCAGTTACAATATTTGTAAAGATTTTACTTTCTCTCAGTGTTGGGATGACTCGAGTCAGACTCGAGTCAACTTTTTCGTATGACTTGACTTGACTCGAGTCACTTAGCAAAGATGACTTGACTTGACTTGACTTGACTCGGCGCTTCAGAAATGTGGATTGACTCGTGACCCGGAACAAAATTTACGAGTCAATTTCAAGTCATTATGTAAACAGTGTCGATTAAATCACCCTATCTTATGTATTTCCAGGTTCTTCTCGACACGCCGGTGTCACTTGTGAGAGCAACCAGTCATTTACTGATTGTACGTTTCACTGATCCTCCATTGTTATATCACAAATAAATTGACCGCAAACGAAATCATCACCACTTACGTTGTCGTAGTAATAGCAGATTAATATAATAGCAACGGATCTTTGTTACTTAGACGGCTTTAACCAACCCTCTTGAATGATTTGAATCGAACGAATATAATTCATGCGTTTATATTCTCACGGATGTGTAGATGGGTAGTGTATTGTACCACATCAATTTGTTCATCTTCTCGATGCTTCGTGTTCGATCCTCTATATAGGCAGAGACTGTGGCATGAAGCAATACATAATACAGTTACTCATGTATTTTATTAGTAGCTCTACGTGTGCGTGTGAGATACAACACCTTTTTTGCAAGTATATTGAACTTTATATTCGTTATTTGATTCAAGATAAATGACCAATTATTATGTCCTTCACCCAGTTAGCAAAATGTAATGACTTTGCGTCATCATTCTTACTACGAAAACTCAATTTGACTCGAATCAGGACTTGACTCGTGACTTGACTTGACTTGACTCGACTCGACTTGACTCGAGTCACCTCCAAAAAACGAGTGACTTTACTTGACTCGGGTAACCTTTGAAAATTGATTGACTTGATTTGATTCTAGTCAAAATGTGTAATGACTCGAGATGACTCGTGACTCCAAGGTAGTGACTTGATCCCAACACTGCTTTATTTACGTTGTTTCAGTTTGTCGTAGAAGTATTTGGTAGGTTTTTCATTTTCTTCGATGTCATGCAACGCGTGTAGTATGCACTGGTATCTTGCGTTTTCCTCCTCCATTTCTTTAAGTTTTTCGACTTCTTTGTAGGTGTCTGGTCACCGTTTGTATCTTGCAGGATTTTTGCGATTTGCTCTTGTATCGCTTGTTTTTCTTTATTTGCCGCGACTTTTTGGTGCCTTTCGTTCGTTCTTAGTAGTCGTCCCATTTCCTTTTTGTAGTGGCCCCACCATTCGTATATACGTCAGTGGTTGGGACCCTATGGCTCACGAGCCATATATGGCTCTTTTGGGTATAAGATATGGCTCTTTGCCAAATATTAATTTTTGTGCTGAATTATACAATATTGCAGCGACTTGTTGGTAAATTTTCATCACGGCCAGAATAATTATTCTCGTGGCAGTAGAAACGTGTCTTTGACAGGTAAAGACAATGCGGTCTTCAGGTTTAGGGGATCGGATCCCCTCTTTTCAAAATCATCGAATTTAAGTGACTGTCACGCCGGCGGTCAATATCACTTGCGAATTCTATGTACCCGACTTGAAATCTTGATTTGTGCGATACGTTGATTAATCAAAGAGCATAGCAGACATGGAGTCGCCCATATAAAAACGCAGTTTTCAAATACATATTATATTGTCTTCCTGAGCTCCGGCGCGAAATGAACTGTTGTGGATGTGACATTCACAATTACAAACTCGAATTACAAACATCGCCATAGCTATATCCACGTTCTTGATTGGTAAGTATATAGCTCTGTGAAGTACCGGCGATGAAATGTATGCGTGTGGCGCAGCGTTAGGTACCGCCGGATGCTTTGAGAATTCAGAAGTCGGTAAGTAATTAGATTTTCTGAATCAGTGTGACAGTCACATTCGAATAATATCAGTTACAATAAATTCTAAGCAAATTACGACGAATTGCGTTATCAATGGTGAGGCTTGACTCGTCTGTGCCTTACCTCTCGTTTCGAGCTTCATTTTCGAACATTAAATACCAGTTTTTACTGAGAAAATACAGCGCACACGAGTAATCCCATGTAATGGGATCGAATTAGTGTTACCATGACGTCACAATTGAATTCCATGACGTCACAAATCTTCAATTGTGACGTAACAGTTGGTTGGCATGTATGGCTCTTTGGGAGTTGAGATGGAAGAAATAGGACCAATATGGCTCTTCGGACAAAAAAAGGCTCCCGATCACTGGTATATGTTATCAAAGACTGATTTCTCTTGGACGCATCTTTTGTATAGGTTATTTATTTGTTTGCGTAGGCTGTCGTCTGCCTATTCTCTGGTGTCATTCTTCCAGAGGGCTTTTCGCCATCTTTTGGAATTTGGTTTCCTTCTTATGTATATTGTTTGTAAGAAGGTGTGGTCCGTGACAAAGTTTATTTCGTGGTTACATGCCTTCACTCGGTTTGGGAATCTTTCTGAGATGTATATATTGTCGACTCTTCTCGACTGATGATGTTAAATGACGGTGTATAAAGCCTTGTTTTTGGGTTTCCCCGTCTCCAGATGTCTCTAATTTTCTATATATATCCGAGAACAATTTCCATACTTTAGCTTATCAGCTGGAGTTAAGGTGAAGTTTGCGTTGATTTAAGCGTCTGGTGTGTCTGTGATGATGTTTAGGTCTCCGCAGATCATCGCGTCGTTTGGTGTTTAGACAATTTCGTTTGAAAGTTCCCGATATATCTCTGTTTGGTATTTACCTACGTCGGGTGGGCCGTAAATGTTGTCGAGGTTTGTATCCTCTTTGGTCTCTTTGTCTATCAAGGTTAGTAGTTGTACCCTATCTTCTCTAATTATTTTGCGTGCCATCTCATATTGATTTTCTAATTCTCTCTTGGCGAAGATTTCTGTTCCTTCGAAATATAAACGCTTGTTATCTGCTTTATCGATCCAGTTTGGGTTCATGTTCATATGATTTGGGAAATATACGGGATTTTTTTGGTTGCCCATTTTTGGATTTTGTTTTGGCTTGCCAGTTTTTTGATTTTCTGAGTGTTTGATCTGTGGGTCTACTGGGTCTACGTTCGTGTGTTTCTCCGTTTTTAGGAGACTTTTGAACAGAGTTGTAACGAAGTCTCTAGGCTCCGAGTCACAAGTCAATCTCACTTTTATAGTTTTGACTCGAGTCAGGTCGAGTCATTTTAAATTCACCACCGATTCAAGTCCGAGTCCAAGTCTTCAAGCAGAGGGTCGAGTCCGAGTCATGGTATTATGATTCGAGTCCGAGTCCAAGCCATTGTGTTGACTGCTCAGTTGCCAGTTAGATTGTTGTTTAATCCTCGTTTTATAACTCTGTTTGGTGATATCTAATGGTACGTATTCATAATATACTAATTTTCCTCATTTTTAGCAGTTTCCGGTCTCATTTTCAAGTCCAGTACCAATAGACAAAATATCAATACGGTGGTTACTTTACTATTCTTCGATATTACAATGAAATGTCGGTCCTGGCCGTCTGAGTCTCGAGGTATTTGACTTGGTTCGAGTCATGCGCAATGACTCGAGTCCAAGTCGAGTCAATACACAAATTGGCTCGAGTCGAGTCATTTCCGTATTTTGAGAAAATGACTCAAGTCAAGTCGATTCATCAGAAAATCGTGACTCGAGTCGGACTCGAGTCATTTCAACCCTGCTTTCGAATTTGTGCCAGTGAGCAGATAGCCCATTGACGTTTAAAGATATGATGTGTAGATCCAAATCCATTCTCCTGTGGGTAAAAAAGGACGGCTTTTCTTGTATTGACACGTTTTACTTTTTGTCGCTATTGTTTGGCTTTATTAGTTTTCTTCTGGCTTTGTTTTCCGCGAGGGATGTTGGGCTGCGGTCGTCTTTGTTCCTTTTGTGCGGCGAGAAGTTCGCCTTTCCAAAGAACTCTGCTTCTGTGAATCGCCTATCTTCAAATTGTTGTCTCAGTCTCTTGTCGTTTGGTTGGTTATGTTTATTTCATTTTTTTGGCCTGTTGTCGCTTTTGTTTTCATTTTGTAGTGTTGGAATTTCTTCCTCACTGGTTGTTCCTCTTCAGTTTCGCTGTCTGACCGTGGCCTAATTGTTTTGTCGAGTTCGCTGTTGCACGTAGGTGCTTGTGCCTCTTCTTGTAGGTTGAAATCAGGGCTTTGGAGCAGCCGTAAATTTAAACTGCTCCAGCTCCGGCTCCGGAGCTTTCTTCTATCATACATTAGCTCCGGCTCCAGCTCCGGAGCCGCATTATTACCACTGCTCCGGCTCCAGCTCCGGCTCCGGCTCTGAAATTATCGAATGGGCCTGTCTATATCAGGTGTGGCCAACCTGCGGGCCAAATGTGGCCCCCGAGAGGGTTTTGCGTGGCCCATCGAGGTAATTTCCTATTATATCATCGAAAATGAATTGCTCAAATTGTGAACTTGCAATGCCAACCAAAAATCACAAGTCTTGCTGCGACCCTTGGGAAGTTGATGGCTATAATATCAGTTCCGATGCATTGGCAGATTCAGGGTCCAGTCACATTTTCAGTAAATCGTCGTACATTACAATAAACTAAAATAGTGGTGAAAGTTTTCTTCACACCTCGCGTGTTTAATTCTCACACGATTTTTTGCTTGGTAGCCTACCCCCTCCTGAAAATGAAAAAAACGTATAATCTACCCGATTGAGTCTAACTGTATTCGCAATTACGGGAGAAAGTCTTTTCGCGTTTGCGCTCGCATAAGGATCTTCGACGGTGAAATGTAGGCACAAAATGATTGTCGCATATGATCGGAGACCTTCGATATCGATGTGGCCAGACGCCGAATAGTCGTGTCCTTGCAAACTGAGCCTAGCGGGCGGTATACAGTAGACCCGCATTATTCTCAAGTAATAGTATTATTGACCTAGTTTATTTATATACTTTGAAAATTTTACCCGCTTGGCGCGGCTAGTGGACCACGCACTCGTTCGTCAATTGCATGTGCCCCTTTAGCTGAAAAGTTTGGCCATTCATAGTCTATATAGATTACTAATCTACCCGTAGGTTGGTTATCTATATAGTAATCTGTCAGCCGTCAGTAACATCCGATGTAGCAACAAAGACATAGGTGCCGCCGTGCTGGCTTGTGACGTCATAATGAATACTTGTCAATTGTCGATAACATCATAGTTGCACTAGAACGCAATTTACGCTATGCCATTGCCGTGCACAGCATAAAATTCAGGCATGCTGTTCAATTATGATAAATCAGCAGATGTGCTTGTTGCATATATAATAGCATCTTATGAAATACGTCGGAGCCGGAGCTACTCCTCAAATAACGGGCTCCAGCTCCGGCTCCGGCTAAATTTTATGTAGAGCTCCGGCTCCGGCTCCAGCTCCGGCGAAAATGCACGGCTCCGGGGCTCCGGCTCCGGGCTCCGGCTCCGGCTCCAAAGCCCTGGTTGAAATAATCTACGATATCCTCTTCTTCATTTTCTTCTTCTTCTTCTGTTTTCTCAACCACTGCCTCGTTATGGGTTGGGGTTGGGTTTTGGTTTTTATTATCGTTCGCTCCAGACTGTTCTGGTTCTTCTGTGTCTTCCGGTATCATTTTTTCAGCAACCTTTAATATTCTCCTCTGGTTCGAGGGTGTTTGTTCTGTATGGTTCTCTTCGATATTATTCGGACAGTGGTTACGCCTATGTCCTATTTCCTTACATAGAAAGCATGCTGTTAAGTTTAAACATGCTCTTGCGTTGTGTCCTCTTTGCAGGCATTTGAAACAGGTTTCGTTGCCTTCGTTGTTTGTCGGACCAACCTTACATTGGGCTTGCCCAAGGTACATAAAAGGCGGAAGTTTTCCCGGTACATAGTCTTCGATGGTTATCTGTCTATACTCGTTATGAAGGGTAGTACCTTTATGGTAGATTAGTTTCACTTCACGCACTGTGCCGCATTTGTATTGTGCTGTTTTCCGCCGTATTCCTTCTTCTTCCACTTCCGTGGGTACGGCCCTGATGTTGATTAGTGCAGCAGGCTTTTGGAGGTAGATCACGCCATCCGTTATTCTTATTCCTGTGTTTGTTTGTGCTACAATCGCTTCGCGAATTGTTTCTACCTGCGCTTGCTTGTGAAACGTTAGATTGTAAGTAGTTCTGCCGATTTGGTAGATAGGGGGAATTTCCTCTCTGTGTTGTCTAAGATACGGATGTGTTATGATAGCGTTGATCACTTCGGCTGTCTGACAGTCAGAGATGCCACTAGGATATTCCGGAAAACCCAGATGTGGACGGTAAATAAACCCAGAAAAACCCAGATCCTATATTTCACTCAAATTACTATGCGGAAGCTGAGAAAATGGAAACTGACAGTCATTAATTACAGTCATATTGACATAAAACCAAGTTTTAGCCCTTGATATTGAGACCATAATTGTTCATACTCCACATTTTGCTCGGTTCACAATGCAAATATAAAAAAATATATGTTGTTTTCCCTTTGACGCATTGCTAAGAAAATACTTGGTGCGCGTTGCTTCGAAAGCTCGTGTGATAAATAAAATTATTACTTTGCAAGTGGACGTTAAATAAGCTGTGAAAGCAATCAAGATCTTATTCTATTTATTTATACTAGCAGTCAAGCCTTGAATCGACAAAAATTGTAAGAAAACTGTTCCAAATTCCAATGAGTTGCCCTGTGAACATGACTTTCTGCAAGCTGGAAGTTGGTATACAATAAAGCTCCATCACATCACAGCCTCTCATTTTAGTAGTGAAACCGTTTATCAAGACTCTGCCGTTACAATATAACAAAATTCCTTGACAATGCAGCAATCAAGCAGTCAATCGACAACTGAAGCTCGTGCATTTTTTGACATTATAATCTTACTAATCTGATATAATTGATTTTCGGAGATCAAATTAACCTGGCGAACATGACGTCGAAAAAAACCAGAAACCCAGGTGATGCTCGAAAAAAACAGATCTGGGTGGAAAAACCCAGGAGTGGCATGTGTGGTCTGACTATCGAGCGGTGTCATTGTGTCTAGTGATCTCGGCCTGTTTCCGTATGTTATTCTCCGGTATTCAGCTCCTGTTAGTGCGCTGGCATAAGCCATTTTACAGCGTTTTATGGCCTGTTTTAAAGCGTAAAGCAGTGGTTCCCAACCTTTTTCGACTCATCGTCCCCTTTTGAAGCTCCACACCGATCATCGCCCCCCAAATATTGGGAACCGAAAAATGGGCATACAAAGTGGGATCACCGGCAAGTTGACTAATAATAAAAAGGTCAACTTTTCGGCTCGATCTCGAAATTACACTTTTACAGCTAAATTTTCGTGAGTTGACTAAAAATGGTCATTTCTCCGACTTGACTCCCATCAGGACCGAAACAGCACTTCGTCAATCCCCCAAACGTTGGTCTTTGGCCCCATAGGGTGATAAACCAAACCCCAGACCCCCCAGCCAGTGGGCCAGCGCGACAAATTTATATAATTCATGTTTGGATCGGTCAATATGGTCGGGAATTGCATATATATTGCAATCAATTTTTCATCCTCTTTCTGCTCACGTAATCAGATTTACCAGTAGAGCGAGTGTGTGTGTTGGAAAAGGTTGGACCTCTTAATAATAATTAAACATCTTCGGGCGGAATCGTTGTTAAATTGACTTCGTTACATGATGCTATTTCGTGACCTCCTATATCTGCTATCTCACAAGATATGGAAATCGTCAAAACGTACCAAATTAAAAGACGCACACAATTTCAAATTGGTATTTCTTTAATGGCAAATAACTTTTTCCCTGCAGGATGGCATTTGTCCTGTAGGGTTAAGGTTGCCAGGACAGGAATATTCGACGCCCGCCATTTAGGTGCCTATGGACAATTTAACATGTATGTATATATATCAAAGTTAGCACAAGGGCATTCCTTTTCGGCAAATGTCTTCTCGCTGCTGATCGTTCTGGCACACTTCTCGGAGTCGCATGTTACATGGCCTCTAACTTCTCATGTCTTGGTGCGTCGTGGCGCAGTAATGGCCGATGCCGAAGTCTCCCATTTCCACAAATCATGCGTATTTTTGTCGGGTGACGGGTAGCCCAAAATCAAGATATATGAAAATATTAAATCGCGCACAGCGCGAAAAATTTCTGAAAAAGTTGCATGAATTTCTAAAAAATTACTGTATAATTTATGTTAATTCACGAAATAATTTCGGGCACCCTTCGAGTTCGGACCCCACTACCAATTGGGGGGTTTGGGGTGCGGCAGTTACCGTCCTGACTCCTATATAGCCGTTTCATCGCGCCATCGCCCCCTTCGTCCGTTTTCGCCCCCCCCCCATCGCCCCCTTCGTTATTTTCGCTCCCCTAGACCGCCAAATCGCCCCCTGGGGGCGATATCGCCCAAGTTGGGAGCCACTGGCGGAAAGCAAGGCGCGAGAGCGATACAGTTGTCTCGAAAAGCGTTTCCAGTCGCTTGAAACCGATACTGCAGTCTCGAAAGGCAGAAACCGATACTGCAGTATCGAAAGATACTCGTTGGACGGCTGACGTCAGACGAGAGAGAAGAGAGACTCAACGAGAATTGACTCGAGAGAGAGAGTCAAGATTAGGTAACCTAACAATTTTATCAAGTAGCCAGTACAACTTGAGAAAAAAATCATTTTTGAATACCCGTATTGAACAACCCTGGATTATAAGGCTTACTACGGAATCTGCGTGTGATGTGGTCAGGGGAGTACCAGTTACGAATAAAAGTTAAAAGGGTGTACCAAGACTAAAAAGGTTAAAGAGCACTGCCCTAGAACACGTTCAAGTCAATATGAGTCACCCACACTTATACTGAGAGACACGGGTGGGCAGCACAGATGCCGGGCAATCAGGGATCGCCTAATAAACGTCAGTAATCGTCCTGCTTCCGTTACACAAATGACGATTAACAACTAATCCGGAGTATTTTAATCGACCAAATGTGAACCGCCGAATGAGGTGTCTCAGAAAGTTAATCGACTTTTTGATGCCCCGACAATGGCCGACATGTCTCACGTATTAGTCCGAACATGATGTCCGAGTAGCGACGCAGTCCGAACATACTCCAGGCATGATGCTAACGAAAGTCAATTGCGTCATTATGCGTCAGTGTTCTTCGATAATTGAACTCACTGAGGAATCCGCATCTGTTGCAACATGGGCACCAGTTGACCTTACTGACGGATTATATTATCCACGACTAACGCAATCTGAGATTACTTTCTATCAGCATCTGTGCAATCCACCGTCCTAATAGTCAGCTATCGAAGTTCCGGAATATTGCGAAGACTATTACAGTAAAACCCGAACACATGCCGTGCACAATTTATAAAATATATGCAACAGCTTAACAATGTCTCAAGTAATATGAAAATCATCTTTTCCAACATTGATTACAGGTGCGAAAAGCTACGGTACAATGTAAATTCGCCAGACGCTTCCACGCATTGTATAGTCGATCTGAGACTTGCGACGATATTGGATTACTCTGAAAATATAACGCTTGGTCGTAAATGGATTTATACGCATTGCTCTCCTTCTGTTGTCAAGTTTCAAATAGAGGTATACCAGAAATAGGTTAATATGAAGTGAGTGTAATCCTTCCAGGTATGCTCTGATCAAATTGCTATCAGACTCGTAGCGCCGGAGGGTTATCATTTCGCCCTGACCGAGAATTACATTTATCGTATCGCATTATTTATTTAAATGCGTCTAAGGAAACCATTTTATATTGGTTTGGTTAGGTTAAGGCTGTATGGCTATGTCTGGATAAACAGCAAAAGCAGCAGTTCAGTGTTGGTACGTACCAATAAGTTGTATCGCGAATGTAGTGAAAGTTTTCTTACAATCTGAAAGGTACACAAATTAAAATCATCCATTGTGTTGTTACAGGATAAAAATGTTGGTTAGATTTATTCCCGTGATCTCCGGTGCGATCTTTTTGTTTATTGCTGATGCATCGTGTAATCACGGAGCTAATGTGGGTAAGACTATATTACATCGTTCTATTCACTCATATCCGAGATTCTCACTGTTCTCGTACTTTATTACCAACGACATCAGTTCATAACTCAATCAAATCAAATCAATTGAATTGACATCTGTTAATAATTATATCATATCATATCAATCAAATAGGCAGGAGCTCCAATTCGATGATTAAGTGATTTCCAAGCAACGCTTGAGGATAATAAGGAATAAAGTAAGGATGTTGTGAACGTGCGGTTTACGTTCGCGTTCTGTGTGTGAACCTCAGAAATTTGGAGGTTCGCGTTTACAAACGAACCTTGTTAGGTTCTGCACTGTGAACCTTTAGTCATAAATTACAATTTTCCACGTCATTATAACGTCTTTGGTTTTTCAACTTCGGACCAGTTACAGCATGGCGCTGGCAACATAAAGAGAATCTCAGCACTAAACGAGCGTCGAGCATGCACCTTATTGCTGATTTGCGACATTATTTTCTCGAAAATTTGCTGGGAATATTCAGCTATCCGTTAGTGAACATTAGTGACTCTCTGCAGAGACATTCGCCCGTAATCAGACAATAGCAAGAACGCAACACACTGCATGTAGGAAGTCAGCGAACTGTGCTTATTCAATTAACCAATTATTTACATTTACATTTACAAATTGATATAACGAATGCACCGATGTCTAATATAAAAATTCTATCATACGTACGGGATCTATGTTGATTTGATAGCCCTATATTGTTATATAAGTACCACATCTGTTCGGTTTCTTTATAACTTCTTTTTGAGATAATATCTGGCGCAAGTATGGAAACCGGTGTGTCACCATTAACCATACATCTATGCGGTCTAGCCGAGTCGTGGTCGTAATTCTTGACAAACGGGCGGAAGGTAGCATATAATTGTCCAATTGATAGATTTGGTTGCGTTTAAAAAGTAAGCATGTACTTCGCCATTGTTGCAATCTGTGGTCTGAGTCGTCGCTAGTTATCATGTTCATATTTCTTTACGGAAATGTAGGGTTGGAATTATAAATAGGCCATCATGTGACGCCATAGGTTCAAGTTCGCGTTCACACAGAACCTTTCAACAAGGTTCGCTATCACACCAACCAGAACCTTTCAGGGATTCACACCATCCCTAGAATATAGCCTTATAGGATTCGATTTGAAGTATTTCACATTTTGGTGAAACCAGCTTCAACTTGTAGCCCATGTGACGTAAGACATGGTTGGGTTTGAAAAAGATATTGCTCTGAGTTTCACATGATTGCATATCAAGTTTGCTGTTGTAGTTGCCCATATCATATTAAATGTAGCGTAAACCCCGATAACAATCGGTCAAAAAATTATTTACCATAAATGGTAGCTTTCCTGGTGGTAGGCGAATAGTTTTTTCTCTACCCCGAAGTTTACCTACAATTGTTGGTATTTTGTATCAGGAAAAATAATCCAGTATTCCACATGGGACCGCAATCCGGAGTATAAACTAAAATTGATGGCGTCGAGTGAGTTATCAAAAATTGGCCACTTACAGTCGCATTCGTTTGATATTTGTAATATAGGTTTCCGTGCATAGTACCAGAGTCATTTTACATTCATTACAATAACGTAGCTGGTAACCATAAGTTAGTGATGACTGATGACTTTTGTGATGATGGATGTCGATTTGCATCGCTGAACAAGTTTTGAAAACACCGTGTTGACAGGCAGAATAAGCTAAAATACATGTATAATTGTATATAGGCTACTCTACGCTGTGATCTCCTTAGCTGTGTAAGGTTGAGGATCCAGTAGAAGTTTTCGGCATTAATTTTATACAAGAAGCCATCAACGAACGATATCATATGCGTAAAGCATATCCATACATAATGAAGCTTTCTATATGTGCATTATCATTTCAAATATCAGGCTGGCGATTCGTTTATATTTGAAATATGTCTTCGATCAAGGTGAAGACTTATTCAATACCAAGTTCAGTCCAGATGTAAACTCAATGACTTTGAATCAGAGCAATCCATACCTATGCGTTCATGCTATATATCCTACGTGTGATATTTCAGAACATGGAAATGCGATATCCGACATCGAAACAATGCTAAGCGATGTGTTGCGAATGGCACAGCGAAGTGAGTAACTAACTCTCGTGGTATTCTTTCGGTCAAGCTCTTGATTGAAACACCTCGACCATCATCTCAAATCAATTACATTCTCAATTTGAAATCTTACTCATACCGTTTCTTCATAATATTGCATGGTAAAAAATCCTCTCTCTACAATGAAATGCGACAGTTGCAAAACGATGAAATGAACACGGACTTCATTCAGGGGTTTTTAATCCTGAGGCCCCTTCGAGCTGATATTGATCGCATTGTCAATCAGTAAATATTCTCATCTTATCATTCTAGTCAGCGCCTGCAAAAGGCGTGGCGGACTTCCATACAAAAGCAAATGCTACACCATCCCGTATGTGTCATCTACTAATCGCATCAGTTTAAGAGACGCTAATTGGCATTGTGGATCAAAGCGAGCCGAAATTCACAACCAAGATGAACAAAATGTGCTGCAAGAGTTTCTCAGATCAAAAATGCCGAAGTCGCGCACAGCTATGAGTGCCTGGGTTGGAATGAAATTCAATTACGATGTGGGTATAGCTTACTAAAGCTTATTTGGTGGATAGATCTTCTAATTTTGAATCCTCACATGTTTCACAAAGACCATTTTATGATTAGTAAACTATTTATATCCTTTATCGAGCAATCAAATTTGGCGGGCTCTCGCTCATTTTCAATTACAGTTCACTTAAGTTCCAATCGTGCGAAATACTACATCATTTTCATAAGGCCCCTTTGACCGCGCCCGGGGATACAGCGGTGTACTATTCAGTCCGATCTAAGGTTATGAGTGATTCTAATGTCTCAGATTAGATACACTGACATCATAATTCTTCCATTGATGAAACGTTACCATATCTATCAACCGATGGTAATTTGATGAAATTTCTTTTTTTTTCAGAGCAGAATGTTGCAGCTCCATAACGGCTCATTCGTCGATCCTGCAGTCCTAACGTGGAAAGCTTACAACCCGCCCTACTGCTGTGGCGACGAAGTAATTCTTGGTGTTTCAGCAGAAAATACCGGCCTGTGGGTTAGCTATAAACATTCTCTGCCCGCCGTCATTTGTGAATCGGACTTGAAGAACTACTAGAATTTAGTTGGTTTTCATGTGTAGTTACGCATTCAATGAACAAAATATTGTTCCGTGTCTTTATTCTCCTGTCAGTGAGACGGCGCTGATCGATAACTCATCACACAGGGGAATGATCAGGCCAAGATTGAACTGTATATCACATGAAAGCAGTTTTGTGGGGTTGGTATGCTTGGTTTCTGTCCGACAAAATAGAGTTCTCTGTCTATTTTTCGTTATCTCGATGGATACTTTTCCTCAAAGAGCTACTGGACTGAGAGACTACAGATTCGACCGGTGTATTTCTACTGATGCAGAGCAGACTAGTACGCTATCCGCTTATAGCAAGATTATGTAATCAAACCCGACTTTGTGCACCAGAGTTGAGTAAGTATTCAAATTTGGATTTGATGGTTTTGGCCGGATCTTGACTTGACATGAAATTTCTCGTAAACTTCCATTTTCATCCGGTTTTGGTCAGATTTCAACCACTAGCGGATTTTGATTATGATTTCAATATCCAATGCGGAACAGTCATCTCTGCTGCGCACTGGGGTTGTTCAAAATAACTTGTTTTATACGGATTCCGGGGATTTCCTGATTAAATTGTTAGGTGCATAAAAACGCTGCACACCAAATGCGACTCGATTCCAACTGGTAGACGTGAAACCACATGACTTTGAAAATTTAGATTGTATCATGAAAAACATTCAAATTTTGCTGTCAATCCCATGAAATTGAAATTTCAGTGATAGTGGCATCTCACGACTCAACAGTGTTGAGATCAAGTCACTACCTTCTAGTCACGAGTCATTTCGAGTCATCGCACATTTTTACTCGAGTGAATTCAAGTCAATCGATTTTTGAAGGTGACTCGAGTCAAGTCAAGTCAAGTCGAGTCAAGTCACGAGTCAAGTCAAAATTCAAGTCAAGTTGCTTTTTCTAAGTATGAAGCATGATTACGTCATTGCATTTCGCAAGCTGTCTGAATTACAGATTGATTGGACATTGATTCTGAGCCGATGAAAGAATATAGAGTTCAATATATATGCGATAAGGGGGTGTATCGCTCACATATACGTATAGAACTGCTAAACTACGTAAGTAATTGCATAGCCTCAGTTTATAATTACCAGCCAAGATAGAGAATGAGAAATGAATTGATGAGATGCAATTCAGTGCCCATTTATACATATTGATATGATACATATTGATATGCTACAATTCGAGTCTGCGCCAATGGTTGAGGAGTATATAAATCATAGACTATATTGGATTTCAATTTCAATAAAACAAGAGGTTCGGTTAAGGTAAGAACAGAGAACAGAAATATATATTTCGCTACTAAATTACTTTACTACTAGTTTACGGCAACGTAAGCTGTAAGATTCGATCACTTCGCTTGTGGTCAATATATTTGTGAGAAAATAATGGAGGCTCAGTAAAACACGCGATCACTGAATGATTAGTTACACGAGCGTTTGGCGAACAATCCGAACATATGCAAGATACAGTGATTTTTACTTGATGACTTGAAATTGACTCGTGAATTTTGCTCCGAGTCACGAGTCAACCCACATTTCTGATACGCCGAGTCAAGTCAAGTCATTTTAGCAAAGTGACTCGAGTCAAGTCAAGTCATACGAAAAAGGTGATTCGAGTCTGACTCGAGTCATCCCATCACTGCGACTCAAACCTCACATATCAAAAAGAATGCATTTTGAATGGTAGTATGCTAACATTGATTTTACGGGCCGGTATGACATAGAGAACGCGCAGATATCAATTGTACGCAACACAGCTCCACGAAACATGCCTGACGCATGTGATTCCAGATTGGTGTGAATTATTTTCCTATGCGCGTCGCATTTGTACCTGAGTTGTAGTGACTCTAGTCAAGTGAATAGTTTTGGCTAACCAGTGACGGTCACTTTAGCAGCGCACTTTCCAAGCGATATGTTGGCCAAAACTTGACGTCGTCGTGTCTCTAGAGTCTAGATTAGGGTTACCATATTTCTGTTACCCAAATTCCGGACACTCTTTAGCGCCAACTAGTGGATTTAAAAATGAGATTTATGACGTCACAGTAGCAAAGCTTTGCTCAGAGACCAGAGGTGGTCACGATCCGGTTCAGGAGTATGTGGCTGTGTGTCCGGGACCGAAACCACATTTTCAGCCTCTTTCGGCCTAAATAACAATGATTTCGAGCCCACCATAGGTTAACCGATGCAGCTTCTGTGGGGGGGGGGGGGGGGGCTTGATATATAAATCTCGTTTCTATATTCATCTGGTCGTTAAATTTTTTTGAATTAAGTCTGTCAATAATATTGGTTGTTCCATATATTACTATATAGTTACTACTCTCCGCCCACATGATCAGAGTTAGCGGTATAACTAGTGGAGGATGATGAGTTCGAAAATAAAGGGAGTGTAATTGTACATCGTTAAGTCAAGTTCATGTCCCACCGATAAGATTGTTTATCAGCCTTATGCCGGTGCGCGCCATGGATTTTTAACACCGCACATCAAGTGGTTTCAAACCTTTTATGGTCACGAGTCCATCTGAAATTTGAAAATGTTTCGTGGCCCAGATAAAATTTGACCAGCTGATCACTAAAAGAAGTCAGCACCTTTTCTCAGACTTACTCACGGGTAGGGCTGGGCAAAATCGAGTACCTGAGTGATTCGATTCTGAATCACGTAATATGCTTCGAGTCGAGTCGAGTAATCGAGTATCACTCATTATGACGTCATAGCGGAACGTGATATGTTAAAGTTCAAATATGTACCATTTATGCCACCACAAAGAATAAAATGCCTGTTATCCATCATATTAAAGATACTTTGGTATTTTTTCGACCATACCGATTTTATTGGACTGGGTGACAATGTTGGGCGACGATCATGACTTCGAAAATGTGCTAGTTCCAGTAACGTTCGTACCTTTGTACTATATGTTTCGTATGCTAAGATACGGCCAATCAAGGTTTCAAGGCTTCAACAGTGAAATTACTGTCGAAACTATTATTCTCGTTGAAAAATTAACTTCCAGTGCCGAGGAGCGTAAAATTTCAATACTCGAAAAAATCGTCTTTTACTACTCGACTCGAATCATTACAATCAATACTCGATTCAGATTCGAGTACGCGAATCATTGTGCCCAGCCCTACTCACGGGCCGATTACGTTCAACATATTCGCAAACCCCAGAATGAAGGCAAACGACCCCCACGTTTGGAACCACTTTCTTTGAATAAAGCATTTAAACGGCCTCAACGATCTCTAGGAGTACACCGTTCTCCCATAATTGTGATTACAATTAGGCTTATTCCAGTCGATGAAGGGTGTTTTTATTTATATTTTATTGCAGTTTTTGCGGGGGTGGTATAGTCCCCATATTAAATCCAATAAATGTGATAGTAAATCGCGCACAGCGAGAAGAAAATTATCAAGCATCAGCATAAATATTCCCAAAAATAATGTTTTTATGTTTATTTACGAAAAAATTATGAGCCAACGTCAAGTCTTCAAAATTCCGGACAGTTGGCATATTTTAGAAATTCCTCCCGGACGCTAGTTTGAACAGTGAAATTCCGGATATGTCCGGGAAATTCCGAACGTATGGCAACCCTAGTCTAGATGCAGAACGGGTTGGCCTCGAAATGAATGTGTCTCGTAGGCCTACATCCGCTCGTTGCACACTCTTACACTAAAACATACCAACTGTCTGCGACGGTGTTTTCCAGAGAAATCAGTCTTACAAATCTTATCATGGATTCTAGCTAATTTGTGTAATACAGAGGGCGGCACATTTTCATGATCAAGCCATATTTTCCGCCTGTCTAGCTTATTGGGTAATGTACCAGAGATGAGCGGATTTGAAATTTCTATGTCCTAATCCAATCCAAATCCGAACCTTCAAATCCAAATCCAAATCCTAATCCATAACTTTTTCATATTCAAGTCCATGTTCAATCCTAATCCGATTCCAATTGGGAATTCAGAAAAAAAAACTAATTTATGCAATGGTGGGATTCGAAAATTTTCTTTCACAGCCAACGATTCACTTCATTCAAGATAACCTAGTAACCATAAGTACATTACTAACTGATCTGAATAAAGTTTGTCGCCATTCGCCACACGACATTTCAATCTCCCAGAAAATACATAAATCCAATCCAAATCCTAATCCGTTCTGAAAAAAATGTCTAATCCAAATCCAATCCAAATCCGACAAAATTTCACAAATCCGGTTTTTTCAAAACCTAATCCTAATCCATGCTCATCTCTGTAATGTACCCAACACAATGACTGTGGATATGTAAAATCTATCCACAAGAAATAGCGCGGAACGCTTAGGATGTTTTTTGTCATTACTTCAACAAATAATACAAACATATTAACAGATCGCTCAGGTGCCGCAGTGACCCAAAATTATACCCTTTCCGACACGAACTTTTAGAACCCTTCAGGAGGGAAATTTACGTTGCAGTAACTTGCAAATGTGAATATTTGAACAGCTTCTTGGAGGAACAGAACTTCAATATACAATTGAATAGTATTTTCATATTGAAATGAACCCGATTAATTTCGGCTAACACTCGTCAGGGGTAATCGTCAGCAACTAGCAGTATCAAAATACACCAGCCAAGGCTGTATCAACGAAACGAGTTCGTGTATCTTCTAAAAATAGTACATTGAAACGCTCTCGTATTCGACATTTCGTGCTGGTGACGTCATATTTAGTGTTACGATTATTGATATACGCTGTTCTTTTGAATTCTCTACTAGTTGCTGACGATCAACCCTGACGAGTGTCAGCCGAAAATATTCGGGTTCATTTTATTAAGATAGCGGCGAGTTGATCACGACTTGTCGTTTTCATAATAACACATATTTCATGCATGCTGTGAATGGGCCCATTAAGGTTTTAAGGTTCCCGAAGTTGAAAATACTAACCGGTATAGAGCCACAGAACGGTCGGTCATATACAAAATAGCAGCAATACTTGATTTCAGATTCGATAACGCGAATCATTGTGCTCAGTCCTACACTGTTGCACACTGGCAAGCAATGGAACTTGGGCAAAATTAGCAAGCGAAAAATGAAGACTGACGAGTAAGATCAGGTGGTCGTGTCATTCAATACCAGGTTCTTCTGACAGAATGTCTAAAAAGTTTTATTTATATGTACTTCATCATTTTTGCAGCATGTAATTCTTCAGCCATTTTTTGCTTTCTCCTCTTCAATGCAATTTTCATATTTCTGCGCCGCTTTCATTTCGAAATATTTCAAATGTAGGTCATGCTTCTCCTTTGCCATTGCCAGTATATCATCTGAAATAAGTTGGTTGTACCCTTCAAAAGAATCCGGAAATCAAGTAATCAGCACGGAAAGTTTTTCCAGCTTTTGCAATTTTTTTTTATAGTATCCTGGATTTCGGAAGCTAGGAATCTTCATCGAATAACAAACCTTTGCTAGAATAGGGTTACCATGTTTTTGTGGCACTAAATCCGGAGACTCTTAAGCGCCGACTAGCAGATTTTAAAATGAGGTATGACACATTGTCTGTCAATATGACGTCGCATTAGCAAAGTTTTGCCTATCGACCAGTGGTGGTCTCGATAGGGTTTAAGAGCCAAGTTGAGTGTTGTAACCTGGACGGAAACAACACCATCAACACAGCAAAGACCTTGGGCCCACCACAGGGTAATCGATGCAACTTCATGACGGCTTACAATATGCATCTGGATGTTAAATTTTGTGAGTGTATTCTGTAAATAATATTGGTTCTTCCATCTACTACTATAGAATTTTGATCCATTCTTCGCCCACATGATCTAAGGTGGAGTTTTATGACTTGTAAAATGCAAGAAACGTCGTCGCACATCGTAAAGTCATGTTCATGCCATACCGATAAGACTATGGGGCTAAATGCCGGTCCGCACCAGCAGATTGCATATCCGAAGTTTTTCAACCTGTTA
Source organism: Botryllus schlosseri (assembly GCF_051294905.1). Classification (NCBI taxonomy): domain Eukaryota; kingdom Metazoa; phylum Chordata; class Ascidiacea; order Stolidobranchia; family Styelidae; genus Botryllus; species Botryllus schlosseri. The sequence goes on along the minus strand of NC_137247.1, from coordinate 20,964,210 downwards.
TTGTTGCGACTCCGTTTCTAATTTGACAATGCTCAAAATTTGATAAGCTGATAACTGAACAACGGTCAGCATCTTTGCCCAGACTTTCTCACGGCCTATTTTGGAAACTGATTACGTTCATCATCTTCGCGAACTCCATAATAAAGCCAAACCACCCAGGTTTAGAACCACTATCTTTGACCAAAGCATTTGATTGGCCACAACTCTAGGAATATACCGTCCTCATATAATTGCGATTATAATTAGACTTATTTCAGTCAATGATAGTTATTGGTATTCATTTTGATTGCATTTTTGCAAGGGCTGTGATCCTCATATTAAAATCAATGTGTGCGACAATAAACGACGCGCAGCGCGAAAAAAATCTTCAAGTAGCATGTAATCTGCCTGAAATAATATTGTTTCTGTTGATTTACGAGAAAAAGTTAAGCCTATATTTCACGCCATCGAAATTCCATCCATTTAGGCATATTTTAGAATTCCACCCAGGACGCAGTTCAATCGGTGAAATTCCGGACGTATGACAACCATATGCTAGAATGGAGTGGAATTCAGCCTATACACAATTGAGCACTAATTTGGTTTTAGTTTAATAAGTTACTTTAGTGACTTCACACTGCTTGATCTTGGAGCATTGTAAAAATGCTTTACAATCGTATTATATCTTGTATTTTACAATTATATTGTATCTGCTAGTCCTATCAAGGTAAGGTAGCCTAGTTAACATTTAACTCAGGTGGCACTGAATTTATTTTACGATGTCAAAATAACGGCAAAAACAATTCGGCGGCAAATGACGTAATGGAATTAGACTTACAGAAGTACGGCATGCGATAACATCTAGAAATGCCATAGGCTACCAGAAATCCTGAGCATTAATTTCCATTTCAACTACTGTTATGATATCGATAATTGTATTGACCTTGAAACGTAATCAACACGGTTTTCCTCGGCTTTTTCATAGACCTCTTGAAACTAGCCTATAGTTTGTGAACCACGCGAAACTATAACTTCATATTGGTAATTTATACATTAAAAGCTGTTCGACTGACTCTCATTAGTAGCGAACGTCAATAATGAGTCGAAAATACTGTCTACATCGAAATAACAAGTGTTTCATTATTCTCACAATTACGCATACAAATGCCATTTAAATAACAATCCGAACAAATGACCTCATAGATTACGCGCAGAGTGGCACCCCTCCTCGTTTGTGAGTAGCGTAACCCGACGAACGAGTAGCCAATACTAGCAGAGTAGCCTACGTGGCAGGGTTGTAATGACTCGAGTCCGTCCCGGGTCGCGTTTTTCTGATGACTCGACTTGACTCGAGTCATTTTCTCAAAATCTGGAAATGACTCGACTCGACTCGAGTCAATCTGTGTAGTGAGTCGACTTGGACTCGAGTCATTGCACATGACTCGAACCACAGACGGCCAAGACCGACATTTCGTTGTAATTTCGAAGAATAGTAAAGTAACCACACTAATTCGATTTCTTCAATTGGTACTGGTACTTGAAAATGCGAGCAGAAACTGCTAAAAGTGAGGATAATTAGTATATTATAAATGCGAACCATTCGATATCACCAAACAGAGTTACAAAAGTGGGTTTGCAAGACTTTAACTGGAAACTGAGCAGCCAACACAATGACTTGGAATCGGACTCAAGTCACAATACCATGACTCGGACTCGGCCCTCTGCTCGCTAACTTGAAATCGGACTTGACCCGGTGGTGAGTTGAAAATGACTGGACTTGACTCGAGTCAAAACTATAAAAGTGAGACTAACTTGTGAGTTGTGACCCAGAGTCTTAATTGTGACTTGGCTACAACCCTGGTACGTGAGAATTATTGTATACCCGAGTGCCTACAGTACACTAATCTGCTAATCGCAGACATAGTGGTGAAATAGCATATAGCGATTCGTTCCACAGCTTCAGCAACATTGGGTTGAGAGATCAATTCCCAACGAGGTTGACTATTTAGTTACTGCCTATGTCAGTGGTTCCCAACCGGGGAGGAATTCCCCCCTTGGGGGGAATTTTGCAATTTGCAGGGAGGAATTCCACTTTGCAATTGTAACGGATCTCACAAATTGTTCATGTCCGAACTGTCATGTAGCCTAGTCAACCAGTTATTATATCCGAACGTATGCTCCTTATGGCTGTTTTTTTTTAGCTGAAAGTATGTTCAAACTCTATTTGATATCTCTTTTTCACATCCAAATCCCCCCCCCCCTTTTTTTTAAACTAGTTTAGCTGTGCTTCAGTTCGCAAGACAATTTTGTAGACCAGCGACGGCCTATCAATCAAATATATCCTAAGCGAGCAAATGTCGTGCTGAATCTATCACAACAAGGCCTCTAGTGAAAGTATTTATCTTATCAAGTCAACATTTTCAGACAGTGACAGAATATTCCAAGGTCAACGATTCAAGTCAAAGAGATCGCTAGCCTTGCTTTATTTTTAGTGAACAGCTTCCCGATCGAAAAAAGACATATGTTAAACTTGGTACAATGTTGCTGAAACGTAATGGGTGTCCTAAATTTCAATGAGCTCCAGCAGGGAATCTGATCACGAGTATGTTATATATCAGGGCTGTAACCAAGTCACGAGGCTCCGAGTCACAAGTCAATCTCACTTTCGTAGTTTTGACTCGAGTCCTAGTCCAAGTCATTGTGTTGACTTCTCAGTTTCCAGTTGACGTCATGTTAAACCCACTTTTTATAACTCTGTTTGGTGATAGTGAATGATTTGGATTTATGATATAGCCTAACTAATTTTCCTCACTTCGAGCAGTTTCTTGTCGCATTTTCAAGTACCAGGACCAATAAACGAAATTCCAATAGGGTGGTCACTTTACTGTTTTTCAAAATTACAATGAAATGTCGTTCTTGGCCGTCTTATATTCTCGAATCGTATGGCTTGGCTCGAGTCAAATACACAGATTGTTTCGAGTCGAGTCGTTCCCGTATTTTGAGAAAATGACTCGAGTCTAGTCGAGTCATCAGAAAATGGTGACTCGAGTCAGACTCGAGTCTGGTCAACCCTGCTATATATGAAAGTACCAATATTATTAGTAGAATGCATACGAAAACTTGAGAAAAAAAATCGCGAGACCAGTAAATTTATACATGCTGATTTTTCGTAGCAGTTATATTAGCGATTGGTGCATGGTAAGCCGAAAACACAAATGGAAGTGTGGGGGTCTGTTGAGTCAAGCCTTCCAGAATTTGTTTGATTGGGACCAAGAACATTGTTTTTGTAGGTCTACAAAGTGTTGTTACAGCACTGCTAGAAAAAACGCCCGGTACCGCCTGTCTTATTTTCTCAGTCAACAGGTGTTTGCGCGGTAAAAATGACCTTTTTTAATCATCGGGCATATTTCTCCTAAGGGGGGAATTTTGGCTTAAATTTCTGCTAAGGGAGGTACGAGATGAAAAAGGTTGGGAACCACTGGCCTATGTCGTGAAGATTTCTCTAGGGTCCTCTTCACAATGCAATGAGAAGAGGTGTACAGGGTCAGGATTTTAGATTTTAACCGGAGAGGAATCCGGCAAGTTTTCTCAAATATGAATAGATCCGGATTATAATTTTATGCCCGAGTGCCGGATCCGGATCAGGATAGGATTCTAAATTTCTAGTGCATCAAAGTGTTTGTGTAGGCCTACTGCGCCTATATAAATTGCTGGAGAGTAAGATGAAGGTAGGCTATATCAGTCCGATATAAATTATGCAAGAGGCTCGATAACATTAGTAGGACTGAACAGAAAGATCGTCATGTTATATATAGAATATCATTAGTCTGCGACAACGCAAGCCCTAATCGCTACATTTGCGGTCAATTTATTTGTGACTTGACGATGGAGAGTCGGAGACTGAGTAAGACCAGGCTGCCCAATCGTTGAATGATTGGTTACTCGTACAGATCATATCAGCAGCAACGTAGTCGGCACCGATTACTTGCTGACTTGAAATTGACTCGTAAATTTTGCTTTGAGGTTCGAGTCAAGCCACATTTTTCAGAAGCCGAGACAAGTCAAGTCAGGTCAGTTTTTCAAAGTGACTCGAGTCAAGTCAAGTCATCTGAAAAAGTTGTCTCGAGTCATCCCAACACTGGTTCGCAGCAGTTCTATAGAGCAGCCTTCCGAAATTTTATGAGATCAGAGAATGCTGGTATATACTGCTTCCTGTGAATTACTATTTGCATGTTATCTAATACACCGAATTTTGATATCTTAGTAGCTCACGTGTTATTTTTCCGAAATATGCTATGGCAAAATATGGGCAAATATTCACATAGCCATTATACAGTATGTTGTTTGTTAACCAGGTTTAATTTTCGTTTTGCGGTTGTTTGTTTGAAAATTGAATTGCTATGTCATATTTACAAGTCATGAGACGACTACTGCTTTCAGGGCTGTAGAGTCGGTAACATTTGATCAAAATCCCCATAAGAAAAAGTAACCCGGTGAAATTGACTATACCTATTCACAGAAACAAACAACATCTATCGTCTATTACATTTTAGTCGCATCTCTCCGCTCTGCTTTCTGCTCGCTGATACAAATTTCCACCCTGTTTCAGTACGCGAATCATCTAACGCCGTGTTATCTCAAACTTTATCAGATCCCCCACCCCCCCCCCCCCCACCCCCCTTGATGATGGTAAAACATTTCGCGCTCCTCTTATCGTGACATCAAAAAATCTATAATAGAGTAAACAAATTGTTTGCAATCACAACGCATAGGGTGATTGCATGTATGGTTAGGATAATTGAAAGACCTCTCATATACGGAATTCGGACTATATACGGAGCAGTATATATGAGCTCGAGATGAACCTTTTCTGTTGAACAATTTGTCAATAATAATCATTTCAAAAGATACCACACACTCTTACCGAAAAGTTGTGTATTCGCACCAAAGGGCCGAAAAGGGTGGTACACAAAAACAGAACCTAACTCAGAATTATATCATAAATCCTACTTGCCTACCTGACTACCTTCCTACGTTCATACATGCTTGGATAATTTGGATTAATATGTCGTGATCGATTGATACCGCGGTATAAGTCCGCGATATATGGTTAGGTATGCCATGGGTGTATACTGTATATATACACATTCGTATACCAGAGGTGATACACCGGTATGGAAACACACTCTCTTTTTGCTACGAGTATAGCATATAAATATTTAAGCGATTATTGTGCCTGATCTCTTCTATATACTGTCTTGGGCTTGGCTCAAACTTGCCTCATCATAAGATAAATTAAAAATCTTGACGTAGAATGCGCTTACAGGAAGCGATTATCAAGACAAGCATCGTTAATCATAAGCATAATCGGCAGTGCTATTATTTTCATCAACTCAAACGCATAGTGTACCTTGTACAGTGTTCTAATTCCTAAAAGGGGCACTGCGCTCTAAATATAATGTGGTCTCAAATGTTGAAAGTGTGAAAAATATTAGCGGCTGCCATTTTTCTCACGAAGACACCCTATTCGAACTCGAAAGATTTCAGTAATCGTGAGTTCAGTCACATTACAGCCATGAACAAAGCGTCTGAAGTCGCAGCTCATTTTGAGCCACGCTACAACCCAATACGGCAGCGGCCGGTCAATACTAATCTCTTATCATACTCACCGTAAATCTTGGTAATTTCGCCCAAATGGCGTCGCTCAAATTTTCAATTTATCGTTAACTCTGGCTTCTCTTCATCATTCGAACAAAACTTTCGCCTTTTACTAAAGGAATTTTTTGGCTGTTATAAGGTAGTAGTAGAAGGGGTGATAACCTCGGCGCTCTGTAGCGCTGTGGTATTGAGGTTGAAGTGAGATGGCAGAGGATGATGTGGCAAAGGGTGCGGCCCTGCAAACATATGCGACGGTTACAACAGGACTCGATATTGTTGACAGAACGTGTGATCTTGGTTTGAAGTTCCGCAAGCTCCCAGAAGAAAAGGAATTATTGGAGGTTCTGAAAACAATTGGTGTCTCCATAAGGGTACTTGACGGAATTGTACAATTTCCGACAGGACAAATAGATCTGACCTTTGATGAAAGACGAAACGCCGTAGAGGCGAACCGAAGAATCAATGAGCTAAAAGCCGAAGGAATCTCCTTACCAGCTCACCGACTCTATGTCCGTGATAAGATGCCAGTCTACTTGAATTGGGTACCGATTCGAATGACAGACGAGTGCATAAGGAAATACTTTGAAGAACATCAAGGCCAGATCAGTGAGATAACGCACCAGAAAAACAAACTAGGAATCAAGAATGGAATCAGAAGAATCCTACTGAGTAGGGAAGCCCTAGAACAAAACCCGATCAAGAGCTACATTACGATCTGCTCGACAAGAATATATGTGAGATACTACGGGCAGACACAGACGTGTGGATATTGCAATGAGCCTGGACATCTGTACAGACAATGTCCAGCAAGAAACCCCCAAATAGAGGTTATGGTAAAAACCAAGAATGATGAAGACGTGGAACAACAAAGTTCTCACGAAAGTGAAGAGATAGGGAAGGATTCCCACGAACCTCCAGCACAAGAAACCTGCACCACACCCTCGCAGGAAGAAAATCGCCAGACCGAGACCAATCAAGCTGACAATCAAGACCGCGTCAAACAGCCAAGCATTACCTTAAAAGGTAATGAGCAGAACACGGAACGGGCGTCGCTCAACATGTCGAAACCAGATCCGAACACCAAGAACGCCAATAAAAGGAGTCGAGAAAGCGCCGAATCCGACGAAATTATATTACCCTCTAGAAAGGCCGTGAGCCTGTCGATTGCTGAACCAATGACATCGAGCTGCTGCTTAAGCTGCAAGAGGCCAATAACCTTGCCTGACGATCGAAACATCTACGATTGCCTGTACTGCGGCATGGAACACGTAGTGATACGCTCCTGTTGCGATAGAGAAATTAAATTTGTGATAACTGCAAAACAATTTTACGAGAGCAATAAGATCAAATGCCCGATGTGCAGCAGAGAAGGGATCATTGCGAAATGCTGCTACAACCTTTTAAAGAAAACGAGAATGAAAGGAAAAGGCGACTGTCCGGGTTGCAGCACGCAAGAAAGCAGAAGTCGAGATTTCTTTTCCTAACAAGAACAATGGATCGACTGACAGTGATAACGCTTAACGTAAACGGCCTAAATAACAGCACGAAGAGATCCCTGATATTTGATTATCTCAAGAAATCAAATGCAGATGTATGTTTTATGCAAGAAACCCACACCACCCTAGAAACAGAATTGATTTGGGAAAAAGAGTGGAGTGGCAGATCCTTTTGGAACTCGTACGATGAAAATTCTGCAGGCACTGAAATACTGCTGAGCCCGAGAAGGCCTGATATAAGAATAATCGGAACACATAAAGACCCAGAAGGCAGAATAATCAACATTGATACAATAATAGGAAACGTCAAGTTACAACTGACAAACATATATGCGCATACTGATAGCGCAAAGAAAAGACCACAATTCTATAGGATGGCCAGAAGCACGTTCAAATCATCAAATAAGATCATAGCCGGAGACTTCAACTCTGTTGAAGAACCAGAGATTGACAGGATCAACACGGTTCCGTTGAAAGACAAAAAAGATACGGAGGCCTTAAAAGAAAGCCTGAAAATAACGGGAGTGAAGGATGCCTTCAGAAATCTGTACCGAACCAAAAAAGAATTTACATACAAGTACAGTGGTGGGCAATCACGACTCGACCGAATATACGTGTCCGAATCAATCACCTTGAAATCGTGCGAGCATAGATCATGCCCATACTCCGACCACGATGCAGTCCTCCTGAAAACAGTAATACAAGAACGCGAAATCGGAGAAAAGATTTGGAAGAACAACACCATGATATATCAAGAAGACCACTTCCAAAATGAGCTGGCATCAAGATGGGAGAAATGGCAATCCTTACACCCTATCTTATGTCAAACGAAAGTAGAGTGGTGGATAGCGATAAAAGACAAAATCAAAACAATTGCGATAAAACAAGCGAATCGATTGAGAAAAGAGAAAGGCATCAAGCTCGAAACCGAGCTGGAGAATCTGAATAAAATAAGGAAAGAGATTGACCAAGGAAAACCCCTTCTGGATGAATACCGCCGCGCAAAAAAGAAAATTTGGAATCTGGAAGCTGAAAGCCTTCAAAAGCTTCAACTCCAAGCCAAAATTGAAAGCGAAAACTGCCTTGATAAAATACCGTCATTACTATTTGAGAAAATAAGGGAAAGAAGAGAGCCCGCATACATAAACGAGCTTGCGGACACAGACGGCAAGAAGACGACCGATCATGCCAAGAAACGAGTGATAGCAGCCAAGTTCTACCGAGATCTGTTCAAAAACAGACCGATCGATAAGAAATGCTCCGAGGACTTTCTCGCCCATGTCAATGCAACTCTATCCGACGAACAGGTCAGTGAACTAGACTCTGAAATTACCTTAGCAGAGGTCCAAATGGCGGTTTTCAGTCAACATAAGTGCCGTACGCCCGGACCAGACGGGCTTAGTGCGGAATTTTACCAATGGAATTGGGACACAATCAAATATGATTTGGTAGAAATCTTCAACGAACTGTATGGGGGAAATGAGATCAATCAGAAAATCCTTGAAGGCGTTGTAAAACTAATCCATAAAACGGGAGACAAATCCAATTTAAAAAATTATCGGCCAATCACGTTGCTGAACGTGGATTATAAAATCCTAAGTAAGATAATAACTCTTCGAATCCAGAAATTTCTTCCAAAAATCTCTCATGAACATCAATACGTCAATCGGCCCAACAAAATAGAGGATTTGAACCTTCTACTCAGAGAGATTTCCGAAAACATGAAAGAACGAAAGAAAGGGACAATTGTATCTGTTGACTTCAAGAAAGCCTACGATTCAATTTCGCACGAATTCATGCTGAGTGTATTAAAGAAAATAGGTTTTGGAACCAAAGCCCTAACGTACATTGGAAATGTGTACAAAAATAGCACAGCACGAATATCCGTCAATGGTCGAATCGGCGACACGATCGAAATAGGAAGAGGAATAAAACAAGGTGATCCTATTTCAATGATTTTATTTACCCTGACCACGGAACCTCTTCTCCAGGTACTGAATAAGAAAACCGCTGGATATAAATTGTCAGGAATGAGGAAAGAAATCCTAACACCAGCCTACGCCGATGACATCACCTTGACGACTTCGCGCAGAGCAGACGCCGAATACTGCATCGGAATCATCAAGAAATTCACGCGAGCAAGTAACCTGGAGATGAACGAGGAAAAAACGAAAGGGATACAATTTGGACCAGATGACAGCACACCAGGGTCTAACTTAAGGTGGGTTGACAACATAAAAATAATGGGGATTTCTATAACCAAAGGCAAAAACAAAAAACAATGGAGATCACTCTACGATGATGCCGCTGAAATATGTCGAAAAACCAAAGACCTGAAGATGAGGATTGACGAAAAGGTAATTGTGATTCGAACAAAAATACTCCCGAAATTTGTCTACCTAGGTATTATTGAACCGATGCCGCTCGAGATAAGAAGCAAGCTCAAAAAACTAATCATGAAGACGCTTTTCGACAACTACGCCAGAGTTGAATATGAAACGATCGTCAAAGACAAGATCGCAGGCGGACTTGACCTCTTAGACATCCCAACGAAGCTCGACCTACAGTTCATAAAACCGGCGATCAAGTTCTTAAAAACATCAGAGAGCGACAACAACGACTGGACAAAAAGGGTAGAACAACAGATTGCAATAACCTTTTCAAAGTTCTTAAATTACAGATTGAACAACGCGAGACCGCACGCCTTCAATCCACTTCAACATTGGAAATCTATGCTGCAAGTTATAGAAAACTACCAGATAACGAAAGAAGAGATACAAAAAGAAAGCCTAAGAGCAATTTACAAGAAGGTAATTGCTCGAAAAAGAAGCCGAGATCCAGCGCCCGTATGGGTGAACTGGAAGAATGTATTCAGCAACACGCTTAGACCCGCTGAACGAAACTTTAATTGGGAAGTTGGGCATAACACCCTATATACAAAAGACAGAATGTACGAAAGACTTGGCACGCACAGTTCGGAATGTGAATTCTGTAACACAGGTATCGAAAACATCAGACACCTCTTTGTCAGATGTCAAGTCACCAAAGCAATTATAACCCGACTACTACAAGCCTGGGATAAAGCGGCAAACGAATCTTCAACGCAGCCTTCAGAGAAGCTCATCGTAGGGCTTAATCTGCCTGACAGCCCCAAAGAAAATGCACTGCTTCAAATAATTACAATTTTCAAGCAAGCAGTATGGAGAATGCGAAACAGACGCGTGTACGAGGGAGTTCAGCCGAGTGTCTTCTGGCTGGAAAAGTCCATCACTTTACGAATACAAAACAAAATCAACCAACAGAAAGATATACTTGGACCGATCACCACTGCGACAATGGCGCAAATAAGACAAACCTTTCTAGAATCAACCTAAACGATTATGCTCCGTAATTTTCATCAAAATTTTAATTCACAATCAATATTGTGATCAAATGCTTTTGTAACACTATGTTGCATGATGATGTTAGTTCGCAAAAAGTTTAAGAAACGTCTCTCTATTTCCAATTATACGAAATATGCCTTTCCAAAGATTGAAACAACATTGAAGAGATTATAATAGGCCTGCTTGCATTTAATGAAGACATTCTTTCAAGTTTGTGCTGTATGTAATGTTTCCTTACGTTCAATAGTATGATGAAATATGTGTTGCATCATTTAGTCTTCATGATGATGTTAAATCTTACATCGTGTAAGAAACGCCTCTTTTTGATTTCAAATAAACGAAAGATGCCTTTTACTAAAGTTTTCCGTGGAGAGGAGCGCTCAATGAGTCTTTAAAACTTTTCTCGCCCAGGCGTGCTTGGGCTCATTCAAAATGCAAATCAAATAAGATGTCATGGTCGATTTTATGGCTGTCCTGCACCTCCACATTGAGCTCTTCGTATCAATACATATATTTATGAGACATTTTTGGAGGTACAGAACTTCAACATAAGATCAGAGGTGGTCAAAGTAGTCAAGGAAGCTACTCAAGTAGAGGTAGCGACGAAAAAATCTACTCGAGTACGAGTAGAAGTACTTCCTCAAGAAGCCACCCTAAGCTACTTGAAGTAGAAGTAGAATTGACTGACTTTAAATCTACTCAAGTAAGTAAGTAGTTTTGAAAACAGTCTTAATACGTTCGCATAATGGACTGTCAAAAGCTGCAAATTGAGCTATGCGGAAGGTGCAGAGAGCTTGATTCGTATTGATGCATCCCAGGAGGTACCAATTTTCGACAGAATAAGCATTTTTCCGCATCATGGGATGCAAATTATAGTATTGATATGAAAATGGCCCCAAGATTAGGCGAAGAGCAATACGGAGAAGTTGTATCGGATACGGTTTCAACACTTTGCGTGGTTAGTATACGTTAATAACAAATATTGAGGATCGTAAAATTTATATTTAGTGTAGCTTTATTTCGGAAAATAGAGGCATTAGTACACTTGCTTTTGTGCTTCAACATGTATGTTCTGCAGACATAACAACTGAAAGTAATTAGAACTCAATATATGATACTCGGAATTGTAAGTGACATAGAAATACAACTTCTTTAAAGCGGAAAATATCTTTCATGTCTTTTGTCCATAAATATTCAAAAGTGATCTGCTAAAACAGGTGTCATGTTAAAAAAAAACGGATTTTCCAGATTAGCAGGACACGTCATGGGCTGCTAGCTTACGATATGAGAGGTAATTGCTAGATTGCGAAACGGTAGTTTCAAAAGTTATGATGACGAGCCATATTCACTGTGATGAAATATTTGATATGGGCTACAGTGCGGAGTGAGCGGAACCAAGCAATTCGATACCTAAATTATATTCACTGATACTTTCGTGAAAACATGTTTGTGACTCTATAACTACTGTGCGCGAAGCGCAACAAAATTTCTGGTCTTTACTTGACTTTTAGGAATATCAAATGTTGGTTCTACGTGAAAACGGCCCCGAAATTCCTCAGACTATCTTTCGTATTGGGGGATTAAATTACTTCTACTTGACAAACTGAAAATAGCGAAAAGTAAGTAAGTAGATCACAAAACATTACGAAGTAGAAGTAGAGAAAATCAGATCTACTAGAGTAACCAGAAGTAGAGGAAAACTACTTGACTACGTCCTTCGTTACTAACCACCTCTGCGTAAGATTGATAGTGTACTCAATAAATTTAGGAATCAACATTGCGATTTGCTATCATCGTCTCACAGATTTGTTATAAGACGAAGTTGCATCCTATCTGTAAACGAATTACGAGAAGGCCCCGAGAAGGCCTGATATAAGAATAAGCGGAACACATAAAGACCCAGAAGGAAGAATACTCAACATTGATACAATAATAGGAAACGTCAAGTTACAACTGACAAACATATATGCGCATACTGACAGCGCAAAGAAAAGACCACAATTCTATAGGATGGCCAGAAGCACGTTCAAATCATCAAATAAGATCATAGCCGGAGACTTCAACTCAGTTGAAGAACCAGAGATTGACAGGATCAACACGGTTCCGTTGAAAGACAAAAAAGATACGGAGGCCTTAAAAGAAAGCCTGAAAATAACGGGAGTGAAGGATGCCTTCAGAAGTCTGTACCGAACCAAAAAAGAATTTACATACAAGTACAGTGGTGGGCAATCACGACTCGACCGAATATACGTGTCCGAATCCATCACCTTGAAATCGTGCGAGCATAGATCATGCCCATACTCCGACCACGATGCAGTCCTCCTGAAAACAGTAATACAAGAACGCGAAATCGGAGAAAAGATTTGGAAGAACAACACCATGATATATCAAGAAGACCACTTCCAAAATGAGCTGGCATCAAGATGGGAGAAATGGCAAACCTTACACCCTATTTTATGTCAAACGAAAGTAGAGTGGTGGATAGCGATAAAAGACAAAATCAAAACAATTGCGATAAAACAAGCGAATCGATTGAGAAAAGAGAAAGGCATTAAGCTCGAAACCGAGCTGGAGAATCTGAATAAAATAATTGAAGAGCTTCTTGGAGGTACAGAACTTCAATATACAATTAAATAGTATATTCATATTGAAATGAACCCGAATATTTTCGGCTGACACTCGTCAGGGGTAATCGTCAGCAACTAGTAGAGAATTGGAAAGAACATTGTATATCAACAATCGTATCACAAAATATGACGTCACCAGCATGAAATTTCGAATGAGAGAGCGTTCAATGTACTATTTTTAGGTGATACACGAACTCCTTTTGTTGACAGAGTTTTGGTTGGTGTATTTTGATAAAACAGACGTTTCAAATTTGTTGGTATTGCGCTTTTCAACTAATACGTCCAGAAATGATAATGAGTTATTGCGTTCTTTTTCTATTGTGAATTGCAAGGCCGGGTGAAGCGAGTTAATACCAACCAAAACTCTGTCAACAAAAGGAGTTCGTGTATCACCTAAAAATAGTACATTGAACGCTCTCTCATTCGAAATTTCATGCTGGTGACGTCATATTTTGTGATACGATTGTTGATATACAATGTTCTTTCCAATTCTCTACTAGTTGCTGACGATTACCCCTGACGAGTGTCAGCCGAAAATATTCGGGTTCATTTCAATATGAATATACTATTTAATTGAATAAAATAAGGAAAGAGATTGACCAAGGAAAACCCCTTCTGGATGAATACCGCCGCGCAAAAAAGAAAATTTGGAATCTGGAAGCTGAAAGCCTTCAAAAACTTCAACTCCAAGCCAAAATTGAAAGCGAAAACTGCCTTGACAAAATACCGTCATTACTATTTGAGAAAATAAGGGAAAGAAGAGAGCCCGCATACATAAACGAGCTTGTGGACACAGACGGCAAGAAGACGACCGATCATGCCAAGAAACGAGTGATAGCAGCCAAGTTCTACCGGGATCTATTCAAAAACAGACCGATCGATAAGAAATGCTCCGAGGACTTTCTTGCCCACGTCAATGCAACTCTATCCGACGAACAGGTCAGTGAACTAGACTCTGAAATTACCTTAGCAGAGGTCCAAATGGCGGTTTTTAGTCAACACAAGTGCCGTACGCCCGGACCAGACGGGCTTAGTGCGGAATTTTACCAATGGAATTGGGACACAATCAAATATGATTAGGTAGAAATTTTCAACGAACTGTATGGGGGAAATGAGATCAATCAGAAAATCCTTGAAGGCGTTGTAAAAGTAATACATAAAACGGGAGACAAATCCAATTTAAAAAATTATCGACCAATCACGTTGCTGAACGTGGATTATAAGATCCTAAGTAAGATAATAACTCTTCGAATCCAGAAATTTCTTCCAAAAATTTCTCATGAACATCAATACGTCAATCGGCCCAACAAAATAGAGGATTTGAACCTTCTACTCCGAGAGATTTCCGAAAACATGAAAGAACGAAAGAAAGGGACAATTGTATCTGTTGACTTCAAGAAAGCCTACGATTCAATTTCGCACGAATTCATGCTGAGTGTTTTAAAGAAAATGGGTTTTGGAACCAAAGCCCTAACGTACATTGGAAATGTGTACAAAAATAGCACAGCACGAATATCCGTCAATGGTCGAATCGGCGACACGATCGAAATAGGAAGAGGAATAAAACAAGGTGATCCTATTTCAATGATTTTATTTACCCTGACCACGGAACCTCTTCTCCAGGTACTGAATAAGAAAACCGCTGGATATAAATTGTCAGGGATGAGGAAAGAAATCCTAACACCAGCCTACGCCGATGACATCACCTTGACGACTTCGCGCAGAGCAGACGCCGAATACTGCATCGGAATCATCAAGAAATTCACGCGAGCAAGTAACCTGGAGATGAACGAGGAAAAAACGAAAGGGATACAATTTGGACCAGATGACAGCACACCAGGGTCTAACTTAAGGTGGGTTGACAACATAAAAATAATGGGGATTTCGTTAACCAAAGGCCAAAACAAAAAACCATGGAGATCACTCTACGATGATGCCGCTGAAATATGTCGAAAAACCAAAGACCTGAAGATGAGGGTCGACGAAAAGGTAATTGTGATTCGAACAAAAATACTCCCGAAATTTGTCTACCTAGGTATTATTGAACCGATGCCGCTCGAGATAAGAAGCAAGCTCAAAAAACTAATCATGAAGACGCTTTTCGACAACTACGCCAGAGTTGAATATGAAACGATCGTCAAAGACAAGATCGCAGGCGGACTTGACCTCTTAGACATCCCAACGAAGCTCGACCTACAGTTTATAAAACCGGCGATCAAGTTCTTAAAAACATCAGAGAGCGACAACAACGAATGGACAAAAAGGGTAGAACAACAGATTGCAATAACCTTTTCAAAGTTCTTAGATTACAGATTGAACAACGCGAGACCGCACGCCTTCGATCCGCTTCAACATTGGAAATCTATGCTGCAAGTTATAGAAAACTATCAGATAACGAAAGAAGAGATACAAAAAGAAAGCCTAAGAGCAATTTACAAGAAGGTAATTGCTCGAAAAAGAAGCCGAGATCCAGCACCCGTATGGGTGAACTGGAAGAATGTATTCAGCAACACGCTTAGACCCGCTGAACGAAACTTTAATTGGGAAGTTGGGCATAACACCCTATATACAAAAGACAGAATGTACGAAAGACTTGGCACGCACAGTTCGGAATGTGAATTCTGTAACACAGGCATCGAAAACACCAGACACCTCTTTATCAGATGTCAAGTCACCAAAGCAATTATAACCCGACTACTGCAAGCCTGGGATAAAGCGGCAAACGAATCTTCAACGCAGCCTTCAGAAAAGCTCATCGTAGGGCTGAATCTGCCTGACAGCCCAAAGAAAATGCACTGCTTCAAATAATTACAATTTTCAAGCAAGCAGTATGGAGAATGCGAAACAGACGCGTGTACGAGGGAGTTCAGCCGAGTGTCCTCTGGCTGGAAAAGTCCATCACTTTACGAATACAAAACAAAATCAACCAACAGAAAGATATACTTGGACCGATCACAACTGCAACACTGGCGCAAATAAGACGAACCTTTCTAGAATTAACCTAAACGATTATGATCCGAAATTTTCATCAAAATTCAATTTACAGTCAATATTATGATCAAATACTTTTGTAACACTATGTTTCATGATGATGTTAGTCCGCAAAAAGTTTAAGAAACGTCTCTTTATTTTCAATTTTACGAAAGATGCCTTTCCAAAGATTGAAACAACATTGACGAGATTATAATTGGCCCGCTTGCATTCAATGAAGACATTCTCTTAAGTTTGTGCTGTATGTAATGTTCCCTTACGCTCAATAGTATGATGAAATATGTGTTGCATCATTTAGTTTTCATGATAATGTTAAATCTTACATCGTGTAAGAAACGCCTCTTTTTGATTTCAAATAAACGAAAGATGCCTTTTACTAAAGTTTTCCGTGGAGAGGAGCGCTCAATGAGTCTTTAAAATTTTTCTCGCCCAGGCGTGCTTGGGCTCATTCAAAATGCAAATCAAATAAGATGTCATGGTCGATTTTATGGCTGTCCTGCACCTCCACATTGAGCTCTTCGTATCAATACATATATTTATGAGACATTTTTGGAGGTACAGAACATCAACATAAGATCAGAGGTGGTCAAAGTAGTCAAGGAAGCTACTCAAGTAGAGGTAGCGACGAAAAAATCTACTCGAGTACGAGTGGAAGTACTTCCTCAAGAAGCCACCCTAAGCTACTTGAAGTAGAAGTAGAATTGACTGACTTTAAATCTACTCAAGTAAGTAAGTAGTTTTGAAAACAGTCTTAATACGTTCGCATAATGGACTGTCAAAAGCTGCAAATTGAGCTATGTGGAAGGTGCAGAGAGCTTGATTCGTATTGATGCATCCCAGGAGGTACCAATTTTCGACAGAATAAGCATTTTTCCGCATCATGGGATGCAAATTATAGTATTGATATGAAAATGGCCCCAAGATTAGGCGAAGAGCAATACGGAGAAGTTGTATCGGATACGGTTTCAACACTTTGCGTGGTTAGTATACGTTAATAACAAATATTGAGGATCGTAAAATTTATATTTAGTGTAGCTTTATTTCGGAAAATAGAGGCATTACTACACTTGCTTTTGTGCTTCAACATGTATGTTCTGCAGACATAACAACTGAAAGTAATTAGAACTCAATATCTGATACTCGGAATTGTAAGTGACATAGAAATACAACTTCTTTAAAGCGGAAAATATCTTTCATGTCTTTTGTCCATAAATATTCAAAGGTGATCTGCTAAAACAGGTGTCATGTTAAAAAAAAAACGGATGTTCCAGATTAGCAGGACACGTCATGGGCTGCTAGCTTACGATATGAGAGGTAATTGCTAGATTGCGAAACGGTAGTTTCAAAAGTTATGATGAGCCATATTCACTGTGATGAAATATTTGATATGGGCTACAGTGCGGAGTGAGCGGAACCAAGCAATCCGATACCTAAATTATATTCACTGATACTTTCGTGAAAACATGTTTGTGACTCCATAACTACTGTGCGCGAAGCGCAACAAAATTTCTGGTCTTTACTTGACTTTTAGGAATATCAAATGTTGGTTCTACGTGAAAACGGCCCCGAAATTCCTCAGACTATCTTTCGTATTGGGGGATTAAATTACTTCTACTTGACAAACTGAAAATAGCGAAAAGTAAGTAAGTAGATCACAAAACATTACGAAGTAGAAGTAGAGAAAATCAGATCTACTTGAGTAACCAGAAGTAGAGGAAAACTACTTGACTACGTCCTTCGTTACTAACCACCTCTGCGTAAGATTGATAGTGTACTCAATAAATTTAGGAATCAACATTGCGATTTGCTATCATCGTCTCACAGATTTGTTATAAGACGAAGTTGCATCCTATCTGTAAACGAATTACGCGTTGAAAGGAAAGGAAAGAACGTAGTTTATTTTTGTCCTTGATGTTTTTGCGGCATATACACCGACTCATGATACACATACACACGATCTGCGCATATGCATACCATTAGTGCATGATGTGCATATGCCGCTGGACAAGGAAGTGCAGATATAGCCTTTACGGCTTTCTAAGTCATGCACCACCCAAGCAGGGAAGCCATGGATACCAGTGTTACTAATCAGGTCTTTGGTCTGACCCGGCCGGGAATCGAACCGACGACCTACCGATCAAGAAGCCGGACGCTTAACCATTACGCCATCTTGTCGGTCCATGCTTCCGTGCTTACTTCCAGTCCTGTTGCTTTACACATATAATGCCACTATTATATATATTTGGAGCTACATGGCACGATAAATATCGAACCCAATGCAACTTTTGGAATCGTTGTAGGCCATACTCGGGTATTACAAAGCCAACTATGGCGCTGTGTCCGACTCTGACTGTCCCACCAAAACGTACTTGGAATTTAGTGAATAAAACCTACTTTTGAATGAGCCGGAATTTTGTTTGCTATAAAGCCGTGTTTAATTCAGTTAGGCTCAATTTAGATTTTCAAAACACCACAAAATTATGATAAAATGCGAAGAGAGGGATAGATCGAAACGGCATGGAGTACTCGTTTAATCGAACACCCGCACCTCGGCCTGTGGCATACACGCTGAATGAAACGTAACAGAAGACAACATGAAACGGCAAACGATGAGATTTTGTCGGTTGGCGGGGTCGATATGTATAGTTATCTCGAGAGCAGACCAGTATTATATAGTAGAATCGGCTTGTATTTTGACTTGAATGTGTACAGGACACGCTATAAACTAGGGTTACCCTATTTTGGAAATGAGAAAAAAGGGACAGCTTTTCAAAATTTTTCGACCTACAATTACGGAGTAAAATCAGGACAAAATAGTAAATTTACCACGACTTTGTGGTTGGTTGACTAAAAAAAGGTCAACTTTCAGGCTCAGCTCCCGAAAAAGCCGCCGGAGCGTTACTTAAGTGTTTATTGACCCTATCTCACTCGAATTGTACCCTGTATTTAAACAAAACTCTCAAAAAAGAGGACAAAATCTCAAAAAAGATGACATTTGGGCGTCCTCCGAAGACACTCTCTAAAAGTCAAGAAAGAGGACAATTCCTTTTAAAAGAAGACGTATGGTGACTTCGGTATAAGCGCAGCAATAACTCGAAGTTACGTGAAAATACGAGCTTTTCAAACGCCGAGTGGTTCACTTTCATTATTCTGGTATTTGTGTCTGCATCAATGTCGTGCAGATGCCCTCACATGCCCAGCTGAGTCAATATACTAACATAGTAATTAATAGGGCAAGATTTTGCATCTTTTTTACAGATTCCGGGAGCTTCGTAAATACTCAGAATTTATGCCGTATGATGTTTTAAGCTGCTTGAAGAACTTTTACATTGCAAAGTTTGCCATTTTTTCATGTCACTTTTGACTGCAACTTTTATCCAGTATTGCGCAAAATGTGGAGGCGTGATTTAAAACACATGCTATAAACTATTGATATTTGATGTGCTCAACAAAGAGATAAGTGATTGATCAGCTGCATATCAACGTTATCTATGACGAAATGACTGGCAAGCTAGAAGTTCAAAACCGCAGCCAGGCACGACAGTGCCTCAGCTATATATAAATAGATCAATTGATTGATCCACTGTTGTTCAAATTTCCGGTATTTTCCCTTTGTCGGACGCCAATAGCGTAACTGATTTCGCCGATTTCTGCAGAACCTTATGATCCATCGTAAGGTTTGGTCAACGGTGGTCGGTGTGCATGTGCATGTGCATCCTTTCGAATGAAGACGTATGGGCATTCTTTCAAACTTTGCGGAACTGCGGTTTTTGCCGTGCCGTATCGTGACATGGGACGTGGAAAGAGATTGCGAATCATCTCCTGTAACGTTGGCAAATCCCCATGTGCGCTGCCTCCTGAAAAAGAAACAAAATTGCCGTACACAAGTTCGGCCTTTCAAGTTGATTTAACGTTTCACGGGGCAAAACGAATCCCATGAAAGATACTGACCACCAATGTTCCCTCTAAGCTACGGACGTGCGCAAATGAGCAGTGCTGAGACGGTCTCAGCGCACAGAAAATCTAAGTTGCGCACAAAAAATCCGAAGTGATTGCCTCTTTTTTTAGTCGTTACGCACCGTTGTCCAAGGGTCTGCGCAGTGAGGTGGTGAGTCTGCGCAGATTCGTCAAAAATTAGAGGAAACATGGCTGACCACTGAATGTATTCTTACGGCGGACAGATGTAATAAAATTATTGTTCATCGAATTGTTGTTCTCTTTTTCAACAGTAAACCTCAAAGAAGGGTGAAGATCATTTAATTTGGCCAGAGACTTGGTTAACCTCATTTACTGCCGTTCGCTCCTGAAGAGAGCTAGTCGAAAAGCTTCGAGTGGAATAAATTTGGCAACATGAACGTATTGTTTGCTGCAATATTGATATTCTAAATTACAGTACCGTGATTGCAAGAGGACGGGCCAGGCACAACACCAAAGGCCGTCTTCCTTGTAAATCAAGTAACGTCGTATATTTGATTCGATGCCGAAAAGGATGTACGAATACATGGTACGTTGGAGAGACCAGTCAACCTCTCCACAAGAGAGTAAATGGTCACCGGCATGATATCCCGAAAGGTAACAAATCAAAGCCTGTCGGTGATCATTTTCTTCCGCTGGACACTAGGAGAACGACATGACAATCAGCGTATTGGTCGGGAACATTGAAGACTCTACCCTCCGCAAGGCTACTGAGCAAAGATATATTGACAAATTTGATACTTTCCGAAAAGGGCTGAATATAGATAGAGGATATATGTTTCACTGCACCATGAATACTACACTTGATACCTTTTGTGCATGTGAATTACCATATAAACACTTTGTCGAATTCAATTTTAGGAACACAACTTACTGTATGCATTTCGAATATAAACTTGATATTATAGTGTCTGTGACGTCATAAAGTACGCGACTTTGGAATCTAAAAATCATCATTCCCTATGATGTAATTATGCATATGTTCAAATTGAAAATCTTTTTGCGTTGCTCTTTTTGCGTTAATTTCGCTTTAACGCCTGATGAAGGAGCGGCGATCCAAAAGCTCGTGTAACTAATAAAGTTCTATTCATTCGCAAGTGGACGTTAAATAGGGTGTGAAAGCTACCAAGCTCTTACGACTAAAACAAAGGGAGCGTAGAAATATGCTGTTCCAGTTCTCCGAAACTTCTAGGGTGCAAAGATTTTGCACCGCTGTCAGACGAATCTTTTGGTTCTGCTCTCCCATATATGTTGTATCTTTTTACACGCTTTCCTATCTTTTCCGAAGTCACGATATGAGGGTTCATGAGAATGGGCACTCGTTCTTGCAATTCTGACATTTTCTGGTGACACGACGCAAATTTCCCTCATGTGACGTGGAATTTCAATCGGACACGTCCTCGTTCAATTTTAATCAATCCTTTTTGGTCAGCTTCTTGTTCAATGAAGAACACGTAGTGTTGGTTACTTATATTGTCGTACAATGAAATTGGACACTGTGAGAAATAACATTTCGCTAAAAGAATTATTAATGTGGGAGATTACCTTGCTGTATTGTAACAGCAGAATCGCAACAACTACCAAGTGTGAGCTGGTTTATTGTCAAGGCAGGAACGCAAGTTCCTTTAACTGCTTCAGAAGCAAGGTATAGGCATATATACAAGTTTGCAGAATACCACGTCCATAACAACGAAGATAGGGCAACAATTAATTTTGCTGTGTAGCACAGGCCAAATCAATTAATCACAATAAATGAAATCCCGGCTCAAATATCATAAATGACGCTTACATGTAGAACAACGCCAATTCAACAGGTATGAGGTAATAGCCCAGGTAGCACGCCTACTTGGGTACCACAAGGTATCAAGGTGAGATGAATTGTGGTAACCAGCTGGGGAAACCAAGCGGGAACCGTACATTTTTGGCCCCATATTACAGAGGTATTTTCTGGGGGACCATGTGGGTAACCCACTTAGCTGGCAGCGAAGACAATATTACGACCCCGGTTCTTGTAGCAGTGTAAGTGGGCCGAGAAGTTGACATAGAGATGTGCTAGGCGATGTTAGGTAAACCCTACACGTTAGTTAACTTAACATTGTATACTGTACAGTACATACCTGGAACCTGCTACCTCCAATCACGCAAACCAATATATACGGTAATCTGAGTATATAATAACCTTTACGGTGGGTGAGTGAGGCCGTCATCACTGTGTTTAAGTGTAATCGTTGGGTTATATTTTCAACTGAACAAGACACACACAATGTACAATACGATAAGATAGAAAGCGATGTAATGAACAGATAGGAGGATGCCGACCGACGCGCAGTTGCCGTCTTTTAGACTGACATCTACCTCGGCTTAGAGTGCCCGCCGTCACAGTTACTCTCGATGTTCATCATTTTCGAGGCCAGGGCCCTTGCTAGCGATTTCCATAACTTGTGTGTGAGTGCATTCTTTCGTCGAGTCATTCTCGGGTCTCATGTCGCAGGAAGAGGAGCCTGGACAAACCTCCGACGGGAGTCGAACCGAGGCCGCCCGATTCTTAGGCGCTTATCGTCACCAGTACCCGAATTCAATTCATGTGGAGGTGGAATTCAATTTGGAAATGTCCCAGCGACCAGCATCGCAAATGAATAAATCGGAAACCGATTATAATATGACTTTACTAGATATAGATGAACAAACCTTGCCGTAGGAAAATATAAAAGAAGCATCTATTTCGGAAAACTACTCGGTCACATGTGGGAGCCGTATGAAAAGTCGACATTCTTCATTGGCGAAAATAACAAGTTCCAATTATTTGACCACAGAAATTTTACGAGTAAAATTAATCCTGAGTTAAAAATAATAGATACAGATAAGGGATATAAAGGTAATGGGATCTACGCAAGAAAATTATAACGCACGCTGTGAGGAATTGAGTACTCTAGCAACGGAAATTTAAGTTCACTTCAGTGTGACAAACGGTCAATTTTAAATAGTTCAAATCACATGGACGAGGTAAAGCATGGTAGGGGTTTTAATGTTCGAGGTTCGAGCAACCAACAGGGATAGCATAATAGCTAGAAAACTTTACTACATACGGAACCACCTTTATTATTCGATGAAATAAACCAAATAACATTAATGGAAAATAAGGTTGGTTCCTGTGTGGGTGATATATGGGAAATCTGAGCTCCTCTGTAAGTGGGTTTCTCATGTTTCAAGATGATTTGATATCAAAAACTCAACAAGTAAACCTTCCCCGAGTTCAAATTGATAGGTACAATTAGAAGAGACTTATTGCAATCTACCTGGGATTGGTATGGTATAACCGCGCATCTTTATGGATGGAAATCCCGCTTGGTTTCGATGTGGGTTACATGTTACTAACCCATTCCGATCATCCATCCCACCTAACCACTTAAATTCCACCTGGATACCAAGTGGGCGTGCTAGCTGGGAGCCTACCTTTCAATTTGGCACGAATGTACATTTTTACAATCATATTTCGAGCAATGAAGTAAAATTGTTCAATGATTTCAGAATCCGATAAAAACTACATAGCGGATATTCAGTTATGCCAGCAGGAAACAAATAAACATTTAGCATGTTATTCTCGGCGCTTTCTGCGTGCAGTGTATTTTATGCTGCTATACTGAAAGAAATTCGCTTGCCAAGTGGGCCAACATAAAATATACAATTATAGATATCAAGCTCCGATCTGCACACTCGTTGTATCCAAGGAGTCATTCACCTCTTTCATTTTCTTGAAACACCTGTTTGACTGGGGGAGTAGCCTATATACCAACCGATAACATCATTGCAAAATATTTCAGGTATATGATATACTTCCATATCAACACTCCGTCCAATGTACTGCGCAATATTTACCAGAGATAAATATTTAATACGAAAGCAATAAATATGGCGACCAGAGCTGTTACGACATATGCTTCTTTCCTCATCCTGACGTATATCGGCAAAGCCCACATTGACGTGGCTAGTTGTCCTTGCTTGTTCTCGTGCGGAAACGGTGCATCAGGGACCTCTTCCCCGAGAAAAGCGCACAAGGTTCCCCAGCCATCGCTGAAGTTAAAATGCAGCAATCTGTCTTTTCCGCATCGCTGTCAAATTTTTATACATTTTTTATGTTTCAACACTAACAACATAAATTTGGCGCAGGGTCAAGATTAAGTTAACCGTGTTGAAAATTTATTTTATGCAGATTTCAACCTATATCCGGATTTTGAAGCGATAGAGATATCGCCGATAGGATATATTCTGTCGATAAATCCGATATTTTCTGCCAATATCATAATGGAACATATCAACTAGAACAAGGGTTGAAACCTTTTTTGCTCATATACTACTATTATTAGTAAAAACATAACGAATGATCCATTAAAGTTTAACTGATCATGGTTGTCAATGACTTTCGCCCAGCCGATACGTGCTACTTGTCTCTGCTGATCAAATAGGTCATTACTCCGGTCTGCACCTTATATATCCTACCATGTAAGCTCTGCGACCGACTAAAATAGCGTCGTCATCCACTTGTTCGAAGCCCTGAGCTATACAGCTTCCAATTGGTGGCAATAGTTGAAAGATATATCAGATAGAAGCTTCTCTATTAGGTATTTACAGTTAAACGTAGGCCGAAAAAGAATTCAGGGAGTAGCCTAGCAAGCACAACGTTTCAATTTTTTGATCAGTTGCTACCATCGTTTAATTTTTTTCTATCTTCTTTATTTTAACTAAACATTTTTACAGCCCGACTGTTCGGAGTCAAGTGTACCTGTTTGATGCTGGTGTGATCAGACTAGATGACCTTCACGGTCTTATCGATCATTCCTATCTAATACCGAATACTGTGCATGCATATTTTCTGTACCATCATCACTGCCGTTTGTTATGTATTTTGGTTGGATGAAAATAAAGACTCTCTCTCACCAGGAAGTAAACTTTTCTGGTTCAGTATTGAAAACTCTATCGTTTCGGACGATTATAGCAGTGGTGCATCGTTCGATCTCTAAATTTATTTTCCATTCATGACCTTGCTGCATATTGCGCTGGAATTAGATATGTCTGGCATGATATGTCTGTATCTACATAATCAACGCATGTACGTTTGAGTTGTGCATGGATATGATGCAATTTTGTCATGTATGCTATATACAAAATACACACGACGCCTAAACGACACCCCCTGATATTCTATGCATGTGTACGCTGTAAGGAATCGTTTCAAGCATCGTGCCAGATAAACTAAGCGGATTTGTGACACGTGGTACAATAGAATATCTTCCGCTATGCGTTTATCGCCATATTACGGTAATATAAAATTTCGTGGTTCATAACTTAATTTGCCAGGATAAATCCAGAAGTTAGTACAAGCCCAACAATAACTCGAAGTAACGTGAAAATACAAGCTTTTCAAAGACCGAGTGTTTCACTTTCACTAGTCTGGTATTTGTGTCTGCATCAATGTCGTGTAGATGCCAAACGGAAAAGTACCCTCACAGGCCTGCCCTTGTCAATACATAAAGAGAGAGAGAGAGAGAGAGTTTATATTGCAATTTTTTGGAACTTTTGCTATTTTTCATGCTACTTTTTACCCCAACTTTTATCAAGTATTGCGCAAAATGTAAAGGCGTGATTTAAAAAACATGCTATCAAACTATTGATCTCTGATTTGCTCAACAAAGAGCGAAATGATGGATTAGCTGCATCTCAACCTTATCTATGACGCAATGGCTCGCACGCCAGAAGCTCAAAAACAACACCCAAGCACGACAGTGCCTCAACTATATATAAGAACATCACTTGATTTATCCACTGATGTTTAAATTTGATGTCTTTTTCCCCTTCGACGGACGCCAGAGCGAGACCGCGGATAATTACATTTTATTGCGGGGTCACCATTTCAGTCTATGGATTTTGTTAAAGTCGCCAACACTGAGTTTTGCTGCTATGCATTCGGTAAAGTTTGCACACCTAGGGGTTCTGGTGTGTAGTATTTGACTTGTTTTATAATTTGTCGCTTTGCTGTTTGGCTTTTTGCTGAAGATTAATTCCGCACTGTGTTATCTTCTTGCTGCGTACCGGCAAAACAGGTAATTTTCAGCGGCCGTCCGTGAAATGGGAAAGTACCAAATATGACAGCTCTGCAGGGGCAGATAGCGAAATGCTGTCATGTAAGTTTCGAACCTAAAGTACATAAAAATGTATCCATGATCGATTGAATAGCGAAGAAAGAAACGAAACAAGCAGAGAGCCTGCAAATTACACTTGTCGAGCATCTCGTACGCTGATATTTCTAAAAAATTACAAATGCAACTTTTCACTGCAATTTTTACTAAAATTAAATGCAGCTTTCCCACGATTTGTGTGCAACAAAAACTTTTCCTAGTCATTACAATCACTATGGTAGTGATAATACAAGATTAAAAGTAAGGCTGAGCACAATGCTTCGAGTATTAAATTTAATGATTCGAGACGAGTATAGTAAAAGACCATTTTTCGAGTGCTGAAATTATACGCTCTTCGCAGCTGAAATTTAATTTATCAACGAGAAGCAAAATTACGATACTATTTTCCACTCTGGTAGCGTAGCCTTGAAACCATGATTGGCCGTATCGCAGCGTACAGAACATAGTAAAACGCTAAGAACGTTGCTAGAATCATCACATTTCCGAAGTCATGATCATCCCACAGCATTGTTACAAAGTGCAATGGAATCGGTATGGTCGAAAAATAACAAATTTATCTTTAATGTGATGGATAACAGGCATAATATTGTTCTTGGTCGCATAATAGGTACATATATCTGAACTTTATCAAAATTAATTCAGTTATGACGTCATAGTCAGTGATACTCGAATACTCGACTCGACTCGAAGCCAAATACGTGATTCAGAATCGAATCACTCAGGTACTCGACTTTGCCCAGCCCTAATTAAAAGGAAACAAACTAATGTACAATTGTCTAGCCATATGCTATTGTTACTCACAGACAATACTCTGGCGTTGTGTTGGCGATAACGTTTGATCAGAACTTCCTGATTAGAGAAGTCGTACTTGCAAAAAATTCCCCATCCTTTCATACTGTGGACGACTCGTGCTGAAAATCGAAATAATCGTACAAAGTTTTAAATCAGATATCACAATCATCTTTTTGCGTTACATAGGCTTGTTCACGGTATGACTGATTAATCGATCGTGTATGTTGCCGCGCGGTACTTAGGACAGGTTTGGACTGGGCATATCTACTTTACGCGTTTCTGGTGCGACTTATAATTATATTACTAAGCGATGGACAAGATTCTGCATTTTTTGATGTAAATTTGGTGGGTAGGTCTATATGTATATTGGAGAAGTCTTTTTTGAGAAACTGCAAGTTTAATTAAACAAATGAGCAAATAATTCAGTGGTTCTTTACCGATGTTGACGGTAACTTCTGGGGTTCCGCCAGAAAATCTCGCGGGTTCCCTTAAGTTCATGCTCAACCCATACGTACAGGACCGGAACTGCCGCACTTCAACACCCCCCCCCCCCATTGGGGGGCGAGCTCGAAAGGGGACCAAAATTATTTCGTTAATTAACATGAATTATGAAGTATTTTTTTCAAAATTATGCAACTTTTTTCCGATTTAGTGTTTCCAAATATCTTTATTACTGGGTATTCTTAACCGAGAAAAAATACACATGATTTATAGAAATGGGCATTTCGGCGTCGGCCAGCACCGCACCACGACGCACCAGGACATTGGAGTTTTAGGCCATCTAACATGCGACTCCGAGAAGTGTGACAGAACGATCGGCAGCGAGAAGACCTTGGCAGAAATGGACTGACCTTACGCCGGCTGAAAACTTCGATACATAATACATAAATGTTTAATTATCCATAGGCGCTAGATGTCTGGGACATATTATTTGCCAGTGAAGAAATAAGAATTTGAAATCGAGTGCGTCTTTTAGTTTAGTTTACTTTTGAGCGATTATTTTCCAAGACACCTCACTCAGCTGGGCTCCTCATCGCTGGCTTCACTGCATATGCAGTGCCGTACCAGTGCCGCGCCAAAAAGTCGGCAATACAGACGAAGATATACGGGCGCATGAATAACGAGGGAGAACGATGGTGAAAGAGTGCGAGCGTGAAAAGTCGCCCGGAAGATGACGAAAAATCAAAGACAATGAAATGCTACAAATCCTACTGTCGTGGCGCACATGGCCTAACTAGGCCAAAAGCGCCACTGTTGTTGTGTCAATAAAACAAACAAACAAACCTCACTCAGCTCCATAAATCTGATAGAGAGAAGGTAAAATATGGATAGCAATGCATATGCAATTCCCGATCATATTGACCGATTCAATGATGAATTTTAGAAAATTATCACGTAAGCTGACTCACTAAACAGTATAACAAATCTCACTTATATGTAGCGACAAAACACGGAGCCTGATGGGGGTTGTGCAGCTGTGGATCATACCACTACGCTATCTGGCCACACATGTTGATGCATAGTTTTGTTTTGTTTTATTGGCACATCATTGGCACTTATCACAGCGAGCATTTGGTGTTTCCAGTGGATTCTTAGTACATGTTGATAACGACTGATAGAATTATTTTTGAACTAACCAAGTCGATCGAAGTGATGACGCAGACGTATTCCTGTGGGAGTTAATAGGTAACAAAATGTGACATCCAAGTTTTGTTCTGTTTAGGTATCTCCTTAGACATGCTTCGGTACCATGTAATCTCGTCCTTTCTTGTCGTGAGAATGACCTGTAAATTGAAATTCAGAGGTGTGATAGTAATTTGTTATTCGAAGTAGCCTTGCTGTCAACTAATAACATGTGACTTTGTCACAGCCTTGCGACGACCTGCAGACCATTTTATTCAAATCTCGTACCTTTGCGTTAGGGAATGCCTATAGGATATTTCTTCCCAGTAATAAAACGCGGGGGATCCGGTGACAACATCGATGTCTTTGTACATTTCGTATAATTGCTCTTTCCGGCTTCCGTACTTGAGTATAGTCTTCCATTCATTGTAGTGATTGTAGGCGTGATGGTCGAAATCGGCTACACTGTACCCCAATACGTCGAAACATTTATGAAGTGTCTTCGTTCCGCATTTGGACACGCTTGCTATGATTACTTTCATAGCGACTCGGTCTGATAATAATGGCTTTCAAATAAATCTACAGCGTTACTATTTAACGCCAATGAAAAGACAATATTTTTCATCAGACGTAATAGAGATGGAACAGGTAAGAATTTCATGTTCGAGGATTTTCCCATAGCATAAGTTCATGGCAATATCTGTGCAGTATTTTATCGCATGTTCTTGCATGGACGTGACATACAAAAGCTCATAATGTTCTGCTAGGAAGTAGCAGCAGTAGCACCGCAGTAGGTAGGCTAATATAGAAACACTCTTCCTTCCATCATAGCATTCAAATGTTGGTCGTATGCGAATGGTATCATTTGATTCCTCCGCAACTGTGTTCTCTAACACTTTTTACATGTCAAGTGCAAGCTGGAAGAATAACTGTTCTCTGCTTCTGTGTGGGGTTTTGAATTTTAAGCTATTAGGCCTGCTACCACATAACTGGCATGCCGTATCTCGTTTGTACTTCCGGCTGCGCTTCCATACTATTTCACAACATTTGTTTGATGAGAAACTCTCTCCGCTACCGTATCGTCGATGTTATTAACCATAGCATCGAATTCACCAATCACGATCGTCACTAACGAATACAGAGGCGAAGAGGCGTATACACTATATATGCCAAACGGATTTCCACGCAGATCTTTTGGCGCGCCTGAGGACAGCAATACCTCAATGGATATAATGACAGTCACCCGGAATTTAATTATAGTCCTAACAAACCGGGATAATAACCTCGGCGGCGGGAAATTTGATAACTGATAAAATTAGATCAACTTTACTTCTGAACTCACAAATTCATCCGTGTAACACAGTGGTTCTTAACTTTGCCTCCAGCGCCCCCCAAGGGGCGCTGGCGATTTTGAAGGGGGCGGAAACGCTCAGGGGGCAAAATGGGGGGCGCTGGGCTCAGGGGGGCGGTGTGGGGGCGCTGGAGAAAAAAGGCTTCGCATTAGATGATATGGTGGTAGGACATATCCTTAATGAGTCTTCAGAGCAAATTAACACCGAAAACTTCGTTATATATAGCCTACAAAAGACATATAGGTTTAATTGTCCATGGGCGCCTACATGACTGGCACCGAATGTTCCTGTCTTGGCAATCTGAACCCAGAATAGGAATCCCATCTGGCGGGGATAAATTATATGCCAGTGAAGAAATACCAATTTGAAATCGTGTGCGTCTTTTAGTTTAGTACGATTGGGCGACAGGGATATCTAAAACTAGATTTTCCTGTTGGGCGATATCCCTGTTGGGCGATTCTATATTTTTTGATATATAGCAGACAGGACATCACGAAATAACATCATGCAACGAAGTCATACCAACGGGTTCGCCCGCCCGAATATGTTTAAATATTAGTTACAGCTTTCAAGACACCTCACAATGTTTGCTCTGCGTTTTGATGAGTCTGCGCACACTCAACAACTCACTGCGCAGGCCCCAGGACAACAGTGCGTAACGACTAAAAAGGTCATAACTTCGGATTTGTTGTGCGCAACGTAGATTTTCTGTTCGCAAAGACCGTGTCAGCACTGCGTACGTGCGCAGCTTAGAGGGAACATTGCACCTCGATCAGCTCTACCGGTAAATCTGGTAACGTGAGCAGAGAGGACAAGGAATTGATAGCAATATATATGCAATTCCCGATCTTACTGACCGATTTTATCATGAATTAACGTAAGTTTTCGCGCTTCGCACTGGCTCGCTAAACAGTACAGCTGATTTCATGGCAAAAGCGAAAAACGTGATGGGGGGCGGTCGGTTTATCACCTGGCGAAGTGCCGTTTCGTTCCTGCCAACGGGTATACGCCCGAAGATGTATAATCATTATTGAGGGGTCCTACCTTTTCAATCACACATCACTCAGCTCTACCGGTAAATCTGTTTACGTGAGAAGAGAGGGCATAAAAATTGATATCAATATACATGCAATTCCCGATTATATTGACCAATTCAATCATTAATTATTGAAACTTTTCGCGTCTATGAGCATAGCTGACTCAGTAAATGGACAGTGGACACCAGAGTTGGATCAATTGTAATTTGTAATTGTAATTGACTGTAATTAATTACATTTTTCAATGTAATTGTAATGTAATTGTAATTGAAGCATTTTTGTTTTGTGTAATTGTAATTGTAATTGTAATTTGACAAAATTTTTGCTCAATTACAATTTCAATTACATTAAATTGCTATTGAGACCTGACAAGCACAACATAAAATAATTGACTTATAATGCATTCTCTTTAAATGTCGACAAGGAATTTGGTGGATCCATTCGCGGAAGCCCTTGACTGCGCCCTTGCGGGCGATTTTTTTAAAATTTTCACCGCTATGCTGGCCTCAGCTGCCATTGTATACAATTTTTAGATTACTAACCAACGGAAGGATTCGTAACACGTGACTCACGATTGAATACGCCGAGAAGCGAACTGCTGAGCCGGCTAAAAGCAGCAGAATTGATAGTCCCATAGCTGGCGATCCAAGTGTCGAAATTTGATATGTATGGTCCTAATCGAAAGCTATAGTGTCGCACTGATTCCGCAATAAAAGTATATTTCCAGGCAATGGTACCATCCCAAAATAGTCGTGATAGTCTGGGAATCGGCATTGTTCTGAACAATCGCTGGGCGCAATTGGTAATTGTTGTGGTCATGTTGCTGCTGCAGCGCTCTCACTTTTCAGAACAGTCGGCCTTAAACGGCTATTTTGGAGCAGTTACATTGCCCTGACGAGATTTTATTTTGTATTTTCGGAATTAGTACATCAATAGCTTACGATAAAGACCAGATGCATCAAATTTGGACGCATGGATCGTCAGCTCTAGGACTACAAAGTTTGCTGCTTTTAGCCGGCTCTGCAGTACGTTTGTCGGTTCATTCATCCGTGACTCACATCTTGCGCATCTATCCGTGGGTTGGCAATCTACAATACGATTTCAGATCGCGATGCTGCATCGTTACTTCGTCTGGCTAACTAACCAGACCACTGGATATTATATAACGCCTTATCTGACAAAGCACGGTTTTGTTTTTACTCCTCATCCTAATTCCGACGTCTCTCGATAAAAATAATATTATTTCTTTAATCATATACTATATACGCAAATCCAACACGTGCATATATTATAATACTTTTTCAACGACATACTGCACCCTATCCTTAATCCTAACCCATAGGAAATTAGGTAAATAACATTTTACATTTCCAATTACGTGAGCCATAATTATCGAGCATACAAAACACGCTTATATTACGTCACAATGACATCTTACATAGCATACTATGTACGCACATAAACCCATTTATTACTACACAATCTGAACTAGACTTGAATTGTTGTTAAATACGACGCTACGGTTGTCAAGGAGCACGGTTGAATTTATGATTATTCAATTACATGTTCAAAAGCAGCAATTGTAATTGTAATTGTAATGTAATTGAAGCATGCAAGGAGTAATTGTAATTGTAATTGTAATTTGATATTTTTAGCATGGAGTAATTGTAATTGTAATGTAATTGCAACATGCATGAAAGTAATTGTAATTGTAATTGTAATTGAACTGAAATAATGTAATTGATCCAACTCTGGTGGACACCCAATGTAGATGACTAGTATCAGCAAATAGCGGATAGCAGAATAGGGGTCTGGGGGCGAAGCCCCCCGGAAGTTTGGTTTATCACCCCAAGACCAACGTTTTTTTTTGGGGGGAGGGGCTGACAAAGTGCTGTTACGTCCCTGGTAACGAATTAATTGTACCTACGGGCACGCCCGAATATGTTTAATTATTATTACGTGCCCTTTATTTTCCCATACAACAGCTCACTCAGCGTTACTGGTAAATCTGATTTCGTGGGCTGAGAGGATAAAAAATTTATAGCGGCTTATATATGTATCTACCACCTATTCATTCTTGCATTATAGAAATTTTGGTACCTAGGGCGACCAGGCCACACAAACTTTGCTGACCATCGAAATCACGCTACGGGGATCTTGTGGGCGAAGCCCTCAGAATTTTGGTTTATCACGCTATGGGTGCACAGGCAATCGTTTTTAGGGGGTTGACGAAGTGATGTTACGACCCTCCCTCTTACTCATTGTCTTTATTACATTCCTTACAATATGAGGTTGGGGGGCGCTGGAGCACGATAATTTTTGAAAGGGGGCGCTGGAGGAAAAAAGGTTAAGAACCACTGGGTAACATAACGCTGCGCTCCGAGCCTACATTTAACGGCAGTGTCGGTACGCGACCTAACAATCGCAATGTTGATGGCTTTGTTTGTAATTGTAATTTGCAAGAGTGAACATCATTTCCAAAGGAGCTAATTTCTCGCTGTTGATTAAAAAGACTATGAGGATTTGAAAACTGGATTGTCACACAGGCGCCGCCACTTCTGCCGTTCTCTAGGATCAATCAACGTATTGAGCAAAACTGAATTCAGCCTTCAAGCCACGTGATATATAGGGCTGGGCAAAATCGAGTACCTGAGTGATACGATTCTGAATCACGTAATATGCTTCGAGTCGAGTAATCGAGTATCACCCATTATGACGTCATAACGGAATGCAACAGTCAAAGTTCAAATATGTACCGTTTATGCCATCACAAAGAATATAATGCCTGTTATCCATCTCATAAAATAAATGATACTTTGGTACTTTTTCGACCACACCTATTTCATTCCACTTGTATTGGTAGAAATGGATATTCATGACTGCCGACATGTGCTATGACCAGTCCAGTAACCTTCGGAGCTTTGTACTATATGTTTCGTATGCTACTGCTAACCAGTGTTGGGATCAAGTCACTACCTTCGAGTCACGAGTCATCTCGAGTCATTGCACATTTTGACTCGAGTCAAGTCAAGTCAATCGATTTTCAAAGGTGACTCGAGTCAAGTCAAGTCACTCGTTTTTTGGAGGTGACTCGAGTCAAGTCGAGTCAAGTCAAGTCAAGTCACGAGTCAAGTCACGATTCGAGTCAAATTGAATTTTCGAAGTATATGTGATGACCCAACTGTGTGACTGTGTGCTGACTGTGTGAAGGATAGATTAATTGGCCATTTATCCTAAATCAAATGACGATTATAAAGTTAAATATTCATTCAAAAAGGTGTTTTATCACTCACGCACACGTAGAACTGATAATAAAATACGTGAGTAACGTGAGCTACATGCTACAGTCTGATTTTATCAGCCAATATAAAGGCTCGAATATGAAGCCTCGAGAAGTCGAACAAATTAGTATGGTACAATAGGCACTACCGACCTACACCCCTGTGAGAATATAAAGGCATAAACTATATTCGTTCGATTTAAATCATACAAGAGTGTTGGTAACGGTGAGCACTGCGCAATGTAAGCACTAAGCTGCCTAAGAAACAGAGATACGATGCGATTAGATAAATCTACTGCTACTACGACAATGTAGGTGTGATGGTTTCGTAAGCGGTCAATTTATTTGTGATGTAACAATGGATGATCAGTGAAACTTATAATGATTGAAGACTAGTTGCTCTCGCAAGTGACACCGGCGTATCGCTGACAACCAAAACATACATAATATAGGGTTATTTAATCGACACCGTTTACTTAATGACTTGAAATTGACTCGTGAATTTTGCTCCGAGTCACGAGTCAATCCGCATTTCTGAGGCGTCGAGTCAAGTCAAGTCAAGTCATTTTTGCAAAGTGACTCGAGTCAAGTCAAGTCATACGAAAAAGGTGACTCGAGTCTGACTCGAGTCAAGTCATGACTCGAGTCATCCCAACACTGCTGCTAACCAAGGTTTCAGGGCTTCAACAGTGAAAATTAGTATCGAAACTATAATTATCGTTGATAAATTAACTTTCAGTGGCGTGCAGTGTATAATTTCAGTACTCGAAAAAATCGTCTTTTACTACTCGATTCGAATCATTAAAATTAATATTCGATTCAGACTCGAGTACTCGAACCATTATATGCCCAGTCCTAGTGATATGTCGGGTAAAGCGAATTCGAGGGGGGTATTGATTGCGGGCATGACGGCAATTTTGATTTGTCAAATGCAATAACTTCAAATCGATTTCTATGATTGATTGTTTACTATAGACTAGAATTATTTTTCTATAATTTCAAAATTTCGAATGAATATGAGAAATCAATGGTGGCCCCTTGCGAGAAGTAAATGGCACACTGCCACACTAGTTTGTCGAGATATCGTAGTGGTAATATCCACAGCTGCAATCGACTCAAGATCGACTCCAGAATTCCTGGCGTAGTGTTGGAGGTTTATCAAGTTGCTCCTCCACATCTCATCCGTGTAAGCGGTGTCTTATAAAAGCCTAAAAGTGGGCCGTGCTACAAGTAGGCACATAAAGAATAAAAATGAAGAGAATTGACCTGGTGTGAATGACCATAGCAGTCGACAAACACCATGAATACCACAAACAAGAACAATAACAACAACCCTGGTGTGCCGCGAACCACCAGTTGAGTACCACTAGCATAGGTATTTTGCCCAATAGGGTCAAAACGCTATGCAGTAGGGATGATGTCGACCTCAGAAAGGTTCAGGTTCGTGTGAACGCAAACGTGAACCTCGTGACGTCACGTGACGTCATATTGCTAATCCGAACCCTACATTTCAGTGATGTGATAGCCTATAACAATGTAAACGTCGACAAACGTCGCTAAATGTATCAACTGGGACAATCAAATCATATAATCCCATAAAATCAATATCTTTCGTCGCTTTGCCAACAATTTCGACAAGGACATGCAAGGGAATATAAGCTTACGATTTAACGGTCGAGGCCGGACCAGACAATGCATTTGGCGTCTGAGTATTGCTACGTTGATATTGCGCCGAGCGTAAAACGGGTACCCCGTACGCCAGCTAGATTTTTTACATCAGACATCGATATGAATTTCATTGATTGGTTGAATAAGCATCGTTCGCTGAGTACCAACATGTAGCGTATTTCGCTCTCGATATTGTGTGATTGCGGATCAAGCTCAGGTCAGGTCACGAAATATTCACAAACGGAAAGACGGATATTTCGAGCAAACATTTGTAACAAAGCAAGTAGAATTTTTGAGATTTTCAAGGTGCATGTTCGTTTAGTGTTGGTTTTTTTTATGCTGCCAGCGCCATGCATAGAGTGGCCCGCAGTGGAAATGCAATAAATTTCAACCAAAGAAGTTAAAATTGTAATATATGAAAAAGGTTCACAGTACAGAACCTACCAACGTTCGTTTGTGAACGTGAACCTCTAAATTTCAGACGTTCACACACACAGAACGTTCACACCATCCCTACTATGCTGCACTAAAATCTAGTAGTTTTATTTGTGTGAGTCAGCACGTATATAATGCTTCGAAACTTTTCCGAAGGAGGTCTTATTTCCGCTGAGAGGGTATATAAGTTGGTTGATATTCGGATTTTCGGAATCGGTGCGACAATAGCATTTGATAGACACCAGTTATTACGAATTCTGAGCTGTTTATGGTGAATTTCATTGTCGCTAGTGAGGCACGATCCGCCGGTGTCTCACCTTTCCATTCGCGTTGTATTTTGTAACAATAAATATGAACATTTGTGACATTATTTATGAACATCGTCGGTAAATATCAATAATCGTTGAAGGCTTTCATCCATTTTCTTTACTCATTTAGGCGGCAGGTGAGGCACTGCCTCACTTTCCTTCCCTGACCGCACCAAACTGGTCACAGTCCACTTGCAGGATAGTTAACGGTATCGCGTAACGGTATGACGACTACCATATCAGTCACTTTAAGCTGAACCCATAAGAGCTGTGCTCGTTGCTCAATCCTCATCAGGTAGAATCAGCGAGGGCTCGTGCCAGATTCGTTTCGATGTTTCCTGGTGATCCAACTCGACTGGAGTCGTTTGTTGAATATGGAAAATGGCTCTATATTCGACTGAAGTCACGTTGTGTATGGACCCGACTGGTATTCGAGTTTAATCGAGAGTCTTATGACTCGAAACATTCTATCAAGTCTTTATGCAGTCGATTCTCAGTTTTGGCCGAATTAAGACGAGAAACAGATAGGTCCAAATGATACAGAGATTATTCGTATTATGGAAATTCGCCAACGCACATAGCGTATTTCAAATTAATACTCTAGTATTACGTAATAAATGAATTGCAGCTCTGCTATACTGCAGTAATTGGCGCTGAAGTACACCGGAATTATATATTCAGGTCAGTTAGATGTTACAGTATTTAGACACAATATGGGTTTACAATAGTAGGCCTACAACAAAGTTGATACAGGGCTGTAGAGTCGTTACATTTTAACACCGACTCCAACTTCGAATCCGTGTGGCGAGATAGCGTAGTGATATAATCAACAGCTACAACACCCATGGGTTGCGGGTTGGGGTCCGACCGAGTTCGACTCAAAAATTCGTACTTGAGTGTTGGCGGTTTATCTAGGCATCTCCTTGCCATCTCATCCGTGACAGCAGCGTCATATAAAAGCCTACAAGTGAGGCGTTCTACATGTCGGCAGCTACGGAATAGAAAATTGGCCTGATTTAGATGACCATTGTAGCCTATAGTCGACAAACACCATGAATATCACAAACAACCAATCCTCGAAACCGACTACCGACATTTTAAATAGAATGAATTCAAGTCCGACTCCAGAGTGTTTGAACCAGGGATATCTAGAACTTCGGGATGGGACACGGTTTTAAGGGGCGACCGATAGCAGGCCGATGTCGATGCAACCATGTACCTAGAAAAAGTACTGAGAAAACATCCAGGACATGTGTTTTGTTCATGTTTATTATGAAACAACATAAAAATGATGACCAGGATGTCACAGTTGTGATGGTGACGTCAAAATGGGAAATCGAACACTGGCCTAGCATTTAGCAGAAGCCTTCGAGGTCAGTTTACGGATCTTGCGAAAATTTTTCTTCGGTGCCTCCTCAAGCATCGGTTTGCTATTCAAACGCTTGAGGTGATTCTTTGTAAAACAATTAAAAGCACTTTGCACAATAAGATTGAAGTTCGAATGACTAGATTTACACTCGACTTCCATTAGGCGACAAAGAACAGAAGAAGAAGACACAACATGACGCATTGCATCTAAGAAAACATTGCGCTGATTCATACAACACATCAGCTTTTTTAATGCATCTTCATCCGCTGAAACAGCTGAGAAATACTGCACAGCCAATAATGTAATAGCATAGCAAATTTCAGTCGGTTCAGCAAGTCCTCCACGATCTGCCATGAGAAATATTGTTTTATATTTCTCAGGAATGCCGCCCTGAAGATCTGGAGCATTATTAATACCGGATATAAGCATGCCTTTGCAGTCGTCACAATTCCTACGGCGAAAAATTGAGCGACCAATGTACCCACTAACGTAGAATACAACAGATGCATCAGTATCGTCCACATCATCCGTGTCAGCAGTTTGCATAAAGTCAGCAAGCCACTGGAAATCTTCGCGGTTTGCTGATGCATCTTCCTCGCCCGGTTCATAACTGGTGATTGCTCCGGACAGTCTGTCCTGTCGCAGCAGGCTTAGACACCGGATTTTCTTTTCCGCCAGCAGCAATTGCTTCACAGACATGAAGAAATTACCGCCATTGCTCTGGCGGTACATCCCAAATCGGGCTTCGATCGGGTCCGACATTATTTTTCCGGATAATAAATATTGCACATTGTGGTTTGCTTGAAGATACTCCGTCAACGATAGCACAGCCCCCATTGTCTGAATACAGGCCATGAATGTTTCATTGCTGAGACCAGCACGGCCCGATTTTTGCCAATCCTTGAAAATGTCTATGGCTCTTCTTAAATAGTTAACACCGGGATGATCTTCACCCATGCGCAGTGGCGTAAAAAATGAATTCCTCTTCCGCAGGGCTGAAACGAATATTTTGTTGCATTAGGTTGAAGTCAAATTACAGCGAGAAACGTGTATAATGTAACTTACCTTTACTTGGGCTTTTAACAGACATGATATTCCAAATGGTGAGGATGAATTCAACATATCGTGAAGTTTCCTTAAATTCTGGATGTCCATCCTCTGCGAAGTGTTTTAGTCCCAGTACCGTTGATTCGCTAAACACGCTCAAAGCGTGCTGGGGCGAAGTTCGAGCAATGCTGCTGGGGTCAAGAGATACTTTTTTGAGCTGATGTGCAACTTTCAATGTCTTGCCTTCTTCCAGAGCATAGAGGTTTTTGATATGGAGGAACTTTGCATGGCATGGCCCATCAAATATATCCTCATTGCCTTTAATAGGGGGATGCATCTGCTTCTTATTCACAAAATGGATGAAGATGTTTTTGAAATTGTGAGTAAAATCGAAAATCAGGAATAATATTTTTCCTGGTCGATGAGGATGTTCGATGCTGTGACAAAGTTCTCCATTACAGAGATCCATGAACAATTTCCGGTTACAGACATGATTGTCCGTTGATATTGCTATCACCAGTAGCATATCGTTGATCGTTTCCATTACTATATCAAACCATGTTCGCAGCGTCTTAGTGTCAAGTTTGTCAACCGGAATGAGACAAACCACATCCTTGTACTTCCCGAAAAGTGATTGCACCATGAATGTTAGAACTGTCTTGGCAGTATTCCCACTTTCCGTTAAACCAATGAAAGAACCACTTGTATATTCCACGCGCTGTGCTGTGTAAACCTCATCTATCATTAAGGTGACAATTTTTTCTTCTTTGGATAAGGATTTAGTCCTTTGCTTCAAATAACTCATATCAAGTTTGCCTGGCGTCACTGTCATATCTTCACATAGTCTACGCAGGTGGCGCACTGAAGGCAAAGCGAAAACGTTCAGCAGTTGTTTATAGAGAGCTGGACTGGTAAATTTCCACATGAAAGCAGTGGTTAGAAGGTCTGTAGAGTATCTCCGTGAAGTAGGGGTAACTTGACAGAGTGACAATTGCTCAATAACAAATCTGATCAGCATTGGGTTGAAATCTTCATATTTTGCAGACGACGCAGTCAGGTACTCCTCCAATACAGATATGGCCAATTCCATGCGGTTGAAATTATTGTCACCATTGGATAATGACTTGCATCTAGCAAGAACGTTGCTCAATTCGGATGTCTTCTGAACGTAACTTGCATTCAACAAGTCCTCATAATTGGAAGGCTGAACAGGGACACCCTTAATGAATGAATGAATCTTCATGTCCTTCGTTACTATCACAGAGGCTATGAGCACAGGTGGATGATGAATATCTTTTTCCAAAGTTATAAGATGGAACTGTAATGTCTCATCATCAGCAGAAAAGACATATCCTGCAGGGAGATGCTCATTCTGGAACTTCTCCTTCAAAGAGGGAAGATCAACCACGCATTCTCGTTGTATAAACTTATCATTGCATTCTGCTATGCGGACGTTTTCACTGGAGAGACGAGCAGATGAGCAGCAATTGCTGCTTCGAGGTCTCGGATTCGAGGTTGTTAGATAATTGGGCAAAGTTGGGAAAATATGAGGAACAGCAGTAGATCTGAGGCGTAATCTCGATAGTTTTACACAACCCCTACGTTTGATGCGCCTAGACTGCTTGTCACATGAAAAATGTTCGAAATCATCATCCGAAAAGTGAAGCCGGCAAACTCTTTGTGAACATGAAGCGGCCAAACCTTTTATTGGGATTGCTATAATCCACTTTTTCCGCATGATAGGATCACTTGGAAAGCTATGGAATGAAACAACAGTGCTGCTGATGCCTTCTGATTCATCTTTTGTCTTTGTGTAACCAGATCTGCATCCCGGAACGCAACATTTAAAACCCATTTTTATACTGTAGCATTTAAATTATAGTGCTGCAAGAAAATGTGGCAATGAACATTATCAGCACCATATAAGACTTCCCTGGTGATACCGGTAGCTGATCTAACATGACACGAATATTATACATATCAACTTCACAACACAAACCTATAGCTGTAGTGTAAATGGTACATGCACCTATGCAACTCACAAAGCTACACCAAAATCGCAGAAATTCTACAACTTGCAGGCATGTCCTTCACCTAAGACGGCTGACCGTGTATGAATAGACCTGAATCACCTGATCACATGTAAACAAAAGCGACAAAAGCACACACCGATCGCGGAAATCATACAAAGAACAAGCACTTCCTTCGCGTCTGACAGCTGAGCGCGTATGAGCGTCGGCCAGCTTCGGGTCACTGACGATGACGTCACGCGCTTCGTGTCCTATCCCGAAGTTCTAGATATCCCTGGTTTGAACGTATCGACTCCGGCTCCTACTCCGACTATTTTCCTCACAGAACTTATATTCCGACTCCAACAGTACTACTTCGAAGATTAGATGTCACAGTGACAGTTAAATGACTTTGATATAACCATTAGACATATACAAACATAATATTGATATGATGACATGCAAAATTCTTTCACAATTAGCCTATCATGGAACATGGAAGATGAACAAGCCACGAATACGCTAATATGTAAGAATCACCAAACATTATATATATCCCATCCCGTATAATTAAAATATGGATAAAAACAATAGAAGTGAAACTCTGGTCAGTGTTTTGTATGAACTAACAACTAATACTGAGATGTACCGATTTTCTCACTATATGCTGTAACGGTGTTTCTTGAACCTTTTAGAGCTCGTACACATTGAGCTGTCATGAAGTGTTTTCGTATCTCTTATCCAGAATCGAAAAAGCACATTGTGAAGCCACCCGGAAGGCTGGTCATGTGCCCACCTGCGTATATATCTGACTCCCATACTCTGTTAACTCAAAGCGTTCATGCGACGATTATGTCCAACCATATTCGCCGCGTTCACTTTCTTCAATCACCCGCTGCATAGGAGTAAATGACCGACGAATTATGTACAGAACGACAACATGATTACACAAAAGCTCAGGTATGATATACTTCCACGTCTACACTCGATTTAATGTACTGCATACGTATCAAAGAAAACGCTGTGCTAAGAAGGCAATTAGTATTGCGATAATTGCCATGAGAACGTATGCTTCTCTCCTCATCCTGGCATATACAGGCAAATCCCACATCGACGTTGCTAGTTGCCCATGTTTGTTCTCGTGCGGAAAGGGTTCGTCCGGAATATCTTCACCAAGAAAAGTGCACAGGGTCTCCCAGCCATCACAGAAATTAAAATGCAGAAGTCTGTCTTGTCTGCATCGCTGAAAAATTTGCATACATGTATATCGCGAAACTAAAATATAAATTGGATGGGTTCGCGAATAATGGGATCTAAATTAAATATCATTTTGTGAAAGCCCGGCCGGTATCATGATATTTCATCGACACCGATAACGTCGAGTGAATACATTTTTTCCGATAAAAACTATATATTCAGCCGTTATCAAAATTAGACTTCAACTACTAGATCTTCTAACTCATGTAGTCTCAAACCAGAGTACGGGTAACAAAAGGGGTAACAAGCGAGCGACTTCATTTATTGTTGCCGCCATGCTTGTACATTGTCGTGTGACGTTACCCGCCGCATCTACAGTACTATAGTGAATGTATATTACTCCACTGTTGCATTTAGAACAAACTGTGTTTTAAAACAATTTGTTTAAAACAGTTACGGTTCCCAACGTGGCTAATATCGCCCCCGGGGGCGATTTGATGGTCTAGGGGAGCGTAAATGACGAAGGGGGCGATAGGTAGGCGGAAACGGACGAAGAGGGCGATAGGGGGCGAAAATAACGAAGGGGCGATAGGGGGCTATGGCGCGTTAAAACGGCTATATTGGAGTAAAGTCGGAGAAACGACCTTTTTTTTAGTCAACTCACGAAAATTTAGCTGTAAAAGTGTAATTTCGAGGTCGAGCCAAAAAGCTGACCCTTGCTTAGTCAACTCGCGGGTGATTACAGTTTGTATGCCCATTTTTAGGTTTCCAATATTTTGGGGGCGGTGATCGGTATGGAGTTTGAAAAGGGGGCGATGAGTCGAAAGTGGTTGGGAACCACTGAGTTGGATGATCTTCACGCAAAATTTCACTTCACTTAAATATTTAGTACAGTGGTTCCCAGCGTGGGCGATATCGCCCCCAGGGAGAAAATTGGCGGTCTGGGGGAGGCGAAAATAACGGGGGGCGAAAACGGACGAAGGGGGCGATAGGGGGCGAAAACAACGAAGGAGGCGATAGGGGGCGATGGCGCATTAAAACGGCTATATTTGAGTCAAGTCGGAGAAGTGACCCTTTTTTAGTCAACTTTCCGGTGATTACAGTGTGTATGCCCATTTTTCCATTCCCAATATTTGAGGGGCGATAATCGGCGTGAAGCTTGAAAAGGGGGCGATGAGTCGAAAAAGGTTGGGAAATAATGGTTTAAAACATGTTTTAAACAGTGTTTTAGACAAAGGCCTTTTTAAAAGAGGAATTGTTTTTCAAGCCGTGGAATTATGCCATAATTGCGTAAATACTTCCCAAAAGGCATGTTTTATGAGCCTACGGAAAAATACCACCCGATATAGCCGACGTATATCGATATGGGTTGGTTGGAAACTTCAAAATAGTCGGTTCAACAGCACTAGTACAGATATTTCGTCAAAGGAGCTATAGTTACCCTATATTTTCACTTGGCAATGTCAATCCGCTATGAAATCACAATTAAATATTCGTGACGTCATGGAGTTGAGAAAAGAAACAATGAGAAAAACAATAAAACATGTTTTAAACAAGGGCCTTGTTTTAAACACGTTCGTTTTAAATTGATTTTTGTTTTAGATGCAACCGTAGTTGCAATAATGAGAGTTACTGCCGCAATGTAGTCCAATGATTTCAGGTTCGGTCTACCAGAACCATTGTCACCTGCGTATTGGGAAGCCTACTGATTAGAGCTATTGCTATCCTATGTGCTTTGTTATGTAGCCTGCAACGATAAGAAGGCTTTCGTTTATGATACTAGTTTAGTATGTTAAGGTCATATCCAGCAATGTAGGAAACGTTTGGAGATTATTTTGCTCTCCCCTTCACTTACACGTTTGTTTTGTATGAGTAAGGTTTTACAAGCACGTGCAGCAATTGTATTGGAGACCAGATTTATTGCCAAACTTTTCGTAGAACATAATTTACGCGCATGCCATTCCAAAACACTTCCAAAAATTGATTTACTCGTGGAGTAGTGTCAAGTTCATCCATCGCAATGAAATGATTGTTGAAAGTTTAAATACAAAGGCTACTTTAATTACTTTTATCTTTCAATTGCATACATGACATGCTACATTATTTTTAAGCGCTTACGCCATACATACGTATAATTCGAAAGTGTATTATATGCATCTTACAAGAAGTTTGAGAACTTCTCGTGTATCCTACCATGAAGCGGGAATTCCTATCAAAGTTACATAGTATAGTGGGTACAAGGAAACAATTGCACAATTGTGAAGTAATATGCTATCATCACTCACGGACAGCACTCCGGAGTTGTGTTCGCGATAACGTTTGATCAGAAGTTCCTGATTAGAGAAGTCGTACTTGCTGAAAAATCCCCACCCGTTCA
Source organism: Botryllus schlosseri (assembly GCF_051294905.1). NCBI lineage: Eukaryota > Metazoa > Chordata > Ascidiacea > Stolidobranchia > Styelidae > Botryllus > Botryllus schlosseri. The sequence goes on along the minus strand of NC_137247.1, from coordinate 20,919,413 downwards.
TGCTGTGGACGACTCGTACTGAAAATAGCGAAAGTGATGAATCCAAGCTCACTCTCAACTACACTTTTCACCCAGCATACTTGTTGATTGAGTGGTTGATTGATTGCGGTCGTGATTCAAATTGATATGCGATTATCAAACTTTCTATGGTGATATACTGACGAGTGGCTAGGGTTATGGCAAAATTTAAATATGACGAGAATCATATGTGTAGGCCTCTATTGTTGAAATACGGTAGGTTACCATATTTTATAAATTTGAAAAGAGGACACTTTTAAACAAAATTTCCGACTCATAATTCTGGAGTAAAATCCGGAAAAAATGCTACATTTTCCCCGACTTTCTGGTTGGTTGACTAAAGAAAAAGGTCATCACTTCGTTTCGACTCCCCAAAAACACGCTCTTTTACCATGCTATGCAGTCGGTTGACTAAAAAAAGGTCAACTTTCCGGCTCAGCTTCCGAAATAGCCGCCAGAGTATTGCCTGTAGCTCCCTCGGATTTTACCCTGTATTTAAACAAATCTCTCAAAAAAGAGAACAAAATCTCAAAAAAAGGACATTTGGACGTACTACGAGGGCACTTTTAAAAAATCCAAAAAAGAGGACAAATGCTCAAGAGGACGTATGGTAACCCGAGCTTACGGCAAACCACATGTCCGCATGAAAGAGGAACTCGTTTTCGTTTTCGTGAACTAACCCAGTCGATCGTAGTGATGTCGCAGCCGTATTCCCGTTGGAGTTAGTAGGTAACAGAATGTGACAATCCAAGGCTGGTGCAGTTTAGGTAACCCCTTGTAGATGCTTCGGTGCCAGGTGATCTCGTCCTTTCTTGTCGTAAAAATGACCTGGAAATTGAAATTAAATGCTAGTATAATAGTTTGTTATTTCAAGGCACCTTGCTGTGAGATGAGAATATCATCATATGAAGTATTACAAAGTAGGGTCGATACGAATCTCGGTACGCGTTCTTATTCGGCACGCGTACCCTTATTAGTTATACTGGTGATTTGAAGACGGATGTTCACGATAAAGCTTTTCGCATTGACTTGTCATTGTGCAAGAAACCAGAAAAGTTGACAGGAATGTTACAATCCTAGATAAGGCTGCTTGACTCATCATCGCGGTGACAAAAAATACATTCTGAGCCCCACAATCACCATATGCAATCATTCAACCCTTAGCGGTTGTAAAAATATGATGTAGCCTACTGCATTCGGTAATGTCAGAGGTGGCCAATGTAGTCCTTGATTGGTGGATAATCTGAGGATTATCAACGAAAAACTCCAATGACTCCGCTTCTACAAGTTGGAATTGGGTCAAATTTGTTTTGCATCGTCTCTGACGACAGCTCAACAATTTCATGGAGTTGACAGAAAAATTTGAAATTTTTTTTTTCAATTTTCCTGTTTAAATTAAAATTTTTAATTGGATCTACGGAGCCTTATACTTGTTAGAATTGAACCAAATTAGGTGTGCAGCGTTTTTAGGGTAACCTGACAATTTAATGACTGAATGGCTGGAATCCAGAAAAAAAAAAGTTATTTTTGAACAGCCCTAATGTGCATTCTTATTGTCTGGCCACTAGGAAAACACAATATTTCAAAGTTGACATCTATGATTCAATCCCTAACGTGCTTGTGATATTGCAACAATTCAATGTTTCTGTATTCTTCTTAATGTTTTTGTATTATTCAAGAAGACTGAGTGTTCAATCGTTACTGCGTCTAAGACGTTGCCTTTTTGGAGAATATCACATTTTAGGGTCGTTTCTGAGCTACCAATAGACATTTGCCATTCACTTGAGTTGTAAATCGGGATTCCTATGTCCCCCAGCAACCTAGGGTAACAGTATTACGGCAATACACAAATCTACCGAAGGTAGCCCTACTATGAAAACGCCGTTTCTCATTATCGACAGTGAAATATCTTCGCTCTCCTGCCAAGTATTGTTTTCTTAATTCGCAAGGATGCTAAAAGTTCCGAATATGTATTTTCCAAGTCCCAAAGCCCATGTCAGGTCATTTAACTTGTGTTGATGGACTGCTCTACGTTCTGAATCATCTTCGACTTCAAAATCTTCGTCATTGGGCCTGTCATCCCTGAGATCTTAATATTGATCCAAAATATCGATCTTATAGGAGTTTCAGGTTACACTGGATAAGCTGAATGGAGCATTGGAGCTATAACTGATAGTAAATGTAATGGTTATTTTGCTTGCCATATCCTGCGGTTCGCATCAAATATGTGTCTAAAATATCCTCGGATGATGGCATCCTCTAACCAAAAATGGGTGAAAGCATCGGTCTGGATCGATACCAGTACCTTTATTCCTAATAATTCAATAGATCCAATGGCTCTGTAACTTATTATATGATGAAAGCGTGGATTTCTATATGGCATTGAAAGCAATATGGCTAAATTCGTGAAAATTTGCAGATTTTTGACCTATGTCGTAGAGCCAAAACTTGACGTGATAAAAGAAATCCAGCAGCATTTTTGGAATCAGCAATTAGCCTAAAACAAGTGCAAAATCAAAGTTTTTTTTCAGTATGGTTGCCAGTGTGATTCGACATGCCACATCTATGACTTCATAATTGAAGATACAACTGTTGATATACAAAGGTTATTTGAATTCTCTACTAGTTGCTGATGATTACCCCTGAAAATATTTTGGTTTATTTCAATATGAATATAAAATTCGATTTTGAGATTGCGCTATTTCAAATTGGTAAATGCCACTCATATAATTCTTGCGATTTAGTTCGCTGCTTTCCTTCGTTTTCTTGTCGGCTATACACTAGCGTTATGACTTGAAAAAAATATTTGCCTGTAGCAGGAATTAATGAACATTTTGGTATAAATTATTAAAAGTATAATCTTTTTGTTCAAATCGAAAAAAATGTGCCGCACAAACTTACTTCAATTTTCGACACTGATCCAAATATATAGGAAGAAATACAATTCAATGGTATTCTTTGCTACATATTTGATCTTCAAATATATGTCCTTTTGCACTCCTGGTAAAGTTCATCCATTGATTTGACTTCCCTTTCTGTTACTATGTTAGTGCCAGGGACATCTACAACGGACATATCCGACTTCCAATGGCGTCTTAAGGCACTTAATCGATCATTACACTTGAACATGAAATAAACTATAGGAAGGCTGCATCTGGACACCTGTAAAGTGTAAGCTATATTATGAAATATAGCAATCTAGTGGTCAAAGATTATAGTTTTCTGACTTCTTGGCGCCACGTTTTGACGCCACGAAAAATGGCGGTACTTTTTCAGCTCTATTGGCCGATAACGATAATGCTTTCAAAGTGTAATATCGTCTCGCTGTTATCGGCTCGTCGATAATCGGTCGGGCCCTAGTATATTCCATCTTTAGACATCTGATTAGAACACGAGGCTTCCTGCCACGCATTTGCGATAAATAAGCAAGCATGACATCTCCAGAGTTACTCGCCATATATGGCAGGGGTTCTCAACTTCCGTTGCATAACGGGCCGCATTTTAACAGAAAAAAACGCTGCGGGCCGCAGAACATTATTACCGTGTATTTATGGGCTATATACTAATAAATTCAGGCTACTGTAGCCTATTTACCAGTCGTATACGAGCATTTGGTACATTTTTATGCATTGTAAGGCATTAATGGACAGCGTTCGATAATTTGCAGTTAGTCTTTTTTGTGAAAATCTGTTTCTTGCAGCGGCGCAAGTAATAGAGCGTGCAATGCACTCGTTGCCAATTCGGTGTATGCTATGCACCTTCAAACTAACACTTGCACCAAAAAATCGAACAGTATACATGAGCGAGAAAGTTTAAAATTACGGTTACTTTTTCGTGACAGAGGCCATTATCACTTTGATCTCTCAGTGATATGAGAAGAAGTCAGGCATTCGGGGTCATTTATGAACAAACCAATCAACCATTCTCCTTTCCTTCCATGGCTGGAGTCCTGCACCAATAGTTACAGAAGTGAGCTTGGTCAAGTTGATGGTTTGCGCTGGTCCCCTCCCCACGTTTGCCCTTCCAGAATTTCCTCTACAAACATGTCCACTCTGATATAATGCACCTAGATAATTAGCTATGCAACTTCTGTGTAGTCGGTGCATGGATCCGTCTAATGCAGTGGTTCACAACCTTTTTCGGTGTGAGGGCCAAATTTATAAATTCAGATTACGGTCGGGGCCGCACGAATACTAGAGCAATGAAACGGACCCAAATAGTTATCAAAATATGAAAATGACATTGTTCCGTACAATCGCTCGACGCCATTAGCGATTGTTATGGTCATTGTGTTGCCGCGCTCCCATTGTTCAGAACAATCGACCGTTGATGGCTATTTCGGAGTAGTTTTATTGCCCTGGCGAGATTTCAAAACTGTACACTGTTTACCGCTACTTATCTACTGCATTGGGTGTCAATTGAGTGAATCAGCTTTTCTCGCGTGATCGCGCTAAGCGCGAGAAATTTGTATGCCACCTATTTATGTTTGAAAGGGTGTAGGCTCCCTCAATAATAATTAAACATCTCCGGGGGTATACCTGTTGGCAGGAATGTAACAGCACTTCGTCAGCCCCCCGGGCTCCAATAGGGTGATAAACTGACCCGGCATCACGTTTTTCGCTTTTGCCACGAAATTAAAGTTGTATTGTTTAGTGAGCCAGCGCGAAGCGCGAATATTTCGATAATTCATGATAAAATTGGTGAATAAAGATCGGGAATTGCATGGTTGTCCTCTCTGCTCACGTAATCAGATTTACCGGTAGAGCTGAGTGAGAGGTGTCTTTGAAACTGTAGACCCGGAAAATTGAACATCGTCGGCGGGCGGACCCCTTGGTATGACTTCTTTACATGATGTTATTTCGTGACCTCCTGTCTGCTATATCAAAAAATGTAGAATTGCCAAAACCTACTAAACGGAAAGATCACACGATTTCATATTGGTATTTCTTCACTGGCATATAATTTTTTCCAGCGGGATGGTATTTGTCTTGTGAGATTGCCAAGACAGGAACATTCGGCGCCAGTCATTTAGGTGCCTATGGGGACAATTAAACCTATATGTATTTTGTATATATAACAAAGTTTTGGTCAGCATAAAAGCAGTCCTTTGCGGCCAAGGTTTTCTCGTTGTCGATCGTTCTGGCACACTTTTTGGAGTCGCATGTTACATGGCGTAAAGCTTTATATGTCTTGGTGTGTTGTGGTGCGGTAATGGCCAACGCCGACATGTCTATTTCTTTAAATCTTGCTTAAGGGGAAGAGTACCCATTAATCAAGATATGTGGCGAATCTAATTTTTGAAAAAGTTGCATATATATTCAAAAAATACTCTATAATTATGCTAATTCACAAAATAATTTTGTGCCCCCTTCGAGATCGGCGCGCCTCGATTGGGGGGTTTAGGGTGTGGCAGTTACGGCCCTGGCTATAGGACTACCAATTATGCTGCTTTGAGCTGGCTAAGCAGTACGCATCTCGGCGTATTCAACCGTGAGTCACGTGTTGCACATCTAGTTATCATTGGGTTACCATACGTCCTCTTTTAGGAGGATTTTTCCTCTTTTTTGATTTTTTTGAAAGTGTCCTCGGAGGACGCCCAAACGCCCTCTTTTTTGAGATTTTGTCTTCTTTTATGATAATTTTGGATGAATATATAGGGCCAAATTCGACTGATATACATTAAGTCAGCAATGTAGGAACTCTACGACGGCTATTTCGGGAGATGGACTGGAAAGTTGACCTATTTCAAGTCAACCACCTGTTAATGTGAAAGAAAAACTGTATTTTCCGGGAGTTGAGCCTCTTTTTCTTTTTTAGTCAAGCGACAACGAAGTGGGAAAAAATAACCATTTTTCAGGATTTTCCTCCGGTTTTGAAACTTATCAATAAATCGATTTTGTCATAAATCGATTTCGTACTATATTTTGGGGGCCGCGGTTGGGAATCAATGGTCTAATGCTAGGTGGCTAAAGTGAGTCTATACGCGGCAACGTGTTTCAGAACATGCGATAAAAGATCGACTGACATTGCTGTTACTCTTCTGGTCACGCTTGGATCAGATAACTGTAGCTTCGAAATCTCTCGTTTGATGTTGTCCTTGCTGCTAAGATTCGGAAACAGCGAATATTCGCCCTGTATGTTAATTTTTTTTATTGAAATCACACCTTTTCTAGCATATTTCTTGGATTTAGCGATATACCAAGCAATTTTGAACGATGCATCTGTAACGTCGTCGGCAATTTTAACAAGGCCTTCCCGGCTTGACACCTAGCTGGTAACGTTTTCTAAGATCAGGCGATATGTATAACTACATAAGAGACTGTCGTAGTATCATTTTAAGCTTCTACACTTCGTTACGACAACTGTTCTTCGACAAATATGACACATCGGTTTTTACTTTAAATCTGAGAAAGTATAGTCATTTTTGCACACAGAGCTACGAATCCAGTTTTTGCTCTTTAATTTCCCGTTCCTTGTTCTCGTTTCCGTTCAAACCATTTGCGGTGAGTGAAACACTCTTTAAAAGTGTAGGCTACTACGCATCTGGATTCTATTGAACAAGAGTCCAGCCGAATACCGATTCAAAACAGCAACAATCAATCGAGCATATACCAAGAAACCAGAGCACAACAAAGAATGAGTAATCAAACGAAACAGAGACTGTGCGATAAGAGAGCTAAGTCGCTAAATTAATATGTAACAATACTGTGCCAGTAATAATTGCGTTCATAATGAAAACCGTCGCGGGCCGCAAAATAAACGTCTGCGGGTTGAGAACTCCTGATCTATGGATTTCGAAGTACGCAATCATGGCCCTTGAGCTCCATCTCGTGTGGCGTGGAGATGGAAGTTTGGGCCATTTGATAAGTGGTAATCTACTATTTTCTTTGAAAGAGCGGCATGCTCTTTACATCTCATGGATAAACTTAAAATCATCCCTCCATCCTCGGTTTTCTAATATTTTCACCTGAAATTCTGGCTTGGTGAACTGTACCAAGTTTCCATAGTGTTTTACCACATCATCTCCAAATTTGTAGCTGAGAGTTGGATTTGTTGAAGACGTTGGCTTGTAGAACTCTGATATATGCCTTAAGACTCGATAATATGATGTCGGCAGCCAATATATTGTGGTTTATCAAAACCCTTGCTCCTCATTACATTTTGCAGTTTCACAATAACGCCATTACGCCGTCCAGTATCAGCAGATGCTGTGTCACATATGATATGACATTTTCAAATTTTCCTATGCATTATATTCCTCTAATCGGTTTTCCCAGACCGCTGAAAATACATTCACCCTTTCCAACACGTAGTTTGATCTGTGTCAGACAAATTGAAATTACACGATGTATACATTATATATCTAAAATCGAAATTAATAATTATTTATTAATTATTCAATTTTGACTGTAAACAAGGAACGCGATAGGATTGATTCAATCTTGGCATTCACAATTTACCATAATGCTATTATAAATCTTCTCAATTGGAATTGTATCAGTTAAATTCAAATCAGTCGCTATATATATCAGTGTTGGGATCAAGTCACTACCTTCGAGTCACGAGTCATTTCGAGTCATTGCACATTTTGACTCGAGTCAAGTCAAGTCAATCGATTTTCGAAGGTGACTCGAGTCAAGTCAAGTCACTCGATTTTCGGAGGTGACTCGAGTCAAGTCGAGTCAAGTCAAGTCAAGTCACGAGTCAAGTCACAATTCAAGTCAAGTTGCGTTTTCGAAGTATGAAGCATGATTATACGTCATTGCATTTTTCTAGCTGTCTGAATTACAGATTGAGTGGTCATTGATTCTGAGGCGATGAACGAATACAGACTTAAATATACACGCAATAAGGCGCCGTATCGCCCACATATACGTAGAACTGCCAGCTGAAATAGAGAATAGAGAAACGAATTGATAAGATACAATACATTACCCTTTTGCACATATTGATATGATACAATTCGATTCTGCGCCAATGGTTGAGGAGTATATAAACTATATCTATTAAAATTTCCAGGGATATCTAGACATCCATGTAAAATATCAATAAAACAAGAGGTTTGGTTAAGGTAAGAACAGAGAACAGCAATGGATATTTTGTTATTAAATGACTTTACTACTATAGTTTACGACAACGTAAGCTGTAAGCTTCGATCACTTCGTTTGTGGTCAATTTATTTGTGAGAGAACAATGAAGGCTCAGTAAAACGCACTATCAATAAATGATTGGTTGCTGCACGGGTTCCAGCAGCGCTTCGCGAACAATCCGAAGATATGCAAGATATGGTGATTTTTATCGACACCGATAACTGGATGACTTGAAATTGACTCGTGAATTTTGCTCCGAGTCACGAGTCGATCCACATTTTTGATACGTCGAGTCAAGTCAAGTCAAGTCATTTTGGCAAAGTGACTCGAGTCAAGTCAAGTCATACGAAAAAGGTGACTCGAGTCATCCCAACACTGATATATATTAGATAGTCTGTATCTACAAAAGAAAGCCTATCCTTCACACAGTGAAAACTGTAAATTTTTTGTGCGGGAGGTTTTTGTTTAAACAGTCTTAACATTTGTGAATTTTGAAATCAGGACACAAAATTTCGTCATTTGTGACTACAGGACACACAAAATGTTAACTTTTTTTTTATCAAGTCATAACCCTACTATACACGTGTTTTGATCGCTCAGATATCTTGTGGTAAACGGTATTGAGTGATTGACCCCCACCGAAGCACTGACACTAACTCACCGAGCCCCTGTGGTTCGATCGAACCAGGTTTAAGAACCCCTGTTCACATGCATCAAATGTATCGCTGTACATATAGCTATTGTAATATGAAGCCATGTGCTGTCGTGTTTGTACTACCGCTAATTTGATAAGCGGTAATGCTGATGTATAGGAGGGTGTGTGAAGCAAAATTCTACTTAGATTCATCTCCATCACGTCCTGCATACTCTTTTATAGACTCCTTACCTTTGCATTCGGGAATGCCTCAGCTATTTCTTCCCAGTAATAACACGCGGGAGACCCGATGACAATATCAAAATCTTTGTACATTTCGTGAAATTGCTCTTTGCGGCTTCCATACACCATTATACTCTTCCATTCATCGTAGTGATTGTAGGCGTGATGATCAAAATCGGCGACACTGTACCCCAATATTTCGAAGCATTTATGAAGTGTCTTGGTTCCACATTTAGACGTGCTTGCTATGATTACTTTCATGGCGACTCGTTCTGATAACAATGACTTTGAAATATTATCGTTGCGATAGTATAGCCTATGGGTCCAACTGATTGTTATAAAAACGACATTCCCATCGCACTACAATAAATGACTTGTTCAGATTTCATCTCTTGTCCCATCTCGAATATAAATTTTCGCAATCGCAGTATCAGAGGCAACGGTGATGGATAAAGTTACAACTTTCTGTTACACTATATTTCCCGTATAGGTTTCGGGGTCCTATTCGAATTAGGTTGTTGCATGGTATTGCGAGTACAAAGCAGTGTTGGGATCAAGTCACTACCTTCGAGTCACGAGTCATCTCGAGTCATTGCAGATTTTGACTCGAGTCAAGTCAAGTCAATCGATTTTCAAAGGTGACTCGAGTCAAGTCAAGTCACTCGTTTTTTGGAGGTGACTCGAGTCAAGTCGAGTCAAGTCAAGTCAAGTCACGAGTCAAGTCACAATTCAAGTCAAATTGAATTTTCGATGTATGAGTGATGATTCAAAGTCATTACACTTTGCTAGCTGTGTGAAAGACAGATTAATTGATCAATGCTGATCATTTATCTTGAATCAAATAACGAATATCTAGTTAAAGATACCTGCGAAAAGACGTTGTATCACTCACGCACACGTAGAACTGTTAATAAAATACGTGAGTAACTGTACAGTCACATGCTACAGTCAGTTATTATCAGCCAAAATATAGGACATAATCAACATCTATACATCCGTGAGTAAATAAACGCCCAAACTATATTTGTTTGATTTAAATCATACATAAAGGTTGGTAAAGGTGAGCACTGCGCAACGTAAGCATTGATCCGTCTAAGAAACAGAGACACATTGCTATTTAGAGTAATCTTCTTCTACTACTACTACTACTACTACGACAACGCAAGCTGTGATACTTTAGTTTGCGGTCTATTTATTTGTGATCTAACAATCGAGGATCAGTGTATCGTACGATCAGTGAATGACTGGCTGCTCTCACAAGTGACACCGGCGTATCTCGAACAATCCGAACATACACAAGATACAGTGATTTATTCGACACCGTTTACTTGATGACTAGAAATTGACTCGTAAATTTTGCTCCGAGTCACGAGTCAATGCGCATTTTTAAAGCTTCGAGTCAAGTCAAGTCAAGTCATTTTTCCAAAGTGACTCGAGTCAAGTCAAGTCATACGAAAAAGTTGACTCGAGTCTGACTCGAGTCAAGTCATGACTCGAGTCATCCCAACACTGGTACAAAGTCGTATAGAAAAGCATATAGTGTTGTGCTAGTGGCAGTGCTGTTGCTAAGATAGTATCACCGTAACATTCAAATATTAGTCCGTGCGACATTATATACACTGCAAATACTGCATATAACTATGGTACCCTGCATACATGTTGCGGGCAGCTTACAATCTCGCTCGAACCATTTCCTGGATTGCAATTTAGAAATTATGATTCATTCACTACACTTGAAACGTAAACACGCATTTATTGCTGGTAAGTTTTAAGTTACCTGAACCACCATCTTGCACGAAGTGCAGACACTAAGTGGTGATGCTCAAATATTGGGAACAAGACCTACAGCCTAAATAGCATCCGGTCATTTTAGTTCATTTATTTCCTTTCCACGCAACGAATGTATCCGCATCCACAGCTTTATTTCGAAATTGCACGTAGGCCTACTTCCTGCATGGACAATTTTTTCGAAGAAAAATTGATTTCTGCTGAGAAGGTATGAGGCCATTCGAAGGGATTGGTGCGGCGTATGTGTGACGGCTTGAACGGTGAATATTTTTTGCTGAAATTTAACGGTGTGAAGACTTTCGGAATTATTTGGAATGGTATATATTCATATTGAAATGAGCCCGAATATATTTGGCTGACACTCGTCAGGGGTAATCGTCAGTAACTAGTAGACTAGTATACTTTGATCAAAATTAATGGTAATTCGAATAGTTTAATTCAAACTATTATCTTATTTTGCGGAGACCTGGCAACAAATGGAGTACAAGTAACGTTTATTTGGATTCCCGCTCACACAGGAATACGCGGCAATGAAAGGGCGGATGAATTCACAAAACTGCCCGCTATAGCACACCTGAATCCATCGACGAAAACGAAATGGTTATGTCACTTACCGAAATGAAGTCACGCACCAATGGAATATGTATTGAGAAGTGGACGTCGGAATTCAACGACAGCGAGTGAGGCTCTACGTATACCCTCGTGCGTACGCACCATTCTCGTATATTCCCCATCCACGAAATTTTTCGCGGAGGGATTTGACAATTATATTGCGACTACCAACTATACACTGTAAATTGAACTCGCACCTTCATTGCATGAGTTGTCGCGGCAGTGGTCTCTGCGAAACCTGCAGCGTACCAGAAACTGTCGAACATTTTTTAAAGACGTGTCCTCGATACGATCACCAGAGACAATATTTAAAAAACGTAGCCGAAAGTAGCAGAGTGAGCTTTAACTTGGAATGTCCGTTAACTGATCCGTACATGGTTATTCCAGTCGCAGAATTTGTTTTATTATGTAGACATATCTGATTTACCAATAGCTCCCTCAGGTCTGGCGTACAAGATCTTAGTAGTCGAGCACCATAAAACCCCATATACATACACAATACACATACAACTCTTTTTATTGACACATCCTTGGCTTGTGTATTTTAATAAAAGTCAACTCCAAGGGACACAAATGAAGGTCATTAATTTAGCAACAAACTCATATGGATTGGGCCCGTTGCTGAATCCTCATTTGTCGACTTCCAGCAGAAACAGCCAGGGCTGTAATGGCTGGAGTCATACTTCACATCTGACTTGTCCTCGAGTCATTGTCATTACTCACAAGCTATGTCACTGAAGTTTCTTGAAAAATACATTTCAGCAATGATGTTACTTTGATGTGCTTCATACAAACTAAAACAGAGGGTGAAACGTGTACTGCTGCGTAACACGAGGGCAGGCCCGATGTAACTTCTTCACCTTTCCTGCCCTAAATCTTCACCGGTAGATCAGCGTTTGTCATCCGGTAGCCTATCACGCGATTCCCGTACGAGACGGCATAGATAGCAGTGAGTGTGTTCAAAACGTATCTATTTACATTGGTACCGTCTCTGCCCGCGTGATCTGATTTACTGCATATGCCACTACTCGTGACTGTAATGCCAGTACCCGTAAAGCATCCCAACTGCCTCAAGCGATACTAGATACCGTTCGCTCAAAATTGCGAAAACTGTTGGACACATTTCTGAAAAGGATGGGTTTTGTATTTATCATTATTATTTTCAGGATGCGGGCCTAAACAAAACGAGTGACGCTAAATCGCGCGATGGGCGTAAAAGGATCTACTTACCAAATAATTTTGCCCTTTCGAGCTTACCAAATCAGTTTGGAAATCTGGGAGGGGGGTTTTACGGTCCTCGTTACAGTAGGAGAGGCTAAATGAAATGGGTTCGATTTAAGCGAATTGGGGGACGGTAATTATTCCATTATGAGATATCATCACGAACACACATTGTAACATAGTTAAAATGACTGACTCTATAGTGTCAATGTCAGGCATTCCTGCCGGTGAATACGATGTCTTTAATTCATTATGGTGATCTCGTGTGGATCCCTTTTCCAAAAGCCATCTGACAGCGGAAATAAAACGAGAAAATAACTAGGAGTGTTCAATAGTCTGCGTTTCTACTCATGTACAAATAGAAGTGGCACTGTAGAATTCTACAAAATCGCAAGTAGAAGACAAAAGTATGAATCACAAAGACATGCCAAAACTACTTCAAGAGGGAATAGAAAAGGAAAAGTCTGAAAAATACTCAAAAAGTAGTTTAGAAAAATATATTTCCTGGACGGTCGCTCAGTTTTAGCAGCCAATGATAGAGGGTGCTTTTTAAATTACAAGATGTGTGTCGGCGACTAGCGCAAATTGACCAATGACGCTACAAAAATAAAGAGAATTTTCGAAAATATTTTTAGTACCCGTGATACAAGAGCTATTTCACGATGTTTCAGTAATAAACGTGATGCAAAGTTCTCCCAAAACTATACTTTGTGCTTTTCAAATTCCAAATTCCAAAAGTAGATTTGTCTAAAATATTGTACAAGTAGACAAAGATTGCTGAACGCCTAGCAAGATAGCTGCGGGTACCAATTTTCGAGTCTTTGGTATGACCCGGCCGGGGATCGAACCCACGACCTACCGATCGAGAAGCCGGATGCATAACCATCACAATATCTCGCTCGAAATCACGAAATATGACGTCACCAGCATGAAATTACGAATAAGAGAGCTTTCAGTGTACTGAGGGGCAACATACGGCCCGCGAAGGGATTTTAAGCGGCCCGCAGAGAGTTCTTACATGATAATGCGGCCCGGGGCAGGAGAAAGGTGGCCATGAAACTACGTGATCTGTTGTTTGCTTGTTTGTTTTGGGGTATTCATAGTGTTTTGTCGACTACTATGGTCATTTACACCAGGCCGATATTCTTGTTATTTTCCGTAACTGCTAACTTATAGCACGGCCCACCTCTAGGCTTTATAAGACACCGCTGACGTGGATGAGGTGGCGAGGAGGAGCCTAGGTAAACCTCCAACACTTGGGTATCGGAATTCGGAAGTCGACATCGGTCGGACTCGATTTAATATAATGTATATGTATCAAAGATAAAGCTGTGATACGAATGCAACTAGTATTGTGATAATTGCCATAACGAAATATGCTTCTTTTCTCATCCTGGTATATACAGGCAAAACCCACATCGACCAGGTCGACGGCGGCTTTTTCGGGAGCTGAGCCTGAAAGTTGACCTTTTTTTAGTCAACCAACCACAAAGTCGTGGTAAATTTACTATTTTGTCCTGATTTTACTCCATAATTGTAAGTCGAAAAATTTTGAAAAGCTGTCCCTTTTTTCTCATTTCCAAAATAGGGTAACCCTAGTTTATAGCGTGTCCTGTACACATTCAAGTCAAAATACAAGCCGATTCTACTATATAATACTGGTCTGCTCTCGAGATAACTATACATCATCATCATCATCATTGGTTTATTTGCAATTTTATCAGTTCAATACACCACAAAAAATGCGATACAATGAATAGACAGGAAGATGTCGAAGCGACTTGGATTTGTCAATGGAATCAGACACCCACCTTGGCCTAGGCGTAGTAAAGAGGAGGCATGCACACTGAATGAAAGTAAAGAATATAGTATAGAAAAAGAAAGCGACAAGAAATAGGGCGGCATGTCATGGGAAGCGAGATCGATAGGTCAGTCGTGGTCCGGTAATCTTGAGGATGGACTGTATTTATTTAGTAGTAATTGCTTGTATTTCGACTTGAATGTGGACATGCTCGTCGACTGTCGGATGGCCGGCGGGATGCTGTTCCACACATCAGGTCCGGCATATTTGATAGAGCGATGATCTTTCCGGTCGATCATATGATATTTGGACGACGTGGACGCGCGTGTGTTGTACTTGTGCGCTTTTGATTCAGAGGTAAAGAAGTCATTGAAATATTCGGGGCAACGACCGCAGTGAAACTGATACATAAACTTGGCAATCAGTGCAATACAAATAAGCTATAATATATAGCCAGAGACGCAACACTAAAGAAATACACGGAGAGAACAGAGTCGGTCCTTTTACCGACAAAGAATCGGTTGCTCGAGTTTTATTATAGTCGATTCGAGAACCTTTAAATGGAACAGACTACGTCCACGAGCAAGAAATTTGTTATCGTTATACGATTTTGCACACTCTGGATGCGTAAGAAGGTGCTGACCTATTGCAGAGTTACATGCCATGGTCTGTTCATAGTCGCGCAAGAAAGGGTTACTGGTCTGCGATTGACTGTCTGAAATAGCATTGACGTCAGGTTTTCTAATCTGCTCGGGCACATGTTGGTTGATTCTTTGTTGCAAACGAAGTGAAGTACGACCCACATACGACTGTCGCAGTGGCACGCATAATTGTAAATAATACTACTCTGTTTTGTGGCAGATAGTACATCCTTCTGTGTTGCAGGAAAGAGGGATTTTGTGGGGAAAACAATACTAGATTGTACCCACATGAAACATTGACTGACAGACGACATGATTTGCTTCTCAAATCTACCAGAAACTTTACCAATCCATGGTAAATGTAAATAGACTGGACATTTACTGGGTCCAATGAATTTAGTGGCTCTGAAGTCAATTAGTCTTTTGTCAATGGTGGACTTCACAATGTGATCAGGGTATCCATTAGACTGGAAGATTTTCCGTGTGAAATCTAATTCAGATTCAAGTTCCGACCTACTACAAATCATTAGAGCCCTGTGAACAAGCGTTCGTATCAGATTAGTTTTGCGCTTTGTCCGACAAAAGGAATTCCAAGCGATATATTGGCCAGTGAAAGTGGCTTTCCGAAAGGCTGACGTTAGGAATCTCTCATTGAACTTTTTTACGAAGACATCAAGGAATGCAAGAGAATTGTTATGCTCCTTTCCATAGTAAATTTGAGCGACGGATGAAGCTGATTTAAATGCCTCAAAAATATATCACATTCCGATTCGTTGTTAAAGACCACGAAGGTGTCATCAACGTACCGATGGTACATAAGTGGTTTATCAATGTTCCGAAATAAATTTTGCCCGTCATAACCTACGAAAATATTAGCAAGTATAGGACCAAGAGGTGATCCCATAGCTACTCCATCGGTCTGTTTGTATATAATTTCATTGAAGCTAAATTCCACGTTACATGTTGCCATGCGCATTAGTTTGACGAACATGTCTCTCGAAAATGGCGGGGATCGCAAAGAACCACCGTATAACTCATTGGCACAGATTTGTATGGTCTCTTCGACTGGGACGTTGGTAAAGAGACTTGAGATGTCGTAAGAGCACATAAAAAGTTTAGCAGGATCGAGCTTAGAACTTCTTATGGTATCAGCAAACGTGAACGAGTCACGAATGCAATGGATACCATAAAGAGAAGTTACTGGATCAAGAAAGCGTGCAATCCAGTTAGCGAGTTTGTGATATGACGAACCAACCATTGAGAGTATTGGACGCAATGGCACATTAGATTTATGCGTACCATACAAGCGCGGGCGCATGGATCCTACTGGTCTAGCTTGATCGTAGTCCGTAGATAATATTTTCCCTGCTTTCTTTAGTGTCAGAAGTAATCGCTGCATTCTTGCTTCGATCGCGCTGGTGTTGTCATTATCAGCTGCTGGTTCAATAGCAATGAACTTTGATGTGCCGTTCAGAATGCTCTCCATCTTGCCAATGTAATCAGATTTATTCATAATTACAATCCCGGAACCTTTGTCGGGTTTCGTGATGTGAATCGATTTCTTGGACTTCAGGGATCTTATGGTCTCGTAGCAATCCTTGGACATAATAAAGTCACTCTTATCAATCGGGGTTCCACAGAAACCATGAGCTAGGCTACTCAACTTTACTTTGAGAGCTGCCAGTTTCTCAGCATGCTGTTTCGCCCGACTTTCGTCATCAAACTTCCGTTCATGATGATATAATTGTCCCAGCAATTCTTCAAATTCAGCAAAAACCCGGTCGTGTTTAATATTAGTGGGTGGAACACTAAAGTCAAGTCCAAGTGATAAAGCAAATTCTTCATCATCACTCAATATATGGTCGGATAAATTAGTGATAATGTTCTTTTCGGAGATAGTTTTGTTGCCATACCGACTTTTGATTAACGGATTGATGTTTCTATACAAACATACCGATGGAGTAGCTATGGGATCACCTCTTGGTCCTATACTTGCTACTATTTTCGTAGGTTATCACGAGCAAAATTTATTTCGGAACATTGATAAACCACTTATGTACCATCGGTATGTTGATGACACTTTCGTGGTCTTTAACACAGAGTAGGAATGTGATATATTTTTGAGGCATTTAAATCAGCTTCATCCGTCGCTCAAATTTACTATGGAAAAGGAGCATAACAATTCTCTTGCATTCCTTGATGTCTTCGTAAAAAAGTTCAATAACAGGTTTCTAACGTCAGTCTTTCGGAAAGCCACTTTCACTGGCCAATATATCGCTTGAAATTCATTTTGTCGGACAAAGCGCAAAACTAATCTGATACGAACGCTTGTTCATAGGGCTCTAATGATTTGTAGTAAGTCGGAACTTGAATCTGAATTAGATTTCATACGGAAAATCTTCCAGTCTAATCACATTGGTAAGTCCACCATTGACAAAAAAAAAATAAATTGACTCCAGAGCCACTAAATTCATTGGACCCAGTAAATGTCCAGTCAATTTACATTTACCATGGATTGGTAAAGTTTCTGGTAGATTTGAGAAGCAAATCATGTCGTCTGTCAGTCTATGTTTCATTCGGATACAACCTAGGATTGTTTTCACTACAAAATCTCTCTTTCCTGCAACACAGAAGGATGTACTACCTGCCACAAAACAGAGTAGTATTATTTACAATTATGCGTGCCACTGCGACAGTCGTATGTGGGTCGTACATCAGTAGTTAGTATGATCGGTCGTGACCTGCCATTGTGGCTTATGGGTGCGGTCGCACATCGTATGGAAAACTCGTGGTGGCACATCGTACTTTTGGATCCCCCCTCTCGGTCGCACATCGTAATGCGTTCTTATGGGTGCGCTCGCACATCGTACTTTCAGGTATAGGCATCTGTCGCATATCGTATTGAAAACTCGTGTTGGCACATCGTACTTTTAGGTATAGGCATCTGTCGCATATCGTATTGAAAACTCGTGTTGGCACATCGTTCTTTTAGGTATAGGCATCTGTCGCACGTCGTACTTTCACATGTCGTATTTCGCGTATAGGTAGTGGTGGTGATTCACAATGTGTTCTTATGGGTGCGTCGGCATATCGTACTTTCGGGTATAGGCATCTCTCGACCGGTGTTGAATATGTATCAGATATGGATAATAGTCACGTGATTGGTACTTAGTTATTGTGTATATCCCAAATTATTATATATGACCAATTTGAAGTAATCCCAACGTTTACGGTGAGTGCGACAATGATATATCGTTATTCTTATGGATGCGGTGACACGGTGACGTAGCTGATATAGACATGATAACGTTACAGGTATAGGGATCGCGGTGCTACTTAAAGACGCCATAGTTTAGTCGTGACAAATGACCGATCGTGTTCTAACTCAAGTCTTTTCGCGCTGTGCCTATTGATTCCTACGTAACCTGAATAATACATTCAGATCGGATTATTCGCACCTTCCGTACCGCTGTTTCGCACCTACAGAATAGTCTGCTGTTCACAGTCGCAACTTCACCGCGATAGCGCAATTTTCACACCTCGATCAGTAAAACAACACCGCGCTAACCCAGTTGTCGAATCGCATAGGTCAAACATTTCTTGTGAATGGAAATATTGTATTGTGGTATACAAATACGCAAACTATTCTTTCAATTCAACAAGTCTAGTTAACTGATCGATTCTCAATCTGCCGACACAGTTTTTAACGCGAGTGAGTTGATATTTCTTCCCGGGTACGAGTGAGGCTTTGTTCCATTGATCCAAAACCACCTCGCCAGTATCATCCTTCAATGTAAAACTGTATAATTTCAACTCCTTTCCGGCACCAGAATTGACCGTCTTCTCCTCTCGAGAAACACAAGTAGCGGCGATCGAGACGTATTCATCTTTATTTCCGTATACCGATTCACAGGTCAATAATGGGTATTCTTCAGTCGTATGTCTCGATTTTCCATGCAGAGTTACTGACGAAGCCCGTCCCAGTAATACAGCAGGTTTTCCAGTAAACTTGTCAATTTGGACCCAACCGGATTTGATCATAAGTTTTTTTCGTTTGTTGAATGCTTTCTCAATGGCCCCAAACAATTCACGATTGAAACACGTGAAAGATATCTCTTCATTATTACCGTCGATGAATATACCTTTGAGATATTGACAAACGCCGCCTCTTTTGGGTGATGAAACGAATTTGACGCCGACGTGAAAATTTGAAGTTGATCCGACTTGCATGTTGTTGACGCTGTTCGATGTCATATCGTTTGGTAAAGTGAGAGTCATCAACAAATCAATCGTCATTTATAGAATTAACCACGTGTTATAAAACAGGTTAACAGCCTTTGTATAACGCTGATGATCCGTGCGAATAGACTTGGTTTGAAGTAGACTTTACAGGAATTCTGTAGGAAATTACACCATTCACAAGTGGTAAAGGACACGAATGAATTTTCTTCTTACCCAGTCACTTATCAATGTACTGTAGTGAGTATTCAAGATGTCTATTGTTAAATCTCTGTACACCGCGATGTTATGAATGTCGCTTTTCATCGCTACAATGCTTATGACACTAAAAACACCATTCCAGTCGACGCCGTATGATCGAATCGAGTTAACCAAGGCAGCGAAATCACACTTTCGAACACGGTTCACGTTTTCTCCATGTACATAGAAATCTAGCACTCTGTGGATGAATTTTTCCGTTTCGCTCAAGGTGGGGGTTGTTAAGTTATGATAATACAGAAGGTAATTCTCAATGATCACACTAGTTGCCATAACGAGTAACTATCAACTGAAAAAGTAAACCATGACACCGCGAGGTGGTAAAATGGTGAAATATACCGCTCGATCACCCAGAAAGAAGGGGTCTGTGTAAGCGTGTGAAAATTAAATCTATAAATAGACAACACCGCGACCCGGTTGTTATATTTCACTGTCGCAGACATAAACGTTGGTTGGAGCAGTTAGATCGATTATTATACAATGGCCGAGGCTCAGATAGATAATCTTGATAAATTTGGTTATGAACCAAACGCATTTGAATCGCAATTTGAAGAGAATGCGGATATCTTTGACGCGATTAATCCTGGTGATCTGATGACGCCTGATTTAAGGGTTGAAGCCACAGAACGCGACTCTACGACAACGATCGAAATGCGACCAAACCATGCAGATATAGCACACCAGGCGTGGCTGAAGTCGGGTCAACTAGCTAGAGAAAGCGTGATTAACGATCTCACGAACTTGGTGACGACGCCGTGTGTACCGACTGATGAGGCGGCCGTTAACCTCGAATTACTGAGTACCGAGAAGCCGTCGACTTCTGGGGTGACGCTACCACGCTCTGCTGAGTCGCTATCGGTGGTTGATACTCCTAAATCTGTATCAAACAGGAAGCTGGCTCGAAAAAGAACCATATCGACAACTGTGGGGGTAGGCATACCACCAGCTAAACAGCTTTGTAATGATAAATTGAAAAATTCGCCTCGTACTGAACCCAGACAGAAGGCCGGCAAGAAACCAGCGAAGTCTAAAACCGTGAGTGACGACGATTTTCGCGATGACGTGAAGGGTAAGAAGAAGCAGGAAGAAAAACTATGTCAATACACAGTTGACAAGATGATCACCCACCTCCAAACTATTGACGATGTTAAACCGCATTTAGGTTCAATACTATGCTATGTTGACTCGTTGATAGAGAAAAAAAATTTGACAGTCACAAAGCTCATGACTGACATCAAACGATTGCTTGCTGTCAAGGGTCAGCGCTGGAGTCTCGATGAGATTCAACCTGAATTAAATACCGCAACCGATGAGTACTTGCATCGACTTCTAGAAATTAGAACGAAATTGAAGTATAATTTGTGATTGTGCTGCATGATTTTCATTGTTGTGCGTGTGTATTCTCAATTTCTGTTTACCGTTTCAGATTTTACATTAGAGCCATAAATAATAGCTTCTGAAATTCAACCACTAGATGCGCCGGTGCTCGTGTAATCTCGAATCAGCGGTTTAGGTCTTTCTCTCCGGGTGTCGAGCAGCGAACAACGTGGCTGACTGTCTGGATATATTCGATCGCGGATTGCTGGATAGGGAGTTAATTAGTAAGTTATTCGGTATGACTACTTGGATTTATGAATATAATATGTTATTTATTTATCCGCCAGACAAAACAAGCGCGGGATTAAAGAATTGAAACGGTGAGTTATTACTGTTCAGAACGATAGGAGTGTGATGTAACGATTTTGTTGTTGAACAGACAGAGCAACTCGAGTTGAACGCACGAGTCTACTGGTAAGTTATCTGCTATAACACAACGTTAGTGGACATAGATTGATGTGTTACTTGTTTTATTAAGCATAAAGAATCGAAGACACCAACAAAGAAACTAAAATGTAAGTAAGACTAGTTTCATGTTCCCCAAGTGCTGAATTTGACCACGTGTTATTAATTTTACAGATGAGTCGACGCAGACGGAATCGTGTTCGCGAAGAACCGAATGCACCACCAGAGATTGGGGACGAACGCCAAGAAGTTGTAAATCAGAACTGGCAAGCGATAAAATCGTATGTAGTGAATGAGAGTCGACGCGTGTATAATATTCGGGTCATCGATCGTGAGCTATCGGATGTTTTCCGCGATATCCAAGCTATATTTTTCTCAGAGTCGACCCGTTTCAAAGTGAATTTCGCGTATGCATTTATTTTACACCACATCGAAACTATGAGATTTCGTTATTTCCACGCATCCCCAAACATTGATAGTGTATTAGAAACCCCTGCGGCGATTTCGTCACTAGCTAAATTCGATGAATTTGTGGGGTCTGTACACTTGGAAACCGCACTAGATTTCCTACAAGACTCTCGACCTGATACAAAATATCGGGCGATCTGTCTGACTAATGTCCAGTTTTATGTATATCCTACCGATGGCATGTTGATTGGCTGCGTTGGTATTAAAATACCGCCAGGTCTGACGCAATCGAGATGTGTCATGACATTTACCCATCGAAAAAATAGGAATCGGTACAATGAAAATTTATGCGCTTTTCGCTGTATTGGTCACTCACTTGGAAAAGATACAAAATTGATGGCTCAACAATTTACTTCGGTGTATGGTATCAGTGTGGAATCTGGTGTAACACTTGACATGTTGAATGATATCGAAGTCTTGTTTAATGTGGCCATATTCGTATACACCAAAACCGAGGGAAAAGCTAGTGCACTCCGACGCAGTACCTATGAAGCGAAGGCTGTTTACCTACATTTAGAGGACCGACATTTCTGTCTTATTACTGACATGAACCGATATCTAAAGAACTATAAATGTACTGTTTGTGAACGATTATTTGATGAACAATATGAATTGACCAGACACAAATGTGTAACGGATCCTGTTGAAGTGTTCCCCGGGGGGGTTTATAGCCATCCTCTGAACATATTTGAAAAGCTCGATCTTGAAGGGGTATTCGTTCCTCACCGGCTTCGTTATTTCAAATACCGCATCGCGTTCAGTATAGAGAGTGTGTATGATACCTCAAAAACTTTGCGAGAGCGCCAGAACATTCCCATCTCTGTTAGCATATCGTCTAATGTGGAAGGTTACTTGGAGTCGCATGTAATTGTCTCGAGCGGTGATACAAACGATTTATGCGCACAAATGATTGATCATTTTCATGATATTCAAAGTGAATCATTCAGACTGTCACTCACAGAATATCGACCCTACCTGGACATGCTCAAATCGAAAATTACCGAAATGAAAGTGCTCGATCCTTCAAAACACCCAACACCCCTTGAACGTTTACAAGTGGAGTTTATGAATTATTTACGTCAAATTCCTGTGTTATCATTCAACGGCGGTCGGTATGACTTGAACTGGCTCAAAGCGTACTTGTTTGGTTTTCTCGTTGACGACAACCTTAGTGTACTGAAACGCGGTAACAAATTTCTCTCAATGACGACCAACAGACTTCAATTCTTGGACATTGTGAATTACTTGACACCTGATTTCTCGTATGATTCATATTTGGAGTCCTTCAAACGTAGCACCACTAAAGCTCACTTTCCGTACCAGTTTCTGACTAGTTTGGAAAAGTTGGATAACTCGAGTCTTCCTAGCCACGACGAGTTTTACAACCCGCTAAAAGGTTGCAATATATCAACATCAGAATACGAAAACTGTTTGAAGGTTTGGAACGACAACAAAATGACCTCTCTGCGTGATTATCTCAAATGGTGCAACGCGAACGATACTCACTACCTCATAGAGGTTTTAGAAAAACAATTCCAATCTTTCAAAAGTCAATTCAATATTGATATATTCAAGGATGCGGTCTGCCTGCTCGGGGTTGTATCGAGACATCTTTTTTATAGCATCCCGCGTAATTTCACAATGCTCAACGACAAACATAAAGATCTGTTTTCGCTATTCAGAGACAATTTAGGGGGTGGACCGTCGATCATTTTCCATCGATACCCAAAACCAGGTGTAACTCGAATCAAAGAACATGTCTATAAGGAAAATGCACAGGTTGCGCAACATATAACAAGTTTGACCAGCGACTCACTCTATCTGTATGCTTTAAGTCGACCAAGTCCAACTGGATTTGCGGTACGTTGGCAACCAATCGACACCGAGTGTACCAAATTCAAACCTGTCAAGACCGCCCCGAAATGCTCAGAGCTTGTCACTCAGTGGCTGAATTGGTATTCCCATATTCATAAGGTGCATGTTCACCACGCTTTTAACGGATCTGAAACTCACGTGGGCACGCGCAATTATCGACCTGATGGGTTTTATCGTAATTCAGCCGGACAAGGGATAATCTTATCGTTCCTTAGATGTGATTTTCACGCCCACGATTGCAGATTCGGATGTGATGACCCAGTACGTCGAGAGCGAGCTAAACGCATTCGTGATTATTATGAAAGTCTCAATTATCGGGTTGTTTGTAAATGGGAGTGTGAGTGGAATATTGAGAAGAAGAGAAATCCTGATATTGTGCGATATCTCGACGGTATTCAACCACAACTGACTAGTGCCAAGTCTGTCACCCCACAGAAATTGATGGAGATGGTGATGAATGGTACTTTCTTTGGTTGTTTGCTGGTTGATATTTGTACACGACCACATTCGAAAAAGCGATTCGCTGAACTCCGTCCGATATTCAAAAATACCACAGTGTCTCGCGATACCGTGAAAAGTGACATGAATCAGCTTGCTGTAGATCGGAAATCACCCAGTAAACCCACTGACATGTTAGTTGCATCGTATTGCGGTAAGAAAATCTTGCTAACCTCCGACTTGATTAAGTGGTATGTAGAGCACGGGTTGGTGGTATCAAAAATTCATGAGGCTGTCGAGTTCGCCAAAAAGACCTGTTTTGCTACCTTTACAAAAAATGTCTCAGACTGTCGACGTGCTGGGGATCGCGATCCTAACATGGAGATTATTGGGCTAACACAAAAACTCGCTGCGAATTCTTGTTATGATCGTGAGTTAATGAATCCGCGTAAATTCGAACAAACCACGTTCTGTGATAAAAGTGAATTGAACGCAAATGTGAAGGATCGTTTCTTCGTCAAGTACGAAGAAATAAACTCAGATCTATTTGAAATAACGAAGCACCCTCAAAAGATCGAGCAAGATAACTGCATTCAAGTATCGTTCTGGTTGTATAATAATGTCAAATTACGGATGTTGTCGTTTTTTTATGACTGTTTATGCAAATATTTTCGCACCGATTGCTTCATGCTACTTTCGGTGGATATCAATTCGTTTTTCATCGCTCATTCAGCCCCACTCGATGACATTCTCATCTCCGAGAAAAGGAACGAATTTTACTGTGATTACGAGAATTGGTTTCCACGTTATTTTTGCGATGAGCATCGAAACGAATTCTTGACTGACCCGTCTTCTTTTGACCGCTCGAGACAGTGTTGCAACGATACGTATGTTCATTATCTTCGTCAACCTGGTTTGATGGAAGTGAGATACAACGCCGATGCATCTTTCCACGGTCTCAATCGCTTTCGCAGCGACCAAAGATAAAATTAATCACGGCATTGAATGTTATTGTAGTGAATATTTTGTGTGTGGTGTTATTGTATTTTATTTGTATATTTTGCTTGCTTGATGTGATTTATTTGTATTGTGTGTTCATGTATCATTTGTTTTCCAGATGGATAACACTATTACCTATCTAAAGTCTGTCATGTCGTTAGATTTTATTGGTTTACATGTAGAGATGATTACCTTGGAGCGGGAATTACCACAGTTCACGATTCTTGGTTCTACCAAACAACTCCCAACGTCGATGATACCCGATTGATGAAAAGCAGACCACCAAAACTTGTGATCCGTGGTAAGGTCTATAGTTTGGTATAGTAACACTGTTAGATTTTAAAGCGCTATGAACGTATTATGAATCCTCTTATGTGATTTATTATTTTACAGATTGGGATCAGCTGCTTGACGACCTGAAGCGTTCGTAACACTACAACTTCCACTGACGATGAGGAACAGATGAAGATTTCATAACCCGGGGAAAATTGTTAAATCGGACTCTACCGGGATTATATATTCCACTAGAACAAGATGACTACACCAGTGGATATTCCCAACCTTGTTGATATATAAACACATACACTTTATCGAGTTTTCAATAAACAACGAATGATGGAATTGATCCACCCATTCGCGTGTATTGTGAGTGGTCCTTCGAGAAGTGGGAAGACTACTTTTGTTGCAAAGCTGATCAGGCATGCGACAACCATGATTAAACCAAGTGTATCCAGGGTCGTATATTGCTACAATAATTATCAGGAGGTTTTCAAGACGATGCGTAACGTAGAATTCCACGCGGGTCTAGATATTTTAGAAGAGTTGAAGGTTTGCTCTGAAGACACCTTGATTATAGTGGATGATTTCATGACTGAGACAGCGAAAATTGCGGACTACTTTACAAGATTTTCTCATCATTCAGCCAAGTCAATTTGCTATATCACGCAGAACCTGTATCACAAGGGTAAAGGAGCACGTGACTTGAGTCTTTCAAGCTCGTATATGGTGATTTTCAAGAATCCACGCGACCAACAGCAGATCAGTTTTCTTGGTCGACAAATGTACCCAAACTCTAGATTTTTAACAGAGGCTTATCGTGACGCTGCTAGGCAACCTCATAGTTATTTATTCCTTGATCTCACGCAAGAAGCACCTGAAAATCGACGAGTTATGACCAATATATTTCCTGGTGAAACCATGGTGGTTTATAGCCCGATGGTATAAATAGCCAAGTACAGAGACGACTTTTAACTCAAAATGACGAAGGTGCCAGCTCGGACACGGCGACATATTCCCACACTAGAGTTCCTACATAAAAGTAAACCCGAGATACGCAAGCAAATTATATCGGGGGCCAGCAAAGAATTGATCGAGTGTATATGCGATTGTACAAAGAACATTTTAAACGGTAACATCCCTCTTTCAAAGTATAAAAGAAAGCGACTATCAGCTCATAAATGTAGTTTACGTCGACTTGTCAGGAAAGACATCCCTATTCGACATAAAAAACGTATGGTCAACCAGAATGGGGGTATGTTTATGACTCTATTATCAAGCATCCTACCCGTCGTCACTGGTTTACTCGGTAATCTTTTCAAAAAATGACTTCTTTCAAAAAAATCTTCATAAATCCGAGCCCGATCAACGGAGCTGACGTTCAGAAATTGAATTTGGATATCGACAAATGTATGAGCGACATATTACAGATGAACATACCCCAAGAACGAAAATTAGCCTTATATAACGACGCGCTAAATCGTTATCAAACAAAACACGACACATTGAATCAACCGATGAAAATCGATATATCAGAACAAAGGAATCTATTTTCGGCTAGTGAGTTGGACGCACTGCGACGTCTGATCAAGGGTGAACCATCAAGGATTCCTATACCATCACCGAGTAGCCAACGAAGCAAAGTAAAGACTCAGCATGCCAAGACGAAAAGCGGTCGTACACCCAAGACCCCGAGACGATACGGATGGGAGCCATACTAAGTATTTCACGCCAGGGCTACCCGGTAGTTATCGCGGTGCATACGTATTCTCTAGAGGGCGGAATAGAGCCAAAGTCAAGGAGTTTCTTTCGAGCAAGGACGCGTACACAAAACATTTTCCCTACCGAAAGAAATTTAAGAGACCTAGAGTGATTACGTCCGGTCTCGGTGTTCAGTATCAAACCGATCTCATGCATATGCAAAATCTTTCAAAAGAAAACGATAATTTTAAATATGTGTTGGTGACGATCGATTGTTTCAGCCGATTTTTATATCTGTATCCACTCAAAAACAAAACCTCGCAAGGTATTATTCGCGGATTCAAGGAAATATTTAAGGATCGTATACCTCATGTTATTCAAAGTGATCAAGGTTCTGAGTTTACTAATCGTGCGTTTCAGACTTTCTTAAAAGAGAACAATGTGCGACATTTTCATACAAATAGTGAACTGAAAGCATCGATATGCGAGCGTGTTATTCGTACTGTGAAGCAAGTGTTATACCGTTATTTCACGCATAATAAGACTTTGAATTATGTCAGTGTCCTGTCTGAGATATGCCGGGGGTATAACACTACTTTTCACGTTGCTATAGGGTGTCCTCCAGCGGATGTTGATTATTCAAATCAAGAACAAATTTTCCATAGGTTATACGGTGACATGACCCCTAAAAAAACCAAACTAACTATCGGCACACCGGTCAGGATTTCGAAATCACGTGGTAATTTTGTAAAAAGTGCCTTGGCGAGTTGGACCGAAGAAATCTTTTTCGTATCTCAATGTCGTAAAGGTGACCCTCCTACTTATCAATTGAAAGACTACCATGGCGAAGTTATAGACGGTCGCTTTCAGCGTGAAGAGTTACAACCAATAACTAAAAATAATAATATTTACAATATCGAGAAAATCCTGTCTACTCGCAGGAAAGGAAAGAAAACGCAATATTTTGTAAAATGGTTGGGTTACCCATCTACATTTAATTCCTGGGTCTCGGATTTGTATAAATAGACGCTGAAAATGTTGTTCAACCAAACTATGGATTCTGATTCCGGCTCATCTCGCATGGGTCAAGTCTCGAACAGTCTGAAAAACCAGATTGTGTTTATTGTACAGATTTGTATGTTAGTGTGTGTAATCGTGTTTTCCTTATATCAAATTTCTGTCGGGGTGGATCGTGAGATATATTTAACGCTACTGTCTTCTTCACTTGGGTATTTATTACCGAATCCATCACCTCACCGTATATGTTGAAAGAAACAATAAAATGTTGTTGACTCTACCTTCGAATGCAAGTTTGGATAAATTTCCGAATACTAGCACAGATTTTCAAACGGAACTTTACAAAGAATTAGAAATGAATCGCCATGAGCTAGGATTATGTGAGCTGACCTTCCCCCATGATTTCCAACCGCGAATTGAAGTGACAGCGAAAAGTATCGGTTTTGGATTTGTCGATGCGAATGGATACACCGAACGGTATTATATTCCCGAAGGTTCGTATTACAACATCGGTGAAATGTTAGAATCGTACGAGAAATATTACATGGGGGACATTTTCATTTTACAAGGATTCGGTGACTTTAGAATCACATTCAGAAGATTAGTCACGAGTAAAAAAAGACACAAGCGGGGTGTACCCATAAATACCGATACCGCAGACTCTAGCGTCAAACACATACCCCTTACCACGCATGATTCACCCGAGCCTTACGGACTGATACCGCTTGGTTCTGTGTTGGCCACAATAACATTTAGACGCGTTGTATCTCGTCGCCGCGGAGTGGTAGAATTTATATTTACACCTGCGATAAAGTTGGAACGGATTGATAAGGTTTATGTGTATTGCGATCTGATACAACCAAGACCACATGGTAACAAGCTGCAACAACTTTTACGGGTGGTTACTGTAACCGCTAAACCGAATGAAAACCAAATCAACATATTCCCAAAACCATACTTCTTTGCTTTAGCGAGAAACAATTTTAGAACGATACGAATTTATCTACGTGATGCAGCTGGCAACCCTATTAAATTTCGAAAAGCACCAGTGACAGTAACCCTACGCTTCCGTCGTAGAGCTGTTGATTCAATATGAGTTACATCACGTTGTCTGGCACCCAAGGTGAATTCTCGGTGGTGTTACCGAATGAAATTATTTGTAATGAGCTTGCGTTGATGGATATGAGTTTTGTCAGTGAATCTCTTGATCGAATTATAATCAATCGTGATCAAGCACTCTGGGAGCTACATAATGAGAAAGATCGAATAGTAGAAGCGTACCTAACACCACTTGGGAATTATGCAAACAACCTCGAGTTGACGCGAAGAATATTATCTGACAGTTTCAAACACTGTTTCACCGAAAGAATCAACGATGAACTTTTCCGAATTCGTTACTCGAAACGTATCACACTCCACCCCACGGATATATTCACGAATTATTTCAGTGTAGTTGATCAAGTGTCGACACCAGTATGTAATGTCACGTCGATCAAACCTAAACCAACTCAACCCCACCTCAGATATCTTTTTGTGTATATCAATGTACTACGACATCATCCGGTGGGTGATTACATGAGTCAATTGCTTCGTGTGATCCAAGTAAATAACGAGACGTGTATGAGACAAGAAGTTGTATATGAAAAACCTTTTTATTTCCCAGTATCGATTAACCACATCCGCGATATAAAAATCACCATCCGGGATCAATACGGTCAGTTAGTACATGATATAGAGACCACATTGACACTCCACGCACGATGAAAATAGTGACGTTAACCACCTCTATGCTTGGTGTTGATTTTGAACACAGACTACTCACCATCAACAACATCCCGACAAGATATTGCGAATTAGCCCTCATGGAGATCGATTTCACTTTAACCGAACCGGCGATTGGTCAATATTTGTTTGTGTATTGCGATATTATTCACCCTCACTTACTTGGAGATGTGTTAGCGCGTTTATTACGAGTTATACCGCTGACACCTGGTGATGTCACGCATAATTGGGTAGCGACAAATCCGTATTATTTCCCTGTTTCAAAAGATGTTGTAGATTCTGTATGTCTTTACCTCAGGGATGAGTTTGGGGAACCTATAAATATAATAAGTCGTTCATTGCAAGCTACATTTAACATTAGGAAGCGATTATGAAAGTTGTTTTCACGTGTGATCATCATTCTGTCCATCGTCATTATAACCAGACAGGTGATGGTTATGGATATTTTAGTGGTGGAGTTCAAGCCGGTTCCGGTATTGGGAGTTTGTTTAAATCACTCGGTCGTTTGGTGACACCTATTGCGAAATACGCCGGCGGTCAATTGTTACGGACTGGAGGTGAAATAGCGAGAGATCTATTACGGGGTAACTCGATCAAGTCTAGTGTTGTCAAGAGAAGTAAACAAGCTGGCGGTCGAGTGATTGATAAAATTTTAACCCCAAAAGCTATAAAAAGGAAAAAAACAAAGTCAAAGAACACTTCATCCAAACGTCGTCGTAAACAACAGGATATATTCGACTAAGAACTATGTTGATGCACGCGGGTTCCCGAGAATGTCATAACTCCGGATTAAACATATTTAGTATACCCCACACGCAAACCAGTATTGAGGAATCGCAATATGTCGTCGTCAAACCCCATAGTTTAGGTAATGTCATGGAAGTACAATTACCAAGGACGGATCGATATATGGATCTACAAAACACGTTCTTGAGATTACGTTTGAAGCTCACTAAACGCGATGGAACTGATTTAGCAAACGATACACAAGTGGGCCTGGTCAATAACATGTTGGATTCTCTTTTCAAACAAATCGATGTCACTATTTCAAATGAGGTTATCACAAATTCGGATAATTGTCATGCCTACAAAGCTTATATCTCTCGGTTGTTGAATGATACACATGGTGCCTCGGAGAGTTTTGTGCAAGGACAAGGTTTTTATAAAGATGTCGCTGGATCTATGGATGTTCTTGGTGCAGCGAATACTGGATATGTTAAACGAAAAGACCTTACAAAAAACAGCACCCCGCTAGAGTTGATCGGAAAAATTCGAATGGGTCTTTTTGAACAGTCTAGATGTATGTTGGATAATGTCGACATGAAATTAAAATTTACACGTAACGAAGATAATTTCTGTCTTCTCGGCGACGCGGAGGATGTACAAATTGTTTTACTCGAAATGGAGGTGTATGTCAAACAGATGAAGATCGCTGAAAGTGTAAGCTTAGCACACAAGTCTGTATTACAGAAGAATACTGCCAAGTACCCGTGGATACGCTTACAAATGTCGACTCATACATTCGCGGCGGGTTTATCGAAAATTGATAGAGAGTTAGTTAGCGGCACCATGCCAAAGAAGATCGTAATTGGTTTAGTCGAGACCACGACATTTAATGGTGTTCGAGCCAAAAATCCGTTCAACTTTAAACACTTTGATGTTCAAAATCTTTCGTTAAGTGTGGATGGGCGTCAAATTAACGGACGCGAATTTCATTTCGATTTTGATAAACACGGCGGACTCGAAGGTTATATGACACTATTCTCTCAGACAGGTCGCTGGGAATCCGAGGCACCTTTAAATATTTCACGCAAAGATTATGTTAATGGATACACTCTTTTTGTGTTTGATTTGACGCCCGATAATAGTTTGGGATGTTATCAACTTCATAAGACAGGAACTGTGCATCTGGTTTTGACTACCTCGAAGCCGTTACCAACCTCCGTAACCTTGTTATGTTTGAAGGAGTTTCAACATCTTCTACAGCTGAATCAAAAAAGACAAGTCGTCGAAATATGAATACGTCTGAGATCAATGATATTCTCTATAACCACCCTGACACACAAAGTCTATATCTAGGAACTTATCCAGTAGACCAGTTACCAAAGAAACCAACTAGCGGAAAATTCGCTATCATCATTAATTACGACGAGTCGAGTTTGCCTGGGTCTCACTGGGTGTCTATATACAGAGATGGCGATACTCATTTTCATGATTCACTAGGTTTCGAACCGCTAAAACCTCAGATAATCGAATTCCTTGAACCGGATGAATTTTCCGTGACCGGGAAACAGTTACAGAGTAAAACTTCGGATGTGTGTGGAGATCATGCTATAGCATTCTTGATAAAAAGAGCTCAAGGATTTTCAGCCAAGGAATACTTGAATAATTTTGGTGATGATAAAAAAGTTAATGATACGATTGTGCGTGCTTTTGTGAAGAGTTTGATTTCAAAGTAATAAATGAATGTTTAATGTGTATACTTGTGATTCTTGTTGCGACTGTGAACAGCAGACTATTCTGTAGGTGCGAAACAGCGGTACGGAAGGTGCGAATAATCCGATCTGAATGTATTATTCAGGTTACGTAGGAATCAATAGGCACAGCGCGAAAAGACTTGAGTTAGA
The DNA here is from genome assembly GCF_051294905.1 of Botryllus schlosseri. Classification (NCBI taxonomy): domain Eukaryota; kingdom Metazoa; phylum Chordata; class Ascidiacea; order Stolidobranchia; family Styelidae; genus Botryllus; species Botryllus schlosseri. Next base: position 20,886,903 of record NC_137247.1, on the reverse strand, counting down.
ACACGATCGGTCATTTGTCACGACTAAACTATGGCGTCTTTAAGTAGCACCGCGATCCCTATACCTGTAACGTTATCATGTCTATATCAGCTACGTCACCGTGTCACCGCATCCATAAGAATAACGATATATCATTGTCGCACTCACCGTAAACGTTGGGATTACTTCAAATTGGTCATATATAATAATTTGGGATATACACAATAACTAAGTACCAATCACGTGACTATTATCCATATCTGATACATATTCAACACCGGTCGAGAGATGCCTATACCCGAAAGTACGATATGCCGACGCACCCATAAGAACACATTGTGAATCACCACCACTACCTATACGCGAAATACGACATGTGAAAGTACGACGTGCGACAGATGCCTATACCTAAAAGAACGATGTGCCAACACGAGTTTTCAATACGATATGCGACAGATGCCTATACCTAAAAGTACGATGTGCCAACACGAGTTTTCAATACGATATGCGACAGATGCCTATACCTAAAAGTACGATGTGCGAGCGCACCCATAAGAACGCATTACGATGTGCGACCGAGAGGGGGGGTCCAAAAGTACGATGTGCCACCACGAGTTTTCCATACGATGTGCGACCGCACCCATAAGCCACAATGGCAGGTCACGACCGATCATACTAACTACTTACATCACTTCGTTTGCAACAAAGAATCAACCAACATGTGCCCAAGCAGATTACAAAACCTGACGTCAATGCTATTTCAGACAGTCAATCGCAGACCAGTAACCCTTTCTTGAGCGACTATGACCAGACCATGGCATGTAACTCTGCAATAGGTCAGCACCTTCTTACGCATCCAGAGTGTGCAAAATCGTATAACGATAACAGATTTTCAATTCTTGCTCGTGGACGTAGTCTGTTCCATTTAAAGATTCTCGAATCAAAGATTCTCGAATCGACTATAATAAAACTCGAGCAACCGATTCTTTGCCGGCAAAAGGACCGACTCTATTCTCTCCGTGTATTTCATTACTGTTGCGTCTCTGGCTATATATTATAGCTTATTTGTATTGCACTGATTGCATTTTTGTTTAACGCTCTCGTTTTGTGAAATCTCTCGTTGTTGTTGTTGTTGTTGTTGTTGTTGTTGTTATACCATTCTTACGTCACACTACCTATTTCATTTTTACATTTCGAATTGCAATCTCCGTATTATACATACGGCCACTATACCGACTAGGGTCAGTTGAAAAGCTTATAGTGAATAAATTGCGAATATGAATGTGTTGTTCGTTGCAATATTCAAATTATGTATCACAAGGAACCTATACAGTTGATAGAGTACGACAATAGCGTCATTGGCGCAGGCTCGAATTATACCATATCAATTTAAAAATGGGTAGTGTATTGCATCTTATCAATTCGTTTCTCTATTCTCTATTTTAACTGGTAACTATATAAACTTAGGCTATGCAATTACTTAAGTAGTTCAGCTGTTCTACGTCTATGTGAGCGATACAGCGTGTGTATTAAACTCTACATTCGTTCATCGGTTCAAAATCAATGACCACTCAATCTGTATATCAGACAGCTAGCAAAATGCAATGACGTAATCACTCCTCATACTTCGAAAAGGTAACTTGACTCGAATCGTGACTTGACTCGTGACTTGACTTGACTCGACTTGACTCGAGTCACCTCCAAAAATCGGTTGACTTAACTTGACTCGAGTCACCTTCGAAAATCGATTGACTTGACTTGACTCGAGACAAAATTTGCTGTGTTGTATAGGATACGGTGTAAACACTTTGCGCGATTAGTAAACATTAATACGCAATATATGGTTGATCGTAAAAATGCCATACTGTGTAGCTTTATTTCCGGAAATTAAAGGCATTACCACACTTGCTTCGATACTTCAACAAGTATGTTATCCAGACAAAAGAACTGATAATAATTAGAACTCAAAGTATATGCTACTGCAGGGGCGGGCAACTTCTACAGACGGCGGGCCGGATATCGGAAAATTCGGTTCTTGGCGGGCCGGATTGTTCAATCGATACATTATTCGCCCATTTATCCACATATACACGGAATAAATCGTATTCAATGAATGTATTTTAACGACAGCAATGTCACTTCAAACCCATTTCTCGCCGATAATGACGAATACAATGTGGATTTGAGAACAGAATTGACTTACAGGCGCCGACAAGTCTGCTTCTATAGAATGTAAACATTGTTTACATTCTATAATGCTTCTCTATGACCAATTAAGACACGGAGCAATCATAGTGTCGTATAGTGACCGGCTTGACAAGCGCGAAATGTGATAAAACGGCTTTCAATCAAAAGCTACCGCGGTTCTGATTGCGTAGATATAAATTGTATTCTGCTCGTGGCCCTGGGACCCACCAAAATCAGCCTCGAATGTTGCATTGAAACTGACTTTGGTATTGTGACACAACCATGCCGTCTAGGAGCAAGTGAGAGCAGCGCAAACCTCAAACGGATTGGCCATTGTTGCGCAACCGATTGAGCATTCACACTCTCACTCTCGTGCGCAGTCCGCGCCATTGCTCCTGATCCGCTCAGACGGCATGGCTACGTCGCAATAGCAAACTCCGTTACAATGTAACATTCGAGGCTGATTTTGGGGATTCCACGGCTACGAGCAAAATAGAATTTATATTTTCGCAAGCAGAACCGCGGTAGCTTTCGATTGATACCAATTTCATCAAATTTGATGCTCGGCAAGCCGGTCAAAAATTACCGTCAAATTGCCTTTAGTCAAATGGAAAGTGTGACGTAGGTCAATTTCACCGAGCCGTGAGATTTGCTTGAGTCCACGCCATATAGGACACTATGGTGCAATCTTTAATTAAGATTTCAAGGCGTTCGATAAGTCCGGTACCCCAAATTTAACAAGATATCAATTCATTAGGGTTAAGTACATGGTAAGTGCAGATAACGCAAGTCTTCTCGCTTCGACAAACTTACGCGTAAGCTCTCTCTACTCTCACACGCTGCGAACACGCGTATATAATAACATACAATCACTAAAATTTGACGTTTAAGCAAGTAGTGGGAATCTCGGCAGACTGGCCGCGGGCCGGATCCGGCCCGCGGGCCGTATGTTGCCCACCCCTGTGCTACTGGGAATTGAAATGTAAATATTACTTCTAAAAGCGAAACATGTATTTCATGTCCTTAGTCCAGAAAGTTTCGAAGGTTGGTATGCTAAAACAACTCTAAAACTAAAAAAATATCAGAGTCCACTTGTCCAGATTAGGACACGCCATCGACTGCTAGATTGCGATATTATAAGTAAATGCTAGATTGCGAAACATCAGTTTCAAACGTTATGATGAGCCTTAATATTATATACTGTGATGAAATATTTGATATGGCGACGGGCGACAATACGGTGTGAACGGAACCACGCCATCCCTCTACCTAAATTGCATTCACCGATACTATAGTGAAATCATACTGATAACCCTATCCACTGCGCGCGAAGCGCGACGAAAATTCTGGGCTTCACTCAAATTTTATGAAAATTTAAATGTTGATGATTCGTGAAAACAGCCCCGAAATTCCTCAGGTTATTTTTCCTATTCAAGGATTAACCTATACCTCTACTTGAAAAACCGAAAGTAGCGAAAATAGGTAAGTAGATCACACAATATTACGAAGTAGAAGTGGAAGTAGCTAAAATCAAATCTACTTGAGTAAGTACCAGAAGTAGTGGAAAACTACTTGAGTACTTCAAAAAATTAGAAGTACTTCGTTACTGACCACCTCTGGATTCTGTCTACCAGAACCATTGTCACCTGCTTATTTGGAACGCTACTTGATTAGAACTATTGCAATCCTCAGTGTTTTGCCTATGTACGACGATAAGAAGGCTAGTTCCTGGTACTAGTCTGGAATGGTAGGGTCATATCCAGCAGTGTCGAAAATGTTTGGAGAGTGTTTTGCAATTCCCCTCCGCTAACATTCGTGACTGGTGAACAAGGTTTACCAAGCACGCGCAATTGCACATGAAGAAGAACAGATTCCGTGTCAGACTTTTCGTAGAACAAAACTTGCGCAATGCGCACTTGCCTTACCTTGGTGCATGACTTAGAAAGCCGTGAAGGCTATATCTGCACTTCCTATTCCAGCGGCATATGCACATCATGCGCTCATGGTATGCATATGCACAGATCGTGTGTATGTATATCATGAGTCGGTGTATATGCCGCAAAAACCATCAAGGACAAAAATAAACTATACGTCCTTTCTTTTCCTTTCCATAACACTTCCAAGAATAGATTTACTTTTGGAGTAGTGTCAAGCTCATTTATCGCAGTGAAATGATTTTTTAAAGTGTGAATACCAAGGCTACATTGTTCTGTTCTGTCTTTCAATTGCGTACACGTTTTGCAAAAAAAGTATTTAAGGCGTAGGCTACGCCATACATACAGGTGATTCGAAAGGGTGCGCACCGTAAAAGAAGTTTGAGGACCCCTGCTGTAGACTAACATAAAGTATACTAGCACAGTAATTATATTTCATATGATACAAGGAAACAACTTTACACATGTGCAGCGATATGATATAATAACTCACAGACAGCACTCCAGCATTGTGTTCTCGGTAACGTTTGATCAAAAGTTCCTGGTTAGAGTAGTCGTACTTGCGAAAAAATCCCCATCCTTTAATGCTGTTGGCAGCTCGTACTGAAAATATCAAAAGTGATGAACCCAGCCTCTCAATTACTCTTTTCATCCGCCAATGCCTGTTCATTGGATAGTTGATTGATTGTGTTTGTTCGCCCACGGTGGTGGTTCAAATTGTGATTCGACTATCAAATTGCAACGGTGCTGATATAATAACGAGTGACACTGTGCATGACAAAATAGAACTGTGGCGAAAAGCTTTTATGTAGGACTATATTGGTGAAGCTACTTACGGCAAACTACAAGTCCGCATGAACAAGAAACCTTAATTTTTCGTGAACTAACCCAGACGATCGTAGTGATGACGCAGACGTATTCCCGTTGGAGTTAGTAAGTAACAGAATGTGACTAGCAGAGGCTCGTGCATTTTCGGCATCTCCTTGGAGATGCTTCGGTACCATGTGATCTCGTCCTTTCTTGTCGTAAGAATGACCTGGAAATTGAAATTACATACTAGGATAATGGTTTGTTATTTGAATACATGTATTGCCGTGAAATAGTGATATGATCACAGGGCTGTGGAGTCGGAGTCGGAGTCGGTGGAGTCGGACTCGGAGTCTGGGTAATTTTCGCTTGATGGAGTCGGAGTCGGAGTCGTGAAAACTATAATAGCTGGAGTCGGAGTCGTGGGGAAAATACTGACTGGAGTCGGAGTCGGAGTTTGTGAGAATGACCCTGACTTCGACTCCGACTCCGACTCCAACTTCTCTATCATGAAAACATTTGCTTTCAAAGAATTTTCAATATAATTTTTATGTACTATTAATCACTGTTATTAATAACCATACAGATCAGGTGCGGCCAGCCCGTGACACGCAGGCCAAATTTGGCACACGATAAGGTTTGGTGTGGCCTGCGAGGTAATTCTCGAAATTATTTATGACATCAGGTACAATTGCAAGGCCAACCAAAATTTGATTAGCATGACCGCGAAATTTGATGATGACTAAAACAACAGTTCTGACGCATTGACGTATCCAGGGGCCAGCCACATTTATCCCAGATCTTCGTATATGACTATTAGGTAGAATATTTCATAGCAGATCTATTTGACTTGAAATTTTTCTCGGTACTTCGCATGATTCATTGTCACTAGATTTCTTGCATTCAGTATTTGAGCCCCCTTCTGAAAATTATAAATAGGCTACATATTATTCACAGAATTGAGTCTAACAATACTCGCAATTAGGAGATTACGTGAGTAGTGAGGGGATCCGTTTTTGTTGCAGGCCAATCAGAGAGCGCCACGTCATCCTAATTGCCACGCCCATTTTCATACCCTAAGGGTACATTCATCTGCTACGTCATCTGTGTCACATCATCAAGCGCCACGCCTATAGTGCCACATCATCCATCCATTGCTATATCATCGCTGCATTGATTGCCGCATCTTGATACTTTTCTCAGATATTGTATTATGTGTGTTTAGGACTAATATCATCCATCCATATTTTTTAAACTTGATTTTATGTGTATAAGTTACGGTTTCTGCAGTTTACACATGAGAAAAGACGTAGACGCAGCGACCGCCCACCCTCCCGCCGCACACACGGGGCTCGCGAGCCCCGTAGCGAAAGAAAAGCGCCCGCCAAAGAAACGCCCGCGCCGAGCGCGTTCCGAATAGTCTTGTAGAATTTTCTAAAGCCGTAACAGCTAAGTAGCATATACGCGAATCCCAAGGCGAAAATAATCGAACAATAATTTTCTAAAGTCGTAACAGCTCAGTAGCATATACGCGAATCCCAAGCGAAAGTGATCGAACGAACTATAGCCGCAGGCGTGCGATTCGCGGGACTTTAATTATACAAACACTTCCGATGCCTGTACGTGAACCCCGGCGTTATAACGATTAGATCTAATTAGCGCGTTCTGAAGCCGTAAATTTAGTCAACATCATTGAGATAACCCTGATTTAAAGATGATGATCGAGTGTGACAATAGCACTCGTTAAGGTTATACTAACATACCCTTAAACTACTCTCTACTTCACAAAATATAAAGTTAACGATTCCTAACTCGCAGTTACGAAGCAAAAGTCGATATTGCTTTGTGATGATTTTTATGTTGTTCCATACCGATTGGGAAGATAGCACACCTAATTTCGTAACTAACTACATAATCCCTAGTAACGTAGTAAGACGCATAACGGAATTTACGCAAAATCGGTATTGCTCTGCGATAATTTTGATCACTATGTTTTGATAATGACTTGCTTCCGAGAATTAAATCACATTCATTATACGTTAGATGATACTTTTCCTTGATATTCTATCATGTGTATTTAGGACTAATGCGACATCACTATGTTTACGGCAGGTCTGATTTGAACACACTAATTTTGCGTATCACACCACAAACTGCGCAAGCCTTCAAAGTTGATAAGTAAACAAGTATTTGCACTCCATCAGAATACTAAAGTAGCTTTTCGCGTATATGTACCTAATACTAAAGTGTTTATGATTTCAAATTGCTTCAACTTCATGACATTTTCAGTATTAAACAGAAATATAGACCTAGAATACTAACTTTTATTCGTAAATAGCTACTTCTTATACCTTAATTTAATGGATTTATCTGAGATCATTCCTTTACTTAATCTCTCCAAAATGTGCATTATACAAGTAAGTCACCATCGAAACCCTCTCGCTATAACTATCTGGCAGTATAATTGCATTTAAGACATTATGGCAATGTACCATGTCAAATTTTGTTACGCATTTCATGATTAAACAACTTTAAAACCAACGTAGTTCTATACCGACATTTGCGTGAATCTGTTTTGCGGGAGCGTAGCACATACCTATGCGTAGTCAACTTTAATGACGGAATTACAGATGCAATTAAGTTTCAACACTTTTACAACGATTCTTGCTTCCTATAACTTCCCACTCGAGGCCCTCGTTATTAGGCTATGATCTCAGCCTGAGCTATGTCTTGAAGCCTACGGGACTCTGCTAATTGTTTCGATTTATTCTGCTCGTTTTAATTTAAGACAAGGAAGCCCATTTCACTCAATGTATCGATGCCTACGGTACTCTACAAAATTTCCTGAATAATTCTCCCTATGTTAATTACGATAAGAAAGACAATTTGACTCCTGAAGTCCGAAATACTTGTTCGCTTGAGCTCAGCCGCAGCGCCTGGAGTGGAATTATATAGTTCTTGTAAAAAGTTGTTTGTGCACAATATATGTTTAAGGTAGGTCCTACGCATTCATGATTTAGTCCGAGTTTGTATTTTAGTAGTACAATTTTATCGCGGAGCGCAACAAGATAAATCGTATGAATTTGTAAACTACTTATTCATGACATAGTAATAATTCTACTTGTGTACTTTTTCATATTTTGCAGCAATTTTAGTAGTACTTAAATAAAATTCGGAATATAAACTAATCGAAAAATTCGGTAACCAATTTCGCATAGGCTATGCATACAAATGAGGAAAGTTACATCAACGCGTGTTAACTAATTGAATTATGTAGCTTGCAATTCATGCAAGTTTCGAAACTTCTACACTGAATCCTTTAAAGTAGATAGAATCGAAAAAACTAATCGAAAATATTCACGAAGTTTGGATGCGACATATTTGGGTTTTTTAAAATCATTCATACCCATGATTCGAAATACTTTAACTAACTTATGTTTTCGACATAAGATAAGCGTGAAATGTACAAATTTCTATGTTGCGCAAATACCACAAACTTTGCTTGCTTTCAGAGCCGGCAACTAAATGCAAGACAGAATTTACGCAAAAGTTGCTATTCTGAAAATTTTGTCAAGGTAATAGTTTAAAAACTTACACTTGAGCACTACGAAATGTTCAAGTACTTTATCTTTACACGACGTTTTTTGTAAAATGAATACTAATATTATTGAAAAAATAAAAAATAAAAAGAGCGAAAAATTACATTTTATCCCGGAACACAACAAGAAAAATCGTATGAATTTGTAAACTACTTATTCATGACATAATAATAATTCTACTTGTACACTTTTTCACACTTTATAACACTTTAAGTAGTACTTAACAGTTTCAGTTTTAAATAAAATACGGAATATAAACTAATCGAAAAATTCGGTTACCAATTTCGCGTAGGCTATGCATACAAATGAGGAAAGTTACATCAACGCGTGTTAACTAGTTGTATCGAGTTATCGAATGATTTTTTTCTTTACATCAAAATAACTAGAGTGTGTAACTACATTAAAAACGTATCTAAATGAGCTCCAGGTCATTGTGATTATGCAGCATACCAAATTTCATCACACATTTCATGATGGAACAACTTTAAAACTAACGCAGTTCTATAGCAACTTTTGCCTAAATCTGTTTTCGGTAGCATGTACATATCCATAGTCAGCTTTAATAACAGAATTACCATGCTAATATGTGACTCCTCGCCTTGAAACTTGGTACGTAGTTGTAGGACATTGTGATTATGCAGCATACCAAATTTCTTCGCGCATTTCATAATGGAACAACTTTAAAACTAACGCGGCTCTACATCGACTTTTTGCGTACATCTGTTTTGCGGGAGCGTATAGCACGTACCTATACATAGTCAACTTTAATAACGGAATTACTATGCTTAACATTGAATCCCAACTCTAAACTTGATTCGTAGTTGTAGGACATTGTGGCAATGCACCATGCTAAATTTCATCGCACATCTAATGATGGATCACCTTTAAAACTAATGCAGTCGAATACCGACTTTTAAGCATATCTGTTTTGCGTGAACATAGCATATACCTATGCATAGTCAATTTTAATAGCAGAATTACCGTGTTAAACATTGAATTCCCACCTTGAAAGTTGGTACGCGATTATAGGACACTATAACAATGCACCATACCAAATCCCATCACACATTTCATGATGGAACAACTTTAAAACTAACGCGGCTCTACATCGACTTTTTTGCGTATATCTGTTTTGCGAGGGCGTATAGCACGTACTCATACATAGCTAACTTTAATAACGGAATTACCATGCTGAACATTGAATCCCAACTCTAAACTTGATACGTAGTTGTAGGACATTATGGCAATGAACCATGCTAAATTTCATCACACATCTAATGATGGAACACCTTTGAAACTATCGCAGTCGAATACCGACTTTTACACATATCTGTTTTTCGTGAACATAGCATATACCCATACATAGTCAATTTTAATAACAGAATTAGCATGCTAAACCTTAAATTCTCACCTTGAACGTTGGTACCCAGTTGTAGGACATAATAACAATGCACCATACCAAATTTCATCAGGCATTTCATGATGTAACACTTTCAAAACCAACGCAGTTCTATACAGGCTTTTGGCTAAATCTGTTTTTCCGTAGCGTAGCACGTACCTATACATAGTCAACTTTAATATCAATACATGTTTATCGTAAGTCCTACACAGTCATGATATCCGGCCGAGTTTGACTTTTAGAAAACATTATACCGACATCGCGACATCTTACAAAATTGAAACCGCGGTGACTGCTTGAGAGACCTACCAGTGATATCTCGGTAATCTAGTTACTTCCGCAAAATAGTATGTATTCAACTTACTTTCCACAAATCTAACGCGCAAAACAATTTACTGTGCTAACGAAAAGTGCTGAGTCATCATATTATTATCCACGCAACAATACACCTAAAACATACTATCGTACAAAATGGTCGCTAACCTCTTTGTGCACCAGCTGTAAATCTCACAAGCAACAAGTTTCAAGATTCCAGTTATTGAAAAAATGTTAAAGTGTTTCTCCTACGCCAAGTCGTTATGTTGACGAAAGCGTATATTGTAATATCATGATCGATTTGCATTCGTTGGTCACAAACTGTCACTACTCTAAATAATTATTTTTCACTCAAACACAACAGCATACTTGTCGCCATTCGTTTTCATCAAGCACGAGTTCAATAAACTTACTTACTACGACATGAATTGCTATTTTTATGTTGTGTAAATAGGTAATAATTAATTTTAGTAACACTATACCATCATCATCGAGTTGTGCGAATAGATTTACATGTGGTGTTATGGTTTTAATCGAAGTACACTGCACGATCTAATGTAGAGTCATCTCTATTGTATAGCAACTCGGTAATCGAAATGCATGCATTAACATTTAAACAGCGATCGTGTTTCGTCACGCGAAAAATACGTTCACTACTGCGATACTCTGCACAGGGCGTGCAAATCCTTTTCACACTCGTAATAGTATACCAACGGCTACCGGCGACAACGTTTAACAATACCAACGACACTAAACATACGATACCTACCCAATCTGCAAATTGTTTCGATTTATTCTTTCCGTTTCAATTTAAGATAAGGAAGCCCATTTCACTCAATGTATCGATGCCTACGGTACTCTACAAAATTTTCTGATTAATTCTCCCTATGCTTATTTATCACAAGAAAGATGATTTGACACCTAAAGTACGAAATATTTTTTCGCTTGAGCTAAGCCGCAGCGCCTGGAGTGGAATTTTACGGGGTATGTGGACTCATTTCGTAGGGCTCTATGCCATAGGAGCATACTTTACGCTCCAATTCGATTCCCGCACATTCCATATAATTACTAACAGAACCATTGAGTACCAGCCTTGACATTTTCCGTAGTACTAGATGGCATGTATACAATTCCACGACATCCGACATTACGACGAAGACTATCAAAATATCGAAAGAAGCCCTCTATTCTTTTCTGAAATAATCAAGGTTTTAACAGGACTTCCCTTCATATAAACTCCAGCAGAATCACTAATAACCTCTCAAGTGTACTCAATTTACTCTAATTTGATACTCGTGTACCAAATCCCTATTTTCCGCAAGTATGATAGAGGCTATCGCTCGATACTCAACGATTCGTAATTTTGCTGGAATACAAGTACAATTAGTTTAAAGTAGTTTGAGGTTACGTTTGTATCACCTTGACAAGTGCTATTATCAAAAAATGCTTTTGCTAAACTCTTACACTTTCACTAAACTTCTACACTGAATCTTGTAAAGTAGATAGAAAAGGAAAACTATTAACATAAGGTATGTGAGAAGCACGTAAATTTCGATTGCATACAAATGCCACAAACTGCGCTAACTTCCAGAGTTGTTAAGTATAGAAGTACTCGTACGTCTTGAGAATACCCAAGTAGGTTTTTTGCCTACATGTACCAAATACTGTCTAGTCCTTATGATATTGGAGTACATCAACTTCATGATAGCTACAGTATTAAACAGAAATAGACCTAGAGTACTAACGTTTTTATGCAGTGAGAGTTCGCAAATTATCGAAGTATTTTTGTTATTTTTATTGCGATAAGTCATTCTGCAGCGCAAAAATGCGTCGTAGGATATAGATGAAACTAGCACCACTCATCAAGACCGCTGATAACAGTACATTTCAACATTTAGTTGCAGTAAATTTCGAGTAAAGTACAAGAAGTGATGATTTCCGAGTGAGTTAAAAAGTAAGTATTGCAGGTATAGTTTACCTGAAAACCGAATACTCTGAAATAGAAGTAGATGCAGTGTAAATAGTTAATCACTTGATTAAGTATAGCGCAAGCAGATAAAACCTATACTTGAGTACTACAAAATACACGAGTACTTCGCTATCGACTCCCTCCACGTAATAAGTGACTACGGTTTAAGACTGCTTTTACCGATACTCGTCAGTTTCCGTTTTAGATAGAATTCGGAAACCAAATAATTTCATAAACATAAGCTAATTAAATGAATTTACTCGAATGTACTATGCCGCGCTGATAAGATAAATTATAATATACTTATCATGTTAGAGCGATTTTTCTAGCGTAGAAAATCTTTAAAATGTAGTAAGCAGGCCAATATGAAGATATTCGTTGAGCTGAATAAACATAAAAAATACTCTAGACTACTTTATCGGTACTTTACAGTTTCAGTTTTAGATAAAATTTGTCCCTTTCACTCCTCGCTATCTAAACATGTTTAGAATATATTATTTGCGATGATACGAACCCGTAAAGTACTCAAGTAGCTTTTCGTTGGATATAGATGAAACTGACACCACTCACCAAGACCACTGGTCCACTGACAAAAAGTACATTTCAACATTTTAGTAACAGTAAACTCCTACTAAAGTACAAGAAGTCATGATTTCCGAGTGAGTTAAAAAGTAAGTATTGAAGGTATAGTTTGCTCGAAAACCGAAAAACTCTGAAATAGAAGTAGATGCAGTGTAAATAGTCAATCACTTCATTTAGTATAGCGCAAGCAGGCCAAACCTATACTTGAGTACTCCAAAATATACAAGTACTCCCTCCACGTAAAAAGCGACTAGGGTTTAGACTACTTTATCGGTACTTGACAGTTTCAGTTTTAGATCAAATTTGGTGAGACTTTAAATTTTAAAGTAGTTTGAGCTTACGTTTGTATCACCTTGACAAGTATCATCATCAGACATGAAAATGATACTATCACCTAATACAGAAGTTAACACACGTCAATGTGCTTCGGAATTCACGAGAAATTGCTTACTAAGAGAAGTATATTCTTGTATACACAATAGTGGAGAGAATCTTTAAAATGTAGTAAGCAGGCCGATGGGTATTCATTGAGTTGTATAAGCATAAAAAACATTCCCGCGCGCGTCTTAGTATTAGGTGGTAGGGTAGGAAGTGTTAGGTTTAGGAGCGCGCGGGAATGTTTTTTATGCTTATACAACTCAATGAATACCCATCGGCCTGCTTACTACATTTTAAAGATTCTCTCCACTATTGTGTATACAAGAATATACTTCTCTTAGTAAGCAATTTCTCGTGAATTCCGAAGCACATTGACGTGTGTTAACTACTGTATTAGGTGATAGTATCATTTTCATGTCTGATAATGATACTTGTCAAGGTGATACAAACGTAAGCTCAAACTACTTTAAAATTTAAAGTCTCACCAAATTTGATCTAAAACTGAAACTGTCAAGTACCGATAAAGTAGTCTAAACCCTAGTCGCTTTTTACGTGGAGGGAGTACTTGTATATTTTGGAGTACTCAAGTATAGGTTTGGCCTGCTTGCGCTATACTAAATGAAGTGATTGACTATTTACACTGCATCTACTTCTATTTCAGAGTTTTTCGGTTTTCGAGCAAACTATACCTTCAATACTTACTTTTTAACTCACTCGGAAATCATGACTTCTTGTACTTTAGTAGGAGTTTACTGTTACTAAAATGTTGAAATGTACTTTTTGTCAGTGGGCCAGTGGTCTTGGTGAGTGGTGTCAGTTTCATCTATATCCAACGAAAAGCTACTTGAGTACTTTACGGGTTCGTATCATCGCAAATAATATATTCTAAACATGTTTAGATAGCGAGGAGTGAAAGGAACAAATTTTATCTAAAACTGAAACTGTAAAGTACCGATAAAGTAGTCTAGAGTATTTTTTATGTTTATTCAGCTCAACGAATATCTTCATATTGGCCTGCTTACTACATTTTAAAGATTTTCTACGCTAGAAAAATCGCTCTAACATGATAAGTATATTATAATTTATCTTATCAGCGCGGCATAGTACATTCGAGTAAATTCATTTAATTAGCTTATGTTTATGAAATTATTTGGTTTCCGAATTCTATCTAAAACGGAAACTGACGAGTATCGGTAAAAGCAGTCTTAAACCGTAGTCACTTATTACGTGGAGGGAGTCGATAGCGAAGTACTCGTGTATTTTGTAGTACTCAAGTATAGGTTTTATCTGCTTGCGCTATACTTAATCAAGTGATTAACTATTTACACTGCATCTACTTCTATTTCAGAGTATTCGGTTTTCAGGTAAACTATACCTGCAATACTTACTTTTTAACTCACTCGGAAATCATCACTTCTTGTACTTTACTCGAAATTTACTGCAACTAAATGTTGAAATGTACTGTTATCAGCGGTCTTGATGAGTGGTGCTAGTTTCATCTATATCCTACGACGCATTTTTGCGCTGCAGAATGACTTATCGCAATAAAAATAACAAAAATACTTCGATAATTTGCGAACTCTCACTGCATAAAAACGTTAGTACTCTAGGTCTATTTCTGTTTAATACTGTAGCTATCATGAAGTTGATGTACTCCAATATCATAAGGACTAGACAGTATTTGGTACATGTAGGCAAAAAACCTACTTGGGTATTCTCAAGACGTACGAGTACTTCTATACTTAACAACTCTGGAAGTTAGCGCAGTTTGTGGCATTTGTATGCAATCGAAATTTACGTGCTTCTCACATACCTTATGTTAATAGTTTTCCTTTTCTATCTACTTTACAAGATTCAGTGTAGAAGTTTAGTGAAAGTGTAAGAGTTTAGCAAAAGCATTTTTTGATAATAGCACTTGTCAAGGTGATACAAACGTAACCTCAAACTACTTTAAACTAATTGTACTTGTATTCCAGCAAAATTACGAATCGTTGAGTATCGAGCGATAGCCTCTATCATACTTGCGGAAAATAGGGATTTGGTACACGAGTATCAAATTAGAGTAAATTGAGTACACTTGAGAGGTTATTAGTGATTCTGCTGGAGTTTATATGAAGGGAAGTCCTGTTAAAACCTTGATTATTTCAGAAAAGAATAGAGGGCTTCTTTCGATATTTTGATAGTCTTCGTCGTAATGTCGGATGTCGTGGAATTGTATACATGCCATCTAGTACTACGGAAAATGTCAAGGCTGGTACTCAATGGTTCTGTTAGTAATTATATGGAATGTGCGGGAATCGAATTGGAGCGTAAAGTATGCTCCTATGGCATAGAGCCCTACGAAATGAGTCCACATACCCCGTAAAATTCCACTCCAGGCGCTGCGGCTTAGCTCAAGCGAAAAAATATTTCGTACTTTAGGTGTCAAATCATCTTTCTTGTGATAAATAAGCATAGGGAGAATTAATCAGAAAATTTTGTAGAGTACCGTAGGCATCGATACATTGAGTGAAATGGGCTTCCTTATCTTAAATTGAAACGGAAAGAATAAATCGAAACAATTTGCAGATTGGGTAGGTATCGTATGTTTAGTGTCGTTGGTATTGTTAAACGTTGTCGCCGGTAGCCGTTGGTATACTATTACGAGTGTGAAAAGGATTTGCACGCCCTGTGCAGAGTATCGCAGTAGTGAACGTATTTTTCGCGTGACGAAACACGATCGCTGTTTAAATGTTAATGCATGCATTTCGATTACCGAGTTGCTATACAATAGAGATGACTCTACATTAGATCGTGCAGTGTACTTCGATTAAAACCATAACACCACATGTAAATCTATTCGCACAACTCGATGATGATGGTATAGTGTTACTAAAATTAATTATTACCTATTTACACAACATAAAAATAGCAATTCATGTCGTAGTAAGTAAGTTTATTGAACTCGTGCTTGATGAAAACGAATGGCGACAAGTATGCTGTTGTGTTTGAGTGAAAAATAATTATTTAGAGTAGTGACAGTTTGTGACCAACGAATGCAAATCGATCATGATATTACAATATACGCTTTCGTCAACATAACGACTTGGCGCAGGAGAAACACTTTAACATTTTTTCAATAACTGGAATCTTGAAACTTGTTGCTTGTGAGATTTACAGCTGGTGCACAAAGAGGTTAGCGACCATTTTGTACGATAGTATGTTTTAGGTGTATTGTTGCGTGATTAATAATATGATGACTCAGCACTTTTCGTTAGCACAGTAAATTGTTTTGCGCGTTAGATTTGTGGAAAGTAAGTTGAATACATACTATTTTGCGGAAGTAACTAGATTACCGAGATATCACTGGTAGGTCTCTCAAGCAGTCACCGCGGTTTCAATTTTGTAAGATGTCGCGATGTCGGTATAATGTTTTCTAAAAGTCAAACTCGGCCGGATATCATGACTGTGTAGGACTTACGATAAACATGTATTGATATTAAAGTTGACTATGTATAGGTACGTGCTACGCTGCGGAAAAACAGATTTAGCCAAAAGCCTGTATAGAACTGCGTTGGTTTTGAAAGTGTTACATCATGAAATGCCTGATGAAATTTGGTATGGTGCATTGTTATTATGTCCTACAACTGGGTACCAACGTTCAAGGTGAGAATTTAAGGTTTAGCATGCTAATTCTGTTATTAAAATTGACTATGTATGGGTATATGCTATGTTCACGAAAAACAGATATGTGTAAAAGTCGGTATTCGACTGCGATAGTTTCAAAGGTGTTCCATCATTAGATGTGTGATGAAATTTAGCATGGTTCATTGCCATAATGTCCTACAACTACGTATCAAGTTTAGAGTTGGGATTCAATGTTAAGCATGGTAATTCCGTTATTAAAGTTAGCTATGTATGAGTACGTGCTATACGCCCTCGCAAAACAGATATACGCAAAAAAGTCGATGTAGAGCCGCGTTAGTTTTAAAGTTGTTCCATCATGAAATGTGTGATGGGATTTGGTATGGTGCATTGTTATAGTGTCCTATAATCGCGTACCAACTTTCAAGGTGGGAATTCAATGTTTAACACGGTAATTCTGCTATTAAAATTGACTATGCATAAGTATATGCTATGTTCACGCAAAACAGATATGCTTAAAAGTCGGTATTCGACTGCATTAGTTTTAAAGGTGATCCATCATTAGATGTGCGATGAAATTTAGCATGGTGCATTGCCACAATGTCATACAACTACGAATCAAGTTTAGAGTTGGGATTCAATGTTAAGCATGGTAATTCCGTTATTAAAGTTGACTATGTATAGGTACGTGCTATACGCTCCCGCAAAACAGATGTACGCAAAAAGTCGATGTAGAGCCGCGTTAGTTTTAAAGTTGTTCCATTATGAAATGCGCGAAGAAATTTGGTATGCTGCATAATCACAATGTCCTACAACTACGTACCAAGTTTCAAGGTGAGGAGTCACATATTAGCATGGTAATTCTGTTATTAAAGCTGACTATGGATATGTACATGCTACCGAAAACAGATTTAGGCAAAAGTTGCTATAGAACTGCGTTAGTTTTAAAGTTGTTCCATCATGAAATGTGTGATGAAATTTGGTATGCTGCATAATCACAATGACCTGGAGCTCATTTAGATACGTTTTTAATGTAGTTACACACTCTAGTTATTTTGATGTAAAGAAAAAAATCATTCGATAACTCGATACAACTAGTTAACACGCGTTGATGTAACTTTCCTCATTTGTATGCATAGCCTACGCGAAATTGGTAACCGAATTTTTCGATTAGTTTATATTCCGTATTTTATTTAAAACTGAAACTGTTAAGTACTACTTAAAGTGTTATAAAGTGTGAAAAAGTGTACAAGTAGAATTATTATTATGTCATGAATAAGTAGTTTACAAATTCATACGATTTTTCTTGTTGTGTTCCGGGATAAAATGTAATTTTTCGCTCCTTTTATTTTTTATTTTTTCAATAATATTAGTATTCATTTTACAAAAAACGTCGTGTAAAGATAAAGTACTTGAACATTTCGTAGTGCTCAAGTGTAAGTTTTTAAACTATTACCTTGACAAAATTTTCAGAATAGCAACTTTTGCGTAAATTCTGTCTTGCATTTAGTTGCCGGCTCTGAAAGCAAGCAAAGTTTGTGGTATTTGCGCAACATAGAAATTTGTACATTTCACGCTTATCTTATGTCGAAAACATAAGTTAGTTAAAGTATTTCGAATCATGGGTATGAATGATTTTAAAAAACCCAAATATGTCGCATCCAAACTTCGTGAATATTTTCGATTAGTTTTTTCGATTCTATCTACTTTAAAGGATTCAGTGTAGAAGTTTCGAAACTTGCATGAATTACAAGCTACATAATTCAATTAGTTAACACGCGTTGATGTAACTTTCCTCATTTGTATGCATAGCCTATGCGAAATTGGTTACCGAATTTTTCGATTAGTTTATATTCCGAATTTTATTTAAGTACTACTAAAATTGCTGCAAAATATGAAAAAGTACACAAGTAGAATTATTACTATGTCATGAATAAGTAGTTTACAAATTCATACGATTTATCTTGTTGCGCTCCGCGATAAAATTGTACTACTAAAATACAAACTCGGACTAAATCATGAATGCGTAGGACCTACCTTAAACATATATTGTGCACAAACAACTTTTTACAAGAACTATATAATTCCACTCCAGGCGCTGCGGCTGAGCTCAAGCGAACAAGTATTTCGGACTTCAGGAGTCAAATTGTCTTTCTTATCGTAATTAACATAGGGAGAATTATTCAGGAAATTTTGTAGAGTACCGTAGGCATCGATACATTGAGTGAAATGGGCTTCCTTGTCTTAAATTAAAACGAGCAGAATAAATCGAAACAATTAGCAGAGTCCCGTAGGCTTCAAGACATAGCTCAGGCTGAGATCATAGCCTAATAACGAGGGCCTCGAGTGGGAAGTTATAGGAAGCAAGAATCGTTGTAAAAGTGTTGAAACTTAATTGCATCTGTAATTCCGTCATTAAAGTTGACTACGCATAGGTATGTGCTACGCTCCCGCAAAACAGATTCACGCAAATGTCGGTATAGAACTACGTTGGTTTTAAAGTTGTTTAATCATGAAATGCGTAACAAAATTTGACATGGTACATTGCCATAATGTCTTAAATGCAATTATACTGCCAGATAGTTATAGCGAGAGGGTTTCGATGGTGACGTACTTGTATAATGCACATTTTGGAGAGATTAAGTAAAGGAATGATCTCAGATAAATCCATTAAATTAAGGTATAGGAAGTAGCTATTTACGAATAAAAGTTAGTATTCTAGGTCTATATTTCTGTTTAATACTGAAAATGTCATGAAGTTGAAGCAATTTGAAATCATAAACACTTTAGTATTAGGTACATATACGCGAAAAGCTACTTTAGTATTCTGATGGAGTGCAAATACTTGTTTACTTATCAACTTTGAAGGCTTGCGCAGTTTGTGGTGTGATACGCAAAATTAGTGTGTTCAAATCAGACCTGCCGTAAACATAGTGATGTCGCATTAGTCCTAAATACACATGATAGAATATCAAGGAAAAGTATCATCTAACGTATAATGAATGTGATTTAATTCTCGGAAGCAAGTCATTATCAAAACATAGTGATCAAAATTATCGCAGAGCAATACCGATTTTGCGTAAATTCCGTTATGCGTCTTACTACGTTACTAGGGATTATGTAGTTAGTTACGAAATTAGGTGTGCTATCTTCCCAATCGGTATGGAACAACATAAAAATCATCACAAAGCAATATCGACTTTTGCTTCGTAACTGCGAGTTAGGAATCGTTAACTTTATATTTTGTGAAGTAGAGAGTAGTTTAAGGGTATGTTAGTATAACCTTAACGAGTGCTATTGTCACACTCGATCATCATCTTTAAATCAGGGTTATCTCAATGATGTTGACTAAATTTACGGCTTCAGAACGCGCTAATTAGATCTAATCGTTATAACGCCGGGGTTCACGTACAGGCATCGGAAGTGTTTGTATAATTAAAGTCCCGCGAATCGCACGCCTGCGGCTATAGTTCGTTCGATCACTTTCGCTTGGGATTCGCGTATATGCTACTGAGCTGTTACGACTTTAGAAAATTATTGTTCGATTATTTTCGCCTTGGGATTCGCGTATATGCTACTTAGCTGTTACGGCTTTAGAAAATTCTACAAGACTATTCGGAACGCGCTCGGCGCGGGCGTTTCTTTGGCGGGCGCTTTTCTTTCGCTACGGGGCTCGCGAGCCCCGTGTGTGCGGCGGGAGGGTGGGCGGTCGCTGCGTCTACGTCTTTTCTCATGTGTAAACTGCAGAAACCGTAACTTATACACATAAAATCAAGTTTAAAAAATATGGATGGATGATATTAGTCCTAAACACACATAATACAATATCTGAGAAAAGTATCAAGATGCGGCAATCAATGCAGCGATGATATAGCAATGGATGGATGATGTGGCACTATAGGCGTGGCGCTTGATGATGTGACACAGATGACGTAGCAGATGAATGTACCCTTAGGGTATGAAAATGGGCGTGGCAATTAGGATGACGTGGCGCTCTCTGATTGGCCTGCAACAAAAACGGATGACAACACTACTAACGTGTCGTCCAACATGCGGCTTCGCTCGTGCACTCGCAGCGAGATCGTCGACAAAACATTTGCATAAAATGATAGAGGCATGTTCACCGATACCGTCGATTTTGCTATGTCTAAACGTCGAATAATCCTGTCCTTGCCAAATGAGCCGTGTGGTATACAGATGCGACCCCCAATGTATGTTAGCAACTTATTTATTGATATAATTCAGTCATTATCTTGCAAAAAAATTTCGCGCTTCGCGCGACTAGGGCCTGATTGCGCACTGCACAGTTGCATGACATATTGTTATCGATTTTAGAGCGTATTAATATAAGTCTTGTTTGGAATGTTACCTAATTCGGTTCGCTCCTATCGGACGACAAAAAAAGGTTATCAATATTCCAGTTGCCCGCGCAATGGTTCGTAAATCCCATGTGTCCCTTTGGCCAAAAAAGTTGCCCACCCCTGATATCGATAAAATTAGACATTACTTGCAAATTATAACTCAGTTGCACCGAAGAAGAAAATCGCAATATGCGTTTTCGCGATGCAGTCAAAATTGATGCAATTTTTGGAATTATACCATGGTACTGTGACAAAGCAAATGCATCGGCTGGTTTTGTAAAATTGTAAAAATGATGTAAATATGTCCAAACGATGCTTCCCACTTGACAAAATTAAAAAGATTTGTAGTGTAGCTTAGCTGTTTGGGTCGATCAAATCATTAAGAAAGACTCAAGTCCCAATCCTTGAATACTTGAATAAGTACATGTAGAGTTGTAGACTATAAATTCCATTTATGATCAATGTCTATTAGAGTGTGTGTGCTTGTAATCAGGATAGTGTGCAATGACAAAATTAGTAAGTTCAATCTCTTTATTGGTTGCTGACTCAGACACAAGAGCTACACTTGGATTTTTTATCTACATTTTTATGATACAGGATTGGATATCTGCCATATTTGAATGATTCATACATTTCAGGATATTAGAGAGTCCATGTTATAAAAACTTGAAAAGGGAAGGGTATTTAGCAAATCTTTCTTTCATGTTAATTACATAGTGGATAATTTAGCATGCCACCGTTAAGCATATATTTGCATATCTCTCATGGCTGTATGATAGTCATTCAACCGACAATGTGGCATATAATTTTCAAAGTAATTTGGTGATAATGCTGGAGTCGGAGTCGAGAGTCGGAGTCGGAGTCGGTACGTTTAAGACCCAGGAGTCGGAGTCGGTATATTGAAAATGTGTGGAGTCGGAGTCGGAGCCGGAGTCGGTGGTAAAATTTACCGACTCCACAGCCCTGTATGATCATATGAAGTATTATAAACTATGGTTGATCCGATTGCGGTCCTCGGTTCCGTTGCTTATTCGGCGTACACCATTATTATACTGACGTATAAAGGCGTATATGTTGACGACAGAGCTTTTCATATAGATTTGTCACAGTGCATGAAACCAGAAAAGTTTGCAGGAGTGTTACCATCCTCATTCGGGTCCATCATCATGGTCAAAAAAATACATGCTGAACCACACAATCACCATATGCATTCATCCAAACTTTCCGGTTGTAAAATTATAATGTACTTCATTCGGTAATCTCGGAGGTGGCCAAAGCAGTAATTCTTGGCACTCAAGTAGAAGTATGAGAAACATGGTAAATTTCTACTCAAGTACACACACAAGTTGCGATTTTAAAATCGGTAAAATATAGGTAGGCTATTCTTGACTTAGCTTTGAAAAAAATGAAAACCGTGAAGTAGAAGCAAAATTATTCCAAAATCACAGCTACCACAGTAGGTAGTAGGCTACAAGTACGCAACATCTACTTGACTGCTTAGAAAAGTACTTTCGTTACAAATCTTACAGCTAGCTTCTATCGAATATATATTTTCGCAAAGGATGAATGAAATAGGTCTGCACGAAAACCTAAATTGTAATCTAATCACCCGCAAAGATGAAATCGGCATTGTTCCGAATAATTACAGCGTTGTGAAACAGCGATGCATTCACACTGGGTTTACATTTACCGGAAAAATGTATATATGCAATTGGTCGTCAATCGAATGTGGCCCTTTGGCTGAAAAGGTTGGCCACCCCTGCAGTAGATGATGTGGCAACGACATATGCTTATATGGTGGAACAATAGTTCTATATATCCCTGAGTTGTCATCGTGAGCTAACATTCGACATAATCGGTCAAAAATGGTCATGAAACTGCATTTGGACAAATAGAAAGTATAACGTAACCAAATGCAGTCAGCCGTTGAGTCTCGCTGTGTCCACACCATTTGGGACACTATGCTTCCATACCTAATGGGTCGGCAGGACCCAGATTAAGAACCCTGCCCTTCACACACGCTCTTCTCGCTTGTAATGCGGTCCTGTTAACACAACACCGTGAACGAAATACACTATTGGCAAGCCGTGTTATTATTCGGCATATTCCAAAAATTGCTTATTTTTGGCATTTTCACATTTTTATTTTTGGCAGCTTTGGCATCTGGCTCCTGAAATGCCAAAAATAACACGGCCTACACAGTGCACATACGTCATTATTATCTCATATAGATCATATAGATATCTCATCACCTGTCTCATTATGGAACACACAGACCAACACTGGCTTTTGCGAGAAATCCGCAATGCGGTTGGTAAATGTCCAATCAGCGCACATCTCTGCCATACTCGACTTCGATAACGAAATGACTGTCCTAATCATTGAGTGTCAACGTTGAAACCTGGCACAGCGTTCGATACTAAGACCAGGACATACCGTGCAAAAGCTCATGATAGCTCAGATCTAGGTGTGGGGCATCGTTGGAATCAATAGAGACCAATAGCGGCTTTTGCCTAAAATCTGTTAGCGATAAATGACGAGTCAGCTCTCAGTCGACTTAGGAAACGAAATTATCACCCACATAGTTCAGTGACAAGCTTGAGGCTTGTTACAGCGTTCGACAATACCATAGGACTTACCGTGCCAAATGTCACGACCGATCTCGGTATTGAACATTGTCAAAATCAATGGAGATCAATACACCGGCATTGAGTAAAATCTGTTTGCGATACGTGACGGATCAGCACACACTGAACTTCGGAAACGAAATTACCACCCTAATATTCAAGAAGCAACCCTGAATCTTGGAGCAGTGTTTTATACCACCATCACGACATGACATACCAAGTTTCAAGAATTATCATGGTGCGAAACACCATCAAAATCGACCTATACCAGCAAAGGTCGACTCAACGCGTAGGACGGTAACAGAGTTCAGATATAGATGCGATTGTTCGGGCAACTAGGTAAAGTTGCCCGCTTGTTCGGTAATTTGATGAATAGGAGAGAGTAAATCACCGTTCCTTTTATTGTGAGCAGCTTTGAGAGAACAGACGGTGAAAGTTTGTTATGAACGCTCCCTACTGGGGCATGCCCCGGCCAGGCATTTCCAAAGCGAAAACACGGAAGATAATTCGATTTTCGCAGAGACTTGGATGTATATGGGCAGTTGGACACTTACAAGCGAAAGCTCAAGAAGAATGCGATTTTCGCTGTCATGGCGGTATATATATTGATTGTTGTGCGTCTATAAATGGTAAATAATTGTTATGGAACAGAATTTTACGTGGGGTAATGCCCCAGTTACCCTATACGACGAGCCACCACTGACTATATTCATATTGAAATAAACATGAATACTTTCGGCTGACATTCGTCGGGGGTAATCGTCAGCAACTGTTAAAAGAGTATTCAAAAGAACTATGAATATCAACTGCATGTCAACCAAGTTTGTGCCAACAAAAAGTGTTCGGGTATCATCAAAGAATAGTACATTGAGCTCTACTCGACTCGATTATACGAAATTTCATATTTCTGACTTCATAATTGATGATGCAACTGCTGTTTATATACGATTATCCCTGTCGAGTGTCAGCCGAAAATACTGGGGTTTATTTCAATATGAATGAAGCATTCGATTTTTGGATTGCGCGGTTTCAAATTCGTAAATGCCACTTTCATATCATTTTTGCGATTTGGGCCTCTGCTTTTCTTCGTGTTCATATGTTCCACATATTTTGATCGTCCTGATGACTTGTAGCATACGGTATTGGCTACTCGACATCCGCCGAACCAACGAAACTGACTCATCGAGCCACTAGGGTTCGATCGAACCAAGTTTAAGAAACCCTGCTCTATGCATTTAACATGTATCAAATTTATCGCGGTACATTGCTAAATTACGCTATGAAGCCCGGAGCTTGCGGGGATTTTAGGAAATGCGCTACCGAAAGTTTGATTAAGCTGTAATGTTGATATAATAGAAGCTAGCCGCTAGCGGAACTGGAGTACATAAGGCAAGGGTGCCAAACAGACGGCCGGAATCAGCTGACTGGTGCGGCCCGCGAGTGATTTGAAGGCTTGAATCCGGCCCGCGACGCAATTTGATTTTGACACCCCTGATGTAAGGCAAACTTATAATTTGATTCTTTTTCACTACGTCCTGCATACTCTCTTGTAAATCACGTACCTTTGCGTTCGGAAATGCTTCAGCTATTTCTTCCCAGTAATAACACGCGGGGGACCCGATGACAACATTAAAGTCTTTGTACATTTCTTGTAATTGATCTTTGCGGCTTCCGTACTCGATAATATTCTTCCATTCATTATAGTTATTGTAGGCATGATGATCAAAATCGGCGACACTGTAGGCTACCCCAATATTTCGAAGCATTTATGAAGTGTCTTGGTGCCACATTTTGACGCGCTTGCTATGATTACTTTCATGGCGGCTCGTTCTGAAAACAATGACTTTGAAACATTCTCAATGCGTTACTGTATATATCCTACTGATTGTTATAAAAACGACATTCCCATCGCTCTACAATCACTGACATATTTAGATTCCACCTCTTGTCCGATTTCAAATATAAATTTCCGCAATCGCAGTATTAAAAGGCCGGGCTGTGGAGTCGGAGTCGTCGGATTCGGAGTCTCTTTTTAGCACGCTTTGGAGTCGGAGTCGTGAACAAAATACTGTCTGGAGTCGCAGTTTGCGAAAATGCTCTCGTCTCCGACTCCGACTCCAACTTCTTTAGTATGAAAACAAGTGCTTTCAAAGTTCTCTTAAAATGGCTAATAATAAATAAAATAGGGTGGTTCGCCTACGCGTTTTCATGCGGCCCCATACATCAGAGGCGGGCAACATACAGCCCGCGGGCCGGATCCGGCCCGCGAACAGTTTCCCGTCTTACATGATAACGTGACCCGCGGCCCCAGTCTGCCGAGATTCCCCACTACTTCTTAAACGTCAAATTTCAGTGACTGTATGTTATTACATACGTGTGTGCGCCAGTGTTGGGATCAAGTCACTACCTTCGAGTCACGAGTCATCTCGAGTCATTGCACATTTTGACTCGAGTCAAGTCGAGTCAAGTCAAGTCACGCGTCAAGTCACAATTCAAGTCAAATTGAATTTTCGAAATATGAGTGATGATTCAAAGTCATTACATTTTGCTAGCTGTGTGAATGACAGATTGATTGGTGATATATCTTGAATCAAATAACGAGTATTAAGTTAAATAGACGAGCAAAAAGGCGTTGTATCGCTCACGCACGCTTAGAGCTGCTAATAAAATACGTGAGCCAAAATAGAGGATCGAATACGAAGCGCCGAGAAGTTGAAACAAATTGATATGGTACAATACACTACCCATCCACACATCCGTAAGATTATAAACGCATAAACTATATTCGTTCGATTCAAACCATACAAGAGGGTTGGCTAAGGTGGGCTCTTCGCGATGTAAGTACTGAGCCGTCCAACAAACAGAGATACGTTGCTAGTAGGTTATTCTACAGCTAGTACATAAACGTAAGCTGTGATCATTTCGTTTTCGGTCAATTTATTTGTGATGTAACAATGGACGATCGGTGAAAATTACAATCAGTGAATGACTGATTGCTCTCACAAGTCACACCGGCGTATTGCGAACAATCCGAACATCAAAATGACGCAGCGATTTAATCGACACCGTTTACTAGATGATTTGAAATTGACTCGTAAATTTTGCTCCGAGTCATGAGTCAATCCACATTTCTGAAGCGCCGAGTCAAGTCAGTCAAATCATTTTTGCAAATTGACTCCAGTCAAGTCAAGTCATGCGAAAAAGTTGACTCGAGTCTGACTTAATTATGGATTGCACCGTGTGTTAATTGATAAGAGAGAAGCAGGCATGGCGGCGGCTGTATGAAAATGCTGTTCTCAAATCCACATTGTATTCGTCATTATCGTCGAGAAATGGCTTTGAAATGACATTGCTGTCGTTAAAATACATTCATTAAATACGATTTATTCCTTGTATATGTGGATACATGGGCGGATAATGTATCGATTTAGCAATCCGGCCCGCCAAGCACTTAATTTTCCTACATCCGGCCCGCCGACTGGAGAAGTTGCCCGCCCCTGCCATACATACTCTGATGATGATGAAATGCGGCTTCGACATCCAAAAAGGTTGGGAACCACGGATGTAGACTAGGGTTATGACTAGAAAAAAAATTTCAAAATTTTGTGTGTCCTGTAGTCACAAATGATGAGCTTTTGTGTCCTGATTTCAAAACTCACAAAAGTTAAGACTGTTTGAACAAAAACCTCCCGCACAAAAAATTTCCAGTTTTCACTGTATGGAGGATAGGCTTTCTTTTGTAGATACAGACTATATAATTTATTTATCTACTGATTTGAATTTAACTGACCCAATTCCAATTGCGAAGATTTAAAATAGTATTTTGGTACATTTTGAACGCCCAGATTGAATTATTCCTATCGTGTTCTTGTTTACAGTCAATATTAAATAATTAATAAATAATTATTAATTCCGATTTTAGATGTAGACTGTATATATCGTATGATTTCAATTTGTCTGGCAAAAATCAAACTGGGTGTTCGAAAAGCCGAAAGTAGAACAACTCTAGGTATTTTCAGCGGTCTAGAAAACCGCTTAGAAGAATATGATGTAGAGGAAAATTTGAAAATCTCATATATCATATGTGACACCGTAGCATCTGTTGATACTGGACGGCAGAATGGCGTTGTTTCGAAACTGCGAAATGCAATGATGAGCATGGGTTTTCATATCCCTTGCCAACATCATATTATCGATTCTTAAAGCATATATTAGAGTTCTTCGATCCAACGTCTTCAAGAAATCCAACTCTCAGCTACAAATTTGGAGATGATGTGGTAAAACACTACGAAAACTAGGTGCAATCCACCAAGCACGAATTTCAGATGAAAATATTAGAAAACCGAGGATGTATAGATCATTTTAAGTTTATCTATGGCATGTGCAGAACATACCGTTCTTTCAAAGAAAATAGTATAGATTACCACTGATCAAATGGCATAAACTTCCATCTCTACGCAATGCGAGAGGGTGCTCAAGGGTTGCGTTGCGTACTTCCACTTCCCCAGATAGAGAATAACTCTGGAGATGCTTATTTATCGCAAATGCGTGTCAGGAAGACTGGTATTCTAACCAGATGTCTAAAGATGGAATATACTAGAGCCCGACCGATTATCGGTTCGTCGATATTATCGAGACGATATCACACTTTGAAAGAATTATCGGTATCGGCCATTGGAGTTGAAAAATTAACGGCAATTTGCGTGTGACGTCACAACATGGCGGAAGGAAGCCAGAAAACTATAATCTTTGATCGCTAGACTGAGAATATTGATATATTTCATATAGCTTACACTTTACAGGTGTCCAGATGCAGCCTTTCTAGTTCATTTCATGTTCAAGTGTAACAATGGCTGTAAAGATGTTCAAATAAATGCCCTCTGAAGATTTGCTTATGTATACATCCAACTTCTTTTGAATATCGGCTGAATGTATTGGGGTTATCGGCTAAGATGTGAGATATTGGTTTTATCGGTATCGACCCCAAAATCCAATATCGGTCGGGCTCTAGAATATATCAAAGATTATTTGCTGCTATCTTTGCGGTCGAATGTCCTGCAGCGATAAAGTGCCCCAAAACCCCATTGGAAGTCGGATATGTCCGTCGTGGATGTCCCTAGCTTTAACATAATAACAGAAAGGGAAGTCAAATTGATGAATGAACTTTACAATAAGTGTAAAAGGACATATATTTGAAGATTAAATTTGTAGCAAAGAATATCTTTGAATTTTAAATTTTTCCCATATTTGGACCAGTGTCGAAAATTGATGTTAGTTTGTGCGGGACATTTTTTTCGATTTGAACAAAATGATTATAATTTTATTAATTTATACCAAAATGTTCATCTATTCCTGCTACAGGCAAATTTTTTTTTTTTAGTCATAACCCTAATGTAGACATATGATATTTGACTGCTCCCTAGATTTCGTTTCTGACCATAGTTTATTGGTAGTGAGAGAGTGTGTAGATATACTTGTCATCAGTATAGTGTATAGTTTAATCACCCATACATATTAGAGCTGTGGTTCTCAACCGGTGGTCCGCGAAGCAATTTCAGGGGATCCGTGAAACCTTCAAATTTGCAAAATGTTTGATCGCCTAATTTTTATTTATTTTTTTCATTAGAGAAATCACGAAGCAGTTTTGCTTCATAACAACTAAGACTTAACGACTCACGTAAACAGAATGGCAGTCAGAGATGAAATATTCTACTGTGTAAACTGATTTTAATCGCAAAATTTCCAATAGCCTACTGATAGAAACATATTGCAGTTTAGAGATGTTTTGTTGAGGTCTCGGAACAAATTCGCTTGCAAAAATCCACTTTCTCCTGTGATATAATAACCGCTATTACAGAATAACTTCAAGATGAGCTGCTCCATAGAAATGAATAGGCTGAACGTTACATCAGTAATAAAATAATGATGATGGTGATTATATTGGTGCTATGTTTATTGCGATCAGACCTAAAGGTGTCATTGGGAGCGTTACGTGTACTCGCGACCATCTATATCTGTGGATTTTTGGCACTGGTTCATTTCAAATCTACGGCGCGGATATTCGAGACACGCAGTGTCTTTCAAGAAATGCAGCAACAGAATTCGCTTCGAAATATTGAATGTCCTCCCAATTTCTACAAAAATAGTGTGATGTTAATTTCAAGAAAGTTCATTTTGTTGCTGTTTATCACTACCCTACAGTTAATATTTGCACAAGACAGATGACGTTTGCACAGTAATCGTTAAATTTGAACTAAAACTCGTGGGGTCCGCGGGGGTCCGAGACTGTCCAAAGGAGTCCGCGAAGACAAAAAGGTTGAAAAACACTGTATTAGAGTATTTGTGGATTGTCCATGTTATAAAAACTTGTAACATATGAATATAAAGAAGGGCATTTTGAAATGAATACTATCTTAATTTCACATTGAGTATTTTGAGACGTGTACCACAAGGATACGATTTTGCAGGCCATCGTGAAGAATATGTTTGCATATGTCGAATGGTTTTGTGAAAGTCATTTCACCGTCATCGTGGAATATAATTTTCGAACTAAATTTGTAGTAGCCTATACTATTGGAGTCGGAGTTCTATGAGGAAAGTGGTCGTAGTCGGAGCAGGAGTTGGTACATTTAAAGACTCTGGAGTCGGAGCCAGAGTTGAAGTCGGTCTATTGAAAATGTCTGGAGTTGGAGTCGGTGGTAAAATTAACCGACTCCACAGCCCTGATCAGAGGCAATGGGGATGGGTAAAGTGACAATTTTGTATTTCAGGATATTTCTCGTACAAAGTTTCGGGAACCTCTTCGAATTTGTTTATTGCATAGAAAGTCACATAGACAAGTATATGATGTTCTGCTAGTGACACTGCTGTTGATAATTTCATCATTTCAATACACCACAAAACTTCGAGAGTACCCTGCATACATATTCCGACCAGTCAACAATCTCGCTCGAACCACTTCTTGGATTTTAATTTATAAATTTTGATTCATTAAATACACTTGTAAACACGCTTTTCTGGCTTGTAAATTTCAAGTTACCTGAACCACAATCCTGCGCAAATATTGATAACAAGACCAACAGGCTAAAGAGCAACCAGTAATTTCGGTTCATGTATTACCCTTCCACGCGACGAATGTATCCAGATCCACAGCTTTATTTTGAAATTGCACGTAGGGGAGATGTGGTACCGATGGATCACTGGGACCGAAAATACTTGAAAAATTCTCCATTATAATTCCATGATTACACTCCGTGAATTTGTCTACAATTATATGCTGACAGAATCTTTCCTCACATGCAAAAAAAAATCGACCTGCGTGAGTTATGGGGTCTGTGACGAATGATTTACGTTTTAGGGGGTGTAAAGTAAATTTGGATTGACATTTGCATTTTTCTATATCCCCTTGCAGACTAACAAACCCGCCATGATTTTTGATGTGAAGTATAGGGCTTGTATCAGCGTATATAATGGCATATATTTTTTGAATCAATGCGATCCTCGAGTGAACTATTTTCAAGTCAATTACAATATTTAGGGAGTGGGGGACCTACGGTACCGTAGCCAAATCAAGCAAAATAGATGGACCAACTAATCACTTAGCAACTGAAACTCGCCTACCCATATGATAGGCTGTAAATCATAGTTACCTGTGGTGTTTTATCGCTATTACGAGGTATTTGAAAGTCAAATTGTCGATTTGCGGGTGATATGTATGTGACATTAATTTTGTAAGTTTAGGCATAAATCAAAACATGATTTTATGCCAACATTTGAGTTGATATAATCTATTTTATTCTTGAAGGTCGCGACGAAACATTCCTCATTGGCTTGCTGTAGCTTAGCTTATAGTACACAACAATACAAGGTAACTAATTTGAGTTTTTGAGGGTATGTCTCATAGGTCCCATATGGTCGTGTGCCTTTGGACCCACCGGGTGGGGACCGATGACACGTTCGAGCAACAAACTTTAAACGTTTATAAATAATTTTTGAAAAGGCGGATATTCATGTAAATGTCCGCCGTAGGTAGAGCTTGTATGGCAGTGTTGAGACAGCAAAAGATCTGCTATTCTCGGCTGACGATTTGAGGGCCAGAGATCATTTTGCAATTTTTGATCCATCGGTACCACATCTCTCCTACTTCCTGCATGAACAATTTTTGCGAATGAGGATCAATTGCCGTATGACGTATGAGACCACATCGAAGTGATTGGTGTGTATTGCGTGGGAGTGTCGACTTGTGATGTGGATATTTTCGGTCCGGTTTTAACAGTTTGCGCTAAACTCATACAGATTGGGCTCGATGCTGAATCCTCATTCGTCGACTTACAGCAGAATCAACCAGGACAGGAGTCATAATTCACATCCGACTTGTAATCGGGTCATTGCCATTCCTCGCCAAGTTATATGACTCAGGTTTTCTTGAAAAATACACCTCAACAAATGTTATTTTGATGTGCTTTATGCAAACTAAAACAGAGGGTTTTTAAGAAACGTGTGCTACTACGTAGCACAAGGGCAGGCCCTATGTCACTGGTTCTCAACCTTTTCATCTTCGCGGACCCTTTGGACCGTCACAGACGGTCTGCGGACAACAGAAGTTTTAGTTCAGATTTCACTCAATTATCGTGCAATCGTCATCTGTATTGTCCAAATGATAAGCAACAAATTGATTTCTCTTGAAAATAACATCATAGCCTACTATCCATGCAGCAATTTGGTTGAGTTTTATTATTTCCAAGCGAATTGCATTTCTTTAATACGAGGTCGGGTCTTGAAAATCCGCGCCTTCGATTCGATATTAACGAGTGCCGAAAATCCATATCCACCAAGATAGGTGGTGGCGAATGTAATAATATCGCTTAACGCTTCCAACTACACGTTTCGGTCTGATCGCAGCCAATATGGCACCAAAATTGACAAACAA
The DNA here is from genome assembly GCF_051294905.1 of Botryllus schlosseri. Lineage (NCBI taxonomy): Eukaryota > Metazoa > Chordata > Ascidiacea > Stolidobranchia > Styelidae > Botryllus > Botryllus schlosseri. The sequence goes on along the minus strand of NC_137247.1, from coordinate 20,854,213 downwards.
TTTTTTTAATGTACATAAAACGCCAAGCCTGGTCATTTCTACCCCGCAGCTTATCTTGAAGTTATTATGGAAAATGATTATGTACATCACAGGAGGAAACGAATTTTTATAAACATTTCGAGGTCACCGTGATAGACTACCCATCCAACTTTTTATTTTTCCACAATCCCCAACAAAACACCTAAACAGCAAAAGTTTGTATCAGTAGGTTATTCGCAATTTAGCAATTGAAATGAATGTGTGGGTCGATCTCGGACTATAAAGGGGCGATAATTTATTGCATAATGAGCGGTGATTACCAACCGCGGCTCCCCTTGACGTTTGAAAATCCCCAAAAAATATATAAAAAAAAATCAATTTATAACAAAAGAATTAAATTCATATTCAAAAATCGCCCTCGCTTGGCTTAGAGTCAGGAGTTTAAAATCAAGGATGGAGACCAATTCCTCTGCTGTCGAGTAGCGATTTTCTATAGTTCAGTAATGATTTCGTTACTAAACTCACGCCAAAAAGTATACTCACACTCAAGTGCGCTGGGGTCGGCACTCACCTCACCACCAGACTTGAGTGCAGGTGGTGTTACAACACATTTTCCAACGGTATCTGACCATCAAACCAATATATCCATTGATGCATACAGCAGGCTTATCACCAACTTCATTAATGAGTTCAACCGCCGCATTGACGGAATGAATGCTTTCTTGCCCATGATGAATATGTTTTCAAATCCTATTGCAGTTAATGTGGCCACTGTCCCTTGTAACTTTCAACTTCAGTTGCAAGACATGCAGTCAGATATCGAACTCAAGCAATTATTTAATAGTGAATACTTACTTGAATTTTTGAGACAAATTCCAGAGGCAAAGTATCCCAACTTGATAACCAATGCCCGGAAAAATGATTCTCTATTGTGATCAACTTATGTATGATATGACCACCTCAAGCAGCTACTTCGTACTGCATTCTCTGCAAATACGCCTCGCTTCGACACTAGTTCTTGAAGCTCAAACCTAATGCCAAGTTGGACATTAAATTGATTAGTGTCTTTTTTCTTGTTAGTGTTGCTATTCGTTTGTACGTGCTTATATGCTTTATAAATTTTCTTGTACCTAACGAGTGTATTCGTGCGGCTCCAAACGTACTATGAAATTTTGAAACGCGGCTCCGACACCAAAAAAGGTTGGGTACAGCTGATAATGAGGTATCATCACGAATATTCATTGTGACCAATGTTCCCTCTAAGCTGCGCACGTGAGCAAATGCGCAGTGCTGAAGCGGTCTCTGCGCACAAAAAATCAGAAATGATGTTTTTTTTTATAGTTGTTGCGCACTGTTGTCCAATGGACCACGCAGGTGCGCAGATTCGTGAAAATTAAGATGGAACTTTGCCAGGGCCAAATAGTGTTATCACTGAAGTCTGAAACCGAGCTACAAGTGCGCCCCGCAAAGGTAACTATTGCGCTCCGTGAAGAAATTAGAGTTCACAATCACCTGCGCCTCACGGAATATATTTTTTTAGTATGGCCTCGTACACGTGAGCGATACTGATATCATTTCAATAGCGCATTATTTTCTGGGAATGGCGAAATAACATGGTTTAACAAAGTTATAAATAACAATGGGCTAGCTCGAAGTTAATCTGCGAGAAACTAACGAATGATAGTCTTCTTCGCGTGGCATGAACATTGCGTAAGATTTACTCAGGACCGTAATTTTCGCACCCCAAAACCCCCCAATTTGGAGGGGCCGAGCTCGAAGGGGGTCAAAAATTATTTCGAGAATTAACATAAATCATGGTGTATATTTTGAAATTTTTCAGGAATTTTTTTTCGCGCTACGCGCGTTTTGTTATTGTAAGATATCTGATTATTGGGTACCCTTTCCCAACAAAAATTAGGCATGATTTATAGAAATGAGCAGTTGGGCGTCGGCCATTACCGCACCATGACGCGCCAAGACATATGAAGTTAAAGGCTATGTAACATGCGAATCCAAGAAGTGCGCCAGAACGATCAGCAGCGAGAAAACCTTGGGCGAAAAAGGCTGCCCCGGTGCTGACTGAAAACTTCGATATATACAAATATATGTGTAATTGTCCATGTCCATGGGCGCCTAAATGGCTGGCGCCGAATGTTCCTGTCCTGGCGATCCGAGTCCCACAACAAGACAAATGCCATATCGAGGGAACATTATTTTCCAGTTAAGAAATACCAATTTGAAATCGTCTTTTACTTTAGTACGTTTTGGCGATTTCAATATCTTTTGACCTAGCAGATAGGGGGTCACGAAATAGCATCATGTAACGAAGTCATTATATCAACGGGTACGCCCGAAGATGTTTTATTATTATTTAGAGGGCCTATCTATTTCAACACACCTCACTGGATCAGCTCTACCGTTAAATCTGAATATGTGAGCAGGGAGAGGATAAAAATTGATAGCAATATATATGCAATTCCCGATCATATTGGCCGATGCAATCATGAATTATAGAAAAAATTTTAGCGCTTCGCGCGTTTAGGGACGCAACTACTAAATGGGCACCCAATGTACATGAAAAGTACCGGAAGAAGCCTAGAGCCGTAGGGAGGTCTGGGGGGCGAAGCCCCCCAGTAGTTAGTATTATTACCCTATTGGAGGATGGTTGCGCACTGTTGTCCGAGGGCCTGCGCAGTGAGTTGGCGTGTTTGCGCAGACTCTTGAAAAATTAGAGGGAACATTGATTGTGACATAGTGAAAATGAATGACTCCATAATGTCTATCAGTCTATGCGGCAGAGATGAGCTTGGAGAAGGATTAGAATTTGAGGAAACGGGATTTGTGAAATTTTGGAGGATTAGGATTGGATTAGGATTTCAGATTTTTTAATGGGTTAGGATTAGGATTGCATTTACCGATTTTCGGGGAGTTTAATGTCCTGTGGCAAATGGTAACGAACCTTTTTCGGATCAATATTATGAAGGTGATTCAGAGTGTGGTGATTCGTATACTCTTTTGTATTCAAGCCATCGTGCATCATGTAATCATTGCTTTTCTAATCATTAGTTTCCAATTCCTCTGTTACTTAAATCGCTACTGTTACTGTTACTGTTCTATTTGACGCCGAGATTTAAGTTAGTAAAAGCCAACGAAACAAGAGTCTTCTGTTTACTGGTACGACACAGAGTGATAGTGATATTCTGGGAGTAGGAGCACAAAATGAAATGAAAACTTACGCCGAAGCTATATTCGAAAACGCATTGACGAATCAGTCTTGAGGTACTGGATGCTTTGACAGCCTGAAGTTTTGGTTATGCGAAAAGACTGTGGGAATGTTCCATCGACTGAGCAAACTATAGGTGTATCATTTCCAGAGGTGATCAAAGTAGTCAAGAAGGCTACTCAAGTAGAAGTAGAAGTAGCGACGCAAACATCTACTCAAGTACGAGTAGAAGTACTTCTTACATAAGCAACCTAAAACTACTTGAAGTAGAAGTAGAATTGACTGACTTTAAATCTACTAGGCTATAAGTAAGTAGTGAAACGATCGTAATTCGTTCGCATGAACTGTCAAAAGCTGCAAATGAAGCTATGCGGAAGATGTAGAGAGCTGATTCATATATTGATGCATACCAGGAGGTGTCAAATTTTGACAGAATAAGCAGTCGTCCACATCATGGGATGTAAATGATAGCATTGATATGGAAATGCGATACTAACCCTTCGTTTACTCGAACATCCCGTTTTAGATAATACCATGGCATTGCGCCCTCCCTCATATTATAAGGAGAAGTTTTGTCGGATACAGCTTTTAACACTGCGCGATTAGTATACGTTAATTAAATATATGGCAGATCGTAAAATTGTCATATAGTGTATAACTTTATTTTCGGAAAATATAAAGGCATTACTACAATTGCTTTTTACTTCAACATGCAGGCTATGTTCCCCAGACAAAAAAACTGAAACTGTAATTAGAACTCAACGTATAATGCTCGCGATCGTAATTGGAAGAAAAATACAAATACTACTTCTAAAAAGCGGACAATATATTTCATGTCTTTTGTCCAGAAAGTTTCAACGGCAGTCTGCTAAGACAGGTCTAACGTTGAAAAAGTCAAGTTCCACTTTTTCAGATTAGGACACGTCATGGGAAATTGGGATGCTAGGTATAATAGGTAGGCTAATAGAAAGATTGCGAAACGGTAGTTTCAAACGTGATAGGGGGCCATATACTTACTGTGATGAAATATTTGATATAGGCGACAATGCGGTGTGAAAGGAACCACGCAACCCGGTATCTAAATTATATTCAGCGATACTTTCGTTAAAACATATTTGCCACTAAATATCTACAGTGCGCGAAGCGCAACGAAAATTCTGGGTATTACATGACTTTTATGAAAATTACATGTTTTTATGCTTTCTTATTGGGGATTAAACTACTTCTACTTGACAAACTCAAAATAGCGAAAAGAAAGTCAGTAGTTCACAAAATAATACGAAGTAGAAGTAGAAGTAGCGAAAAAATATCTACTTTAGTCAGTACCAGAAGTAGAGGAAACTACTTGAGTACTTCAAAAAAGTAGAAGTACTTCGTTACTTACCACCTCTGATCATTTCTGCATCCAGCGCTGCAGTTGAGCGGGCTTTCAATGCTGCTGGCAACACAGTAAGACGCGTTCACAGTTAACACCATCGACTGTCGATGGAACTCTTGTATAGCATTCGGAATTAATCAGGTGTAAAAAGCTAGTTGATCTATTTTACATCCGCATTGTTTAGAGTAGACACTGGACAGCCTCAGCGCTGTGCTACTGTCTCGTTCTAGTGCAGCGGTTCTCAACCTTTTTGGACATGCGCCCCCTTGGCGATGGTCAAAAAATTTGCGCCCCCCCCCTGACTCCCCCCTGCATCTAATACTGCGGTGGGCAACCTTTTTGCTAATCACGGCCTCATCTCGATTACTTATGTAGCTCAAGGCCGCATTCCAGGGCATAGCCGTAATGAATTAACTGGACGCAAAATACCTATGTAAATCTGTCCATATCCATTCCCGGTGAACTCCGGACTATTCTAATTTTCACAGCGGTCATTGTACGCACCGAAATCGCGAGTGCCAATATTATGAATAGTTGCTGGGATTGAATATTGTCGCGCCGCGCGCGAAAATTTTTCAGATTCACGAATGAATTCCGTAATTAATAGTAGCAGTATCACATATCAAATATTTATCCTTTCTCAGCCCATATGATCAGATTCACCGTTAGAGTTTTATGGAGGGACTGCTTTCGAAAATTTAAGGCAAATAACAAATGATAATGCATCTTCGGGTGGGCCAATTGCTATTAGTCACTTTGTTGCATGCTGTTATTTCTTGATCCCCCATCAGGATTATCGAATGTATCGGTAGTGGAAATATATCGAAATCTCCCAAATGTACCATGAACAAATTTATTTCGTGAGAGCACACGATTCTGATTCCGGCTCAGTTTGAGAAGGGCGCTACTATATTAAAATCGAAAAATGACGTAATGTTGAATTCCGCGGAGCGCGAAGAAAATTTCAAGATTTAATAAAATCTCTTAAAAATTCGGGAGGGAATTCGCAATTTCAATTTGCATGTCGACGGCCGCCAATAGGCTATATACTAATTGAATTAGGTGTCGACGGTCGCACAAATTCCCTTCTACGGCCGCAGGTTGCCCATCCCTGATCTAATAGTATACATATGGTATATCTTACGCCAAGTTTGAATCCGCATTCCGGTTGTTGAGTCTTTAACATTTTTGACAAATTTCCCCAAACTTGTTTGAAAATAACAAAAAACATTTAACAGGGCATCAATTTAATTCAAGGTAGGTTGCGCTTAAGCTAATCCTAATGCTGGTAGTGACCAGAGACAGCACGGCATCGCTCTGTATACTGCCATGCTAAATTTGATCAGTTTTGGAATTGAATTAAATTGTGTTGATTTAGGGTAGCCTAATTGCGGGCGAAACCGGGCAACCTATATTGCATCTAAGTCTGTCTTACGCAGTGCAGTTTGCCAGCTACCAAGCGCACCGATCTTTAGGCTACTGCCAAAGCTATGAAGTAATGAGTGACTTACACGTGGTAATTGCTCTAAATCTTCATAGAACATCAAAAATTTGCTCAAATGAAGTTGAAATCAGCCTATACTCTATTGAGCGCGACTGCTGTCGTTTGAATTTGGCAAGCTTTCTTGAATACGAAATAAGTTTCATCTTCATTACAATTGTCTTCTCAGAATGGCTGTGAAACACAGAATTCATACAGACTTTGTCAATTTCTCGCGCCCCTCCTGTGAGCCTCCCGCGCCCCCCAGGTTTGAGAACCCCTGTTCTAGTGTGTCCATCCTGTTCGGTTCTGAACACTGCGACGATTGGTTTGCAAATAAGTTACGTCGTGTACTTTGGCGCTCATTGAGCGTTATACTTGTTTTTACAGAATTATAGGAATAAGATAAAGGCTATAGCTATAGACAGATGACAGTTACACGATAATTGTGCTAAATTTGAACCAAAATTTTGGGGGTCCGCGGGGGTCCGTGACGGTTCAAAAGGGGTCCGCGAACACAAAAAGGTTGAGAACTACTGGATTAGGATATGGACTAGGATTTGAAGCTTCGGATTTGGATTGGATTAGGACATATCAATTTCAAACTTGCTCATCGCTTCTATGTGGGGCATTCCCGCCTTTCGCCCCACCTAACTACGTCGCTGGTGGATACGGTGTTTCCGATTCATTTTGGTGATCTCGTGTAGCTCCCTTTTCTAAAAGCCATCTGATTACGGAAATAAAGCAGTAAAATCAGCAGAAGTGCCCAATAGTCTGCGTTTTCTACTCTTGTAGAAAGTAATGCTGTAAAATTCTACAAAATTGCCAAGCAGAACACCAAGGATACCAAGCACAAGACAGAAGTGTGACATTCTGAGACATACCAGAACTACTTCAAGAGGGTCTTTTTCAAAGCCACAGAGGGTCCACATTGCCTTTCTATTTTATGAGAGATGTGATCTCGCTCGGGTGAGCTTGAATATAGTGGATAATATGTTCACGAGATGTCGTTTTCATTTTAGCGGACGTAAAAGTTTGTAATGGCTATATAAAACACGTGGATATATAATGTCTATTGTCAAGAGCTTGTAGAAGACATGTTTAATTTGCCATTGCAGAAGGCAAATCTACTTGAAGTACTTAAAAAAGTCGAAGTACTTCGATACTCACCATCTCTATTTGCAGCGCAATTTATCAATTAATATCGACATCGTCAGAATGATCCATATAGATTCCTTTATCAAGATATATAATACGAAATTTTGTTATCTTGTTCTTCTCCAACTCCGCCGGTGAAAAGCCCTTTCACTAATTCACGCAAAGCGGATGGTCTTAGAGCTATGGCTGCCCATCCAATAAGTCGCTGCTGAAGAGATTCGGCGTCCTAAACATAGAAGATATGCGGAAACTAGAAATCGCCAAGTTTATGTATCAGTTTCACTGCGGTCGTTGCCCCGAATATTTCAATGACTTCTTTACCTCTGAATCAAAAGCGCACAAGTACAACACACGCGCGTCCACGTCGTCCAAATATCATATGATCGACCGAAAAGATCATCGCTCCATCAAATATGCCGGACCTGATGTGTGGAACAGTATCCCGCCGGCCATCCGACAGTCGACGAGCATGTCCACATTCAAGTCGAAATACAAGCAATTACTACTAAATAAATACAGTCCATCCTCAAGATTACCGGACCACGACTGACCTATCGATCTCGCTTCCCATGACATGCCGCCCTATTTCTTGTCGGATTCTTCTTCTATACTATCTTCTTTACTTTCATTCAGTGTGCATGCCTCCTCTTTACATCGCCTAGGCCAAGGTGGGTGTCAGATTCCATAGACTACTCCTTGTCGCTTCGACATCTTCCTGTCTTTTCATTGTATCGCATTTTGTGGTGTATTGAACTGATAAAATTGCTAATAAACCAATGATGATGATGATGTCACAGCCTTGAAAATCGGGACAGTGTTAGATGCCTTCATCAAGCTATATAATACGAAATTTTGTTATCCATCGCGGTATAAAACGGTAGATAACTAAGATTTGTCTTAATTATCCAAAATAAAACAGGCTGATAAAACGGCATGCGCATGCCATCGTGCGGGCATTTCTCAGCGGAATATAATATAATATGACCTCTGATGACCGTGAGTAAATTTGTTGAGTCATATCATTATGTAATCTATAAATGACGATGCATCGCACGAGACATTCAGTTTGAGTTGCCCGCTTGCCCATAACTCTTGTCGTCGTGTCACACGTGTGTAGCGCATTGTCGTCTTCGTCTAATTTGTAATCCTTTTTGCATTAGCGGCTACGTTAGATTATTGACATACTCGGACAAAATGTCACAGGCTCAAGTACAGGCACCAGCCCCAGATTTCAGTGCGACCGCTTTGGTTGACGGCGATTTTGAGGAAGTGTCGCTGAGTAAATACCGAGGTATGTATCAATGTCATCGTCATTTCGATCTAGTGCGATTTTGACTGATGAATGTTTTATGGTCAGGTCGGTACGTCGTACTGTTTTTCTACCCGTTGGATTTCACATTTGTCTGCCCAACTGAGATCATCGCATTCAGTGATCGCGTTCAAGAGTTCAAAAACATTGGGTGTGAAGTTATTGCTTGCTCGACAGATTCCGAGTTCTCACATCTTGCATGGTAAGCCAGATGACTTGACCCTTTGTAGTAGCATAGTTAGCCTCTCAACTATTACACTCAATGCATATTTTCGAAATGACTCTTGAGCTTGAGGTTACACGAGTTATATCGACACTGAAATTAATCCAAATATTTTGTGCTGACACTCGTTAAGAGACCCTGATCCTAAAGTACATCTGCATCCGCGGATAACCCGGAAGCTAGTTGTTCTCAAAGGTAAAACTGTCAGTCTTGAGCTGTGTTGAGAGCTGGAATGCTTATGATGAAAGTATTGTAATGTGATGGAAATTGTCATTAAAGAATGCACCCACAACCCAATGGGCGCAGGAATCATGTGACATCCAATGTCCTGGGTCCTGCCACAGTTGATGAATTCCCCTCATAATTGGTTCAGTGAACGAGCAAAATTGGAAATTTCAGCAAATTTGTTGTGCGTGATTAGATGGATTACTCACATAGACCTACTGTGTAGGTGCATAATAGAGAAGAGTCATACATACAGTTTTCAGTTATGATTTCCATGTCAAATCGTGGGGAAATCATGGTTGGGATCAATCAATCCGAAGCGAAGGCACATTTATCAAAAGATTGAATTATTGACAGATATATGAAAAAAGGAGCAGCTGAAACGTAGTCGTTATATTCCAATTGTTGCCCTGAAAATTAGTCTCTTCGTCGGTACTCGCCGCAAATCAAACCAGTGTTCCCCCATGAAATCAAATGTTTCCCATGAACACCATGCCAAAATTTATAAATGTAAAAATTCATCACATTTTGAGTTGCGGGTAAGGATAATAGGATTGGTGATGATGGATATTTGATTTGGGGTTAGTGATATCATCTCCGACAGCAACTGTTTTGTGAATTGTCGCCTAACTCACAACCCCGACCTAACTCTAACGTTCGTCACCCAGACCCTAATATCCCTAAACTTGATATCAGTCATCCCCCAACCCTAATGTCTTGGAACCCAACCCAAAACACAATAAATTTTGACTTGATGTTCATAGTTCATGGGAAACGTTTATTGGGTTCACAGAGAATGTTGGCTGGATATGGGGCGTACTTCGAAAAAGCGCAGAAAATTGTCCCATAGCTGCTGTACTCTTATGGAGATAATAAGTAGATTTACTGCTAAATATTGTGTTATCTCATCGTTGACCTGAAATGAACAAGCATCGTGTGCGCCTGATGAATTTCTTCAGAGAACTGTTCAATAATGTTGGTTGGTGGCCACAGGGAACACTGCAAGATTGTATCTTTGCAAAAATCTCTTCAAGTATGAGTGAACTCTGTTAGTCGCACTTGCACTTTGCCTACTGCTCTGTTACTGAATACAGTGATATATTCATCAATTCATGTACAGTCGTAGATTGGGAAGAGCCATGCTTGCTGGGTCATGTAAAGTTATGAATAGGCCAGATAGTCGAGACACTTCAAGTAACAATCTTGATATTCCAGGTTGTGATTGTGGGATACGGTAACAGCCTATTGCCTGGTATGTTAGGCTGAACTGAAATGTAGTCTCAGATACTTTTAGATGCATTATTCATGAGAAATTGCCAAAAATCGATATGGAGATACTGCCACTGGGAAGAAAAATTACATCCCGGTATATTTATTCGCAGATGTAAAATTCTAAAGAGCATATTTATTTAGCGGTGCACTCTATTATTCATTATCATACCTTCAGTGTGTACTGTTTCAATTTCCTATTTATATTCTACCAGGGTAAACACTCCAAGGAAATTGGGCGGTTTGGGACAAATGAACATACCAATTCTTGCAGATAAAAATCACGAAATTTCTAGAAAATATGGTGTTTTGATTGAGAAACAAGGAATCGCACTCAGGTAATACTGGCATCTTGCTGGGGAGTTGTTTTAGCCCTATTTGTTTTGTTTCTTGTTGGACCTAATCCACATGAAAATTTGAGAAGGATCAACATTATCTTCTTATATTGCTTATGGACCCCTACTCCTACTGATTGATGATGTAGAGCAGGGATGTCCAACCTGTGGTCCGTGCGGCATTTTTTGAAATGATTTATTTTCAACACAATATCTTATGTAATTAATTGCTTGGAGAAAATGGTGTAAAATTTACATTTGAAATGTTGACTTCTGGTTAAAACGTGGCTGACGTTTACTCATGGTCTATGTTTGTTCTTGTAGTCGTAAAAGGGACAATTACACATTCTAACATTAGAATGTTGGTGTGACAAAAACCATTTCTACGATTACAAATTAGCAGCGAACACTAGTGATCTTTAACGCAAAATGTTGGACACCCCTGATCTAGAAAATGCCAATATATTCTCAATTCACCGTTTTGCTGATTATACTTTGATATGGCTATCTTGTCACTGTCCGCTTGATCTGGAATCAAGTTGTAACTTCCAACACAAAAGGGGTCACACTTACAGGCTTTATGTGTGGTCCACCAGTAATAGAAATTAACATTTTACAGATAGTATTCCATTGCATCACATTCCTGTTATACGACAATGCATCATCGCAAAATTCATATACTCTATCTTTGTTCTCAGAGGATTATTTATCATCGACCATAACGGAATATTGCGGCAAATCACTGTAAACGATCTTCCTGTCGGTCGATCTGTGGATGAAACCATTCGTCTAGTGCAGGCGTTCAAGTTTACAGATGAACACGGAGAAGGTATTGTTATTATTTTCCGAAATGGTTTCTTTGTTATTGTGGTTGGTTGAATGTGATTTAGCACTCTGCGAGGATTTCAAATTGGTTCAGATATTGAATGGTAGTGTACTGTGGTACTGATTTACTGGATTTTATTTAGTCATTGGCATGACATTTTTTAGTTGATGTTGATAGCCATAGTAGTCTGTATAGCAGTACATCAGGCCATGTTTTGCAGTAAATAGCTAGTTTGGCTTCATTGGTAGAATTCGTAAGCCATGTATTGCAGTAAATAGCTAGTTTGGTTTCATTGGTAGAATTCGTAAATCTAAAAGGCCCATCCAATTGATTGCATTGGATTGTTGGTAATATTATACAAGACTGTTCTGTACGAATATGATACTTCCTGCAGGAAAAGTCGTCTATTCACCGTAGTATCTGTGCCTTATGTTCAGGATGTGCTCGAGTGAATAGCATCACTAGGTATCCTCAGTAAAGACATTGTGATAGAATCAGGTAGCAGTTCCTCTGCTGCATAGATGGCGTGTTGCCGAATCAGATGCATTCCATAAACTTTACAAACTACTTTTTTGGGACCTCTTTTATTCACTTGAAATTTTTCATGACCCCAATAATGCATGTGATGAACAGAGTGGAAAAGGGTTCACAGTCTGGTTGCATTAAAACCACGCCTAGTGTTGTGATCTAGTTTCAACTTCAACCTATTTTTTTCAAATCTATTTTGGAATTTCCATGCGCAAGTTGGAATCTGCCTCTACCACTGCTTTATTATTATCTGCATTCTAAAGGTTAACTAATGACTACCGCTGTTGAAGTATTCTTGAAGCGCCACTGCGCTCTTTACCTCAAAAAGCCACTGTGATCTAACTGCAGTTAATCGGCTGGCACCGGTGGATTTTTCCGAAAAATTTTGACCCCTAGCCTTCTACCATGTTTTGATAGTATCGATCGAATTAGTTAAGGAAAAGCGGTCACTCATAGCTTGTTTGCAAGAAGACATCTCTGTCGCAGGCAATAGCACGTCCTTATTCACACTTGGCATACGTTGTGGACTCTAAAGGAAGTAACCAAAACTTGTCTATTATTACAACAAGGTTATCTGGTCTTCTTGATAATATACACAGTACACACTCGATTAACCTGCTCTCGTCTAGCTTCGTGGCGTAGTTGGTTAGGCGTTGACATTCTGAATCCAATGATATATTACTTGATGGTTTCGCATCCCATTGAGGTCGTGTTTTACAGTTTTGGAAAGTGGAGCAAAATTTTTCAGAAAAACCCGCCTTTGCCTGCCGGTTCAAGATATTTTTGCTAGCGTTACGATCCCACTACATCAATCTCTATGATATCAAAGGCATGCGTCATCACTTCTTGCCCGTCTCTGACGCACAGCTCTTCACCGTTGCACTTTCTCAGTGCGATTGAGGCGGAGAAGGAATTTAGATGTTTCGTACCACCATATTCTACGACCATTACCGATTTTGCAACGATGCAGTAATAATTTTGCAGTAATGAATTGGAAATTCAATCATTTTCAAAACACCAAGATAGTTGTACTAAACAAGATAATGATTACTGATCAGCACGCACATAAATGTATCGGTATTGAACGTCCATAGTTTTGTAGTAAATGTGGCATTCATCATTATCGAGAGACGAAGCGAAATATTTTTGTTGACTTTCAGTGTCAAGCTGGGACCAAAATCAATCAACTGAACTTTCCATGTTGTTTTTACTGGTGTACTGCAGGGTAGCATTAAATATCTCTATATGTGAGAATAACATTGTTTATAAACTCTGACTGCCGCGTAATCATGCAAGTGGATTGTTATAATTTGATTTACTCGAAGACACCCTTGCCACGTGGCTGGATTTAAACACTGTCATCTTAGTTCTATAGGTCATGATGGATGTGTGTCGTCAAGTCGTCACACACATTGCGGAAACTATTTCGACATTCCCAGATTTTCATTGTGGGAGGTTAGAATGAATATGTATTGGACTTTAACATCACTTTTGGTTTCCCATATTTGCAAAACACTGTCGACACTACTCTGATTTTATAACGGGATCGTCGTCAGATTTCACCCACCACTAACGAATGTATAGGCATAATGCAACACAATGATACTTTCTATTTTTATTGTAATCATATTTGTGAAGCTGCAATGGTCTCCCAACATATCCCTCAAATTAAGAATTCATGTTGAATTGTGTGTGTGCCAGAATTCGTATTGAATATTTCCGTGTGAAATTCCAAGTTGCATGCTTGTGGGTTTATTGTTTGTGGATTTTCCAAGACGCTTCGGAAAGGAATGCCGTTGAGCCTCCTTGCAAGAGACTGCGATTGTAAAAGATTTCACTGTTGAAGGTCTGGACTTGTTTGTAGTTTGCTGCATGCGTGTGATGCTAGTGGACTGTCATCCATCTAGTAGCATGCGGTAACTTTCTTTTGCCAGCATCATGCGTATCGTGCATTTTCCAATGTAATTTGGGAGTATGCTACTTGATCTTGGTCCACCTAGCGCAGGGGCGGGCAACTTCTCCAGTCGGCGGGCCGGATATAGGAAAATTAAGTACTCGGCGGGCCGGATTGCTGAATCGATAGAATATTGGCCCATTTTATCCACATATACAAGGAATAAATCGTATTTAATGAATGTATTTTAACGACAGCATTGTCACTTCAAAGCCATTTCTCGCCGATAATGACAAAGACAATGTGGATTTGAGAATAGCATTGTCATACTGGCGCCGCCATGTGTGCTCCTCTCTGATCAATCAACGCACGGTGCAATAGTGGCAAGATAGCGTAGTGGTATAATCCATAGCTACAACACCAATGGGTGTGGGTTCGAGTCCGGCCGAGGTTGACTCCAGAAATACTACCAAAGTATTGGAGGTTTATCTAGGCGTCACAATACCAAACTCCAGTAAAATTTAACATTCCAGGCTGATTTTGGGGGGTTCCAGGACCACGATCAGATGAAAATTTACATTTTCGCAATCAGTACCGCAGTAGCTTTCGATTGATACCCGTTTTATCAAATTTCGCGCTCGGTAAGCAGTTCAAAAGTTACCGTAAAATTGCTTTTGGCCAAATTGAAAGTGTGATGTAGACCAATTTCACTGAGCCGTGAGATTTGCTTGTGTCCACACCATATAGGACACTACGGTGCACTCCTTGATTAAGATTTCAAGGCATTCGATAAGCCCGGTAGCCCAAATTTACCAACATATCAATTCATTATGGTTGAGTAGGTGACGAGATAGCGTCGTTGTTGAACTGTGTGGCCTAATTAATCTCGATATTGAATTTATGTGGCCCGCGTCCTCTATACGAAATTTGAAAAGTGACCCGTGATCCATTTTGAGTTGGCGACCCCTGGCAAAAGCGGTGCCTTACAAAAGCCTAGAAGTGTGCCGTGCTACAAGTCGGCGGTTACGGAATCAAAAATAAGAAATAGCAGTCTGGTGTAAACGACCATTGCAGTCGACAAACACCGTGATTACCACTGACAACATTAGGGTTGAGTACATCATAAATGCCGATAATGCAAGTCTTCTCGCTTCGACGAACTTACGCGTAAGCTCCACTCTCGCACGCTGCGCATACACGTATATAAAATCATACACTCACTGAAATTTGACATAGCAAGCAAGTAGTGGGGAATCTCGGCTGACTGGGGGCGCAGACCACATTATCATGTAAGACGGAAAACTGTCCGCGGGCCGGACAAAATCCCTTCGCGGCCGGATCCGGCCCGCGGGCCGTATGTTGTCCGCCCCTGACCTAGCAGGTGCAAATGATGGTTTCGATTAATTTCTCAATTCCATGATACCTAGAATGGAATGCTCTACTTTTTTGTATTTTTCTGCATGTCTTACCACCAATCATACGTCAATCCACTTGGCTATTCACGACCGTATATGTATAGTCGTGTATGCTCCTGGTGACTTCATGGTCAGTAAAAGAGTTGCAAGCCATCATATAATGTTAGTCCAACTGCCCAGCAAATTTCATTCTATAATATTCCATAATAGTGTGATACCTCAAGCAAAATGATCGAGAATTGACTAGGATGGGTTTATTTCAGTGTTATGCTCATGTTCTTTTTCTGGCAGTCAACCATCATGCATTGTGCTAGGAGGTTTCAGTTCAAGGAATTTCTCTGAAATGTGCTAATATTACTGTAGAATTATGCTGTCCCAGATGAATACTCGCAGTGCGGAACGTTTGAGGTACTTTGATGAACACAAACCTCCAAAATATCGAGGTTCGCATGACAAATATGAACAGACCGATCGCACAATCCCTAGTATTTACCAGCTGGTCATTCAAATGTTTGACCAGTCTGGACTGCCTGTGGTGGGAGTTGCTTAACCCCAGTAATTTTGCTAGTAATTTGCATTTCGAAAAGGGAAACAGGATTTTGACTGGTGTTTGTATTTGATAATTATTCAAATTGCACGCAGGCTACCTTAAACCTTGGCCGTCTTAATAGTTTTTTTTTACCAATATGTTACTTACCGTCATCCTTTCATTGATTAATATAGGCCCACCAACCAGGACGGTTTGCAGTATATCGGGAATGAGCATGGATTTGCATTCGAGAATAGGATTTACGATTTTTGCGTAATTTTAGACGGTAAATTTTTGATTTTTATGCGACTGAAACATCTACGTACGATAATACCTGGTACAAAATTATATTTTCGCATGATGCGAAATAGATTTTCAATTTGTGGGTGTTGAGAGTTATCACCTCGTATCGTCCTACTTCGTTTAAAAATCACATCATTGGGTGTTCAAAGTTCAAACCATCCCTCATTTCTATCAACAATTGTTCACGATATGTTAGTATACGTTATATACAGAACGACTGTTGATTTTGGATTCGTGCGATTTGATAACTGGCGGCATTGACTCGACGTTGTGCGTATGCGTAGGATGAGTTTTTTAATCTGGACTGTAGTCATAATTTATGCTAGACGCGTACATTTTCATTTCGGTATGATCACTATCAATGCCTTACTTATCTTGCGGTTACGTTTTGATGATACACATCCTGTCTATTTGTACGAATGAAAGGCAAGGAATTCGACACCTATTGTGTAAGGCGACCTCCACATTCATTCGCTCATCTAAACATACAATCATTGATTGTATCTTTTGGTAATACGAAGTTGTCCTGTGAAGCAATTCACATAGCCGCGCTGTGAAACGACAACGCAGTGTTGAATTGCGCGCTTTTGGACGAGACGATTCACAGAAACTTTGAGATTTATAAAATCAATTTCCTGTCCGTCGCCTTTTCTGCTTCATGGTTCTCATTTGCAATTATTTGGCTCGTCCGTCTTGTCCCGATTTGAGATTATATCATCCACGTTTTACGGTTTGTGATTTTTATCTTTTGGGTCCTTAGACACGGAACATGACTGGTAGCCGTATTATCCTATGTAGTTGTGCAGTACCAAGTGACAGCGCCACATTACCATTATCTCACGAAGAAACGTTTCGCGTCCAGCTGTTTAGTCCAGTAAGTCCACGTATATGCTGGATGTCGAAACTGTTCGCGTTATCGTGGACCCAATGCGTTTCTGGTTAATTATCCGCTACCGCAGAATCAGTTCCGGTGCGTTAGTCTACGGGAGATTGATGAAATGGCGTACGATATCACCCCATCTGTTGCCACGACTCTCGAGAGTTTAACAGTACGTCTATTGGTATAGTATAAAACAAAAAGCTGTTTCAAAAATTGCCGACATTTCCCGCGACTATTCACAGCCCTCCATTGTGGGATACATCGCATATACTAATTTCGCGAAAGCAGGGAAACGTCGTTTTTGGTGCTCACATTTATTCTCGGGTGCCTCGCAGTGGAGCGTTGGATTTTCGCGAATTCATCTTAGTTTCAAGCTAAAATTAAAGAGGCGAAATAAGTTTTGCAACAGAAACTGCCAGCTCGTTTTAGAGATATGCTCCGTTACGCGAACCTTGCTAATCTCTTCGCGGTGTGGTGGCGGGAAATTGTAGCAATTATGACCTCTTCTGCGCAGATGAGCGACATTATGCGCTATCATGTGGTTTCCTGGATTTCCGCGCGGCGCTATGATTAGCCACGCCGCGTTGCGTCCACGGCATAATCTGTAAGAGATACATTGTAGGGTCTATCATCTTTTCATAACTTTGCATAGAAATGATGGATGATTCTCATCATGCTTATTCTTATATCAATTTTTCCGTATCAAAATATAGATCCCCGAATCAGGTTGTGGTCTTGTAGTTTCTTCTATAACCGGTGTTGCATGTTTTTGCAGTGTGCCCAGCAGGATGGAAACCTGGAGCTGACACGATCGACCCGGACGTGAAGAAAAGCAAGGAATACTTCAAAAGTCGATAGTGCCGTCTGTCGGCTTTCATCGGTACGAAGGGCGAAGCTCCCTGGGACCTGTTGTAGTGTCTGTGTTATTCTTTCCACTGATTAAGATTATGTTCCCGGTGTTACTGTGTTCAGCTGCTGTGTAGTTTGCGACTGTGGTGCTCCTAGTGATGAATAATGATTATTGCGAATATGCGTCGCGAAAATGCCGAGTTTCAATTCCGTTTCGTTTCCCTAATACACATATTCCAGACTTATCGTGTCGTTGGTTATCGCTTTGGACATGTTGACTTGTGAGAAACTGCGGCCGGTGATAGTACTGCTGGTAACTAGGGCTGGGCATAATGATTCGAGTACTCGAATCTGAATCGAGTGTTAATTGTGATGATTCGAGTCGAGTAGTAAAAGACGATTTTTTCGAGTACCGGAATTATTCGCTCCTCGCAACTCGAAGTTTATTTTTCAACGAGAATTATAGTCTCGACAGTAATCTTCATTGTTGAAGCCTTAAAACCTTAATTGGTCGTATCGTAAGATACGAAACATAGTACAAAGCTACGAACGTTACTGGAACTAGCAGCTCGTTTCCGAAGTCATGATCGTCCCACAACATTGCCACCAAGTGCAATAACATCGTTATAGTCGAAAAAATACCAAAGTATCTTTAATGTGACAGATAACAGGCACTATATTCTTTGTGGTGGCATAAAATATACATATTTGAATTTTCACATAATACGTTATGTTATGACGTCATAATGAGTGATACTCGATTACTCGAATCACAGTACGTGATTCAGAATCAAATCACTCAGGTGCTCGATTTTGCACAGCCCTACTGGTAATTAACAGAGATCCAATGTGAAGATGCTACAAGTATGGTATGGTTAGCTACAGCTGCAGGCACAGCAGTGACGTGCGGTGAGGTTCATGGCTGGTGAGGCACGCCCCCCCCTCCACACACAACACGCACACAAGCACGTAAAGCACCTGATAAAGAGACCTAAAATGTGAATAACAACAGCAGCGGGTATAGAGAGCATTTTCTTTGCACACTAATCGCCGTTGCAATTCCACATTCTATGATACATGTAGGACTGGTCCTATTGTGCTAAATGGGCAAGTTTAGACAATAATTACTATCTCTTCAAGTAGGCCTTCCGGTATAAATTGTTCGAAGAACATCAAAAAACCATCCTCACTTACATTTTTTTCAGTGAAAAAACACTAGATTTGCCGAATTTCGAAAGAAAATGCACTGACTAGGTCAAGTCAAAATACACTAGATCCAGTGTTTAGGAGTGGCACTATACTGACCACAAACAACAACGCAGGCTTTGTAGGTATATGGCTATGGCTATCACATACCACAATAAGGGGTTAAAGGGATTGCAGTCGAACACAGCATAAAGGACACGAACAACGACAATGAAGCGTTATGCAAGTAGCTATCACATACCACAATTTAACGTAGCTATGGATGCAAAATACATAACAGCTACATAAGTAAGGGAATGTATTAGCTTCGCATTACGCATTGGCCGTCGCTTCTTATATAATTCCTTCAAGACTGTTGGATTCGAAAATCGATAGCGCGTTTCAAAATGTTTCGATTGTCCAGTTGTTGGCGAATAGTGCATGAAGCAGATTCGTTAGTGCCTCACCTAGCCATTGTTTTTCTACGATGGCATTGTCTGTAATAAAGGCGAAAGTCCCCTTCCTTGGCGATTTTTGGGGGTTCTGGTGCCTTGACACTGGTAATATTCAGATTTCCGGAATCAGTGTGACCATAGTGTTTCATTGATACCAGTTATTAAGAATTCCGAGCTATTTATGATCAATAGGCCTTTTGCAGGACTTCGATCACGTGACTAGATACGCATAGCAACAACAAATTGGTTAGCAAGCTACTTTCTCGCGCACCTGCTTCAGTGCTAAATATCGCATATTGTACTGTTGATTTCTGGTTGTAAACGTTTCGGAAATTTGTTGTAGAAGTCATCAGAGATTTACCTATGCTAGATGTCAATCCTGTACAAAGCACATAGAATGATATCGTCAGAATTACGCAGAAATCCGTCGTTAACGTAGCCGTATTTCGGATACAGTATATTATCGTTTTCGGGCTGTCAACGTTCGCAAGTGTCATGGAGATGCGCAAGGATTCAAATATGTTGGATGTCTTTGATTCATGAACTATGTAAACTCCTTGCGTCAAAATGATCGACATTGTAGCCGTTATTTGGTAGTCAACTATGATTTTATGACACAAAATTCGACATTGCAGGACATTGACTGCGTGATATTTATTGCAGCATCAAGTTAGGTGTGGATAGTATACTATAGTTGTATTGTAGCGGTAGTTGGTAATCATTGCAGCATTTTGATGATTGATATCGATTGCAATATATATAGGATACTGCTATTTTTAAGCCTAAGAGACAATGACTGCCAGAGCCAGTACGTTGATGTGTTATGAATTCATGCAATGTGCTACATACCATATATATAATAAATATCCTAAGCTATTGTATGACTTCTCAGTTAAACAATTCAAAATATTTAGACCTCTACACCTATATTACAAAGTTATTGATCATTCTGTCATGCTGCCAAGTACCACTACCCGAAGGAAAATGATCATCAGCTCCAATTGAGGGTGAAACAAACTGTCCCGGGGCCTGGATTACTTGATTGATTGCCTGGATTGGATTACTTCACTCTATGGCACAGTGCAAATATCTTGAGTTTCAAGACATATGGCTATACCACATGCATACGGATTAATGATCTGATGGATTATCCCAAGAGAGCCGAACATAGGCAACTAAGAAATTAATGATGCCCTCGTCAAGAATTCAGCCTGGAGCCAATTATTATCACCACATAAAATTTGGTCATGCGGTGGAAGGCAGCGTGGTTTCATGCCAACAGAAAATGTCAGCAGATGATCTGACCACTGACTAACTGTCCTGAACTTCTTTTCCGATGTTGATGTCTGCTTTGAAAATGATATTTCATTTGTGTACAGCAAGACAAGCGCTCTTCCGTGGATGCTATGAATATGTCTAGACAAGTGGCTATGGAGGTAGAGGAAAATACATACGCATAACAGTCTCGGCAGTTATTGAACTTGATAAGGTTAACATCCATTTTTCTTCAACTATTTCTTATGCTCTGGGTATCGAATGCACAAAAATTAATAAATCGATCTTCTTTGCAAGTTTATTTGTAAATTCAATGAATCAAAGAATATCATAAATTCAATGAATCAAAGAATATCATAAGTTCAGAATATTACGAAGTCAATGCGAAAGAAACAATGTTAGTCGTCTTTAGAGGATGTTTCTGAGTTGGTTGAGCCAATACACAGAGGGGTCAGCAACGAAGTACTATTTTACCTGAGTACTAGCGTCATTATGAGTTTAGGCTACTTCCACTTCTACTTGACACTTTTTAGGTAGTACTTTTTTGCCAGGTTTGGGATTTTGTCAACTAGAAAGTAGCTTTGGCGCATGATTGCATCCCCTTCAAGCGTGAGGTTGTCATAACAACTGGGCAAAATAGCCCCAGTACCACGGTAACTAAATTAATTTTTGAAAATTGCACTTATTTGTGGTGTCATCACCAGGCCGTGTTATTTTTGGCATATGCCAAAACTGCCAAAAATAACTTATTTTTGGCATTTTCAAATTTTTATTTTTGGCAGTTTTGGCATCTGGCTCCTGAAATGCCAAAAATAACACGGCCTGGTCATCACCCTTTTGCGTTGATCAAGAAGATGCAACATGCAATGTTTACAGTTGTCACATGGCATCAATTTCTAAAACTAAGTGACCCTCAACCAAATCTACTTTAGGTAACGAATTTCTTGACCGCTTTTCAGAAATTCATTTCTACTTCCACTTGAAGTACTTTGGACATGTCCTGGAAGTAATTAGTGCTACTTGTACTGGAGAATAAATTAAGGCATTACTTCTACTCGGTTCCCAACAATGACCACGTTGACCACGTCTGGGTATAGGATGACCGATCTTGTCACTGCGTTTGAGCTGCTCTAAGAGATATATGATAGTTACTTCCCTTAGTTCGCTAAATATCGCACATATATGTGACATCAACTATTTATAAAAATCGAGTGTGATTTGCCAAATCCACTTCAATCGCAGTTGCGAAGTAGTGCTGATAAAATCGGCATTGTATAAGGCAACAATAAAGTGCACTGATTTGCTTAGTCTTGACGGCAGGTTCTCCCAAAAGATACTTCCGATGTGTTCAGCGACATTTGTTTTATAGCAGCACGCCAGCAGACAGTATATCCTGATCCTTGCGGGTCCCGGCTGCTTCAGCCATGTCTTCCATCCAAAATCAGGCTCCACAACAGACAAATAGCACTGCTTGAACTAACAAATACTCTTACCAGAATATAAGCCAATCGCTTTACTTCAAATGCATAAATTTAAGTACATATGATCAGAGTTGAGTACCGTAATACGACTACGTTACCGATGGATTTCTGCGTAATTCTGACGATATCATTCTATGTGCTTTGTACAGGATTGACATCTCGCATAGGTAAATCTCTGATGACTTCTACAACAAATTTCCGAAACGTTTACAACCAGAAATCAACAGTACACTATGCGATATTTAGCACTGAAGCAGGTGCGCGAGAAAGTAGCTTGCTAACCAATTTGTTGTTGCTATGCGTATCTAGTCACGTGATCGAAGTCCTGCAAAAGGCCTATTGCATTGTTGCAGATGAGGCACGACTCGCCCGTGCCTCACCTGTGCCTCACCTCTCTTTTCGCGGTGTATTTTTGATGATAATGATGTAAATTGATGATGTTGGATGAAAAAAATGTTAAAATTTAGTTATTTATGAACGTGGATGTGTAACATCAATATAATCATCGACTCATGGAGGGGATTCACAATTTTCACTTACTCATCCAGACGACAGGTGAGGCACTCTCTCACCTGCCTCATTGGACCGCACGTCACTGAGGCACAGTAATTGGAGTACTGAACTTGTGCGCTCCTTGCTACTAAGAAATAATTTATCCAAGAATTGTAGTTTCCACAGTGGAATCCTTGAAACTTTGGTAGGTCGTTTCGTGAAATAATAAGGAACATGTATTGCAAAGCTATACGCACGGCGATGGAGATGACAAATTTGTGACGTCGTTATCGAACTCGAACTGTAGCACTATCGAGTACCCCCTCACTATGAAACCATAACCGTATGGGTGATGTAGAACGTTGAAATGTGTAGGCCAGGGGTCGGCAACCTTTTGCTAGTCGCGGGCCAAATTTCGGGTGTACAACTTTTTGGCGGGCCGGAATTTTTCTTAGTACTATATTTTACGCTCACTTCGGTATATTATCCTACAGTGCTCCAATCTCAATCATACCAATCAGAAGACACATGTATTTACACTTCAACAACACAGAATAATTGTGACAATTGACGCAGCTTGCTTTGTGAAAGGTTTTCAACTTCTGGTAACAAGTCAGATGAAACAAGAATCAGACCCTATTCAAAATGGACGTCAGAAATACGTGATCTTAGCTTGCTCTTCGTGAATTTCATTGTTCAAAACTATTGTTCACATGCGTACGTGCTTCCAAAAATCGATGCAATTTCTTTTGTATTGCTGGTCAAGCTGGGATAAAGACCAATTTCAAGAACGTACTCTTTGTCAAAGTCATGCAGCGATATGCTCTTTGTATGAAATTTGTCATTCAATTCAACTGCATCGCATTTCAGAAAGGCCCATTTGAAATTTTCAGGCAATGGTATTGGCGTCCGCAGTAAACAGAGTACTGAATAGTCAGAATTCATTTTGTAGAGAAGGAATGTCGGAAAAGCGGGAGAATATTCAGTAGTTAAATTTCGTATCACAGTTACAAATGTAGTGTTGGTACTAGGTTTTCCCTCCTCCAGTAAAGGAAAGTGAGCATAATTTTCTTTGTACTGTTGATATTTCCAGAGTCACAAATTTGTTTTGAATGTGCCTTAACATCTCATGTATTTAGTTGTTTTCCCCCTGAAGTTGCAAATTCAATTTGTTCAGATGTGACGTTAAATGTACCAGGAAAGCAAGATGAGATACCCATTTTCGATTACAAGATTATGAGCAATGTTCCCTCTAAGCTGCGCACGTGCGCAAATGCGCAGTGCTGAAGCGGTCTCTGCGCACAGAAAATCTAAGTTGCGCACAAAAAAATCCGAAGCGATGTTTTTTTTAAGTCGTTGCGCACTGTTGTCCAAGGGACCACGCAGGCGCACAAACTCGGGAAAAATTAGAGGGAACATTGCCAAGGGCAAATAGCGTTATCGCTGAAGTCTTACACCGACGTACAAGTGCGGCCCGCAAAGGTAAATATTGCGCTCCGTGAAGAAATGAGACTTTGCAATCACGAGCGCCTAACGAAAAATCTTTTCTTTTAGTATGGTCTCGTACGCGTGAGCGATACTGATATCATTTCAATAGCGCATTATTTTCTGGGAATGGCGAAATAACATGGTTTAACAAAGTTATAAACAACAATGGGCTAGCTCGAAGTTAATCTGCGAGAAACTAGCGCATAGTCTTCTCCGCGTGTCATGAACATTGCGTAAGATTTCTTTAGGACCGTAACTGCCGCACCCAAACCCTCAATTAGTGGGCCGAGATCGAAGTGAGCCCAAAATTATTTCGTGAATTAACAAAATCATGGTGTATATTTTGGGAATTTTTCAAAATATTTTTCTCGCCGCGCGCGAATTAATTTTGTCGAATATCTTGATTATTGGGTACCCTTCCCACAACAAAAAATACGCGTGATTAAGAGAAATGGGTACTTGGGCGTCGGCCATTACCTTGCGGTGTCCGGTCAATACCGAGAAAATCATTACCGAGAATGCCATTACCGAGAATGGGCACCACCGAGAATGAACATTACCGAGAATGGACACCACAGAGAATGGACATTACCGAGAATGGACACCACCGAGAATGAACATTACCGAGAATGTAATATATGCAATGCAGGCATGTTATGCATATGCACAGGTCGTGTCTGTGCATCACGGCGTCGCCACATTCGGTATCGATGCTCAGGTATAAATTTCTCGACAACGTCGGTCCCAGTAAGCTGTATTCTTGACATTGGTCATTCTCGGTAATGTCCATTCTCGGTGGTGTCATATTGTCATAGACAGGATAGGAGGTCACGAAATAGCATCATCTAACGAAGTCATTATACCAACGGGTGCGCGCGAAGATGTTTAATTAATATTTAGAGGACCTGCCTTTTCTAACACTCCTCACTCGATCAGCTTTACCGGTAAATCTGATTATGTGAGCAGAGAGCGGATAAAAGGGATAGCAATAGATATATGCATTTATGCAATTCCCGATCATATTGACCGATTCAATCATGAATCCTATAAAATTTTCGCGCTTCGCGCGTTCAGGCGTGACAACCACCAAACCGGCCCCCCAACGTAGATGATAAGTATCGGCAAAGAGCGCAGAGTCCGATAGGGAGGTCTGGGGGGCGTAGCCCCCACAAGTTCGATTTATCACGTTATGTGGGGGGCTGGTTGCGCACTATTGTCCAAGGGCCTGCGCAGTGAGTTAACGTGTTTGCGCAGACTCGTGAAAAATTAGAGGGAACATTGATTATGAGTCGGCGATATTTGTGTTTTCGAGGAAAGTTGCTATTTCATTTCTCAGTTCATACACTCGTGTAAGCATAGCTGCTCGACTCAGTGAGCGAACATGACAGATATAGGCCTGCATGACATCGCCATATTGATTCTCTGCTTCGAGTAATATCTGGCGTAACTCATTCAGTTATTGAGACAAAAATCATATTAACAGTTTTCACCATTGTGGTCAAAACACTATTCAGGTTTTTTTGTCTTGGCACACAATGCCTTCTGGAAAATTAAACTATAGATAGGCTAACTAACATACGGAGGCTAGTTATCTATAATCGAACAGTTTGAGATTCCGTCATTGCGTCTGAGATGTTCCAAGCGTTTTTGAAGCAAAGGAAGAACACCTTTATTGTCACACCCCGTTAGAGTGGTAAACCCTTTAAAAAAAGTATGGAACACCTTCGGTTGCGAGATAGGCTACACCCGATTGATAAGCACTGATCCAGTCTAGTCTATCTCCATCTCCTACTTCAACCACCTTCGTTTTATGGCGTACCAATAGACTAATACGATGTAGGCTACTATTATATCGTAGCAATGCCGCATTTTTTTCATGTAGTGCTGCACTGCAGATTGAAACTCATATGAAACAGCGGGCCGTTTCACAATGCTTTTCAATCTGCAGTGCCGCACTGCCTGTTAAGAATGCGGTATTGCTACGATATAAATTTCCTACATCGTATTAGTCTATTGTGACGCCATAAAACGAAGGCGGTCGAAGCAGAAGATGAAGATTGTCTGTACAGAGTAGAATAGATCAGTGCTTATCAATCGGGTGTATCTCGCAACCGAAGGTGTACCATACTTTTTAACGGGTTTACCGATGGGGTGTGACAATAAAGGTGTCCTTCCTCTGCTTCAAAAACGCTTGGAACATCTCAGACGCAATGACAAAATCTCAAACTTACACTGTTTAATTAGAGATAACTAGCCTCCGTAGGTTAGTTTTCCATAGTTTAATTCCCAAAAGGCATTGTGCGCCAAAACAACAAACCTGAAGTGTTCTGGCTACAATGATGAAAACTGTTAATATGATTTTGTCTCACAAACTGAATCACCAACATTGTTACGCAAAATATTACTAGAAGCAGAATCAATATGGCGCTGTAATGTATATCTGGCATGTTCGCGCATTAAGTCGAGCAGCTATGCTCGCACGAGTCTATGAACTGAGAAATGAAATAACAGCTTTCCTCGAAACTACAAATATCGCCGACTCATAACCTTATAATCGAAAATGGGTATCTAATCTTGCTCTCCTGGTACATTTAACGTCACATCTGAACAAATTGAATTCGCAACTTCGGGGGGAAAACAACTGAATACATGAGATGATGAGGCGCATTCGAAACAAATCTGCGTCTCGGGGAATTTCAACAGTACAAAGAAAATTATACTCACTTTCACTGGAGGAGAGAACACCTAGTACCAACGCTATATTTGTAACTGTGATACGAAATTTAATTTCTGAATATTCACCCGCTTTACCGACGTTCCTTCTATACAAAATAAATTCTGAATATTCAGTACTCCATTTAATGGGAACGCCAATAGCATTGCCTGAAAATTTCAAATGGGATTTTTTGAAATGCGATGCAGTTGGATTGAATGACAAATTTCATGCAAAGAGCATATCGCTGCATGACTTTGATAAAGAGTACGTTCTATAAATTTATCTTTATCCCAGCTTGTCCAACAATGCAAAAGACATTGCATCGATTTTTGGTAGCACGTACGCATGTGAGAAATAGTTTTGAACAATAAAATTCACGAAGAGCAAGCTAAGATCACGTATTTTTGACGCCCATTTAGAATATGGTCTGATTCTTGCTTCCTCTGTCTTGTTATCAGAAGTTGAAAACCTTTCACAAAGCAAGCTGCGTCAATTGTCACATTTATTCTGCGTTGTTGAAGTGTAAATACATGTGTTTTATGATTGGTATGATTGAGATTGCAGCAATGTAGGATAATATACCGAAGTAAGCACCGAAGTAAGCGTAAAATATAGTATTAAGAAAAATCCCGGCCCGCCAAAAAGTTGCACACTCGAAATTTGGCCCGTGACTAGCAAAAGGTTGCCGACCCCTGGCGAAGCGAGAATAATTTTTTTGTAGTTCTTCAAGTATTGAATACATACTAACAAATCGCTCGGGTACCGTAATATACCCTTTGCGACCCATATTTTATAACGCTTAAAGGAAGGGAATTTGCGTTACACTAACTTGCAAATGTAGATCTGAAAAGGTTGTATTTACTGCTATCTTCGTCCCTCGTACGAATCAAACCGTTATTACGAGAATATCATAAATCTTCAGACAAAAAGCAGAAAGTCAATTTTACATCATTTTTCCCGCATGTCGCTTACTCGGACGGGCTGATGCTTTGTTGAGCGAGATAAATGGTTATACGTCCGGCTTCTCGATCGGTAGTTCGTGGGTTCGATCACCGGCCGGGTCATACCAAAGACTCGAAAATTGGTACCCGCAGCTATATATATCCTGCTAGGCGCTCAGCAATCACGGATAGCATGGAGGAGAAAATAAACGGGGTATCATATCATATATCTCTCTCTCTCAGAGATGAGCATAGATTAGGATTAGGATTTGAAAAAAACGGATTTGTGAATTTTTGTTGGATTTGGATTGGATTAGAATTAGAGATTTTTTCAGAACGGATCAGGACTTGGATTGGATTTACCGGTTTTCTGGGAGATTGATATGTCGTGTGGCGAATGGCGACAAACTTTATCTAGATCAGTTATTAATGTACTTATGGCACACTACACTATGGTACACTCGGTGCCAATGAACATGAGAGGTGCATCCCTATGCTAAGTTATCTTAAATAAAGAGAATTATTGGTTGTGAAAGAAAAATTAGTAATTCCGTCCTTGCATCACCAAAGATGTTATAATGAAGTGAAAATTGTAATATATGAAAAAGGTTCACAGTGCAGAACCTACCGAGGTTCGTTTGTGAACGTGAGCCTCTGAATATCGGAGGTGCACACACAGAACGCGAACGTGAACCTCACGTACACACCATTCCTACTGCTAACTACCCAGAATCTACTTTTCTGGCAGTCGTTGTAGAAATTTGATTGGGTTAACTATAAATGGTATTTTATATTGGTCTTCACATTCAGGGAATGCACTCGAATTCAAATCCAGTTTCGACGAGACTGCTGCTGTGCAGTGTGCAGTGCATATATACAAGCTGTGTCCCTTTTCTATAGGCCGCAGATCGTCAAATCGTTGGTATTAGTAAACTTCGGTGATAAATATCATGATAAACAATCATTTGCGATATTAAGGTAATCCTTGGCGCAGAAATATAGTTTCTAAAGAGATGACAATAGTTTTGGTATCTGCATTTTTTATCAACACATCATATTTGTGAACAAATATTCTCGCGCACTGATTAATATTATTAATATTATTCCACATCGCAGTCAACGTACGGACGAATATTTCACTTTTACATTTGACCCCGGGTCGCACTCAAACTCTAACCCACTGTAGCAAGGCGTGAAAATAGAAAAATGTTGAAAAATGTTAAAAGCAGTCAATATCTGGGAATCATAATCAAGTGTTTTCATGCCTGTGTGAGTGTGAATCAAATGTTGAAAACTATAATAATGGTTTTATTCACATTTCCTCTTGGATGATTATCATAAATTTGCCACGAAAGTGAAACGGGTAGTTGATTATACATTTGTAATTTCGTAATGTCGAATGACTTTGGCATGCTTCGTCCAGACTATTATTCAGAACACATTGCATCACATCCGTTAAGGTAAAATCATCACCAACTATGATTTACGGCATATGATGATTTGATATTTGCAATATCCTGAATCCAATGACAACTTACGTAAGGAAATGTCATGTGAATGGTGCGAAAAAACTTAGCTGAGGGGGCCGTCGCTTATCTAATTGTTGTTACCAGTGCAGAAACAGCAAGTATCTCTGAGAGCAGATAATTTTACATAACTTCAGATGGATAGACTCTGGTTTTCAGCATATCGGCTGTACGCTGTGAGTGTGTTCGACAAACATGAGGTAGAGGCCGCACTCATTTCCATCTGTCTGCACTGGAATCGACTTATAATAAAATCCACCGACCGCGCTTGTGTCAGCAGAAGGAATTTTTGATCAATCTAAAAATTGGTTTCTAGCTGCGCTCGCGGTTTGCCTGTATTTCATGTTGTTGTGCTACCAATCGTTATTTCGCTATTATTCACTAAATATTCGAATCTGTTCCCATATCCAACAACTTATACAAGTTATTAGCATGGGTGGTAGTTGGAATGAAAATCGTTGGTGGCGATAAATCATCATCTATAATGACGGAAATGTGTATATTGTTACATAACAAGAAAATGACGTCACATTTAAAAACGAAATTGTTCTCTTATGAGGCCTTTTACTTCGTCACATTGCGTCCAACATAAACATGGCCAAGATATGACCGAAAAAATGAAAAACCTGATTTTCCTAAGATGTTAAAAATGGTCATGAGCTAATCTGATCCATTGTGACGACACTGTCTTCCAGTATGTGTTCACGGTTCCTGTCCTAAGAAGCAAAATAAATGTAATCGGGAAGTAATCGTGATTACTTTACCATGTAATCGTAATCGATATCGAATTCTTGGATATTTTGCTGCGATCGTAATCGCTTGGAGTTTGTCAAATAAACTTTATTTGCGTTCATGCAACTCAGTTGAGGGAAACACATTCTAGCTAGGTTAGTTACAGCTCTAATATATGGACGCGGTCCTTACCCAGGAATCTGCCACTCTATTTTCAACCTTTCATTTTGATATTGTTTATCATTTGAACCCTTTTCAGATCCGTAATGCATTACGAATTCCTTTTGTTAATATGGAGCTACCTTCTGTTTGACAAGGACCTGGCGTTTGCGGAAATATTCGTGAATTACAACGTTCGTTTGAAGACGTGTCCTGAAAAAAACTTATATTCTTGTAGCATCCGGAGAGAACGGTATGAATATATATTTTTTATATTCGTAAAGGTTCATGACGGAAGGTTTCCAAAGATCAATATCCTAATGATTAAGAAATGGCAACCCCTGGCTTAGGCCAAGGTGGGTGTCTGATTTCAAAGACTACTCCAAGTCGTTTCGATACATTCCTACCTTTTCATTATAGCGCAATTATGTAGTGTATTGAACTGATTAACATTTCTAATAAAACCGAGCCGAACGTATAACAATATTTATAAAAATAAGATTCTACCAAACGTTTGTTGAACGTCAAACTGAAAGTACATAGTTACTATTTTACTGGTGTTTTATATAGTCTTATTGTTGGTGTTCATTACATTATGTGACAATGGATGGATGTGCGATACTTATTGCAAATACGCCTATACTGGCAATGAGGCTATGATTAGTACTAGAAAGTGAGGATCTGACATTTTGTTGATCTAGCCAGAAGTAGTATCGAATAGACCTCAACTGCATAACAAACAGCAAAGTCATTAGGGCAGAGTAAAAGATATTACTGTTTTCGCAAGACTACTTCGGTGCATATAAATACTACCCAGAATTTTCGGCTATCCTGATTTTAGTATCCGTCTCGATAACAATCCCGCATAAATTCCGCTAAAAGATTTGAGGCATTTTACCATATATATTAATCCAGAATCTGCAAAGCCGAAAGGGGAACTGCGAAGGTTCTTTGCAGTCGCGGGGTGTTTTACGAAGAATTTAAGGACTGCTCACAGTACGAACTATCAAAAGATTACTGTAGCGGAGGATATGAATTCGAACAAATTCTGCAATCCTGCGAAGGGAAATGTCGCGGCCGCCGCGAAAAGGTAAATCTTATTTGTGCAACATGTAGCCTATACTATAAATATTTCTCTGCCACTTTTTGTCGGACGTGGAATCAGTGGACGGTGCTGCAATAAAATTCGGTAGACAGTAATTCGTTGTTGCTTTAATTTCATTGTGTTCAAAATCGATGGTCGTTTACGGCCCGTCACGGGAATGTTACTAAATCCATTTACCGATTATTATCAAGGTCCACTTCCGCTCCGTAGCATTTGTTCTTTACCTTTTGTCGTCGCGGACCCCATTTGCACCATCACGGACCCCCGTAGACCCCCCCAAGTTTTAGTTCAAATTTAGCTCAATTATCGTGCAACCGCCATCTGTCTTGTGCAAATATTACCTGTAGGCTAGTGATGAACAGCGAAAAAATGACTTGCAAATAACATCTTACTATTTATGGAAAAATTTTATTACAAAACGAATTCTGTAGCTGTATTTTTTTTGAAATACGCAGTCATGTCTTTAAAATCCGCGCTGTCAATTTGATATGAAGGATTGCCGAAAATCCAATCCCACAAAGATAGATGCTGGTGGTGGTGGCGAATGTAATAATAACGCGAAACGCGACCGACGACACCTTTGGGTATGATCGCAACATATATGGACCAAAATTGAGGAACATATTTTAATAAACGTGTAAAGTCGGACCTAGTCGTTTCTATCTAGCAGCTCATCTTGAAGTTACTCTAGAATACCGGTTATGTATTCAACAGGGGAATTAGATTTTTACAAACAAGGTACTTCCGAAACCAGAACAAAAATCTATATACAGCAATATATGTTTGTGGTAGTAGGCCATTGGCGATTTGACAATTAAAATGAGTTCGCACAGTTGAATATTTTATCTCAGACGGCCATTCTGTTTATGTGCGTCCTGAAGTTTTAGCAGTTATGGAGTGAAACTGCCTCGTGATTTCTCTACTTAAAAAAATACAAATTAGGAGGTTTCGCGGTTCCCCTGCAAATGCTTCGCGGACCCCCGGTTGAGAACCCCTGCTCTATAGAGTATTGTATTACATTATATACGCCGGTGGTTCTCACCGCTCGACTCATATTCGGGTTCTCGAATCGCTGTCTCCAATTCTACTCGTGATGCATTTGTACCCATGGGACCATCGGTATCGCTTCTAAAACCTGACAATTGTGAGAATTCTCGGAGAAGTTCAAAATATTTCGTAATCAAATTTAAATCGAGTAATTTTAGGCATATTTCCTAAACCTTTAAGAAATTTCTTCCAAACTCAAATCATATAATGTTCCAGTGCCTCTTTATAGTCAAGACGGAATCCCCGCGAAGCACATATAAACTCATAGAACATGCTCGAACTGTCTGCCCCAGTGTACATTGTAAAGAAAGTGAGCTGTAAGCTAGTCTTCGTGCTGATTGTGGTCTTTGGTATTCTCATGAATATATTATTCTCCTGACAAAATCACGCCGCTATATAGTAAAATTGCAAACAAAGCCTTTAGATCAGTGGTTCCCAACCTTTTTTAGACACGCCCCCTTTATGATAGTGAAAAATTTCGCGACCCCCTTATCGTCATATCACAAAATCCAACCGGCATGCTAGCAACCTCAACCGATTCTTTGATGGCATGGAAGGTCATAACTGTTTAAGAAAGAATTTGGAGGTAAATCGCGCAAAGCGCGAAATTTTTTTCAGTTGACTGCTTCTTCGCGCCATCCTTCCGAGCTTTTACGCCCCCCGGGGGCCCGCCCCCCAGGTTGGGAACAACTGCTTTAGATACTGAGCCAAAATATATAGATTAGAAGTACTTCCTTGCTGACAATCTTTGCTTGTTATGTCTATACGAGTCACGATTAGGTTCTTGCGTAAATCGCGTTATACAGGCTTCATGTCGTTACGGAAAGGATATGTGTATATTATTACACAATCATGCATTTATTTGTTACTCAACTTTATACCGCGCATATGAATCTAAGTAACAGATGCTGAAACTGAATGCGGTTGTTGTGACTTGTGTATATTCAGGTACAATTCAGATGCAAATCAAATCCCTCCTGTTCGAAAGTAGTTCACAGGCACTGCTCATGCAGCGGGACTGTGGGAGCATGGTGTCAATGGAGTTCTTATAGCGAATGCTCAACAACCTGCGAAGGAGGCACAAAGACAAGAGTACGCTAGTAAGTGCATGAGTAGTCCTGCAGAATATAAGTCGCGGAATATCACTGCTGTTACTCATTGATAGGTCTTGAAGATGTGACCTATCTAGTAGGCTATGTGCAACTCACATTGTACAGAGTGCATGCCACTGCCACAAATAGTAATGATTAGTGAATTCAACTTATATTTTGCGTTATTTATTCTACCAGAGATAATTAAATAAGCCATACTAGGGCGCTGAAACACTGCAACTGAATTCACATTGCACACCATCTTTATTGCAAAGCGTTTTTAATGACGGCATGACTTGATGGTTCGAGTTGGTGGCAGGGAAATGCAACTAACGGTTGAACAAGAAAGTTGTTACTTATTCTACCAAGTCACGTAATACGCTGCAAATATTTCATTACAACAATATTTTTAATCCTTCCAGTAAATGTCGCGATCAGTCCGACGGGACCATCAGCAGTGACTGTGGGACGATATCGTGTAATGAAACAGACACAAGTCAATGCAACACGCAGTCATGTAGATGGACTACGCCGTAAGTACACTTACGTCTTTTATATACATTGTGTTTGGTCGGAGACCCACAATCAAATTAGAATTGACGATTTTGCTACTCTTTTCATGTGTTCGATCACGATATTATAAATGGCCGGACGCTCCACCGTTACGCTATCTTGACATAAACTAGAAAGTCGGCATTCGGACACTTGTAATCTATTACAAATATTCAATAATTCTATTCTAGCTGTGGCAGATTATATTTCTCTGTCTCTATACTACCATGTTGTGACGACACGAAACTTGGAGATATGTTGTACCTCTAATGGCCGATACCTATATTTCTTTCAAAGTATATAATATCAACTCGATGTTATCAGCGAACCGATATTGGTCTGGATCTTGCAGTATAATTAGTATCGTTTTAGGCCGTTCGTTTCATCTACAACGCCTACAACAACCACAACAACTACAAGCACAACTACAACGACAAGAGCAACAACAACTACAACAACAACAACAACGGTTCCTAATCCAGTCTCCGAAAAATACATCGTTCCTGTTTGTGAGAGATCATGTGGTGCAACTCTAAACGGCAATCTGGATATTTCAAGAGCTTGCGCTAACTGCTTCATATGTAACAGGTTTGGTTTTACGAGACATTTATAATCAATCGCGGTTGTAGGAACGTTCAAAGCAACATTCCATTTTATTTGACACCTTGACACCGTTTTGTTCAAAATGTACCAGTTCGCGAGGCTGTAGGCTACTGCCACGTTTTGCTATTGATGTGGAAAATATCTATTTATATAATAAGCGGTTCTCAAACTGCATTTGCGTAGTAATTATTGAAGAATGGTAGACGTACCAGAAATAAATGATAAGGCTGGACCCACTAATATATGGATAAGGGTACATTCATCCCCTTCCAAACATCGCATGGAATGCCGGAGTTTTGAAAGGTCACCCAGCATTAACTTGCAGTTAGTGATTCACTGAATATACTGCGATGACCATTCAACCGTTACGCTTGGGTACCTACCTACACCAAAAAGTTAAATCAAATAATTCAAGTGTGCCTGCCACCTGGAAACGCAGGCGATTTGATGGCACTATGACTACGCCTTATAATAAACTTAAATTGAGTTTTTCAAAAGATATTTAACCTTATGTGCGCAGCATTAGTGATGGTTCTATATGTTTTTAAACTTCTGTCGTTCGTCAGATATCTCAGTTAGCAGAATGAGTATTGTTATCCATCTTTACCATAAAGAATTTTACTAAATGATGATATATTTCACTATCGACCATTGTCTTTCAAGCAATAAGAATATCATTTTGTCGTGCGACAAGAATCCAACCTGCAGAAGAGCGATGTCGCCAGCGTGTCCAGTGTATCGAAAATGGTCTGACTGGTCAGAATGGAATGCAACATCACCACCACAGGTGAGCCTGCAGTGAATCAGTTTTATCCAATGGAGAATGCGACTGGATCGTGTGCTGTGCCATTGCAGAGACGGCACCGTTACCAACTGTGTCATCATTCCGCTATTGGATATCAAAACGCATGCCATAGAGAGGCTATTTTACAAACAGAATGCAGGAGTGAGACAGGTATGTATATAATTCGGCCGATGGATTGGTTCACATTTCTAAAGAACCAAACATTATTAAACAGTGGTTTCTACTCTCTGTTAACTGCGGATGGACGTGGAAATAATGCAGTTCCCCAACATATTTCGGTATTTGTAACATCACCGCAAACGAAATTACACAGATAGTTTACAGTCAGGCTTCAATTTCCTAAGAAACCCGGTTGTATGATTAACAGCTAATGTGGTGTGGTGTCATTTTATTTCAAATGATTCATGCTTTACTGGGCATCATTTACTCGTTGTAATTAGAGAGGAATTGTTGCTGGGGTCTGTTACAATCGATGTAAGAGTCCCCGACATAAATCCACTCAAGTTCGATTCTCATTCATTCGCATTCTTTGATTTCCAAGTGGTGGTACTGAGTAAACATCGGTGCACCAGTGCAGTGTTTGGACGACTCGATTAACTTTTTCAGATTACTTGACTTGACCCAAGTCACTTTGCAAAATGACTTGACTTGACTTGATTCGGCGTTTCAAAATGTGGATAGACTCGTGACTCGTATCAAAATGTAAGAGTCAATTTCAAGTCATCCAAGCAATC
Organism: Botryllus schlosseri; assembly: GCF_051294905.1. NCBI lineage: Eukaryota > Metazoa > Chordata > Ascidiacea > Stolidobranchia > Styelidae > Botryllus > Botryllus schlosseri. Next base: position 20,818,023 of record NC_137247.1, on the reverse strand, counting down.
GGTGTCGATGAAAATCTTGCATATGTTCGTATTGTTCTCGATAACCAATCATTGATTCGTTCAATTATTGTGCGTTTTACTGAGCCTCCATTGTTTTATCACAAACAAATTGACCGCAAATAAGTTATCGGTGCTTTTTATGGACCGCTCATTGTGTTCGATGCTCAGTTGCTCACCTGAACCAATAGCCTATCTCTTGTATGATTTAAATCGAACTCGAATATAGTTTATTAGTTTATATTACTCTCATTAGCGCAGACTTAAATTGTATCTCATGGGTGTTCCGATGGGTATTGTATCATATCAATTCGTCTCAACTGTCTGAGTTTTCGTTTTCGTATAATTTAGCTATACAACGCCTTTTTTCATGTACGTCTATATCCAACTCTATATTCGTTACTCGATTCAAAGTAAATGATGACTCAGTCTGTGTTTCAAACAGTCAATCGTGAAACGTATTCTGAAAAGACAACTTGACTGGAATTGTGACTTAACTCGTGACTGGACTTGACTTCACTCGAGTCACCTCCGAAAATCGAGTGACTTGACTGGGCTTGAATCACTTTCAAAAATCGATGAACATGACTCGAGTCAAAATGCACAATGAGTCGAGGTGACTTGTGACTCGAAGGTGACTTGATCCCAACACTGATGGCTATCATGTCCATTCTGTACACGCAGTTTACCCGTTGTAACACATAATCGTGTAGTTAGTAATTATGCTTCGATCAGTTCCGGCATAAGTGCTTAAATGAGAATTAGCCTTCTCGGGGCCAGTCCGTGAATTATAACAATAGCGATTCCTTCAACTAAACAAGCTAATGAATCGCTCGATATTATTTAGAACCGATTCCTCAGGAGCAGAGATGGATAATCTGGCTTATTATCGGCGTCGCTCTCGTAATTTTGTTTCTATGCTGTTGTGGCGTTACTTGCTATTGTTTCGGAAAGAATCAACGCAGGAACAAAACGATCGCGCCTTCTCACGCTCATGCTGCAACTGGACCAGATGACGTTTTCATTCAAACAGGAGGAGCTAGAGGTATACAGAATTAGAAGTTGAATAGACCTACACTCCAGAATATGGATTTTAAAAGTAACGCTTTTTCTGCACTAATACCCAAAGGTGGTCAAAGTAGTCAGTGTTGGGAACCAAGTAGAAATAAGAGTAACATCGTAATTTCTACTCAACTACAAGTAGAAGTAGCGATTACAAGGACCTTTCAAAACAACTTCTAATAGAAGTTTAAAATGAAATGCCTGGACGTACTCAATTATGTAATTATAAAATATACATTGGCCGAGGCGTCGCATAGCTTTAGCAGTTAATCTGAGATAATTTGATTCGAATCTGCAACATGCATCTTCGTCACTAACCCAAAATGATCATTTGATCAATGACATTACAAATAGTGGCAACTGTCGGATATATATTCAGGCACCATGGCACGGGGCTGTTTCACGCGCGGTTATTAGAATAATTGCACTCATAAAGTGGCACAAATTTATCCCTAGACTACTTCGTAATTTTATAAATCAAAAATGTAAAAATGTAATTCATTCTGCCGCAGTAATTGATAAGTAGCATTGGCCATATAGCCACTCGAGTAAATATTGGCATTATGCAAAACCTAGTTGTGTACTCTGAAAAAGTGGATCGGCCTATACTTCGTTACTGACCTTTCATTCCGTTGCTAAAAACAAGTCTTTGGTATGACCCAGCTACGGTTCGAACCCACGACCGACTGACATGGCGGCGTTCTACCAACACGCTGTGTTGTCTGTCTGTACGTTGCCGCCATTCGAGATTTACATACTCTATTTCAGAGCCAGCTCAATCAAATAAATTGGGTATCATCAATCGACTAGAAAGGATATCAGAACATATGTACGAAGCAATATCTGGCCAGAGCTCGAGATTATTGTCCAGAATATCAACAGCAAGCAGTACCAGAAGTAAGACGATAATGCGTTTTGGAAAGTATCCAACCTTCATAAGCCTTCCGAAAATGTGCTATGGTAGCCGTCAATATATTAGTCATGAATTTTTATTGCGTGCAACCGTGCTGTTTAGGGCATAGGCGTAGGCCTACTGCACAATTCATGATTGATTTTGTAAAAAAGGGTCGACACAGCTCTAGGGTTACCGTAGACAACGTAAGCACCTCCACCTATAGCAGTCAGGAGCCTAGCCAGAATGAGAATTCTGGACGCTAATTTTTATCAATTTTGTGACGTCATATGCTCAATGTGGCGTGCCAAATGGGTCACAACGCCTAGGGCAGGAGAGCCTTTTACACCGCTGAATACGTCGGATAAGAGTAGGATTGTAAGATCGTTCCCACCAACGGTGTAGCCAGGGACGCAAGGGTGCCTTGGTCATCATTAGGTTTTGTATTTTAGACATTGTTTAATCACTAAATCATTAAAGCGATTTTTTCACATGTCAAAATAAGTCAAAATTTTGTCGAAATTTTAGCGTCCGGTCAAAAAATGTTGTCGAAATTTTAGCGTCCGGTCAAAAAATGTAACTTGTAAAAAGTAAAAAAATGCCACTTGCATTTCGTTTGCATGGTAAATATTTGCATTGTCGGTGAACTTATCATTTGGCATTTTACAGCTTTTAGCCTACTTTATAGGCCCACTGTTGTAGAGGGCCATTATCTGCTCATTGTGAATCATAAACGGTCAAATGAAACAAATAGGTTGACATGGTGTTATGCGGAACGTACCGCAATATCCTAACTAAAGCGAGACTGCGTGGGCATTGGTTCTCAAATCAAGAAGCGCATGATGGAAAATTGTGACGTAGACAACATTGTCAGAATGAAGCAACGCGCTGTGTCACCAGCGTTGTACGCACAACTCAGTGTTGGGATGACTCGAGTCATGACTTGACTCGAGTCACTTTGCTAAAATGACTCGACTTGACTTGACTCGGAGTATCAGAAATGTGGATTGACTCGTGACTCGGAGGAAAATTCACGAGTCAATTTCAAGTCATCAAGCAATCGATGTCGATAAAAATCACTGTATCTTGCATATGATAGATAGATAGATAGATCATTTATTAAATTCGTCTCACCAGGAAAATTTGAAACATTCAAATAATCGGTATGGACAGGGAAGGGACGATACGACCGAGAAGTCATCTAGTCAATCCCTTCCCTATAGAGCATCCAAATATAACTCACGAGACAGACGAACACAATGATAAGTTTCGAAAACACAAAAATAAAAGAGATCGGTATAAACGAACAACATACACATAAGAAATATGGTCGAATTGTTCGCGAAACGATGCTGTAACCCGTGAGTGCGATCAATCATTCAATGAGCGTGCGTTTTACTGAGCCTCCATTGTTCTTTCACAAATGAATTGACCGCAAATGAAGTGATCGAAGCTTACAGCTGACGCTGTCGTAAACTAGTAGTAATTTAATAGCAAAATCTTTATTTCTATTCTCTGTTCTTACCTTAACCAAACCTCTTGTTTTATTGAAATTGAATTCGAATATAGTCCTCAACCATTGGCGCAGGCTCGAATTGTATCATATCATTTTGTTAATGGGTAATGTATTGCATCTTATCAATTCGTTTCCCTATTCTCTATTTTGGCTGGTAACTATATAAACAGAGCCTATGCAATTACTTATGTAGTTCAGCATTTCTACGTATATGTAAGCGATAAAGCACTTTCTTGCGTGTATGTTTAACTCTATATTCGTTCATCGGTTCAGAATCAATGACCACTCAATCTGTATTTCAGACAGCTAGCAAAGTGCAATGACGTAAGCATGCCTCATACTTCGAAAAGGCAACTTGACTTGAATTGTGACTTGACTCGTGACTTGACTTGACTTGACTCGAGTCACCTCCAAAAATCGAGTAATTTGTCTTGACTCGAGTCAGCTTCGAAAATCGATTGACTTGACTTGACTCGAGTCAAAATGTGCAATGACTCGAAATGACTCGTGACTCGAAGGTATAGTGACTTGATCCCATGAAATTATTTCACCACCCGCTGACCAAATCCTTCAACTCTTTTTCCACACCGCCTTTATTTCGACGTTTAGAGCATAAAGTAATTTAGAATATAATGTTCATATCAATTTGTTAGGAAGTGCAAATAAAGGTAAAAGGTCAGAAACAGGACAGAGACTAAGGTCAACTGACAAGGTGGAAAACGAATACACTGGTGACGAAGACGTGAGTATTCGAAATTATGAAGAGTTGGTGGCTTTGGTATGGTGCTCTGGTCCTATTTCAACCCAAGCGCTATAGTTACTCACTTCATTAAAATGATGTACAACATATTTGTATTGCAATGTATTGTGGGAGTCGGAAACAAAGCTGGCCCGTGACGAAGTATTTCTGCTTTGTCGAAGTACTTAAGTAGATTTTGCCTCCGTTTAATTGCCAAAAACATGCGAATCCTCGACCTAACCGACTTTTCGAAACTACCTTCTTGCGTACTTTTGAAATCACATTAATAACTTTGACGCGTCTTGAAAATCGCTACTTCTATTTGAAATTGAGTGGAAATTACCGGGCAGCGCCTCAGACTATTTTGGTCACCTCTGATCAGATCTAACTGTTATTGATTTTTGGGATTTACAGGTAAATGGTGATAACGAAGGAATCACGTTCCGTCAACGTGACATCAGTCAACAACAGTCCAGAGTATCTGTGCTTATAACAGATCCAGACGGAATAGAGGTATTCAACGATAGCCACGGGAAGTCAATGAAGGTACAGCAACTGCGACACAGCAGTCCGATCTTTTATGGAGATGTTTCAACGGTTTCTGTCGAAAACCTGTTGCAGAGTACGTCACACACCACATCATCACTGCTTTCTGCTCCTAACACACATCCGATTGATTACGTTGAGATGAAAAAGAGTCCGCAGAAGAACGCATCGCAAGAAAATCTATCAGTAGGAATATAGGCAACGGAAATATCTTAAAGTAGAATAACTCCACACCTAGGCATGTATATGTAGACAAGTGGTTCGTAACCAGTGTTGCAGGGAACACTGGCGTCTCTTTGTGTCAGTCTCAGGGGTTCCCTTCAGGTCAAGACGCTGACTCAACTCATAGGCCTATATATGATTTGTGATAACACCCCTGCCTTAGTTAAATGTGTGTTTTGGTAGATTTCAGTTTCCATGACTCAACGAATGTTTGGAGTTCCGCGAAGGCTTGCAGATTGGTGCACTGTATACCCACCGATATCGAATAATGTAACATAATATATTGTATATTGGAGATGGGCACTATGTAGTTTCACATATCAAACACCCAATGTGTGTCATTCTCGTTTATTTATACAATTTCGTTTAAAACTTTTGGATTTCCAACTAATGATGATATGTCCAATTTACATCGAATAGGCCTACATTCGGATCATCAGTCCTGGGGTTTTATCTGATTTGCAATTATGGTCATCCTTTTCGAATTCATTCGAATTTGCGGTAAATATATATTCCGTTCCCTAAGAGTCATTATTTTCTGCATGCGGTCCGTTAAATGGCAATGCCTGTTATGAGACACCTCGCGCCATTTAGGAACTGACACTGTTTTAGAGCTCACGCGGCCAGAAGACACAGTGGGACCGAATCCCTTCTCCGCCTTCTCGCGAAATTCCCCAGCCCAAGTTCTTTCAGGGATACCACAATGAGAACGGTAACGATAATATACAATGAGTGTGATAGATGTGATCGATAAATGTAGAATATAAGCAGAAAACTGCCTTAACAATCTTGACGTCTTATTTGTATTGCTTATTTAGTGTTACGTTTATCGATGTGCATGTGCAGTGCATGTGCATGTGCATCATAGTTGACACCAGAAACCTCATGAATATCAAGCTCTTGTAGCCTATACATTCTTGTTAAATACATGATCATTGATCACCAGTTAAACACATACGCGCACATTAAAACACGCATTGTTGTGTCATAAAGTGGCCACCGACGCCGGCCATTGATATTACCAGGCGGTGTAGTTCAACTGTACTATCTTTTTACACTTTTTATTAATTGCTGCCAAAACCCTCCCTTTTGCGGTGCTGTTCGTTAATGATGACAGTTTTCCGACGACGCATACCATGAATGCTCAATCCTGAACTGATTAACGATACTATTACTTTACAAAAAGAGAATATGTATGCAAAAATTGTAAATGATTGCCAATTGATTCAAATGCACAGCCACCATCAAAAGCAACAAATTAATTTAATTATCATGACTGGTGGCACCAGGTCAATTGTCACCCATCCCTACGAGTCAAACCATTTTGTTGGTTGGTAAAGAGAGAATAAAGATGGAGTGACATTGATAGTAGAAACGTTAATACAAAATCGACTTTCTTCGACAGATGCTGATCCATTACAATCAGCTCTGGCAGAACTGGAAATGACCGCATCTCAGGCAACATTTTTGACTTCACTTGATGATGGCGATTGGCCAGCCGCTGATAATGTTTCGGTGTGGTCTGACAGCAGTTTCGAAAGTGCAAATTACTCGGGTGAGGAATTACCGAATGCATTCTTTCCGTCGTAACTTATTCAACTCATGCATACACGGAGGTTGAACTTTGTTTTACAGATTCTGACGTGAGTGATCAGTTGACTTCTGATAGGCGATCATGTCAAAGCTCACGAAAAAAATCCAGAACAAACGCTTCTCCACAAAACCTTGATCACATCGCCCCGAAAGCAAACAAGAACGTTGGCTACCTCGCACCAGGCAACGTTCCGGTGGTTCAGTACCTTTCTCCAAGGCCTGCAAATCCAGTACTAAAAAAACTGAAGGCACCGTCCGAAGACGGGAATTGCGAGAAGCCTGGTATTTACTTGAAAATGAACAGTGACCGAGCCACAGTTAAGAGCTGGTTGAATTTAGGAGTCGCCCCTGCTCCTGAAAACAAAACAGATAGCGGGTATTGTGACGCCAATGAATTGAACCAAACACCAAATCGCGACTTGAAAATGAAGAAATTGTCGAGGGAGCAGAGTTTGGATGAAAAATACACATCGGCACCTTATCCAAGGCCCGCGATACAAGATAACTCTCACGCCATACCGCATGATACCGAAGGTTATTTCAACGTCAACTTTCCGGAGCCATCTCCTAGAAGGCAGAAGTAGTGATTTTGATCTACCTCAAGAATGACTCATTCGAACGCCAAGATAAACACAGACTTAACAACGCGACCATCTCACATGAAACGTATTATAGTTTGCGTACGTCTATGATAACGTCAGTACATTTCTGCATATTCAAAGCTGTGAATATAGGCCATGTTTTGTAGTTTTTGAGACGGCTTGTCTGCATGGGATTGGGATTGTCATCATCATTATATTATATATGATATGTAATACATCTTTTTCGATACAGAATACAAATACAAGACTTGTGATACAATGTAGAAATGAGGCATATAGTCGAAACGTTTTATCGTGGTCCTTTGATCAAACTCATGTCTCCGATTAACCGTAGGAGCGGTCCTTCTGTGGCTCTGATCGTTAGATTGCGGCTATTGGCTGCACAAATGCACATGCATTTCCCATATTGGCGGGAACGCAATTATAAAGCAATGCTTATCGTCTCCAGGATTTACGTAAAAATCGGATACTTTACGTGAGTTCACGAGAACATTGTATGTGCAACAATGGTGAATATACGACCAATGTTCCCTCTAAGCTGCGCACGTGCGCAAATGCGCAGTGCTGAAACGGTCTCTGCTCACAGAAAATCTGACTTGCGCACAAAATATCCGAAGTGATGAATTTTTTCTTAGTCGTTGCGCACTGTCCAAGGGACTGAGCAGGCGCGCAGACTCGTGAAAAATTAGAGGGAACATTGTCAGGGGCAAATAGTGATATCGCTGAAGTCTGAAACTGAGGTACAAGTGCGGCCCACAAAGGTACATATTGTGATCCGTGAAGAAATGAGAATTTGTAATCACGTGCGGCTCACGAAATAAATTTTTCTTTTAGTATGGTCTCGTACGCGTGAGCGATACCGATATCATTTCAATAGCGAAATCTTTTCTGGGAATGGCGAAATAACATGGTTTAACAAAGTTGAGTAAGATTTACTGTACAATTGCATGCCGTGAATTTTCGAAGTCATCAATTCCATCGGGCAAATCTGATCAGGTCTGGGGAGATAGGATAATATGCAGAATATGCAAGTACAAGCCCCAATATTGTTGAAAAAATCCATCCCTTTGCAAAAGTTGATCGGGAAATACTGCAACTGTGCACTGTTGGGCGTTGAATTACATCAGCTTCTCAGCAGCACAAATGTTGATTTTATTCGATTCGTTTGAACGGGAATCTTCTGTTGATAAGCTCATACGCTGATATTGTTCTTGCTTGCATCATGTTTAGAGCGCAGTTCCTCTTCTTCACTCATAATGTGATTATCTAGTGCAGTCAGTGGTTCTCAACCTTTTTGTCTTCGCGGACCCATTTTGGACCGTCACGGACCCCCGCGGACCCCCAAAAGTTTCAGTTCAAATTTAGTTCAGTTACGGTGCAGTCGTCATCTGTCTTGTGCAAATGATAACTGTAGGCTAGTGATAAACAGTAACAAAATGACTTTTGTTGAAAAAAAAATCATACTATTTATGTAGGAATTGTGTTGACTTTTAATGTTTCAAAGCGAATTCCACAACTGCCCCGAAGTTTCACTTCAACTTTAGCTCTTTTATCGTGCGACCGTTTTCTGTCTTGTGCAAATAACAGCTGTAGGATAGTAATAAGCGGCAACGAAGTGACCACTTACCATTCTTGAGAATAACATCATAGCCTTTTATTCATGTAGAAATTGGGAAGACTTTTATTAATTCAAAGCGAATTCTGAAGCTGAATGTTTTGGAATACGAGGTCGTGTCTTGAAAATCCGCGCGTTCGATTTGATATAAATGAGTGTTGAAAATCCGTTTTCACAAAGAGGGGCGGGGGCCAATGTAATAATATAGCGCAACGCTTCCAACGACACATTTGGGTATGATCGCAACAATTATTGCGCTAAAATTGCAAAGTAATTTTTTATTAAACATAAAACGTCAAGCCTTGTCATTTTATCTAGCGGATCACATTGAAGTTATTATGAAAAAATGATTATGTACATCACAGAAGAAATGGATTTTTATAAACATTTCGAAGTCACCGTGATTGACTAATCGGACTTTTTATTTTTACACGATCCCCACCAAAACACCTCCATACAGCGAAATATTTGTATCAGTAGATTATTGGCAACAGCAGGACATTTTATCTGAGACGGTCATTCTGTTTATGTTGAGTTCTACTAGTGATGAAGCGAAACTGCCTCGTGATTTTCTCAATTAAAAAAGAAAGGAAAATGAGGTTATCAACTATTATGTAGATTAAGGGCGGATTGCACAGATGTCGATTAAACCCTAATCGCCGATTAAACGTCAGTAATCGGCTGGCTTCCGTGGCACAGATGCCGATTTGCCACTAATCGGTGAATTTTAATCGGCCAAATATTATCCGCCGAGCGAGGTGTCTAGAAAGTTAATCGGCTGTGTGCTTCGCGTTGACTGCGGTCTGGGCTGGCTACAGGTACACTAGTATTTGGTATTGAGATGGTGTTAACTGGATGCTCTGACGTGCAGTTGCGGTATTAGCTGAAAACATTGTACTCAGACACTACTACAACTGTTGGCGCATATTATGGGCGTGGGCCTACCACAGCCGATAGTACCTTATGCTATGATTACCGGTATGACATTTTTTACAGACTGTACTGTACACTGTGCAGAATTCGATAGTATACTTTGGAAATAAAATACGAGGACGGAAAATTGCAACAGACAGGAAAAGTTTAGAATAATTGAATTGATAGAAGAATACATTGAAACCAAAGAAGACAAAAAGACTGACGGCATAACAAAAAGATGCGGCCTGAGATGTAATCAGTAAGAAATATGCAGCTATGAATACTGGTCCTGCGCGTGCAGCCGTACAACTGGCCAACTCCAGAATGTATTGAAAACTTTGAAACATAAAGCAAAAAAGTTATATGCATCACGACGCGTCGAACGGGCCAAAACTGGCCCACCTCCAGTTGACGAACTCCTTGGAAAAGGTTTTTGATAGGTAATTTTACAGACAATTCTTTAAAATTCGCAGTAGGAGATGTATTGTTTCCATCTGTGTTTATCGTGACACTCTGCGTGCTTCATACTCGCGTTTTAACGCTCGTTTTGAACTGAATAGACAAATTGTGATGATCATGAGAAACATGGATTTATTGTCTTATTTATTGTCTTTTTGTAATTGCCAACAAACTAACCATATCCAGAGACTGCTGCACGTCATCAGCTATACGAAAACGACACATGGGGAACACTGCTCAGCAAATTCCTAATCTGAAACGCTCCTTGATCAATCTGCAATTGATTTTTATAGCACTGGTATATTTATTATAACTTTTCAGACCTTATTCCATCTCAAATTGAATGTTTGAAACATCGGTATGACTACGATTGCGTATTCGATAGTCACACGAACAATGGTGAGTGCATTTAGGACATATGTTACAACCAACAACAGAGGAACTTGCATCCAATTTTAACTTGCAACAGTCTGGCTTTGCTACTGTGATGTGCAGGTGCCTGAGCAGTATCGTTGGCCATATTATTGTTAGGCTTGCAACTTGACTTGAAGATTTGACTTCGAGTCAGGATTTCTCATACCGTATGTCATATTGAAGCAGTGACTCGAGTCAAATCCATTCATCCTATTCCAACTCGAGTCAAGTCATGATTTTAGTCATCCATCCTTCCTATGTTTCGCGAGGTTAAGATAAACCGTGAAAAAATAATTTGAAATTAACTTTTCTAATGTATTTCTGACTACAATTTTTAAATAAAATGTTTATTCAGATGCATATTCCGAAGATTCAGTTTGCACCTTCATCATCGACGAGGATGTGAACACAGAGGCTGGTTGTTCATGTCACAACAGCGATGGTAAGTTGAGGTACTAATTTGAAATCCATATGAATCGTGTTGGTACTAACATAGCCACACGAATACTTCAAATAGAACATTGCGGGTTGTTTTGATTGACATTAACATTGCTCTGTTGAATTTGAACTCTATTGAATCAATACAACTGTTGTTAACCATAGTTTTCTTGCAGCAAATGAAATTGCTGCCCTTTTCGTTGTTGATGGCGATGTGACGCTTCCTTCAGTTCCCTCGACAGACTTCAGGATGGAACACCAGACCGGTAAGTGTTAGCACCAGACCGGTAAGTGTTAGCATACAATGATGGTGATGCAACCCACAGTTTATTCATGACTACATTCAGATATGCAAGATGAAACAGAGAACACAAAAAGCTCAACGCCAATTGTCGCGAAAAAGAGAGCCAGGTGTGTTGATGAAAAAAAATCATATTTTACCTATAATGTTGGTGATCAAAATGTGGTGTTCAGAAATGAGCGTCCTGGAAATGGCAAAGGAGCAGCATGATATCAGAATGAAATATTTTGAATTACAGATGCATGTCAAGTACCAGAAACTGGAAATGGAAAAAGAACTGCAAAATTGAGAAAATACAGCAACGAATCGAAATAGCACAAAAACCAGACTTGGACAACTAGTTAATTGGCTGTATAATTAGAATAGTAAGAATTATATTGCTGACATTTTGCACTAACTTAATTTCTGGTTTTGCTGAAAATTCTACAGTAGAACTCTACAATACTAAGCGAGTTGTGCAGATTCAATTTCCAAATTTTCACATATTCAGTAATCCCTATTCTAATTTAATTGAAAAATAACTACTGTGTCTATAATTCTATTCTAATTTGGAAAAATATGCAGCCATAATTATCATTATAGTCTAATTTTGAAAAGCTGATTTTCTAGTTGTTCAATTCTGACTACAGCATAGGCTACTGGATCTCGTAATAAAAATAATTGACGAGGAATTGAATGTGTGGTTATTGGTGTTCAAACACGAGATGAAATACTCAGACATTCCAGAGAAGTGATTTTGAACTATCTGTCTGCGCTGAAGTCGTGCCGTCACGTTATCGGTGTCGCTAACCTCCAGGGTATATTCCAATGGATTTGCTCTGTCTTTGACCAATCTTCTTGGCACTCTCTCTTCTGCTAGGCTCTCTAACATCTGGAGGGTAGCAAGAACATTGAGGTATGGATCCATTGTTATTTTAAGTCGATATTGCACTATATTAATGTAGCTCTCTATAAAACAGGTTGTATTGAATTTTATGGTTGACCAAAATCTTGATAAACTGAAGTGCGGTTTGGCTGTCAACAAACAAGATTACTCAACTGGATACAGCAGATAACTTTGCATTGCAAAATTTTAACATAAATGCATTACTGTTTGTACAGCACTTGAGCACATGAATGCATATGACTTGTGCAATGTGACGATGCACAACGGTTAGATCCTTGCAATGGCTGAAATTTACTTCTACACTCCTGCAGAGCCAAATGTCATTGGTATGGAGTCAAAATCGTATGCAAAAGTGTGTGTATGAACTCAATTTGTATATCTTCACATTGGTGAAGCGACTATCATGACTAATGCACCAATAAACGGAAAATAAAATTCTATCTGAAAAGTATCTACCTAACTAAAGGAAAGGAAAGGACGTAGTTTATCCCTGAGGAATGAGATAAATGTCCTGCAATATACGAAATTTGTAGTAGAGTTTCTGGCATAGCAATACCGGTATAAGACGATGATTTTGGTGTGCTATTCCTACAATACCTCTTTTCATAACCTCAAAACGTTTGTTCTGACGCGTTCTTGCGTTCATAACCTTACACTGTGCAGTAGCAACAGTTTAGTTAGCTGCTATACGCACATGACATCAACTAAACATACATATCTGTGAAGAGCGCATCTCTCCCTTCTGACGACACAGTTAATATCGCCACCGACCGAAAACAGCTGATTGCTAACGTACGTCATTTGCGTCGATTTGCGTCAGTAATCCGCGATAAGATAACTCACAGGCGAATCCGTATCTGTACCACAGAGTCACCAGCTGACCTTGCTCGCTGATTAAATTATCGCCGATTAAGGCAATCGGTGATTACTTTTTAATCGACATCTGTGCAATCCACCCTAAGAGGCTTCGCGTACCCCCTGAAAACGCCTCGCGTACCCCAGGTTGAGAACCGCTGATCTAGTGTCATGCACTAAAACTAAATGTAAATGCTGTAGTTAGATTCTATATCAATAAATCATGCGACTCGAACGGATACACGCGCGTCTGGTGTTACGCACAGTGCCGTAACTGCCGCACCCCAAACCCTCAATTGTGGCGCTCGAGCTCGAAGGGGAAACGCCAAACGCCGTCCTTTTGAAATGACCATTCTGACGCTAATATTTAGTTGCAATTCAACAAGTCGTATCATCAGTGACCGATCCGCGAGATTCGTCTGTGCACGCATATCGCATCGCACAATGCCATGCGACGTTATTGATTATCGCGCGCTCGGCATTCATCGCTAGACTGAGCACTGAGCATGAACACAGCGCGACAATTCTGGAACACGAAAGACAGACAAGAATGATGATTACAAACGTGCGCGGCGAATCAGTATTTATCCCTTACCGTCAACAATGGGTTTTTATTTAGTATTGAGTCGCTCGCATCGCGACAATTATTATTATTATTATATTTAAAAGCAATTTTAGTGACGCATATAACAAATATGGTCTTTTGCGTCACGACATAACGGTTGCTAATCGAATCGATATTGCGATAAGTAAATACAGTCAACTAAACATTTAGTACTGTCTCTTTGTAACAAAGGTAATATATATTCAATAGTTATTATATTTTCCATGGTGAAGGGTACTCTCAGGTCCATTACAGCAGCTCTAAACTGGCATCTTTCGTTGGCGTACTTTGCACACTCGATAATAACGTGCGCTGCAGTTTCTTCAACATGGCATGTGGTACAATCAGGGGTATCGGAGCATCCAATTTTGCTAAGATGGGAGTTGAGACGACAGTGTCCGGTCCGTAATCTGAAAATGGTGGTTTCGGCACGGCGTGGCGTGGTTAAAGTAGGTAGTTTTGTGTATATGTCAGGGCAGAGAACTGTTTGAAATGTGCTCAGAGGCGGTTTCGATGAAACGTTGGTTCCAGTCTTGCCTACAGCGACCTAAAATCAATGAGTTGGCTTCGCTAGAAGTAAGATCTACACTTTGGTCAGCTAAGTCATGGGCCGCAGCCTCTTTCGCAAGTCGGTCAGCGACTTCATTCCCTTCAATACCACAGTGTCCTGGAATCCATACAAAGGAAATATCTCTATGACTTTCATGTAAGAGATGGTGAGTTAGTTCAACTAATATTTGATTGGTAATATAGATATTTTCACCAAGATGGTTTTTCAACGACAGCAATGCACTCAACGAGTCACTCAGAATAGCAACTCGTTCGATGGAATTTTCTGAAATCCATATCAGTGCATCGAATATTGCTTTCAGCTCAATTGAGAAGATTGATAGGAGTTTCGAACATACTTTTGATGTTCTTATATTGCGATCGGGGATGTAGAGGGAGTACCCAGCACCGTTGATGTTTTTAGATCCATCGGTGTAAATTAGCATTCTGTTTGGGTATTGCTCAAAAATATAATCTCTGAATATAGCATCGACAATGTGACGTGGTGGATCGCGTCCGAGGGCTGTTTGCAATGATGTATCAATCATAGCGCATATCAATAACCAAGGGCATATAGTTAGAGGGTGGTTACCTCTGACTTGCAAATCATCCAATATTTGAAGTCGGGATAAGAGATTGAAAGTCACAAATCGGTCTGAGAGTAGATTGTAGATTTCCTCCCATGAACCCTCCAATAAACTACGTGCTGGGTTTGATTGTTGTGTTCTGATCTTGGAACGGTATTTGAGACAAAGATATTGGTGCCTGAGAAAAAGGGGCATGTCGTTACACGAGGCCTCTAATACGCATATAGGGGTGCTGGACATGGCACCGCAAGAAAGTCTCAGAGCTTGATTGCGGATTGCAATTATTTTCGTGAGGTGTGATTTCGGTGCGAAGAAGTACGCTTCCATGCCATACTCTATGATGGATCTTATCAGGCTCCTATACAGGGTTAATAGCGTTCGAGTGGATGCACCCCAAGATGTGCCGGATACCATTTTGAGTAAATTCATGCGCTTTGCGCATTTGGATGCAACGTTAGATGTGTGTATCTTATAGTTGAGTCTTTTGTCAAAGGTAACATCTAAATATTTGAAGGATTCCACATACCTCAGCTGACGACTTCCTAGTTTGAGTACAGGTTGTACATAATTTCGCTTTTTCGTGAAAACCATTGCTACGGATTTCTCGACCGATACCATAAAACCCCACTTTACACACCATCGATGGATCTGATCAAGGGATGACTGAATGTTTTGAGCAAGTTGGTCAACAGCAAGACCGGCCTCCCAAATGGCACAAGCGTCCGCATAGAGTCCCATGTCTGACTCGATAACTATTGGGAGGTCATTTATCATAATGCTGAATAACAAAGGGCTAAGCACACTCCCCTGTGGAATACCATTTTCTGTGATGAAAATGTCGGATAACGTTGTCCCGATTCGAACTTGAAAGGTACGGTCGTGTATGAAATTGTTGATCCAAGAAAGACAAGGCCCCGAAATACCCATTTCCCGTAATTTATGGATGACAGCAGCCCTCCACACCATGTCATATGCTCTCTCGATGTCCAAGAAGACAGCTAAAACCGATCTTCCATTATGAATAGCTTTGTAAGTGGCATCGTGTAAACGGAGCACATGATCCAGGGCCCGCCGTCCCCGACGAAAGCCACTTTGAGCTAGGTGGAGTAAGCCGTGCTTTTCTAGATACCAAGATAGTCGCTTCATAATCATCGTCTCCATCACTTTACAGAGGTGGCTGGTTAAGGCTATAGGACGATATGACTGTGGGTCTGATCGGTCCTTGTTTCCTTTGGGAATTGGAATAACAATCGAGTGCTTCCAGCTGCGAGGGACAGTGCCATTGCACCATGAGTTATTTATCACCGAAAGCATACTGAGTAGGGCATCTGGAGGGAAGTTTTTGAACATGGAGTAGCAAAGAGTGTCATGTCCCGGAGACGTGTCTTTTTTCAACTTCAGTGCTTTCTCAAGCTCTGCAATCGTGAAAGGATTGTTCAGAAGAGTATCGTTCCTATGGTGTTCGATTTTTATGAGGAATGAGGCTCTCAAGTCCAACCTATGACGGTAATTCAAAGAGCTGCTACAACGTTGGAATGTCTTCGCTAGTATTTGTGCTTTCCCTCTTTCATCAGTAATATAATTGCTCTCAACTTTCAAAGATGCCACCGAACTATTAGAAAGATTTCCCGAAATAGAACGGACGACACTCCACACTTTTTGGAAATTTCCCCTGGTGCCAAGTGTTTCACAAAAGGATCTCCATGATTCACGTTTTGCTGTTAGTATCACTCGTCTGCACTGTGCGCGGCTACGTTTAAATTCAGCGATGTATTGCGGATCAAACGTTTGCCTCATTTTTAAAAACGCTGCCTTCTTCCTTCTCACAGCCCTGACACAATCGTCGTTCCACCATGGTACTGATGAGCGACTGTGACTTCTTTTGATTGGAATGGACAGGCTGGCCGCACATAATACATCACTAGTGAATTTGTCGACCATGGCGTCTATGTTGTTCCCAAAATTTGGCACTTCGGGTAGATCAATCATCTGGCGAAAGCTCGCCCAATCTGCCTTCGAAAGGGCCCAAGTAAGCGGACGTTTGTTAGAGCGGGGTAGTTTAGCCAATAAAGATGTCAGTATGACAAAATGATGACTGCCTAATAGGGAGTTTGTCACGTTGGTAGAGCACGAGTGTGCGATATCTGCCGACGCCAGTGACAAGTCGATGAGTGAGGCCCTGCTCACTGCGTTGTATGCAGTATTGATGCGAGTTGGACTCGTTGCGTTCAGGGTTACCAATCCGTGCCGGTTTATCGAATCATACAACATGTGACCTCTGCGATTCGAGTTTCCAGCACTCCATGACCAGTGATGGGCATTGAAATCACCTAATATCAAAGACCTGTCTGACAGGTCACCCAAGAAGTCTAAGTCACCATCAACAACTCGGTACTCGGGAGAGCAGTATATGTTACAGATCCGCAAACCGTTCACTTCGATGCACAGCGTATCTATACCACCACCGGTGACTGAATATCGAGAATTCGATTAGACAATTGCTTATTAATTAGAATGGCTAGCCCACCACTGCGAAGTGTTTTATCTTTTCTTTCAATGATGTACCCTTTAATCTTTGGAACATATTTATCAATAAGATGTGTCTATTGAATTAACATAATATCAGGAGGCCTAGGGAGTTGTTCTATAAAGTTCTTCAGTTCAGGTAACTTCCTATATATTCCTCTGCAGTTCCATTGCAGTATAAGAACACCAGCGTTCTTATACATTTTGTGGAACTGCGCTCAAGAGGCTTTTCAGTGATTCAGGGTCGAAAGAAACGCTTAGCCACTTCTGAGCCGCGGAGGTAATCAATGACGGAAGATCAATATCATCGCTTGAACGACAAGTTTTAGCTGTGAGGTCCACAATTTCGCATATGAATGCGAAGAATAGTAACGGATGTGTAGAAGACATGATAGATAGAATTGACGAGTCGTGGTCTGATTCGGACGGGGTACTGGCGGCCTCGGTAGCCTCGTTTACATGAGAAGAGGTCTCCAATAAGGATAAGTTGGCATCATTTGGAAGGGGTTGTCGCGGTGGACTGATTTTCGCCGAAGTTGACTTAGCAGAGGCATTCTGACGTTGGTGTACACTGTACAGCCTGACTATAAGTTTTACCGCTGGGAGTTGGCGACAATTGTGTATGTGAAGATCTTTCTGGTGCTTTCGCTATAGCATCGACATGCGATACTTTTGCTTTAGCATCGACATACGATAGACTCTCTCGTTCTCGAATTATTTGTATTTTGGCTTCCCTCTTATACACTGGGCACCCACCGTAAGCTGCGCTATGGGGCATTTTGCAGTTGACACACCTCTTTTCCTGATCGCACTGATGATGCTCATGTTCATGACTCCCACATTTGGAGCACGTTTTTCTTCCACCGCAATTTGCCTTCGTGTGACCGAATCGATTGCATCGGTGGCACCTCAATGGGGGAGGATTATAGGGATTGGTCTTGAATCGAAGATATCCAATATACAACTCATCTGGAGGTGTTGGAACATCAAACCCTAGCAGCATTGACAAACTATCAACATAGCCATCAGTGGACTTGCGTTTTAGACGTTTAGCAAAGCACACGTGTGATTCGCTGAGGAATTCAACAACTTCGTATTCTGACATGTCAGCTGGCACACCTCGGATGACGGCCCTAGACGCATGCTGATGCAGTTTACTCTCATCGTAACATCCCGTATTAACGGGAATTGACACTACTCCGTCCGTAAACATATCTAGAGATAGGAGCTTATCGGCCTGCATGCGATTGTGGCAGGTGACGAGTAAGTCTCCCGACGGGAAGACACGGATCCCTTCATAATTACCAATCACTGCGTGTAAGCACTTGTTCACTGTGGTAGGATGATAGTGTTTCATCTTCCTATCTTTACCCTTAACAACTATTTTCAAATTTTCGGTGCGAGTTGAATCGGCTGAGTGGCCAGAATAGTCTGCATCAGACTTATTATTCATTGTTTTCAATGGCGGACTATCACAATCAGACTCGCTTTGTGAACCCCTTTTACTGCGTTTTGATGTGACAACAGTAAACTCCATGTCATCGTTACCAACATCCGCTGCCATCAGGCGGGATGGTGGCTTATACAGCTAATAACTTCTCACTGCACGTAATCCTATCCGAGTACCGCTAGAGTATTACTACAAGTAAGCCTTTACACCAGTAAACCAAAACCTCGCAACAAGCTCTCGACGCTGATTGCAGGATGAGCTGCTCAATCTAGACACGTCCGCACACCTCGGCGGTCAGACGCGAATGATGATCGCGACAATTGGTTGCTAATTAAAACATCGATTTTGACTGCATTGCTGTATTTCCCGATTTACGTTCGCAAAAGATAATTGGATTAATATTATGGGCACTGGAATAAATTCCAACTAGCCGGCACACACAATAAGACACTGTTCAACTTTGCGCTCCGAAAATGATTATAACAAAAATGGTTCACACAATATTTTAAACGAGGCTTGCGGCCCTCATCGATGCAAATGATGCACTTTAATTTGTAGAAGGCGGACGTATATTTGGTCGTCAAAACGCGATAGGAGATGGTGTTTCTCGGAGCGCGTGATAAAATCTACGTTTCTAACGATGAGGTCGAATTTGCACATTGTAGGGCTCTGGCCCCTTCTCTCTCATATCTGTATATCACGTGATTTATGTCTTTCTTCTCGTACCACGTAACTTACCATTTATCAGCACGTGCATCTCAAATTACGAACTAGACTCATCTGCGATATCCTACTGTATATTCCATGCATATTCGACCAATATATCTGGAAAAGGCAATTGTTTGTGTCTATTGAACTACAGTCAAGAACTACACAGAACACAGGACGTTCGTGTCAGCTACTGCGGAAGTGCCAGTTAAGTATTAGCTATAAGCGGATATCCGTTGACCACGGACTTGCCGCATACTTATCGCAGACTAACTGACGGCTACTACCTGATGTCGCAACATCTAATAAGGATCGTTAGTTTGCTGAAATCAGCAGGGTGCAGGGTGCGCTAGTCATGCCTAAATACCCAGATTCGGCAATGGCAACGAGCACAATTTGTTCAGACGCGGGCATAAGTTTTAATAAAAAAGATGCATTAACAAAAACAATATCACACTCAGAGATTGTTACTGTTTTGCGAAAGTGTTTCTGCGGACGGTAGCAGGCCTGCATGCGGACGCGCTAAATCAAACCACCAACGATAGTGCACATGAAATATCGATGACCCATTTCGCATACAACTGATTCTCGCTAATTTGCAGTACGCAGCATCGATATACGAATTAGTGAATTGGCATTTCAAAAGGACGGGAGTTGTAGTATAAATGAGAAACTCACTGGCTACGCATCTGGTTTTTTTATGCCGACAACGCACTGGGGCCCGGGGCCCGCAGCCTACATAGGCCCCGATCAGCCAGTCGAATTTGATCGTGAAATGGTGCGGTTTTGATTATCCACGTGTTATTGCAGTAAGAGCAATATGGGCGCATACCGCGACCTTATCAATAGAAATACATATCCCAAAGGTTTTAAATTCTATCCGCGATACGGTTTCGCTCGATAGAGTCCGTCCAGCAATGAAGTTTATTGGGACATAGAAGGTTTCCGTTCAAACTAATCAAATCAATTCAGAATTTGCGCCACCGAGAATCTCGCGTAGCATCAATTTTTGACAACGTAATTCAACGCCGTGCACTGCACAATGCACATAGTATTAATAACAAATCAAGCACTGGCATGTCATACCGAGGGAATACGAGTGTATAAAGCAGACAAGAATTAGTAGCAAATATGAAAGCGGATGATAGCAAATATGAAAGTGCGCATTTAATCAGTAATTCCTTATTCCTCAACTTGCGTACAGCACAATGGAATTCCAAGTCTGACATCGCGAAAATTGTTTGCTCATTATAACGACGTTTGAGCTGCATTGTTGCGTTTCCTGATAAAAGGTATGGCAATGCCTTGTTAGAGTAATGAATATGCGCTCTTTGCGCAGGAATGACTTCCAATTCGCAGGCATACACAAGCACACTGTCCTATTTCGCGCCCCAAGCCTACAATTAAAGAGACTATCACGGAATTAACTCAATAATTATTTTGTAAACGAATATAGGCGTAAATACAATTTAATTGAGAGAAGGAGAACGTGAATTCGCTCGTCTGGTCGACAGAACCAGCGCAAGCGTGTCGAAATCGACGTCGTAAACGAGGTTGCTTTGAATGTCTGATTACGAATCACAGATTACAATTTATTGGGCCGTTTTAAGCACTAGTTCGTCGTCGCCAACGAAGCTGCGTATTCAATTATTCGCGCGCGTATCGGTTAATGGTAAATAGTTGGCATTTATGCGCTATCGCGGACTCGCTAACTGGCAGCGCTTATGATTTGAAATCGCAGACGGCGGGCGTTTAATCTTATTATATGGGGTGGCCGCCACCCCATAAATGTGTCATGAGGTGACTGCGCCACCCAGCCACCCCGTAACTCGGCGCCTATGCCAACGGATACGCCCGTAGATGTGTAATTATTATTTAGGGGTCCTACCTTTTCCAACACACCTCACTCGATCAGCTCTACCGGTAAATCTGATTACGTGAGCAGAGAGAGGATGAAAATTGATTGCAATATATATGCAATTCCCGATCATATTGACCGATTCAGTCATGAATTATAGAAATTTATCGCGTTATGCGAGTTTAGGCGACACGCCCACTAAACGGGCACCCAATGTAGGTCACGACAATAACCGGCAAAAAGTGCAGAGCCCGAGGTAGACCCAGAAGTTCGGATTATCACCCTATGGGGGGGGGGCTGCTTGCGCACTGTTGTCCAAGGGTCTGCGCTGTGAGTTGGTGTGTTTGCGCAGACTCGTTAAAAATTAGAGGGAACATTGTATACGATCCTCATATTTTATTGTACGCTGATATTAACAATAAATGCCTTCAGCCTCACACTTAGGGTTGTGTTTATAACAACATTCAATTTGCAAACAAAATTTTTAAAACAAGACCCTTGATTAAAACATGTTTTTTACTGTTTTTATAGCCATGACGTCACGCATATTCGATTGTGCCGTCATAACGGATTGATATTAACAATTGGAAATATAGGTAAATATATACCCCCTTTGACGAAATAGGCTTCCAAGTTCTAACCCGCTGTCACATACGACCAAAATATCTTTAACCTTTACTGCATCCTCTTGCAGCATTTTACGGTCGGCGGTCATCATCCTCAGAACATTCATTCCGTACCAATGATCTATAACTCTACTATAGCTGTTGAACCGACAATTTCGACGGTTCCAACCATCCCATATCGGATATGTCGGCTATCGGATGATAATCGTCGTCCGTAGGCTCTTACAACCTGTTTTTTAAAAGTATTCACGCAATTATGGCATAGTTACAGAACTTCACAAAAACATAATTTTTGTAAAGGCCTTTGTTTCAACACTGTTTAAAAAACTGATCAGGGCAATGGAACCCCTCGAAATACCGCTCAAAGTCTGAAAATTGGCATTGTGCTGAACAATCGCAACCACGCAAGGACCATTGTTATGGTCATTGTGCTGCGTCGTTGCAATTGTTTAGAACAATGCCGATTTTCAGATTTTGAAGTAGGGATGGTGTGAACCTCTGAAAGGTTCAGGTTCGTGTGAACGCGAACCTTTTTGAAAGGTTCTGTGTGAACACGAACATGAACCTCGTGACGTCACGTGGCGTCATATTGCTAATTTCATCTCTATCTTTCAATGAAGCGATAACCTATATTAATGTACACGATACCTAGCGACGACTCGGGCCACATAAGACCACAATGCTGTTTTAAACGCCGCTAAATGTATCAACTGAGGCAATCAAAGGATATAATACTCCCATAAAATCAATATCTTCCGTCGCTTTGCCAACAATTTCGACGAGGACTTACGAAGAAATATAAGCTTACGCCTTAAAGGTCTAGGCCAGACCGGACAATGTATCCGGCGTCAGGGTATTGCTACATTGATATTGTGCAGAGTGTAAAACGGGTTTCTAACTATACTTGCTACAGATATTACCACATTAACAAGTTCTACAGCAGTAGCCAACACCTCAATCGCACGGATTTGGTTTTATTGATGCAGTAAAGATATGAATTCAAGATTGACCCCGTACGCCTGCTAGATGTTTTGCATCAGTAAACGATATCAATCTCATTGATTGGTTGAATAGGCATCATTCGCTGACTTCGTATTCGGCTCGTGATACTGTGTGATTGCAGCTCAAGCTCACAGCAGAGTGTCACTAAATATACACAAACGGAAAGCTGGATATTTCGAGCAAACTTTTGTAACAAAGCAAGTATAACTTTTGAGATGGTCGAGGTGCATGCTCGTTTAGTGTTGATTTTAATGCTGCCAGCGCCATACATAGAGTGGCCCGCAGATGAAATGTAATATATTTGAACCAAAGATGTTACGATGAAGTGAAAATTGTAATCTATGAAAAAGGTTCACAGTGCAGAACCTACCGAGGTTCTGTTGTGAACGCGAACCTCTAAATTTCTGAGGTTCACAGACAGAACACGAACGTGAACCTCGCGTTCACACCATCCCTATTTTGAAGGCTATTTCAGGGTGGTTCCATTGCATTGATGAAAATTTAATGAATATTATCAGAATCAGCGCGACTGTAGCTTTCGAATAATATCAACGTTTATAAATTTGAGCGCTCGATTCGTCATCTATGGGATTAGCAATTACGTTGCCGTTTCATGCTATGAAGCGACGACAAATCTGCGACTGTAGCATCACTCGACCATGAATCACGTGATGCGGATCTATCCGTCCGTAGGTTAGTTATCTATGATGGGGTTCTATACCAATACCGAGAAAACCATTACCGAGAACGGACATTACCGAGAACGCTATTACCGAGAATGGACATTACCGAGAATGGACACCACAGAGAATGGACATTACCGAGAATGGACACCACCGAGAATGGACATTACCGAGAATTGACACCACCGAGAATGGACACTACCGAGAATGGACACCACAGAGAATGGACATTACCGAGAATGGACACCACAGAGAATGGACACTACCGAGAATGGACACCACAGAGAATGGACACTACCGAGAATGGACACCACCGAGAATGGACATTACCGAGAATTGACACCACCGAGAATGGACATTACCAAGAATGGACACAACCGAGAATGGACATTACCGAGAATATTGACATTACAGAGAATGGACATTACCGAGAATGGACATTACCGAGAATATTGACATTGCAGTGAATGGACATAACCGAGAATGGTCATTACCGAGAACGGACATTACCGAGAATGGCCAATGTCGAGAATCTAACTTAATGAGACGGACTTTGTCGGGAATATTTTACCTGAGAATTGACACCGAATGTGGCAACGCCATGATGCACATACACGCGATCTGTACCTACATATGCATGACATGCCTGCATGAGTGCATGCATAAATTGTACATGTGGACTTATAGTCCTAAAGCATGTGATCATCGATGAGTAGGGTTGGTTTTTAAGCTGTTTTACAATATCAGCTGATTGTCTCCAACGCTTCCGATTCGATACCAACCATTACATACGAATTAGCCTACTCCGCTCCACTGATACGGAAATCTATAGCATCCAGCTGTGATGCATATCTCAAATGGTTGAAATCGAGAAGGCATCAACTCTCACAGAGCTCGCAAAGAGAGTAACAAATATGCTGGCAAATCATGGTCTACATTTTTCATTTACGGCATACTCATTTTCAGTAGACGGTTAGTCATTCTATACATTGGTCAACACATATGTTTAGGCTGACGAGACAGTGTACACTGCGTAATATTCCTATACGCAGAAATATATCCGATTATGACCGTGACGATTGATTCCTAGGTAATGGCTTCGCTCAACAATCGGACAATCAACGAATTATACACTCAGTTGTGCAATATATCATATCTATATTCAATGATACGTTGGGTCCAGTGGTGGCTTTTGGGGTGGGCGTGGTGAGCGGTCGCCCGCCCCCCCCCCTGGTCGAAGGGGCCCCCCTATTCGGATTATGCGCTTTTTTTTAAGGATAATAACGAATAAACATGGAAATCCGTGTACCAAGCAAGAATATGATTCTGTACGGATGTGTCAATCATCATCAAATCTCTGCATTTGTTAGAAAAGTCCCGTATCCCGATGATGATCACGTCTCTGCATGCGGTAGAATTACTTAGTCCTAATGTAGTCTATTATCCTTAGACACATGCAATAATAGACATAACCGAATCCAGCACCTGGGAAAACCTTACCGCGGTAAAGGGGGTCTGGGGGGCGGAGCCCCCCAGAAGTTACGGTTAGATACTTATAGCCCCCCCCCCGTTCGTAAGGCCACCACTGGCTGGGTCGCTGTATCGTACTAATTGGACACGAATTTCATTTCGCGATGATGATAATTCTACCTGTTACAATCGCAGAATATTTTGTCAGTACGCTGCCGTTTTACTCAGCAACCTGACAACTGACAGCCAACCATTACGCTATCTTGTCTGTGGTCATGCTATATTTCCTTGTCGCTCCTTTCCTACTGTTTTAAAACTTCTACGGCTCGCAGAAATAAGAGACTGATAATTTCTGAATTTACTGTGAGCCCAGAAACTCTAGTTTCAACATTATAAGCAATCATTTTCCAGGTTAGTTGCATTTTATTACTTGTCTGTGGCATGCTACAATGAAAGACACTGAAGTCTTTAATTTACACGAAACATCCAGCGGATAAATAGGTACAGTAGTGCTCACCAACACAGACTTGGCGTTTCTTCATCAGAAAGGATGCTAAATATGTGGTGATCGCTATTATCTATTTATTCACTTAGATTGTATGCAACTCTTGGCAGAAAATTTGTAGTCATGTCGGTTGACCACGTTTCATCACAAAGCCGCTTCAATTTGTCGCTAATGTCGACGTATTTCTTCTTTCTTTTAGGCGTTGCCTGGCCTGTAGAAGTTTGTAACAGCTGCACTCGATTTTGCATGACATCCATCCTTCAAAATTATATATGAACATATATATTAAAGTTGAAACCAAGTACACATATACATCTTCCATTGTTTATACTCACTTCATACACTCTAAAAATTTCCAAATGGTTACGTGACACCCCCCAACTAGAACGCGAAAGCCGTGATGCCATCCTTCAACAGAATTGTCGGTTCGGTGCATGCCATCGATGGTACGTTGTCGCACTTTCCAAATGCTGGGTGGGAACAGTGGCCGCCTATTACTGCCTTGTTGATCATTCGTGATACCTATGACAGAAACAATAATGAGTTAAATACTTCTTATATTCGCGACGCAAATCCGTACTATCAATGTTCGATATAATGTGGTAATGAAAAGACGTTAGTCATGGACTATTCGCAAAAGTGTCATTAATCGTCAGAGGTGAAGCAAAAGGGGGGAGAGGAGTGCTTTTTTGCAATCAGGCAATGTTTTAAATTGTAATAGATTAATCGGGTTAAATCTATGAACGTACCAATGCCAGTTCGCGTTTACGTCTCTGCATAAACATATGCCAGTTAAGTTATATATTAAAATATAGAGTTATATGGATTATTTTATTCAATTCAGTACTGATATATGAATAATGACTTGCTCACAAAGCGGTGGAAGTGAATCGCAAACAAATTTCGGCACCGCTATTGATGACTGAATGTGCGAATCGATTCGTGTTGTTGGTATGTAAATGCATCGTAGGCATTATCTAGTCCAGGGGTTCTCAAAGGGTGGGCCACAGAGCATTTTGAGGTGGGCCACAAAGCTATTTAGAAAATTTTAGAATAAATGTAAGTTAAGTAATATTTGTTATTTTAAACGATAGAAATATATTCATAAATTTTTCATCCGACTCTGATGAGACGTAGTGGCACGTATGGAGTCAGCATGTACAAGTCGAAAACGGGAGGGACAATCGGCAATTTTTTCCACTGGCTATGACAATCTACGACTAACACCAACTAAAGTAATTTCGAGTATATGATAACTTGAGGGTAATGCTGAAGTAACCAAGTATTCCGGCAGGGTCATATGTCGTATGCCGTTGAAATGGGGTGCAATAAACTTGGAATTGAGTGTAATTGATGTATACATTCACTGTACGCCAGGCCGTAATATTGTAAGACAAAAATAGCCATAATTGAAAATTATTAGCAAATTCTGGTAAAGGTATACTGTACCACCGCAACGAATCGTAATGGATTGAGGATTTAGCGGAGCGCATTAATCTTTGGAGTTGGTTTGAAATGTCCCGCCTGGAAATCATTGAACATAATGTAAGAGCCACATTAATTGATTGTATTATTGGATTGAATATTCTGACATCGCAACTTCAGTTGGTTTGGTACAAGACATACAATGTACATTGTACAGCATGCATATTATAAAAACTCTTTCTTCACTTCTCTGTAGTACTAGCACCGAATTCAATATTGAATGTTCGAAGCTGACCCAGAATGATTATATTATTTTCCACAATAGTGGAACTAAAACCCTATAATCACACAGTGGATGCGGGGATTTGATCATTGTGTTTCGCGACGCGAATAGAGCAGCGGACGATCATGATATACACAGGAGTTTTAGCGTATGATCTACCAGGGCTGTAACTGCCGCACCCAAACCCCCAATTGGGGGAGCTCGAAGAGGCCCAAGATTATTTCGTTGGTCGTTCGTTGGAGGATATTTATTCAACTCGAAAATTTTTGTCGCGCATGGCGCGATTTCTTGTCCCTAGAGGTATGGATTTAAATATCATCAGTAAATTAAGAGAACAATGCGCATATTTTAGATAAGTAGGCATATCGGCGACGTCGACTACCACACATTGAACAGGATTATGATTCTAAGATAAGAGGTGGGCCACAGCACACTTTGAAACGGGAAAATGGGCCACGGCCAAGAAAGGGCTGAGAACCCCTGATCTAGTCTGACGGATGGTAATTATAAGGATTTGGGTGGTTACGATAGAACAACAAGGTCGTGAAGGTACAATAATAACAATATGAACATTGTTAGAGTAGTCTTCGATTCTACCCCATAGTTTTAGACATCCCAACACACCAAAAATGCTATACATACACTGATTCAAACCTGATGACGCAATACAAAATAATCCAGATCAGCAAGAATTTCAATGTGGCCAATCCAATCCACAACAGTGAAAAAGATTGCATCTGTTATTATAGCCTACCTATACATGTATCCCTGAAATAATTAGCCAAGTCTTCGGCAAAACTTGGCCAGCCCGAGTTAGAAGAAGTCAATATTTCGAAGCACTGTTTGACGTCACACAAAAGCAAGGGCCGTCAAGCACTTCACCTGGAAGCAATCATCCCGTTTTGCACTTAGCGTTGACGCCGTAGCCAAAATGAACGCTTACCTGAGCGGAGAAACCGTTTATCAGGATTTTTCCTTTTCATATATTTAATTCCAGCGACTAGTTTTGTGAATAACATTCAACCATTTCAAATTCAAATTCAACCCCCGAAAACTGTTGATCACCACTCTTTATGCATTCGGTTTACAAACGGTATTGCGTGATTCACGAACGAGCCGAAATAGCAAACAGCAGACTCAATATTATTAGTGAATTTTTTGGAACGTGTTTCGCGGTCTCGAAAAATTGTCTCGCGGACCCCAGTTTGAGAACCACTGGTCTGGATAGACGTTAATACATTTCCCATAAAACGATGTTGAAATAACATCATACCTTCGAACCATTTCTTTCGCCTCTACTATGCCAAACGTAGCACAGTGATTGTGTTCTTGAGATTGCTTCAGAACGATTGGTGGCTCTGATCCTTCAAGGACTTTCAATGAACACCGACATTTTTTTTCTGTCCTGATGCGTGCATATCCAGTACGAAGTACCATTCGAAACTTTCATTCTCCTAAATACGAACTCGCCAACAGCGATCAACTTATTTCCTCGCGTCGAAGGAATGTATTTTGCTAATACATAAAGTTCCTGATTGTTCTGCCATTTCGTAGGGTTGGTTTTAAAGCAGCTTAACAATATCAGCTGATTGTCTCGAACACTCCACATTCGTGTGGTGATGATACCAACTACGGCATAACAATGAATACTTTCAATATACTTTCAATAACTTTCAATAACAATGACAATAACAACAATGACAATGACAATAACAATAACAACTTTCAATAACAATGAATACTTTCGCTGGCGCATAAATCTGTAATAACCCGCTGTGATTCGAATCTCAGAAGAGCATAATATGGTTAAGAGCCACTACAGAAACTATGGTACGACAACGAATTTCTTCGCTTCACCGGCATGGATACCTCTAATAACCCATCAACCTGCTGTGATTCGTATCTCAATTCGTTTTATCTGCTTGAAAGCGAAAAGGCAAACTATGACATATAGTTTCTTCAAAGGAACGGGTATCTGTAATACTATCGGAACTCATCGAGCTGCTGTGATTGGCATGAAGCAAGAAGGCATCCATTCTTTCAAATGTCGAAAAGCGGATAAACAAGTATCTAGGGCTAGGCGAATCATGGCCTACATTTTCGGTTGATGCAGCTTAGTCATTTTCAGTAAACGGCTGGCCATACTATACATTAGGCTACTAGTAATGTCCTCTCAATAATGCTTACTTTGCTCGACTTAGAAAGCCTTCTAAGGCTATTTCGCACCTTCGTTGTCCAGCGGCGTATTGTTATTATTAATTGTTAGTTGTTGAGAAGGAAACAATGTGACGCTTATCACCTTATCGGTGGCAGGAAATAGTACGAGACATTTGACAGTAAACGGGTTAGATTACCACATTTCTGTCCTGTGTCATATGCACAATGTCTATAATGCACGCATGGTATGCATATGTACATTGCACTTACAAACACATTTCTTATATATTCTCGGTATCGTCCATATTCTCGATAATGACCATCGTGTCCATTCTTGGTAATGTCAATTCTCGGTAATGCCCATTCTCGGTAATGTCCATCTCGGTGGTGTCCATTCTCTGTAATGTCAATTTTCTCGGTAATGTCCATTCTCGGTAGTGTACATTCTCTGCTGTGTCAATTCACGGTAATGTCCGATGTCAATATTCTCGGTAATGTCCATTCTCGGTAGTGTCCATTCTCGGTAATGTCCATTCTCTGTGGTGTCAATTCTCGGTAATGTCCATTCTCTGTGGTGTCAATTCTCGGTAGTGTCAATTCTCTATGGTGTCCACTCTCGGTAATGTCAATTCTCTGTGGTGTCCATTCTCGGTAATGTCCATTCTCTGTGGTGTCAATTCTCGGTAATGTCCATTCTCTGTGGTGTCAATTCTCGGTAATGTCAATTCTCTGTGGTGTCCATTCTCGGTAATGTCCATTCTCGGTGGTGTCCATTCTCGGTAATGTCCATTCTCGGTGGTGTCCATTCTCGGTAATGGCATTCTCGGTAATGGTTTTCTCGGTATTGTCCGGACACCCTATGATGGAACCACAAGGACCAACGTCGCTCAAAATATAGATTAACACATTCACCACTAGGTGCTGCTGTCCGCCCAATACCTACCGCTACCACGGTAAACAATGGAGTGTAACGACTATGGTATCATGGACTCATAAGATACGAGACTCATGTACATTTTACGCTGTACAACCTACTGCTTGAATTACCAACCATCCGTACAATATATCTGGAGAAGGCAATATAGTCGTCTATTGAACTACCAGTGAAGATCTCACTCAGGAGCGTTCGTATCATTTACTGCCAGATAAGTATTTTGTAAGCTATGCTATCCATAACATACGGACTTGCTGTAAATACCATCGCATACTATAGGACAGACAGCTCCCCCCACCGCACCCAATAATAATATCAGTTGAAAAGCTTATAGTGAATAAATTGCGAATATGAATGTGTTGTTCGTTGAAATTGTAGCGTAACTGTGGTAATTATTGCATCGTGCATTTACAGCAGTGGTTTCAACTAGGCCTACTTCAAGGGACAGTGAATTCTACATTAAAACCGCCGAACCTTTCGTGTTACCACTTGCATGGTCTCGGGTACCACGCGTGCCATTGTTTGAGAGCCACTGGCCTATGCAAGGTGGATGTCTGATTTAAAGACTACTCCAAGTCGTTTCGGCACCTTCCTCTCTTTTTGTTGTATTGCAATCTTGTAGTGTATTAGTTGGATGAAAATTTAGTAATAAACTGAACTGAATGCTCATGGGGTCAGGGATATCTCGTTCTAGGTATCCCTCTCATGGGGAATAATTCGGATAGTCTCGGAGCAGACGCTTTCATTTCGTCACGGTGATTGGTTATTGACATGAGGCTGAAGAAAGCGCCGAACTACAGCAAAAGCCGCGTCGCGTACGTTACGTCACTGTTTGCGGAACTGATTTTCTGTGTGCTAGCGATAGTTACATGAAGTCAGAAGTTATGAAGAAAAAGATTAGCGAACTGCGAGTCGTTGAGCTGCGCAGCGAACTAGAGAAAAGAGGTATCGACAGCAAAGGACTGAAGGGAGCTCTAGTTCAAAGATTGCAGAAGGTGGGCGTCTGGTCAATCCTTGTATATCCCGTCTGGCGAATCTTTGCATAGTGATCCTGTGATCGGCATTCAACTCATTGCTAACTATTTCGCAGGCTATTGAAGACGAGGGCAATGATCCCACTGAGCTGGAATTTATTTGCTCTGATTTGATGTCACCTAAGGCTACTGGGAGACGCTCCGTGGGAAGAGTGAAGAAGCATCAAGAAAGTGAAAGCGAAGAGGCTCCGGTAATGGTTTTGAATTTCTGTGAGGTTGTGAATTATGAACAGTTCTGATTTAATAGGCACTGGGTTTGAGTTATGGTAGTTGTGTAACACCAAATATAGCAATGTAGCAAGTTGAATGTGATGATTTGATTGCAATATGATAATGCACTTAATGAGATTTGCTGACCGTCCGTTGCTCATAATAACATAAGTATAATGATTATTTTTGGTCTATATCTGTTTATTTCGATTGCACAATGTACATGTACATTGGTCTTCTTTGGTTTTGTGGTTAGCATCTATCGTTGACATAATATATTGTCGCTGAAATTGTCACTTGGGTATAGAATATGCAGCTAAAGTAATCCTCAGTTATGGAATTAATATTCGTGAATTGAAAGCGTGACTCGCTTTCTGGGAGATTGAATGGTTAAGCTGTCACTGGAATTTGCGGCACTTCGATAGTAGGTAGACATCGAAAAGTGTTCACCATGATCACCAATGAATGTTTTCCATGAACACGAAAAAAAATTTATAAACGTCAAAATATATTGTTTTTGCGTTTGGGGAGGGTTAGGGTCAAAGTTGGGTTTAGTTTAGGGTATCCCAAGATTAGGGTTGGAGTATTAGGGTGGGAGGGGGGATATTAGGGTTGCGGGAGGGAGATATTAGGGTTGCGGGAGGGGGATATTAGGGTTGTGGGAGGGGGATATCTGGGTTGCGGGAGGGGGATATTAGGGTTGGGTTAGGGGGATATTAGGGTTGCGGGAGGGAGATATTAGGGTTGTGGGAGGGGGATATTGGGGTTAGGGGGATATTAGGGTTGTGGGAGGGGGATATTAGGGTTTCGGGAGGGGGATATTAGGGTTGTGGGAGGGGGATATTAGGGTTGCGGGAGGGGGGATATTAGGGTTGGGGTTAGGGGATATTAGGGTTGCGGGAGGGGGATATTAGGGTTGGAGTTGGGTGGATATTAGGGTTGGAGGTGGGTTAGGTTCAACGTTGGGATTAGATTACCCCTACCCGGGGTTTAACCCACCTCCAATCTCCCTTGCACCCAACCCTAATATCCCCTCTCCCACAGCCCTAATATAGCCTAACCCCAACATCCCCCTCCCACAGCCCTAATAGCCCCCTCCCACAACCCTAATATCCCCCTAACTCCAACCCTAATATCCCCCCTCCCACAACCCTAATATCCCCCTCCCGCAACCCTAATATCCCCCTCCCGCAACCCTAATATCCCCCCTCCCGCAACCCTAATATCCCCCCTCCTGCAACCCTAATATCCCCCCTTTCCCCAATCCTAATACCCCCCGACCCGACCCTAATATCCGTCTCTCCAAAGGCACAAAAAAAAAATTCATTTTGACGTTTATAAATTTTTATTCGTGTTCATGAGAAACATTCATTGGTGATCATGGTGAACACTTTTCGATGTCTACCTACTATCGAAGAAGTGCCGAATTTGCTACATTTTTGGGTAGGATGTAAGAGCACGATTGCAGATGATTTATAATTGTTAATGCTGCACTATAGTCTTCACAACAAAGCCTCATCTCTCCTTGCAAATGTTTGGTGGTAACTATTAAATCGCAGATTGCAGTACAGTCTGTGAATTTGACACCTGAAGTTGTAAGATGTGCTGAAAAAAGCACAGAGTTTGTGTCACCTCATTAGAGGCCAGACTGGAATTAGTGGTTGTTTTCGGCAAAACGTTGCGCGTGACAGAAGGGCTTCTTCCGTAGAATAATTAAGGAATTTAATGGAAAGTTGCGCGTGACGTTTGCCACCAATTCCACTCTGAATTAGAGGTAATAGCCAGGATGATTGGATTTGAGTATTAATGTAACCTGTTTCGGAGTTCGACTTCAATTCTTGATTGTGGCTAAATTTAGCTCGCAACATGGTCGATAACTAAATGTTAATTTACGATTTGGCATTGCAAATATGACACATATTGCAATTTTGTAGTATCCCTAATTCTAATCCTTGCGGGTATTACAATATCCATTGGAGTTGCAGACTTTTCGGGTGCCTCTTCAAAAGTTATCGGCACACTGATAGTAAATACGATATATTCCTAACTCAATTATATGTTCTCTGGTCAGTGGTCATCATGTCACTTGATAATTTGTGAATAAATCATGTACAATATCATTGTCATTGTCTGAAGCTTCTGATCGCCCCTAAAAACCTAACATGTTAACGTAATAATTTTTATTTTGTCTGCCATTTGCAATAGTTGAATGATACTGGTCGACTGGATTCAACAGTCTAGGCTAGTATCCTATAGTATGGCTTACTCATGGAGTTGTGACATTACGAATCACCAACGCACGCAATGACTCGAAATGGATTTGATGTGGTCATGTTACTCATGTCTATGTCATGTTTTACGTCCCCGTGCCAAGTTGTTTTACCGAGAATATTCATTAAGGATGAAACGGCAAAACAAATGACTGACCAGTCTGAATCAAGCGCTTCCAACAATGATACCGAGCAGCTTAACGCAGAATCTACAGGTATGTACATGTTTATATTTGTCTACCCGCGACAGTCCCACACGGTTTATTTGCCTACCGTCACGCTACGATTCTTCGGCAACCGTCAGTTTTCGACCAGACCGGAAAGAAAATCACTTCAAAGCAAAGCGAGAGCTTTTTATCGGCAAGTCGGAAGACGTAGCATCGCAAGTTCTATCAATCCACCGCTTAATTCAGGACTTCGAATCTCGTTCTTTTTCATTTACCCTCTGTTAGCTTATCAGACGAGCACCAGTAATTACGTGTCGGTTTTGTGGATTAATCGACGCAAAATGAGTCGCGTTGTCCTCCCAACCCCAGTGTTAAATGATGGTGATCTTTGTGGAGCATTGTAAATTATGAAACCTGTAAGGTACCTGAAAAGAATGGAAGGTGCGGCAGGGTGTGAAGTGCCTCTCTCTCTAAACCGTGGATTAATCCAAGTCTTGTTTTTGGAGGCGTCATAAAGATTCGACCTGATCGGTAATTTATTTTGCTCGGATGTCTCCGCCTTTTTGAGTTGTCACCGCGTTTTACGCAAATATTTGCCGTGAGTTGAATGTTTTGCAAATCCTATGTATATAGAGGGCCACGCGGAACGTGCCAGGGATCATGAAAACGGGCTGGACGAAAATGATAACGTCACAACGACCGATGACCGGGCAGATCACGAGCAAATTGAGACAAACGAATCTCCCGATAGGGACGAGACACCGACTAGAGACGAGGAAGAAGATTTAGACCCCGCTGAGCAGTACCCGGAAGAGGGGTACCAGTCGCCCGACGGGGACGACCGTGACATGTACGGGGGGGAGTACGACGAAGGTGACCCGGCACAATACGACGGCGGGGCAGGTAACGATTTTCAGCACGACGAAGATGACCGGCCTGCATATCAAGTGGATGAAGAGATGGACGAAGAGTATGGGGAGGAAGTAAGGGGTGATGATGGGGCGCACGATGAAGAAATGGCAGAGGAGGAGCCTGGGACCGGTGCGGTGGGAGGACAAGAGGATGTGGACACGGAAGAGGTCGGGGATGTAGAGGCGGAAACTCCGCAAGACCAAACGACTGCCCCGGACGATATCGTGGATGCGTCTCATCAAGAGACTACAACCGCAGAGACAGTCCAAGAGCAAAACGCAGACCAGGACGCTGTTTCAAAGCTTGCCGATGGCAAGATAGAGTCTCTGAAGGAGGGTAAGGACGAAGTGGTCTCGTCTGAAGTTGATGTGCTGGACATGCTGGACTATGACCTTGAGATCACAGCCGATCAAAATAACGACGACAGGGTCGCGACGGTGAAAATAGTCAAGGGTGACGCGTCTGAGGGTGCCGCAAGTGGACAGGCTGTCTCCGACGACCGAACCGCCCACCGTGAACCGGGTTCTTCCAAGCCATCGAGCTCAGAGTCGCAAAGGCCAGGCAGCCAGTCTTCAAAGAGGTTTGTTAGTGGTAAATCTTGTACCTAGTGCAACGAGTGCGGATTCCAGTCCCGGCGTTTGACGAAGAAGAAAAATCTGTGTTTTGACCTCCTCCAAACAGCCCCCGTTTCGTATACATCGCCGTGTAGGCCTCTTATTTTAACCGAACCATTGCGGTTTTGTAACTGAATGTTTTTCACGACAGCGGTTCGACTGCTGCTGGCAAGGACGCGGGGAAAACGTCTCGAAAGGACTCGGCCGTGTCGAAGGAGGAGAATTTGAATCGAAACTTGTGGATCAGCGGCTTGTCTTCGACCACGCGAGCGAGCGAGCTGAAAAGCGCGTTCAGCCGCTACGGGAAGGTATGTCGGTGGTTTTGTTTTTGATTTGCCTTTTGACAGTACATTCAATGCGGCAGCCTACATTTTATTGACTTGAAGATTTTCGTTTCACACATCACGGTCAACTAAACGATCGTAGTTCTAGCTGCGGACATTGAAAAGTCACTGGAGTGATTACTTCTAGTTATCGTTTAGTTTTGAAAATCCTTTAGTTGTGTATATGTCTCTTTCATGTCCCCATTAGCACTGCATGTAAACAGATCAGAACAAAAACCAATTTTGCACTTTTCTTGTTTTGAATGCTAGCACAGCTGACCTAGTCTAGCATTATACATCCTTACATCTTTCTTCGCCAAATGAGTCTTTGTTCATATGGTTTGTGCTGTTAACTCTTGATAAGCATCACACGGAAGCCCTTCATGGTAATAAATTAGACCACTATGAATGTATTCTTGAAAGGAATATTATTCGAGTTCAGAGCCACCAAACACATGCTGATTTTTCTGCTGGTCAAGGTTTTGATAGGTTCGCTACGTTGCAGGTTGTAGGCGCCAAGGTCGTGACGAACGTGAAAAGCCCGGGTTCCAAATGTTTCGGATACGTCACGATGGCCACTGCCGACGCCGCCAGCAAGTGCATACTGCATCTCAACAACACGGAGATGCACGGCCGTAATATTACAGTTGAAATCGTAAGTATGCTCTCCAATCAACTAGCTTGTATGATGATGATTTGTCATCTGTTCGTCATGAATATTGTTGCGTTGTTTATTAGTAATCTGAGGAAGAGCTGATTGTGCTTAAATAATGCTTTTCTGCCACATCTCATGGAATAAGTGCATGCCTTGCATAACTATTTAAAGTGGGTAATTTGACTGATGTAAGAGCCTTGTGGTGGCGCAACATATAAGTTATCGATTTGTAGCAACATCATTTATAAGTAATTAGAAGGGAGGCCGGGCAAAAAAGCGTATCTGATCTGAATATTCTTTCTCGGCCATGATGGTGATAAACGAAATCTTATTGCGTTTTTCGTAATCTCTTCTACCAAACAGTTCCCCTTACTTGGTTACACTTGTGGTATCTACTTTTCTTTGACCTAGTAAGTTGATATTTTCCCTGTTGTGATATGGCTGCCGTGACTTGTCTCGCATGAGAGTACTTTTTTATCACAGGCAAAGACGGATCCTTCGGCGTCCTCTAAAAAATCTTCCAGCACTAGAAAAGACGGAGATGCAAAAGAATCTAGGAGTAAAGATAATGCCGGTAGTACGTCTGGAAGCTCGTCAAGGCGACAGTCCACCGCTCAGGATGGCGGGCAAGAGGAGTGAGTGATTCTATTCTGAATCGAGTAATAGACGTAGACTTGTTGAGTGTTCGAGTATCACTCATCACGACGCCATAAAGAGTCTGGATTACGCGGACAGTTCAAATATGCACTTAGTGACAATACTGCGGGTGGATTGCAACTTTGCAGAAATGCCATTTCCGTTAACTTGCTTATCTCCGCACTTCTTGAAGTGGATTCCGTGAACTAGTTTTAGCAGTTCAGTCAAAGAGCAATGTTTAACCACGCCATCAGGAGACTACAAATCCAGATTACTGTCCCTTGGCGATGGCGCCGTGTCTTGTCATTAGTTTGCTTGTTTAAGGCATGGGATAGCCTAAATAGATTTAGGCTTCATGTTACTATTGCCCTTTCCTTATATTTCGTCACTGGCTTCTGAAATTCTGAGGGCACACGCAACCAGCCACCAAACTTGTCGTGTGATTATCAGTGTAGAAACAGGAAAAGAAATAACGAGCGTTGATGCGGTGGTGACATTTCCTACTGTGGCGCGTTGCTGCCACTCACTGTTTTGTAGTTTTCCGTTCTAAACTGAGATTGTGATATTTTCATCCGCTCGAGACGCTATGTATAATGCGATTTAATGAAGAATTAAAACTGTTGGCATTGGTAAATGAACTCCTTTCTGATAGAAACATTTGAATCGCATCAAAGTGTTTGTGGAAAAGTTGAGATTGCTCCTGTGTTGTAGGTTATAATCGTTGATGCTTAAGACAGCTTTAGGAAGTTTCACCTAACCTGATGTTTTGCATTCATTGGTTCATTTACCAATTCCGTTGTTGCCATTCAGGAAATCTCAAGATGGCAAAGGAGCTGGTATCAGAAGGGTCGGAGGTGAGTCTGGATATAGAGAAACGGTAGGAGTTATTTTAAAACAGCAGCACTTATCTGCTGGAATGGGAGGCTTTGATACCATAGCCACAAGGCTTTTGAAAATTAACTTGGGAAATGCAAGGATAAATTTTGTGAAATTCGTGTAGTCACATCGAGATGGCTTGTAATTTGAACTTGAGTAGAGATTTTGTAGATAGCACAACGTTCAAATACTTTCTACGCCCAGATGACCACCCGGATGACACTGGAAAGTCCTCGGCCCGCTCTCGAACAGACCGCGGCTCTACTTCAGGTGCGCCGCGTGCCGGAGACAAACGCCACAGCAACCGATCTCCCGTTCACAACAGAAGCGGCTCCGGCAGGGGCGAACCGGACAGGAAGAGGGCGCGGCCTTTGAGCATCGGTACGTTTTTTGGTGCTGTTTTCCGAGTACTGATGAGAAGTTGTCAGTAGAGCTGGGCCAATTCGAGTGTCGGGGTATTCCTCATGACGCCATAACGACATGAAAGATAATTTAGTATCTTCTCAACTGCATTCTTGTTTCATTGCACTTGTTACAATTCTATAGTTCTATCACGACTTCACAGCTGTGTCATTTCCTCTAATGTGCATAGCTTTGTACTACGTGTTTTTGAAACTACGTCCTTGAGTCATTTCAGGACCATTTTGAAAAGTATATTCATATCGAAATGAACCCGGATATTTTCGGCTGACATTTGTCAGTGGTATGGGTGATAATCAGCAAGTAGTAGAGAATTGATCTTTCCAACCCCTGATGAGTGTCGGTGGAAAATATCTGGCTTTCAATATTTCAATATGAATATAGCTGTCGATCGCATGTTGAAGTTCTGTGGCTGCAAGAAGATTGATCTTCTATTTCTGCTTGAAGTCGTTTTGACGCAAATTTGAAATTGCTCGGGATTTTACGCCACTATTAGTAGTTTCGAAATGTCTCTGAAATTGCTGCATGTACTTGAGCAGCAACGCCGACTACTTTGACGATATCTGGCATTGACTGTGTGTTTCTCAATTTTTTCAGCGGATAGGAAGGTTGTGATGGACTCGAACAAGGGTGAGCTACGCGTCAATGTCAGCCGTACGGCTCCGCGGCCTCTTGTGCCTGCAAGGTATGTGTGTACGGTACTGCTGTGGCCGCGTTTTGAGTCCTAGCAATGGTTGATGCTTGAACGTAGCTGATTTGCAGAGCGGGGTGGTAGTAGAGCACTCAGTGGGGACAGGCAGTTTTGGGATAAGTTTGCATCACTTTTTTAGGTGGTTTGTTGGAATGTGCCTGTATCTTGGCAACCTCATATAATTTCGAAGATTCTGCCTGTTGGTGGTGACGTTAGTGATCTTGTGTTAGTTGCGAAAAATTATCTTTAAATTTCACAAGTAACCTCCACCTCCGATGAACTGCTGAAGTATGCAACACAAAGATCTAATGTACTACTTTTTCTGGCCTTCTGTTTACGTGTCGCACTTTTAGTTGTTTCGATTATTATAATTATTATTAAAGTAAAAATTTACGGGTCTACACAACTGAACCGGCGTTTGACTTCAGGTGGCAAGACGAACCTAAGCCTAAGCCGCTATTGTCTAGAAGACGGAGCCTGTCGCCAGTACGCAGACGAAGTTTCTCTCCTTTACGGTCAAACCGTGGCGGGTAAGTTTATAACAGAGTTGTCTCGCTATGGTCTTAATATGGGAGCTGCTTCAGTGCTGGAAACAAATTGATTGGCAATCGTACAATAGTCCTTGTACATTTTAATTCAAGTCAAGTTTTTTGAAGTGCAAGGCGTTGAATTTTGGAAGACTAGAGTTGCTCTTTATTAAATAATTATATATAGGGTTTTATTGAATTGAAGAGACTAATTGAATTGAGTAATGAATATTGAGTTAATTAAGCAAGTCAAGGGGCTTTGTATCGGTCACACAAAGGTAGAATTGGATGGTATATTCATATTGAAATGAGTCCGAATATTTTTGACTGACACTCGTCAGCGGTAATCTTTGCAACTGGTCGACGATTACCCCTGACGAGTGTCACCAGAAAATATTCGGGTTCATTTCAATATGAATGAACTTTTCAATTGTATATTGAAGTTCTGTACCGCCAAGAAGCTTGTCAAAAGTAGAACTGCTAAACAACGTAGGTAACTGTCCAAGCCTCCAATATCAATCAGCTGCGAAATAAAGGATGAAAGACAAAGCCTCGGAATGTTTCAATAAATTGATTTATGGTACCTTGGTTTCGGTTAATTTGGAAGTTTCCAACCCCACTGTTTGTTCAGACCATCAGTCTGGGGTGATATCAAATTGCTTGGCTTACCTTACTGTATCAACTGTATCGATTTACTGAATTTTTTTCAATCAGCGGGCGAGGCCGTGGCCGTGGCAGAGGCGGATATGTTCACTCGAGCGGGACCTACGGTGACAGGACTGTCACCAGACCAGGGCCGCGAAGAGACGGCCCCGTGCTCACCATGGACCAGATAAGGTAGGCTGCCCTTTCCCTGGTTGGGACCAGAGTTGAACAACTAGGAAAATTTTGAATTTCAAAACGGATACTTGATATGTGGTGCCAATTATCAAAAAAAAATTTCTATAATAATTTTGGCCTCGTGCAACCTCTAGCAGTCGTGCAATTTCATCGAACAAGCCAAAAATAGGTAATTTCGCTATATATTCATAACCGCTTACACTAGAAAGCTGATTTTGGGCTTAAAAGATAAAGAAGCAACAAGTTTCTATCTCATTTCCATAGAACTTAGTCTTATAAATATACAGACCCTTTTTAGGTAAAATTAGGCACTGAAGCAGTGGGTACGATGTCAAAAGCGTGTGGTGATTGATCTTATGACTGACAACTCCACATTGGAAGCACTTAAATTGCAAATCCTTATTGAAAACACAAAAACCTCAATTTTATATTGAAAAACGAAACATTTCGAAGATGGTCTCACTACCAGAGTATTAGTCTGCACTAACTTTGAAATCTTGTTTCGTATTGAAGGATTTCATCTGCTACATGGTTTTGGCATTTTTCACTCCACCCTATTACTGAATTTGCAAAAATTTGAAAATTTTGATCGGATTCATGATTAGCCAGAATTACAACACAACGTAAATTCTGCTCATCTCGTATCAAACAGTTTATTTTCACGAGAATGGCGAGTGTCTGTATAGCAAGCTTTGCTCCTGTAGCATTTTCAGGCAAACTAGAAATTAGGTTAAAATAAAAATTAAAGCATAGATACATTTCATAATTAGATTGGAATGAGATTGCCCGCATTTCGCTTCAATTAGTCCAAGACTAGTTTTTTAGCGTTGTTAGAAATTTTGATTTTTGACCCTCTGTCTGCAACAGGGCACAGCAACGGGAGAGGGAACGGAGCGAGAGGGACGGACGCAGCGGGCTGTCCCGCGTCGATCTCACCGTGGACCGCGAGCGTCTACGTCGCGAGCGTGAGGAGAGAGATCGGTTGCGAATCGAGAGAGAGCGGGTGGAGAGAGAGAGACGGCAGCTGGAGAAAGACCGGCAGGAGCGGGAAAGGTATTTGCGTGTTCTGGTTACTCGAGATGTGAATCGCAATAAATCTGCAAACGCACAACGTGTCTTTTGCCAAATTAAGCCCTAACGTACGGTGTATTTCAGGAAAACGGCACTTTCAGCTACCAAATTGTACTTTCGCACTCTTATAACGGGGGAAAATGAGTTGAAAATACATCAATTCGCATGTAGATATATCCCAGGGCGTAGTGGGTTCTGTTTTCGCACACCACCACAAGTAATCCAAAATTGGCGGCGCACCTAGACATAATCCACTATACACCGCTGCGCTGTATCTCATTAATGATTGGTGTTTTTGAAAGTGCCGTTTCCCGGATTTACATCCCGCGCTATAGTGCGAATCTGATGAATGCGTCTATTTTCCACCCATGTATTTACAGTGTGACCTTTCGAATTTGAGTTGAGGTGGGGGGTGGACAGTGGATGTTTTTAAGTAATGATAATACACGCCTTTTGTACTAAGAATAATTTTATTGGTGAAAAATATAGTTTTGATACGTTCTTCCCACTGCGGGAGTCTTTACATCTTGGCTGTTCTTGGAACCGGCGTTGATTTACGGACATGGTTTTGTACTTCCGGTCAATATGACTGCTATGTCATTGTAACGGGCATTGCCAGATTCGCATCCACCGGGTATTCAATTATACCCTGCCCTGCTATGCGAGACAGAT
Source organism: Botryllus schlosseri (assembly GCF_051294905.1). Taxonomy (NCBI): domain Eukaryota; kingdom Metazoa; phylum Chordata; class Ascidiacea; order Stolidobranchia; family Styelidae; genus Botryllus; species Botryllus schlosseri. The sequence goes on along the minus strand of NC_137247.1, from coordinate 20,775,686 downwards.
CTGAATTCCGTACTTTGATTTTGTCTTAGACTTGAAGTCGAGAGACAGCGTCTCGAACAGGAGAGAAAACGAGAACTGGAACGGATCGAGAGAGAGAAAGCGGAAATGAGACGCCTGCAAGAAATCACGAGGTGAGAGATGCTGACCCCATGTTGTTGAGATGTGGTGCTCAAGTGCTCATAAGTTTTGTCTACTTGCACAGTTTTGTAAAGTAGAAGGTAGTTTTGGGACATGCTTGCATTACTTTTGTGAGTTGAATGGTCATGACAACTGGCAGATAGAGCCCCTGTATTACAGCAGCCGAATAGCATCTTGAAAATCGCGCAACTTTTACTGGCACCAAGGCACAAATTAAACGGTTTTATATATACTTAGTCTTTAGTAGTAGTGACACCGTATGCTTTGACCGTCTCGGGTGTTAATGGGCCATTTCCAACTCCACTCTCCTTTGGTGCAGATATGAACTTGAGCAGAGACGACGTGCCATCAAGCGCACCTACGACGACGAAGTCACCCGCCGGGGCTCCAGAGACGCAGTCCCGGTGAAGCGTTCGGGCGACCGGGGCTCGGGACGTCCGGAACGAGACGACGGGAGGAGGTGTGTTTGATCGGTGTCGAATTTGTTACTTTTAACTTACCCCCACTGTGTCGTTTTGCGACAGGGCTTATAACAGCTTCCCGGCTACGCGAACGGCGGGTCAGAGGAACGGGCCGGGCAGCGAGCCTCCCCCGCCTGGCACCACGGATTACAGGTCAAGACAACAGGTGAGAAATACTGGCGATTCCGGCCTGCAACTGTTTCTGGAAAACTAGAGTTGACGATATTGAGATTGGGAATGATTATGACGTCAGATTATGATCGTCATGATATTTTCGGCTTGTTGAATATTCCGGCCATCTATGACGCTTGGAATTGTTTACGCTGCACTTTTGTAACAATTGAATAATATATTCATATTGAAATAACCTGACTACATTTTGCTGACGCTATAAAAACAGTTCGTCACCAAACATTGGGTTGCAGCATAATGACTCAAATAATCCGTGCGAACAGATGTCTTGAGCTCAATGCATTTTTGATTATACGCAAGCTCCCTCTGTTGACACTTACTGTGTTGACGGATTTTGAAAATGGTTTGATGATGCTGACGATTGCCTCCAAACCCTATCGTGCTATACGGTTTAAGTCCACGTTCGGTTTCTTAACAGCGTTGCAGTGTCTGTATCTTCACTTTTATATCTGATAATGTAAGTCGGATCAAATAGATATTTCAAGCAGATCCGTGCAAGTGTAACACTGACCTATAAAACTACTGAGTGTGATGATACTCTGGCGGTAATGACTGTTCACCTGCTGCTTGGATAACGCTAAATAAGGAATTTCCTATCTGCTACTTCTCACAGGGATCTTTCCGAGACTCGACCGGCGCGTCAAAACCGGCAGCCTATCACGACAGCAGAGCAAGGCCACAAGACCGCGACGATTCTAGGTACGTGCTTGCTCAATCTATTCGACCGCTATGATCTGGTCGAGTTTGCTGGCATTGGGATAACATAATGAAGGGTGTCAAAGTAGGAGTAGTCAATGGAGATTTAAAAAGTATTGAAATAAGAGTGTTCAAAAATTTTATTTGGTCGACGAGTCACATGGTTTTTGCAGTTGAAACAAATTGACCAACGACACTAAAGTCTGGTGCAATTTTTGAACATTTGTGCAGCTCACGCGATACATGGGCTCTTTCATTTAGTTGATCATGACAATTTCACTCATGAAAGCCACGCAAGCATTTCTCGAACAGTCAAAGTGTGAAAAGTGCGGAGTTTTGCCGAAAACACTTGAGCGAAAGTGGAAGTACACTAAAGATATAGAGACTCCGGTCAGGGTCTCAACGCAAATTTGATGTGGGGCCAATTTTTAAAGTTTTTTACGACTTCGCAGGTCGCAGCAGCAATAATAGGAATTATTCAATGCGTTTGCGAGTAGGCCCTGCTTGACAGGACCTTGCATAATGACATTCTACACTCATCGTGAAAATGTGAGGCACTGTGTAGCGATTCACGCCTGGCACGAAAAAAATCACGTTTTTAAGTATTAGATCAAAATTGTCTTTGCACTTGTTTTAGGCGCTGGCCGCATGTTTATGACCATTGACTTGAGTAGTAGCCTACATTTCAGCAAAACCAAAAGAGCATTTCAGCTTAACACGTCATCCGCACTCTTTTATCGTCATGTCTAGGGCTGGGCACAATGATTCGAGTACTCGAATCTGAATCGAGTATTAATTCTAATGATTCGAGTCGAGTATTAAAACGCGATTTTTTCGAGTACTGAAAATATACTTCTCGCGCAACTGTAAGTTGATTTATCATTGATAAATAAAGTTTCAATACTAGTTTCCACTGTGGAAGCCTTGAAACCTTGATTGGCCGTATCGCAGCATACGAAACACATATAGTACAAAGCTACTAACGTTACTGGAAATAACATATTTCTGAAGTCATGAACAATTCACGACATGTCATAAAACGCAATGAAATCGGTATGGTCGTAAAAACACCAAGTATCTTCAATGTGATGAAGAGCAGGCATTTCATTTTTTTGGACGCATAAAAGGTGCAAATTTGAACATGGACATCTTACATACTGTTATTACGTCATGATGAGTGATACTCGAATACTCGACTCGACTCGAAGCATAATGCGTGATTCAGAATCGAATCACTCAGGTACTCGATTTTGCCCAGCCCTAGTCATGTCGAGTGTATATGCACCAGTTTGAATCACCCTGGTTCTAGATTTTTCAACTAAAAGGTGGCGCACTTTTTCTCTTAGATACCCTGCTGGTGGTCGAACCGCGGACAAGTACGAGAGAAGATCGGGTGCCGAAGGCGGACGTTCTGCTGATTACCAGTCGCAAAATTACGGTTGGTTCGATAGATTTGTTCCCAAATCTTATAACACGGCTAATGCGACTTCTTTTCTACAGAGCGACCAGCGTCCGACTCGCACAGACGCGGAATCCCGGCAAGAGACGCCAGGGACGGACGAAAGGTAGTCCGGGAAAGGTATATTAATTTGGCACAAATAGGACTTGGAAAAATCGAGCTTGAACTCCAGTATCCATTATTATGATGTCATTACAATATGATCGGTTCAAATATGTATCATTGTAGCTGTTATGCGATCGCAAAGCAAATCATGGAAGTTCCACACCACATAAAGGTAATTATGCATTATGACGCAGCGAACGTCATAGTTTCGTAAAAAATCAGGAATAAAGTCAAAGGGATGACCTTTTTTTAGTCGAAACAGTACTATCGGTCGAAAAAATTTCAAAATCACCAGACTTCTTGTGCGTGCTGGAACTTCCAGAATTTATGGAAGGTGTCCCCTTTTTAGGATCTCAAAATAAGGTACCCCTAGTATAGCAATGTACGACACATGCGGCACGAAGCTTCGTACGTTAGTGGAAATGACATATTTTTGAAGTTGTGATCAACCTACAGCATTGTCAAAAAGTGCAATGTTCACTAAGTTAGAAAAAATACAAAATATTCTTGAACATGATATAGAACTGGTATTTGGGCCTGTATTCTTTGTGGTTGCGTAAAAGGTACATATTTGATCTTGCCACATCATTCAACTTTTGTCTTATCAGGGAGTCACCCACTGATTACCGTCGGCCGTCTACCGGCAGGACTAGCACCGCGGGCAGAATCGAGCTGACGCGAGAGCAGTCGCCGGCCGCGGCCCGTAGAATTCGGCGGGACTCTTCGCCGGCCCAACCCGCCACGAGAAGTTCGGGGTACAGGGACGGCGCGAAAGGCGGCAGGGACGCGGCCAGGCGCGGAGACGACCGGGATCTTCGTGAGCAGCTACGCGGGAGCAGACAGGTGCGTGGTATATGGAACGCATATTCGGACACTGTGCCCACTGGCTCCTTGCGCCTCAAAATAATCTGCCCCGTCACGCAGAGTTGGCACTAGATCATTTTATCTACTCTAATTGTTGTGCCTGGTTCCTAGTCGCATATACACTAGTACCAGCAACACCGGCCTTTTTTTCTGCAGAGCAACTATTCCGATTCGAGCCGAGGACAGAGGAGGAGTTCGCGATCTCCCAACCGAAACTCTTCGCAATACTCTTCTTCGAGTTGGTCGGACAGAAGAGCGAGCGGCGGTTCTTCCCAGGCTTACGCCAGCGGAAAGTAAGTCTCTGAAATGTTCTGGCAGCCTTCTCAACCTTTATTACCTCTCTTGCATTTACCTCTGGTGAGCTTTTCTTGTAACATCTGTGTACTACAATTGCCGACAAAAGTTGATTATAATAAAAATTGTATTTAAACTCGTAATATTCATACCTTGCATATTGAATGCATGCATCTTGTTTGTTCAACAATATTTACAATACACGAACAATCAGTCGGTCAATTTACTACTGGCTTTTACGTTGCTGCTTAGTGTCATGACCACGTCAAAAACGGCCGCACAATGACATTTTGTGCAAAACCAATGCGCATGAGACCGATCTACTTCTCTACCCCGGGAATGATAAAATGAAATAAGCTACTTTGCAGCTCTCAAACATTTGACATGTAACATGAAAGCTGCAACCAGATGTTAAAATACTTGTGGAGTAGACAAAATGCAGACTCGGACATCTCATTAAGAATAAAATTACAATTGCATTCTGTTTTGATAGTATAAGTTTGCTCAACGTCATTCTTGTTTAATTGATATATAAGTTGCAACAAGGCTATCTTTCAAGGTTTTAGATTGCAAAATCTTAATTTAATAGTACAAATACATGGTCATAATGTTCAGGGTCGTAACCAAGTCACAAGGCTCCAAGTCACGAGTCAATTTCACTTACAGTTTTGACTCGAGTCAAGTCGAGTCATTTTCAACTCACCGCCGAGTCAAGTCCGAGCTCGAGTCATCAATCAGAGGGCCGAGTCATGGTATTATGACTCGAGTCCAAGTCAATATGTTGACTGTTCAGCTAAAATCTTGTTAAACTCACTTTTAGTAGTTTCTAATCGCGTTTTCAAGTACTGGTACCAATAGACGAAATCCCAATAGGGTGGTTACTTTACTGTTCCTCTAATTACGATAGAATATCGGTCTTGGCCATCTGTGTCTCGAGTCAATACACAATCACTTGAGTCGAGTGATTTTCGTATTTTGAGAAAATGACTCGAGTCATCAGAAAATCGTGTGACTCGAGTCATTACAACCCTGATAATGTTCTGTGGCCATTTGCACCTGTTGTTGAATTGAGCGCCGTTCCACCTGGGTGTCTTTCCGCTTGCTTTGGTCTCCTGTAATGACGTGTTGTTCATGTATTCCTCAAGAACCACTGTTCCGGTGTAGACGCGGTTAGAGTAACATTTCGATTCTGTTTAGTGGCAGTGCTATTCCGACCACGGGTCGCAGCAGTGGCGGAAGTGCCAGCTGGAGCCAGCAGTGGCAGCAGAACACGTGGACCGGGTCAGCGATACAGTCGGCCACCGCGGCCAGCAGGCAAGTGTGGGTGTCTTTGCATTACTATAATCTTTTGTAATAGGTAGGGCTCCAGACAGCATTTTTCAAATTCGTAATCTTTCCTTCAGAATTCCGCCGTACGGCACCGTGCCGTCTGCCTCTGCAGTAATTCCATCTGGAGGCGTTATCTCGGCGCCCCCGCAAAGTTACGCCTCGTCAGGCTCGGACCGGCAGTCGCGTTCCTTCCAAGGAAGTTCATACAGCAAGCAGCCGATTCAGAGAAGATTTTAACGGGCCCTTGGCGTGGGGAATTGCCGTCGTTTGCTTGGTGTTCCGCAGGGCCTGTCTCGCGTAGATGAGGTGTCCGGTGAAGGGTTTCCGCAGGCGTGCAGCGTCGACGGATTGTGTGGAAATGACCTGACGCTAGCCGTTGTAATTTTTATGTTTACTCGAAAATACATAAGAAATTGAGCAGAGCCGAGGTTGGGTTTTTGGTCACGTGTGCTGTTGTAGTCAGTTGTATATTGAAATTTTTATCAGATCACGTTACTACAAGACTGCGATATAATGAAAAGATGAGTGTGGAATTGCCTTGGAGTGGTTTTTTGATAAGACACACACCCAGGTCTTGAACATGTACTGTTAATCAGATCCATGCTTGTTTTTGCCGTAGTTGCATTAGGAATTACTAGGTCTGTGCTATAAACTGGTGCGAAGGACGTTTCCAATCCTACTTCGTAAAATAATGCAATCAGTGCTAGTGATTAATGGTCAATTGGTCATTCTCACTTATGAACGCTGCAATGTTGATCAATGAAAGGCCAAAGGCTGTCCTTGCAAACAAGATTTGGCGCACTAAATACACTGAGTTGTTGTAGAATAGAATGACTGACTTCCAGTGAGCTTTAGTCCAATGGTGCTCAATCAGGATGCAGGACCTCTTCTACTTTTAATGATTTAGGTCAGTGGTTTTCAACCTGGGGCGAGCGCCCCCCTTGGAGGGGGGGTGAAGTAGCGGTCGCTCTCTGCGCGATTTACCTCCGATTCAGTCGTGTTTCTGTATATATAGACCGAATTTCATATTTTTTAATTCTCTCATCAACAGTCATAACCTTCCATGCCATCAAACAATCTGTTGCGGTTGCTAGCATCGCGGTTGGATTTTGTGATATGACGGCAAGGGGGTCGCGAAATTTTTCACTATCATAAAGGGGGCGTGTCTAAAGAAAGGTTGAGAACCACTGATATAGGGAAGATGTGGTACTGATGGATCAAAAATTGCAAAATGATCTCTGGCCCTTTAATCTTCAGCCGAGAATAGCAGATCTTTTGCTGTCTCAACACTTCGATACATGCTCTACCTATCGCGGTCATTTACATGAATATCCGCCTTTTCAAAAAATATTTATAAACGTTTAAAATTTGTTGCTCGAACGTGTCATCGGTCCCCACCCGGTGGGTCCAAAGGCACACGACCATGGGACCTAGGAGACATTCGTTCAAAAACTCAAATTTGGTAACTTGTTTTGTTGTGTACTAAGCTAAGCTACAGCAAGCCAATGAAGAATGTTTCGTCGCGACCTTCAAGAATAAAATAGATTATATCAACTCAAATGTTAGCATAAAATCATGTTTTGATTTACCCCTAAACTTACAAAATTAATGCCACATACATATTACCCGCAAATCGACATTTTGACTTTCAAATACCTCGTAATAGCGATAAAACACCACAGGTACTTATATGATATACAGCCTATATACATGTAGGCGAGTTTCTGTTGTTAGGTGATTAGTTGGTCCATATCTTTTGCTTGATTTGGATATGGTACCATAGGTCCCTCACCCCATAAATATTGTAATTGACTTGGAAACAGTCCACTCGAGGATGGTATTGATTCAAAAAATATGTGCCATTATATACCCTGATACAAGCCCTATACTTCACATCAAAAATTATGGCGGGTTTGTTAGTCTGAAAAGTGATATAGAAAAATGCAAATGTCGATCCAAATTTACGTTACACCCCCTAAAACGTAAATCATTCGTCACAGACCCCATAACTCACGTATGTCGAATTTTTTTGCATGTGAGGAAAGATTCTGTCAGCATGTAATTGTAGACAAATTCACGGAGTGTAATCATGGAATTATCATGGAGAATTTTTCAAGTATTTTCGGTCCCAGTGATCCATCGGTACCACATCTCCCCTAGGTGGACGCAGAGGTGGTCAAAGTAGTCAAGAAAGCTACTCAAGTAGAAGTAGCGACAAAAAAATCTACTCAAGTACGAGTAGAAGTACTTCTTACATAAGCTAAGCAACCTAAAACTACTTGAAGTAGAATAGTCTGACTTTGAATCTACTCAAGTAAGTAAGTATAGTTGTGAAAATGATCGTAATTCGTTCGTATAGACCAGTGGTTCCCAACCTTTTTCGACTCATCGCCCCCTTTTGAAGCTCCACTCCGATCATCGTCCCCCAAATATTGGGAACCGAAAAATGGTCACACTAACTGGGATCACCGGCGAGTTGACTAATCAAAAAAAGGTCAACTTTTCGGCTCGACCTCGAAATTACACTTTTACAGCTAAATTTTCGTGAGTTGACTAAAGAAAGGTCTTTTCTCCGACTTGACTCCGATCAGGACCGTAACAGCACTTCGTCAGCCCCCCTAAAAAAACGTTGGTCTTGGGCCTCCATAGGGTGATAAACCAAACCATATGTCTCATAGGTCCCATGGTCATGTGCCTTTGGACCCACCGGGTGGGGACCAATGATACGTTCGAGCAACAAATTTTAAACGTTTATAAATATATTTTGAAAAAGTGGATATTCATGTAAATGTCCGCGATATGTAGGGCTTGGATCAAAGTGTTGAGCCAGCAAAAATCTGATATTCTCGGCTTGAGATTTGAGGGTCAGAGATCATTTTGCAATTTTTCATCCATCGGTACCACATCTCCCCTACTATAAACACGATCTTTAAACCACGAGCGATGTAGATAGGGTTGCATTTAAAACAAACTTGTTCAAAGCAAGACCACTGTTTAAAACATTTTTTTAAGTCATGGCGTCACGAATATTCAATTGTGACGTCATAGTGGATGGGCATTGACAATTGAAAATATAGGTCCTTTGACTTAATATCTACTTACTATAGCTGTTGCACCGACTATTTTGAGGGTTCCAACCATCCCATACCTTATACGTCGGATATATCGGGTGTTAATTGTTTTTTGGAAAGTATTTACACAATTATGGCATAATTTTGCAGCTTGAAATAACACATTTTTTTAAATTGCCTTTGTTTAAAACACTGTTTAACATGTTTTAAACAACCATTCGTTTTAAATGCAACCCTAGATGCAGGCCTATAAGGATGATAACTGCTACCAACTAAAAATGGTTGCGTCCACCCAGAGGTGGTCAGTAACGAAGTACTTCTACTTTTTCGAAGTACTCAAGTAGTTTTCCTCTACTTCTGTTACTTACTCAAGTAGATCTTTTTTTTCGCTACTTTTACTTCTATTCCGTAATATTTTGTGAGCCACTTACTTACTTTTCGCTATTTTCAGTTTGTCAAGTAGTAGTTTAATCCCCGGTAAGAAAGATAGCAAAAGGAATTTCGGGGCTGTTTTCACGTAGTACCAACATTTAATTTGCATAAAGTCATGTAATACCCAGAATTTTCGTTGCGCTTCGCGCACAGAAGATGTGGAGTGACAAATATTTTTTTTAACGTAAGTAGCCTATATCACTGAATATATGTAGATATCGGGTTGTGTGGTTCCGTTCACACAGCATTGTCGCCTATATCAAATATTTCATCACGGTAAGTATGGCCCACATATTGTTTGAAACTACCGTTTCGCAATCTAGCAATTCCCTATTATACCAAGCAGCCCATTACGTGTCCTAATCTGGAAAAGTGGCCTTTGACTTTTTTAAACGTTAGCACCTGTTTTAGCAGACCACCGTTGAAACTTTCGCTGGACAAAAGACATGAAATATATTTTCCGCTTTTTAGAAGTAGTATTTGTATTTTTCTTTCAATTACGAGTATTATACGTTGAGTTCTAATTATAGTTTCAGTACTTTTGTCTGGAGAACATACATGTTGAAGCATAAAAGCAAGTGTAGTAATGCTCTATATGGCGTTTTTACGAACTGCCATATTTTAATTAACGCAACTTCTCCGTATTGGTCTTCGACTGAACTAGATGAGGCCTTATAATATGGGGGCGGGCGCCATGATATTCTCTGAATGGAATGTTCGAGTAAACAAAGAACTGGTATCGCACTTCCATACCAATACCATCATTTGCATCCCATGATGCGGACGAATGCTTATGCTGTCGAAGATTCAATCCTAGTATGCATCAATATGAATCACGCTCTGCACCTTCTGCATAGCTCAATTTGCAGCTTTTGACTGTCTATACCAGTGGTTCCCAACGTGGGCGATATCGCCCCCCAGATGGCGATTTAGCGGTCTAGGGGGGCGAAAATACCGAAGGGGGCGATAGGGGGCGACAACGGACGAAGGGGGCGATAGGGGGCGATGGCACGTTGAAGCGGCTATATTGGAGTCAGGACCATAACTGCCGCACCCCAAAACCCCAATTGGGGGATTAACTCGAAGGAGGCCTAAAAATATTTCGTGAATTAAACATAAATTATAGAGTAATTTTTTAGAAATTCATTCAACTTTTTCAAACATTTTTCGCGCTCTACGCGATTTCATATTATCATATATCTTGATTTTGGGTCCCCAAACAAAAATACGCATGATTTATGGAAATGGAGACTTCGGCGTCGGCCATTACTGCGCCATGACGCTCCAATACGTATGAAGTTATAGGCCATGTAACATGTGACTCCAAGAAGTGTGCCAGGACAGCAGCGAGAAGACCTTGGCCGAAAAGCAATGCCCTTGTTCTGACCGAAAACTCCGATATATGTACAAATACATATATGTTTAATTGTCCATAGGCGCATTAATGACTGGCGTCGAATGTTCCTGTCCTGGCGATCTGAACCCTAAAGGACTAATGCCATCTAATAAGGCTAAATCTGATTAGTTAAAATGAGCAGGCGTAAAAACGTTTTTTGTGACGATCATGAGAGATAATTCAAAGGTATCTAACGAAGTTTTAAGGGCGAGTTTTTCGCACATTGCAATATCTGCAATTGTGACATTAACCTGGAGGCCATAGGAAAGACCGCCATTTAAACTCACATTGATACCCCAAACACAAGAAGTGTGTCATAATGATTAATTAGAGCCAGTCGATGAATAATTTTTCTACCAGTCAATGAGCAGTGAGCACCAACGACCACAGACGACAAGGCTGCTGCTGCAGACGGTACCTGGGCATTCCATACTGTCAAACGCCAGCAATCATTCCTCACCAACGATTGCACATCGCAATTGTTCAAAGCAATATTCCCCGACTTCAACATCACAAATAAGTTTTATTCGGCCAGGACCAGGACTACAAGCATTGTTACTGGAGTTCTTGCTCCATACGCTCACAAATGATTTTGTCTAAACATGGTGTACGGTCTTTTTCCATCTTGGTTGACGCCTCTAATCGCAACGAGGGGAAGAAGTTTGGTTTATCACCCTATGGGGGGGGGGGGACAAGTCCAACGTTTATTTTTTGGGTGGAGGGGTGACGAAGTGCTGTTTCGGCCCTGAGTAAAGGTAAACCTAGAGCTGAGCTGTCGTGAGCACTTTCTAATAACAAGGAGTTGCTGGAGCAGATTGTTTCTGGCGAATAGTATGGAATGTGATATACCACGGTTCTTATAAATACAAAGTATGTTCAAAAACGCTTTTTCATGCTAATCTAATTTTTCCACTGTCCTTATTTTTGGGTCTATGTCGATGGCAACCCTGGATATGAATTTGAACTCAAAGTATATATGATGCTACTGGGAATTGAAAGTGAAGTATAAATACTACTTCTAAAAGCGGAAAATGTATTTCATGTCTTTAGTCCAGAAACTTTCAAAGGTGGTATGATAAAACAGCTCTAAAACTAAAAAAAGTCAGAGTCCACTTTCCAGATTAGGACACGCCGTGGACTGCTAGACTACGATACGATAAGTAAATGCAAGATTGCGAAACATCAGTTTCAAACGTTATGATGAGCCATATATACCGTGAATAAATATTTGATATGGGCGAATGGCGACAATGCGGTGTGAACGGAACCACGCCAACCCGCTACCTAAATTATATTCATCGATATTTTCGTGAAAGCATACTGGTTACTCCGTATCAACTGAGCGCGAAGCGCGACGAAAACTCTGGGCTGTACTCAACTTTTATGAAAATTAAATGTTGATACTACGTGAAAACAGCCCCGAAATTCCTCAGGCTATCTTCCAGATTGGAGGATTAAACTACTTCTACTTGACAAACTGGAAATAGCGAAAAGTAAGTAAGTAGATCACAAAATATTGCGAAGTAGAAGTAGAAGTAGCGAAAATCAGATCTACTTGAGTAAGTACCAGAAGTAGAGGGAAACTACTTGAGTACTTCGAAAAAGTAGAAGTACTTCGTTACTGACCACCTCTGAATATACCACATACAATTATTATATGGTTTATTATAGTCGAATATAGCGACATATATATGCAATTACCACCTATTCATTCATGCATTATAGAAAATTTTAGTGCCTGGGGCGACCAGGCCACACAAACTTTGCTATGCTATCCATCGAAATCACGCGGCGGGATTCTTGGGGGTGAAGCGCTCAGAATTTTGGTTTATCACGCTATGAATGCGCAGGACAATCGTGTTGTTAGGCGGGCCGACGAAGTGCTGTTACAGCCCTCCCTCCTACCCATTGTCTTTATTACAGTCCTATAATACGAGGAGGGAGCGCTGGAGCACGATAATTTTTGAAAGGGGGCGCTGGAGGAAAAAAGGTTAAGAACCACTGGTTTAGAACAATGCCGATTTTCAGACTTTGAAGGCTATATTTCGGGGTGGTTCCATTGCCTTGATGAAAATTTAATGTATATTATCAGAATCAGCGCGACTGTAGCTTTCGAATATTATCAACGTTAATAAATTCGAGCGCTCGGGTCGTCATCTATGGGATTAGCAATTACGTTGCCGCTTCATGCTATGAAGCGACAACAAATCTGCGACTGTAGCATCACTCGACCGCGAATCACGTGACGCGCATCTATCCGTAGGTTATTTATCTATACATACATATTACCAGTAAATCGACATTTTGACTTTCAAGTACCTCGTTATAGCGATAACACACCACAGGTAACTATAACTTGCAGCCTCCATCTCTGTAGGCGTGTTTTTGTTGTCAACTGATTAGTTGGTCCAACTATTTTGCTTGATTTGGCTATGGTAGCCTACCACAGGCCCCCCACCCTATAAATATTGTAATTGAATTGAAAATAGTCCACTCGAGGATGGCCTTGAGTTAACAAATATATGGCATTATATTCCCTGATACAAGCCCTACACTTCATATTGAAGATTATGGCTGGCTTGTTAGTGTGAAAGGTGATATAGAAAAAGGTATACGTCGATCCAAATTTACTTTACACCCCCAAAAACCAAAATCATCTGTCACAGACCCCATAACTCACGCAGGTCAAATTTTTTGCATGTGAGGAAAGATTCTGCCAGCATGCGATCGTAGATAAATTCGCGTACTGTAATCATGGGATTATCACAGAGAATTTTTCAACTATTTTCGGTCCCACTGTCTCATCGGTACCTCATCTCCCCTATCTCCATACTCAACTTATAGCTAGGGCGATTTTTTTGACATGTCAAAAAAGTCAAAATTTTGTCAAAATTGCAGCGTTTAGGTCAAGAAATGTCAAAATTACTTACGAAGTCAAAATTATTTGCAACCTGCATTTCGTTTGTATCGTAGATCTTGCACTGTTGTTGAACTTATCATTTGACATTTTACAGCTTTTAGCCTACTTTATAGAACAACCGTTGTAGACGGCCCATTGTCTGCTCATTATGAAGCATAAACATTCAAATGAAACGAATAGATTGATATGGTGTGGTGTTCACCGCAATATCCTAACTGAAGCAAGATTGCGTGAGCATTGCATGGTTCTTATATCAAGAAACGCACGATGAAAAATTGTGATGTAGACACGATTGTCAGAATGAAGCAACACAGTGCTGTGTCACCAGCAGTGTACGAGTGTACGCACAACTTCATTGTTGTCAGCCAACAGCTGCTGCTGTTGAACGTTCTTTCTCAATTCTTGGCAATAAGCTACTTTGTAAGGACAGACACTTTCTACCCGAGAATGTAGGAAAGTATCTTTCGTTGTACTACAACAAGTTTTAATTATTTCTACCATAGCACGTGATGTAACTACTATAGATTCTTCATAGGGCCAGATTTCGTAAAAATAAGGTTTTTCATGTAAAAATTTGTCAGTTTTTGAGTCAAAAAAAGTTTTTCCAGGCCAAACTACTTCGTACGGACAGACAGTTCCAACCAGAAATGAAGATAAGTAGTACAATTTTAACATTATGTGGGAAACACCTGAATTGCATACGACAGGTAAAATTTGGTAAAAATTTCGTTTTTAAAGGTAAAACAAATGTCAAAATTTTAATTTTTTAGGTCAATAAAATTACCCTACTTATAGCTATAGATACCAGAGATGAGCATGGATTAGGATTAGGTTTTGTAAAAACAGGATTTGTGAAATTTTGTCGGATTTGGATTGGATTTGGATTAGACATTTTTTTCAGAACGGATTAGGATTTGGATTGGATTGACCTATTTTCTGGGAGATCGAAATGTCGTGCGGCGAATGGCGACAAACTTTATTCAGATCAGTTATTAATGTACTTATGGCTACTAAGTTATCTTGAATCAAGTGAATCGTTGGTTGTGAAAGAAAATTTTCGAATCCCTCCATTGCATAAATTAATATTTTTTTCTGAATTTCCAGTTGGAATCGGATTAGGATTGGACATGGACTTGAATATGTAAAAGTTATGGATTAGGATTTGGATTTGGATTTGAAAGTTCGGATTTGGATTGGATTAGGACATAGAAATTTCAAATCCGCTCATCTCTGATAGATACCACCGTTATGTTTATACATCTGTCCTGCAGACTTTCTTCGTAAATGCATTTCGTGACAGGGCACACTTCTCTTTCGTAAAATGTGACATATTAATTAACATGATACATTGCTCGTACATAGTGTGGAACAGGGGTCACCAACACGCGGCCAGCGTAGAAATAGAAGAGAGCAGGAAATTTGAACGATCCATTCATTCAGTTACTCGATACAAGGAAGTTAGCTGAGTGCTCCCGACAAAATATAGATTAGGTAGGTTAGTTATCTACAGACAAATGCGTGTTATATGATATATTCAAATACTTGTTGGAGACGAAGGAGAACGTAAATGTCTGAAAATAATTAGGCTTTTCGAATCAGCAGCTTCAAAATGCATATTTGGTCGAAGGGTCGCATCATTTATGCAGATAATCGGAAGTGGCGACTTTCAAAATTGCACGGTAGGGTACACCTACCCGATGAACAAATCATTGGGTGCGGTCTCTGAAAGTAAATTCAGTTACTATTATGCTGGAGCTATTTTACCCATTTGGGATGACAATACCACTTTAAAACGTAAGAAAAAATGAAATTAAAAACCAAAAAGTACAGTTTTGTCTCAAAATTTGATAGGTGAAAGAGGAAGTATAGTCAAAAGCATAACAGCTTGAGTATAGGGCAAGTATAGGCAGAGCGTACTTGAGTAGCCTACTCGGAAAAAGTAATAGGCCTACATCGTTGCTGACCATCTCTGTGCATTTTCAGTCCATATTTAAAACCCGAGTATGGAGATTCTGAAAGCAACTAGACGGCTTTGGGATATCCCGTTAAGGTGAACCTGGTTTGTAAATGCGGATTGCCGTGGAACTAATATTACAGTTATGGTCAGCCATAGGCTACTTGGTAGAGCGATATGTTTTCTTGTAATTCATCCCGAGCATATGGTAGTTGAACGAGGACACGCGTGTGTTGTTGTTGTTGTTGTCGTTATTGTTAAATATTAAATATTAATTAGCTGATTATCACCTGTTGGTCTTTTGCACCAGGGTCCGACCTTTCCGGAAAATAGCAATGATACGGAGAACCCGCTAACAAAGTTTTTGCAGTGGTCAGAATGCCTTCTTACAAACAGTACCCCGGCATATAATGTCATGCCCAATCCAAAGATGTAAGCGTAGGCTAATGCTTGATATCTCCGGACGTCTGAAAACCTAAGGGGGTCATTCGCTCGCTCAGAAGTAGACCGATTGCCTTTTTCATCACTATAACTCCACATAATGACGCAAATTAGCGAGTGAATGTTTCTTGCTGTGAATAGGTTTTATCAAAAAAGCCACTTCCTAACAGAATCGCCTCGTAGGCCTACATCGGGGTTTTTAAGTGAGGAATCAGCAATATTTTCCATTTGTTCTGGGCAGCATATATGAACGATCCATTCATTCCATTATTAGATGAAAAGAAATGAGCTGAATGCTCCCGACAAAATGCGTTTGTGAACTGTGATTCGCTTTGTCAAAGTGATCTCGATAATATACTACATAAATATTGAGGGCCGCTTGTGATATCACAGAGCATTCGAGGTTACAAATGAGTAGGGTGGTTTTTTTGACAAACTACTTCGTAAGGACAGACGGTTCCAACCAGAAATGAAGATAAGTAGAACAATTCTAAGATTATGTGCGAAAACACCTAATTTACATACGTCAAGTCAAAATTTTGTCAAAATTCAGTTTTTTGAAGCAAAAAAAAATTCCAAATTTTCATTTTTTAGGTCAAAATCTTCCGTTTTTAGTCAAAAAATCGCCCTAGTCATGAGTGAACAGTAACCATGTTAAGTATAGCTGAAAAATTCTTTAATTTGATGTGGGTTACAATTAGGGCTGGGCAAAATCGAGCACCTGAGTGATTCGATTCTGAATCACGTATTATGCTTCCAGTCGAGTCGCGTATTCGAGTATCACTGATTATGACGTAATAACAGTATGTAAGATGTCAAGATTCAAATATGTACCTTTTATGCCACCACAAAGAATATAATGCCTATCATTCGTCACATTACAAATAGGCTACTTAGGTATTATTTCGACTCTACCGATTTCATTTCCCTTTGTGACAATGTTGTGGGAGGATCATGACTTCGGAAATGTGTTATTTCCAGTAACGCTCGTAGCTTTGTACTATGTTTCGTATGCTGCGATACGGCTAATCAAGGTTTCAAGGCTTCCACGGTGGAAACAGTATCAAAACCATAATTCTCGTTGATAAAATAACTTTCAGTGGCGAGGAGCGTATAATTTCAGTACTCGAAAAAATCGTCTTTTGCTACTCGACTCGAATCATTAAAATAATTACTCGATTCAGACTCGAGTACTCGAATCATGTGCCCAGCCCTAGTTACAAGTTTATTCGTTGGCGGTAAACCTGGATCAAGATTAATCTATCTCGCTATTTGATATTTATCATTTCGGGGCCGATATTAATTCACAAAATGATCGCATAAAAAGTGAAATCCTATACTTTTTGAAAATGCTGCAGAAAATCTGGATACTTTTGATGTTCGGGTTCGTGATCAAACCGCATATGTCAGGTACGAAGAATCCGTTTTGGAATTAGAATCATAGTTGGGAATTTCTTGTTTTCAGCGAAATTTTGCATTAGAAGATACGTTAACGGTAAATGGATCACAGAGGGAGATTGTGGGGTTCGTATACAGATAGTTATACGTCACTCCCGCATGTTCTATTCTATTTACGTGTTATGAAGGGCCCGGAAATAATGTCGGATATAATGAAGGAACTTCAACATAGAGCAGCAGATGAGAAGAAGAAAATGACAAATAAGAAATGGACTGTGAGTAGAATTTAAAAAAATCTCAGAGTGTCCGCAACGTATTATATAAGCTCGTTTTAAAACTTAAAAAACTCCGAGGCTACAAAAACTTTTGAACCACAACCCTGGACCTACACAGACGAGAGAATTGATGAGTTTCCTGAACGTTTGATTGAGCGCCGAATTCCGTTTCAGGTTTTCCAGCGACGAAAATACGGAAACGTGGATTTCTACCGAGGTTGGGATGATTACGCGAACGGATTTGGGAATCGGCATGGAGATTTCTGGCTTGGTAGGAAAGAATCATGTTTGAATATCACTATCTGTTGCCGGTGCTATAGCATAGTATGGGTCCATACACGCGTTTTGTTGTCGTCGCTATCGCTATCGAGTGAAAATAATGTAGTTTTGTGGTATCAATTCCGATAAGACATGGAAATTGATATTATAGCGATATTAGTCCACGATATGAATAGGATAACGAAATCAGATTCATACTAGTAAGTGCTGCATGTTTAGATTAATACTTAAGTAGTTCGTGACAGTAAAAGTACTTGGTTACTGACCACTTCTTACGTATGCCGAAGTATCGATAAAAATTAAAACTCACGTTAGTGTGTGATAATCAACGTATTTCAGGTCTGAAAAGAATGCATAATATGACAAAAAGAGAACACATGGAGATGAAAGTCAAAATGATCACGAGAAATGGAACTTATTGGGTTGCTAATTACAGGTGAATATGAATTGAGTATATTGGGATTTGGCTACATTTCACGGATCATGCAATATGCATAGGCCTACATGATTTTTCTTTACTCAACTTTCGGGTTGCTGAATATAGGTGAATATGAATCTTGTTGATTTGTTCGATTTATCTTTTGACTCTTTCGTCATGGGTCAAGGTAGGGTTCCGGTTAAAATCATTTGCCCCTGATTAAAATCGAATTTAATAGAATAAATAATTCAAATCATGATTTTTTGATTTTTTTTTTGTTTTTTTTGGTTTATTTTTTACTCAGGATAACAAAAACACGAACAAAAGAAAATGGGATGAATGACGACCATGCTAATCAAGGTAATGAACGATAACGCTTAAACTTTAATAATGTGGGGCTGTGAATCATCATCCACATAGCTGAAAACGTTTAACCTATATGCTGATGATAGCTGAAAACGTTTAACCTATGTGGTAAAGATGGGTCGCTAGAATCATCACTGATCTGTTTTAGTAGCGAGTAAACATGTTGAGTCAAATCGGTACCATCCATAATAGTTTTGCAACGCTTAGGCATCAGAGATGAGAGAATCTTTCGATAGAGACTCCGAATTGCGCTTCGTTTTCGGTATCCCACCCCACCACTGCTTCGGAAATAGCAGCAGCATGTCGCAGACAACTAACTATCCACAGCAAAAAAAAACATATTGATTGACTATGACTACCGCTCTTTGCTCTTTTCCCGTCTGTCCGTCAAATAGCTGAACTACACTGGTGCCGGTCACGAAATCCTATCTCCGGTTTATATAAAATGCACATGATTTTCCGATAATAAACCACATTCACGCATCTCGTCAGAAAATTTAAAAAAACCTAAATAATCAATAAAATCAAAATGGTAAAATTAAAATAAAAAATCAACGGAAAAAGCCTGATTTAAACCAGAACCCGCGGTCCATGATTTTTTTTCTATAAATTTATTTCTTTCTTGTTTGAATAAGCGTTCCGCTTGACTGACTTTGGTCGTACATTTGACCTTTTTAACCCCGATTTTGTTTTAATCTTTCCAGCGATTTCCGCGTCGGATCAGGATCCGACAAGTACAGACTGAAAGTATCCGGATACTCCGGAAATGCAACCTACGACGGTCTTTCACACAGCAATAATCGACAATTTTCAACGAAAGACGCAGATTACGATGGTTTGCCAAATTGGGACTGCGCTTCTGAACGCGGAGGAGGCTGGTGGTATGGTGAATGCGCCAACAACAATCTAAATGGAAACTTTAACAAAACAGACATCAAGGGGATTTGGTGGGATTCGGGCGATAATACGTACGAACTACTGCGTTTCTCGGAGATGAAGTTTCGCAAACTAGTGTGAAAAGATAGAGGAGATGAGAAAAGAAAAACTTTTGAACATAACTCATTCATTTGAAACGACGAATACAAGACTTCAACTTTTCAGAAATCGTGGTAAATCGTGGTTTCGCTGGTGACGTCATATGACGACTACAGGCCTGTAGCTGTCTCATAAAACTCCTACAAACTATCCCCAAGCGATTGCGACTCGCGACCTTTATTTCTGGCATGTTACCGTGTTACCGGATCTGACGTGTGGAACAGTATTCCGCCGGCCATCCGACAGTCGACGAGCATGTCCACATTCAAGTCGAAATAAAAGCAATTTCTACTTAATAAATACTAGTCTGTCCTCAAGATTGCCGGACCACGACCTGACCTATTGATCTCGCCTTTAGTGACATGCCACCCCATTTTTGTCGCTTGCTTTTTCTATACCATGCAGCTTCTTTTACTTTTAAATCAATATACAATTGAATAGTATATTCATATTGAAATGAACCCGAATATTTTCGGCTGACACTCGTTAGGGGTGATCGTCAGCATCTAGTAGAGAATTGGAAAGAACGTTGTATATCAACAATCGTATCACAAAATATAACGTCAACAGCATGAAATTTCGAATGAGAAAGCGTTCAATGTACTATTTTTAGGTGGTACACGAACTCCCTTTGTTGACAGAGTTTTGGTTGGTGTATTTTGCTAAAAATCGACTCCAAGGCACCCAAATGGAAGTGTGAACGGCCCCTCCCATTGACGCGAAATCTGTCGTCTCGATAATTATTCGCACAAATCGGATTATCTAACAAATGTTTGCCGATGGCAGAACTAATGGCCTTTGATCGGTCATCATCAAGCTTAAGCGGATGAGTTAAGGTAGAACTTTTCACCCAGCGCGATGCACGTGTTCTGATAAATCTGGGGACATGCTGGTATATGCGTTCCTGTTCGAAATTTCATGCTGGTGACGTCATATTTTGTGATACGATTGTTGATATACAATGTTCTTTGCAATTCTTTACTAGTTGCTGACGATTACCCCTGACGAGTGTCAGACGAAAATATTCGGGTTCATTTCAATGTGAATATACTATTCAATTGTATATTGAAGTTATGTACCTCCAAGAAGCTTTTAAGTCAGTGTTGTGCATGCCTCCTCTTTACATCGCCTAGGCCAAGGTGGGTGCCAGATTCCAAAGACTACTCCAAGTTGTTTCGACACCTTCCTATATTTTCATAGTTTCGCATTTTTGTGGTGTATTGAACTGATAAAAATTGCTAATAAACCGAACTAACTGAATGAACTGATATTAGCATTCCGATACATTCGTACCGCTCTGACTTGCACGCCTAAAAGGTGCCAGTCAGAAGAGCGTCTGTGTCGCTGTATAGAGTATGACTGACTCTATACTCTATAGTTGCTGCGCTGTACTTGTCTGGCGTTCTCGGTATTGAAAGAGAGCTACGTAGTTAGTTAAAACTACTCAGTAGGATACGAGCTCCTACAGGCCTTTATTTCTGCTTAATGACCGGCGTTGAACGAATTTCATATGATTTATTATGAGATCACCGAAGCCCGTCGGCTGTGTTTAACCGTCTCTGTCCGTAGTGTCATGTGTAACGTCATCTGGAGTGCGTATAGAAGTGTACGGGTTAAAATGCGTAATTCCACCTGTTATCCACAGTGACTCTGCTATTGCGATTGCAGGAAATACCGTAAAAGCGGTTTATTTATCATTTATTCATGTCAAGAAGTATCAATTTATTTGCAATAACCGGTGTGGGGAGGTATATATCCCCTCATTGTAACCAGATCATTACTGGTAGTGGCCACATAAGGTGGCGTTACCATGTGTATTGAACTGATATAAATTAACATAACATAACATAACATGGTTGCGCTATATTTTTGATCTGAACAAGTCACACACAATGTACAATGCGATAAGACACAATGCGATGTCATGAACAGATAGGAAGATGTAGAACGACACGCATCCGTAGCGATCCTTCACTCTAACATCCACCTCGGCCTAGAGTGCCCGATGTCATAGTTCTTTTTCGATGTTGATATCTTTGAAGCCGCGGCCCTTCCAACTAGTTCTTTTCCATTCATTGTGAGTGCTTTCTTTCGTCGGGTCTTTTTCTGGGCTTTTTTGTCGCCGTAAGAACGGCAACGGCAGGGGAAGAGGAGCCCAGGTAAACCTCCGACGGGCGCTTATCGTAACCACTACACCAGAGGTCTCAAACACGCGGCCCGCCAGAGCATTTTGTGCGGCCCGCGACGACATTTTGGAATTTCAAATATTCAACAATATATTCAATGGCGATAGATCTTTTCCAGGCAGGAGAACTTACATTTCACCCTAAAAATACTATGAAAATCACTGACATGTCAACAAACTTCACCATCACATCACTTTTGAAAGCTACCATGTGGTAAAAGATCAGCTATTACGTCACATATCTAGTTCATGACGATAAAACGTGACCCGTTGATGATTCGCGACTGAAAATTGACATTTGGTTTGGTGCGACCTTCTCGTAAAATTACTCGATTTCGGATTGATTGGGTAATTGACTCGAGTTGAGTCGGGTCAAATGTTAAGATCAGAGAAGGACTTGTGACTCGGAACGGTGACTTGTTAATCCTACGGACGCAACAATCTATGAAACTGTCATGGGAATACTAATATATCAAAAGGTCGTAGCTTGTGTTGCGTAGGGTATATAGCTATCTAATCAGGTCAGTATGGCAACCATTGGCATTCTATGACCCCCGTGACGTATAGTTGGTTACATGCTGGGTGTTTTTTGTTCTCTTTATCGATGCTATTATCGTTGGCGAGTAGGGTAGTATAGTACGCTCTACAGCTGTAACACCAATGAATTATTCGCCGATTGGACATTTCTATTCCAGGGGTTCTTAGGGTCCGTAGACCCCATCGGGGTACGAAGCACCACATCAGGGTGTGCGAGATGAATTGTGGAATTAGGCATATATGCTGTGGAATATGTTATTGGCCAATTTAATTCAACTGGAAAATAGTATTCGCGCTACGCGCGATTTTATGTGAATGCGCATTCTGATTTTAATATATAGGTACCATCAGAAATTGTGTTGAAAAAGGACAGGGGCTACGAGAAATCTCATTGGAAGCACAAGGGGTACGATCGCTAAGAAGATTAATAAAATCAATGCTATTACTATGGCTCAATAATGATTATATTTAAGTTGTTATTGATATGTTCCAATAATAATCGAAGGCAAAATCTAACGCTGATTTAATTTGAAGTTGGCAATGACAATAACAATAGCCTATACTTATCACGACTTCATCAAAACCAGGATTAGGCTACACCGCTCAAATGTCTGATATCAGATCAATCTTCAGTAGATTTTAAAATATTCTACATAAAATTGTGGCATGTCAAAGGTCCATTAGTTACAATATTATAAGCCGACAGTTTTACGATGTCATGTTGCAAACTCTCGTATGATGTCTATAACTCATTAATTAAAAAAAATATGACCGGCACAAAAATAACTTTATTCAAATATTTGAAACTGTGATTTTTTTCCGTGTCAAGCGTGAATAATGCAATCGTAAATTAAATTTCCACGATGTTTGTGGAATGCCTGTCTGCAATGTCCCGTCAAATAAGGCCTACTTGGAAATTATACATTGAATATCCCTATTATTGATGCTGCGGCCCGCGGCGTCATCAAAAACTAGAAAATGGCCCGCGAGCACATTTGAGTTTGAGACCTCTGCACTACACTATCTCCCCCGAATTGAACTGAACTGAATGTTCACTTTATCTGCAATCCGCCCTGTCTTTTTGTTTTGAGTGTTATGTGACACTAAAGCAGGGGTGGGCAAACTACCGCCCGCGGGCCGCATGTGGCCCGCAACACCGTTATGTGCGGCCCGCGAGAGTCTAAAGAAACTTTTAAAAATATTGATAAAATGCGTAGGCTACTAAAAATCGAATTGATGCAGGGACTTGAATAACTTTTTCTTAGTATATTTCACCATGATAATTCTAAGGCAGTGGTTCTCAAACTGGTGGGGGCACTCCCTTTGGGGGCCTGGAAGCATCTCAAGGAGGCGCGAAGCTGAGCTCAACTGAAAAAAATTTTCGCGCTCCTCGCGATTTACATCCAATTCATAGTTGTTGCTATGTATTCAGTCTGAATTACATATTTAAAAATCTCTCATCCACAGTCGTAACCTACTTCCATGCCATCAAACCACCCGTTAGGTTTGCTAGCATACTGGTTGAGTTTTGTGATATGACGATAAGTGGGCGCGAAATCTTTCATCATCATAAGGGGCGCATGTCTTTAAAGTTTGAGAACCACTTACTTAATATCACAGCGGGATAGCTGCAACGAGATTGACATAATTTGGATAACCAGTGGGATTTCAGATTGGCCACTCCATTTTTAATTATTCCAGTGATGTTCTTATAGAAAACGATTCGGGCGTGTCTTAGGTAGATTCGTTGTCTGTATGCGTAGAATGGGGGTATTTATATTTTAGCTACACATAGTAGAAGCGTGTTTGAAGCTAACATGGTTATGATGCTGTCAGCAGACATGGGGTAATCGCGATTAGTAATCGTAATCGATTACGACGATTACAGCATTTTCAAGTAATCGTAATCGCAATCGATTACATTCGAAAAAAATCCAAAGTAATCGTAATCGTAATCGACTACTTCACATATCTAATCGAGTTCTCTGTGAAAGAACGATTACTTTTTATTTGTACAATGAATATGACCTAACTTAGGGTTGCCATACGTCCGGAATTTCCCGGACATGTCCGGAATTTCACTGAAAAATCTGCGTTCGGGAGGAATTTCTAAAATATGCCAATATGTCCGGAATTTTGAAGGCTTCAAGCAGGCTCAATTTTTTTCGTAAATCTACATAAACAATATTATTTTCAAGCAGATTTATACTATTCAAAATTGGTCTTCGCACCGCGCGCGAGTTATTGCAACGTATGATGATATTAGTATGGGCACTTGGCACTACCCTCGCCGAAAATGCAATCAAAATCAATATAAATAACCATCACTTACTGAAATAAGTCATATTGTAACCGCAATTATAAGATATAACGGTATATTCCTAGAATTGGTTAAGGTCGATTGGATGCTTCGGTCACAGACAGGGGTTCCAAATCCTGGATCACAAACTTCTTTTCACGAGTTTCATTCTCACATCGGGAGATCAGTAATAATCGGCTCTATGTCATCGCTTTCGGGGATAGGAAACACTCCGAAATAGAATATTCATAATAGAATCATATTTGACCATCTCTCACATGGTTATTCGATCAACTGCCATGGACACTCTCGATACAGCAGCCTCTGAATTACAAGGCATCGGTGCTGTATTCCAAGTCATATATAGGAGTCTCGTATAATAATGTACCGCGGTTTCCGCTGAATATTTGAGACACACATTTTTTGACCGTCACGCTCTGCAAGAGACCATATTTTAATGCTCAACGAAAATGATCCCCAGAACAGTAATAGTTGCTGAAGATTTCAACAAACGCGACAGATATCAAAACGAATAGGACATCTCATTAACAGAAGATATACTGGTGGTGGAGCAACAACAACTTTTTACGTACCATTTCCAAGAGACATCGCGTGCAGAATTTGCATGATATCATTATCAATGATACGAAAAAGTATATCGTGCGATACGCCTACTTCTTTTGGCCGACGGAGTTACTTAATTGTGTGTATAGGCTACTTACTATCCAGAGGTTTGGATCCGGATTGAAAACACTCGCCATATGGAGTCATAAATTTCTGGTGATACTGTAGAGTCATAAAACTAGCTGACAAACCAGCTATTTGCTATTTTCAGTAACGTTCGTAGCATTGTACTGTAGGTTTTGTAGGCTGCGATACGACCAATCAAAGTTTTACGGCTTCCACACTGGAAACTAGTATCGAAACAATGACTTTCGTTGATAAATTACATTTTAGTGGCGAAAAGCGTATATTTTCAGTAGGCCTACTCGAAAAAATCGTCTTTTACTACACGACTAGAACCGGTAAATTTATTACTCGTTTCAGATTCGGGTACACGAATCATTGTGCCTAGCCCTACTCGTGACTCGAAGATGGTTGGTAACTTGATCCCAACACTGGATAGGACTCGAGTCAAGTCGAATCACTTTCCATTCACCACCGAGTCCAACTCAGGATTCGAATGTTCAACTCCGAATCACGGTGTTGAGACTCGAGTCCGAGTCATTGTGCTCACTGCGCATTGTTCATTCTCGGATCCAATCCGGTTCAACTCACGCTTTTCAGAACTCTGTTTAGGTGTCATTGAATACCTCGCATTCATATTATAGTAATTTTCCTCATTTTACACAGATTCTAGTCCTACCTTACAAACATCGAATACTGATGGACGAAATATCGATTATGTGCTAGAGCTTGCTCTTTCAGTCTTCTCCTTTCTATTCTACTAGTCTTTTTTAAATCTCCACACGCAATAAAAATCGCAAATATATAGAACTCAACCGCTGCTGTATTGCAGATGTTCTTGGGAGAATTTAGTGTATCAGTGTCAGTTTATTAATATTTTCATTGTTTCAAAACACTACAAAACTGCGATACAATGAAAGACAGGAAGGTGTCGAAACGAATTGGAGCTTGGAGTAGTCTTTGAAATCAGACACCCATCTTGGCATAGGTAAAGTAGAGAAGAGGAATGCACACCGAATGAAAACTAAAGCAGAGAATATGAAAGGCAAGCGACAAAATGAGGTGGTATGGAACGGAAAACTGGATCGATGTGTTAGGTCGTGGTCCGATAACCTGACTTGTATTCTAGTGTGTATGTGTGTGTGTGTGTGTGTGTGTGCGCACGTGATTATTGTTATGTCGTTGTACGATGCATGTCGATCGCCGCTTCATCGCAATGTTTTTTTCAATTAACGCTTTGTACATGGTATTGTAGCAGGGTACGAATGTTCGACTATATTTTCAGACTGCGCATGATTTTTTTTCCTGATATCAAGGATCGTTTACCGCGGCGAATCGTCCGAGATCGCACCGTCGTAATCAATATTCACATTTCCATACACCAAATAGCCCTTGAGAGCGTTAGCCGATAACGACAATTCTTGTATTATTGCTGCCCTAAAATATGGTTCGCTTGCAAGATTGAAAACATTAGGAATGAAATTTACATATCTCAATATATTGAAAATATGTCCTGCTGGAGTTGATATCATGGCGGGTAGAGTTTGTTTCGTTGTTTGTGATGTTCATGGGGCTTGTAGACTACTAATACGGTCATTAACACCAGGATGATTTTCGTCATTTGTGTCCCGTAGCTGCCGACTTGTAGCACTGCCCACTTCCGAGCTTCTAGAAGGCATCGCTTACACGGATTATATGAAAAATAGGAGCCTGGATAAACCTCCAACACTTGGGTAAGAATTCTGCAGTCGAACTCAGCCGGACTCGAACCCGCAACCCATTGGTGTTGGAGCTGCGGAATCGACCACTAGGCTATTTCGACACGCAGCGGGTAAAGTTATTATTCACGCTGCGTCATGGATAATATTTTCTTTAACATAAAGCTGCTGTCACGGCTGATTCATAAACTTGCCAGTGAAATTATTTCGCGACTAGCACGTAAAATATCCAAAAATCCGGGTTCGGGTATACGTAAATCCAAAAGTTATCCAGTAAAAATCCTCCAATGCGCTGTACTCCCATCCGAATTCACGCTCATTTGTATACAGTATACGCGCCCCGATTCGTCGGCGTACAATGGAATCGAGTATCGTAGTTCTCGATACAGGAACCACATCGATGCAAGAGTCACGAGTCAGAAGAAAACTGATTACTTTGATGTAATTAACCCAAACGAGTATTTTGAACCCCGACTGACATCATCGCATCACGCTTGATCGATCACGGCTGATTCATGGACATCACTTGCTGGCGAAATTATTTGGCGAGTAGCATGTAAATCCCACAAATCCGGGCCCGGATAAACGTAAATCCAAAAGTAATCCAGTAATGATCCTTCAATGCGTTGCTTTCTCATCCAAATTCACGCTCGTTTGTATCTTATACGAGGCTCGCTCCTTGCACACTCGCCATCTACTGTCCTAAACTGCTAAGTAGTTTTGGACGTCGTCAACAACCGCTTGAAAACGGCGGCTAGCAAGCAGCAAGAGCAATGGATTTATCTCAGCTTCTTTGTAATAAAGCCGTTTTCAATCGAATCCCATATAGTTCTTCAAAACTGTCTGCGTACGGTCATATCAATCTGGAGTCAATGACACAAACGAGTTTGATTTGATAACACGTGCACCACACAGATAGCTTACAGTCACACTCGATTGTACCGGAAATCATTGATTGAGAGATCGAAGAGAAATCATGCGCCAGTTGAGTTTTAAAATATAAACCGGAGCAAGATGGTTTCATAATACCAAATCTTTACATCCGCTCGTCTCTGCGCCTGACTGACAGCGGGTTACGGTAGTATTTTTAGATGTAGCCCTTAAAAACAGCCAACCGTCCCCCACCCCCATCGAAGAACGACAATTCAACCAAGCGGGACTTTACATCGATTCATATGACCTTGACCATACGCTTGAAACATAGCATAAGTTCTCATCATATACCCATCAGTCAATCAACCTGCCATTACACGCCGAGTCACGCCAGGCGAACTTTTCCCGTTTCGTCGGGTTACACACCATAGAGACCCAGAAAGATTCGATCGTCATACGCGGAAAATTACAGCAAAGCCCCAGAGCAGAGTATGTCAGCTCAAACGTCAAGCGTGAATTTACATCGTTTCGTTTGGCCCAACGCCTTGACCGTGCACTTGAGATATAGCATAGGCTCTCATATACGGATCAAGAGGCGCGTTCACTTCACAGATGTGATGTTCAATAGACCAATTTTTCCTCATCCCATCACATTCAAGAGAAATTGAATCAACCAAACCACGATTACACGCCGAGTCATGCCGGGAGAACTTTTCCGTTTCGCCGGAGTACACACCATAGAGATCCAGAAAGATTCGATCACCATACGTGGAAAATTACAACAAAGAATACAATAACCTTGATATTATTCGCCTGATAATAAAACTATATTCACCGCAAACGAGTTTTGACACGCAGATAGCAGCCCTACTCAATTGAACCGGAAATCAAAACACAATAGGTCAACCGCGTTTTGAAATCAACAGACAGGACAAGTTACCAATCCACTCATCGCCCAATAGCGAATCACGCCATTTTACAGCCTCGAAATTAGCGCCAGAAATATAATTACACCAAACTCATTTCAACCGGAAATCAGACAGCCACATATCGATCAGATCGCTTGCAGCAATCCGTCACGGAGGGGAACTACCCACTGCAATTCTGCAAAATGCGTAAGTCGGTTATCCTTTGTTTCTTTATAATATTAGAGAAGTTGGTTTCTTTAAGTTAAAAGACTGTATGCGGCCATCGCGCTCTTTTCTATACTACTATCATCCAGTCTCTATAATGCAGGCATGAATTCTAGGTCTAGCTTGAATTAAAATCGTTGTGGAATTTAGAGGTGGACAATGGATATATTGTTGCGTAACACTCGATTGGCGTCAAATTTTTCAAAAATATTCTTTCATCGTTATATTGTCGTTAAACGTGCGTAAAATATTCAAGTTCAATGAAACAAACCAAAAGTAATCATGAGTACGCCTATAATCACAATTAACTTTTCATGTAAACGTAATCGATAAGTGTTTTACTGTAATCGTGATTGCGTGATTCAGAAGTCATCGTAATCTCAATGGATTAGATTTACGGCAGCATACTGCACTACTACTGATCTTACAACCATGAAATAAATATCTCGTATATTTATCGCGCCATACTCGCTGCCTATCGATAGACATCTTGTTGTAATTACTTCTCTAGTATAAAACGCCATGATTCGTGAGAATCTGGGAGATTCATTTGCTAAACCTAGTTGCATCAACGCCTGAAAATATGTTCGTAAATCTTGAGTAACATATATCTGTGTCTGAGAAGATCTCACCAAGGAGAACAGGACTTCCAGGTTAAGTAGCCAGCCAGCTAAACTTGGAATACTTTGGTTAGCTCTACTTCTATACTACCAGGAAACCCTAAAATCTTCGCAATACTGTATTGTGATGGAACAAACTCCACAACCAGCCCGGCATTCGGGTCACAGAATATGATAGTGATTGTTATCATAATGAGCGATTTTGTAACTGTCTGTAGTGAAAACCGGAATGGCATTTGATCAGAGTCGAGATATGTAGTATGGCACCCATAAAGGTCAAATATCAACATCCACATTTGTGTTATTGAAGCCTATAATTATCCTACGTGAAGCCAAGTTCATGTGCAGGCTTAATTCGCGTACGTTTTGTTGTACTACTGGTTTTCATCCATACCCTCATTACAAGTTTATGTGCGACGAAGTTAGTTCATCTCAGCTTATTTTCAAGTAATGCACTGTTGTAATCGGAACTAGAACCATAGATATCGACCGATCTTTGAACGGCTGATGATGAAATGACGCGTGTCTTGGTGTCGTCATTATTTCTCAATATCATTAATATAGCTATCAGAACGGTGTAGCAGCGTGGTGTTGCCGGACTAATATAGCATAGGGTTGCCATACGTCCGGAATTTCCCGGACATGTCCGGAATTTCACTGTTAAACTGCGTCCGGGGGGAATTTCTAAAACATGCCTAAATGTCCGGAATTTTGAAGGCTTGAAGTAAGCTCGGAATTTTTTCCTAAATCAACATAAACAATTTTATTTTTGGGCAGGTTTATGATACATGAAATTTTTCTTCGCGCTATGCCCGATTTAGTGCCTCATATATTGGTTTTTATATGGGGACAACCACCCTCGCAAAAACTGCGATCAAAAATAAATAAAAACAACATTCATTTACAGAAATAACTCTAATTGTAATTGTATTCGCAATTACAAGACAATGGTAAATTCATTGAGTCGGTTTAGGCCGTTTAGATGCTTTATTCAAAGATAGTGGTACTAAACTTGGGGGAAGTTTGCCTTTAATCTGGGGTTCGCGAAGATGTTGAACGTAATCAGCTTTCAAAATAGGCAGTGAGTAAGTCCGTTCTTTATTAGTGATCAGCTTATCAAATTTTAAGCTGGACCACGGAACATTTTCAAGTTGGAAGAGAAGTCGCGACCATAAAAGCTTGGAAACCACCGGATGTGCGGTATTTATATATCTCATCTGAACAGTGGGGTAGTGCACACCGGCATTAGGCTGATAAATAATCTTATCGGTGTGACATGAACATGACTTAACGATGTACAATTATGCTCCTTGCATTTTCGAAGTCATCATCCTCCACCAGCTCTACCGCTAACTCTGATCATGTGGGCGGAGGGAGGATCAAATTATATAGTAATATATGCAAGAAATAATATTATTGACATAATTCATTCAAGTCATTTTACGACCAGATGTTTGGGCGGGAGGGGCTGAAAAATGTGACTTTGGTCATGGTTACAATTACAACTTTCAATACACAACCACATACTCCTGAACCGGATCGTGTCGTGAGTCGTGACCACCTCTAGTCGATAGACACAGCTTTGCTGGTGTGACGTCATATTGATCGACGATGTGCTCATACCTCATTTTGAGAACCGCGAGTGGGCGCTAAAGAGCGTCCAGAATTTGTGTTACAAAAATATGGTAAAACCATAGTGTCCTGTATGGTGTCGACACAAGCAAAACTCACGGCTCAGTGAAATTGATTCACGTCACCCTTTCCATTTGGCTGAAGGCAATTTGACGGTAATTTTTGACCGACTTGCCGAGCATCAAATTTGATAAAACGGGTATCAATCGAAAGCTGACGCTGTACTGCTTGCAAAAATATAAATTTTATTCCGCTCATGGCCCTGGAACCCCCACAATCAGCCCCAAATTATTCATTGTTGAGGATATTGGCAGTGTGACGCAACAATGCTGTCTGACGAAATGAGAGAGTAGCTCACAAGAGCACGGATGTGGCTGCGCGGCGAGAGTGAGATCAGCTGACGTCGCGGCAATAGAGAGAGAGAGATATGATATTCTTTTTCGCCTGCACCATCGAGATGCTTTGACGACGGAGTTGCGATACGGCCCCATGAGGTCATCTAGTCTGCGCCCCCGTTTTTTTTCTCCTCCATGCTATCCGTGATTGCTGAGCGCCTAGCAGGATAGCTGCGGATACCATTTTTCGAGTCTTTGGTATGACCCGGCCGGGGATCGAACCCACGACCTACCGCTCGAAAAGCCGGACGCATAACTATCTCATCGCGGCAATAGCAATTGTACAATCGCGACGCAGAGAACCCCTGCACTGTTGATACTTTTTCTATGCGCTTCGGTAGAAGCGAGCACACCTTACCAGCCTTTCCTTGACTTGTAAGGGTAGAACTGGGTCCACAGAATGTATTTGGGCCATACGAATTTTCGCGCATTATCCTTCAACTAATAGAGATACTTAGGCTACGTCTAAGTCAGGGGTGGGCAATTATTTTCCTCCGCGGGCCAAATGAGAAAAATAAATACGTTGGCGGGCCGAATGAAAAAAATTTAGTGATATTCTCCAGCGCATTTTAATTGTATTTCTAAATTATATTGTTGATGAATGATGCTCGATGAATGTGTTGATATTAAATAATGAGAAAATGACGGTTATCACGTCAAAAATTGAATTACATACCGTATAATGCGTAATGTGGCAATGTCAACAAGAAACGTTTGAACTAAACTATATGGAAAGAGTGATTTCTTGTGACTTCAGTTGCTACTTACACTTTGCCACATTGCCTTTATTTTGAATCTGGATTACGCATGCCAGGTACGTATAGGCAGTGTAATCGTGGCATATTAATAAACAGGCTTCAAAGTAATTCAAAGTAATCGAATTTCCTGCTCATTTGATGAAGCCTATGGTTTTAGTCATTGAAAAAACAAGTTTTATTTTTTGAATTCCAAGCAACCTTTCGCGGGCCGCACAGAATAGCTTCGCGGGCCGCACTTTGCCCAGGCCTGGTCTAAGTAGTCTACATTGGATATGTCAGATTATTATGATATTGATTGCTTTAGCCCGCTTGTTGCGTAGGGCTACAGAGACGCGTGGCGCTGTTGATACTTTCTATAGGCGCTTCGCTAAAAGCGAGCACACATTACCGTCCTTTCCTTGACTTGTAAGGGTGGAACTGGGTCCACCGAATGTATTTAGGCCTTACGAATTTTCGCGCATTATCCTTCAACTTATAGAGGTATTTCGGCTACGTCTGAGTAGTCTACATTGGATATGTCAGTTTATTATAATATCGATTGCCGCAGCCCGCTTGTGCGTAGGGCTCCAGAGACGCGTGGCGCTGTTGATACTTTCTATAGGCGCTTCGCTAAAAGCGAGCATTACCAGCCTTTCCTTGACTTGTAAGGGCAGAACTGGGTCCACAGAATGTATTTGGGCCCTAGGAATTTTCGCGCAATATCCTTTTACTTATAGAGAACCTTCCGTCGAGGTATAGCTATATACATTAAATATTGTATTAGCCCGCTTGTTGTGTCGGTCCCCAGAGGCAGGTTGCGCTGTTGATGGCGGGTGTCGACTGTCGATACTTTCTATAGTCGCACACATTACGAGCCTTTCGTTGACCTGTATAACCAGTGGTGGCTTTTGGGGTAGGCGAGGTAGGCGGTCGCCTAGGGCCCCCCCCCCTGGTTGATTTACGCGCTTTCGAGCCCCCCCCCCCCTCCTCAGTTTACGCGCTTTTTCAACTATTTCTCCGGTTTACGCGCTTTTTTTCAAGTATTACCATTTTCCGAATAACCGCGGAATCCTTGTATCCATAAAGAATCTTGGTATTGTACCGTAAAGAGGGGTCAAACATCAATCCACATTTTTTAGTTATCATTTTACGAATAAACACAAAAATCCATGCACCAATGTAGAATATGGTACCGTAAGCAATTGTCGATCATTAAATTCCTGCACTTGGTGCAAGAGCTCACTTCGATTTTATAATCTCTATCCATTTTGCCATTAGTTAAAGGGCCCCCCTCCTACATTTACGCGAATGTTATCATTTTGCAGATAACTGCGAAAATACATGTACCCATGTAGAATATAATACCGTAAACAGTAGTCAACCCGCTAAAAGAGCTTACTTTGATTTTATAGGGGGGCCCCCTCCTACATTTATGCAAATTTTAGTTATCATTTTGCGAATAGCGGTGAAAATACATGTAGGCCTACTGCCTACATATGCAAAATATAGTACCGTAAGCAGTAGTCGATCATTACTTTCTGCACTAGTTGCAAGAGCTCACTTTGATTTTATCATCTCTATCCATTTTGACAGTAGGGCCCCCCTCCTACATTTACGCGAATGTTATCATTTTGCAAATAACTGTGAAAATACATGTACCCCTGTAGAATATAATACCGTAAACAGTAGTCAATTATTAAATTTCTGCGCCCGCTAAAATGGCTTACTTTGATTTTATGAGGAGGGCCTTCCTTCTTCATTTATGCGATTTTTGGTTATCATTTTACGAATAACCGTGAAAATATCTGTACCCATGTAGCATCTGGTACAGTAAACAGCAGTCGATCATTACATTTCTGCATCAGCTAAATAGCTTGCTTTGATTTTATGAGCCCCCCCTACATTTATGCGAATTTTCGTTATCATTTTGCGAATAACCGTGAAAATATATTTACCGATGTCGAATATGGTACCGTAAACAGTCTATCATTCTATTTTTTCACCCGCTAAAAGAGCTTACTTTGAATTCATGAGGCCCCCCCCCCTCCCACATTTATGCGAATTTTCGTAATCATTTTGCGAATAACCGTGAAAATACATGCAGGCCTACAGATGTAGAATATGGTACTATGAACGGTGTTCGATAATTGAATTTCTGTGCTTGTTAAAAGAGCTTACTTCTATTTTATGTCAATGAGGTCATATTATAACGTAATGAATTATTATTGAATATATACTTCCTAGTGGCAGCAGTGTATATTTCAGTGCATCAATATTTTCCAGTATATGTTTGTGTGAGATTCTACTTGCTAGCTCTTGATGCCAGCTTTCATATGGTATGTTAATTTCTAATGAAGCGAGGCCACACTGAGCCTGAATATCCAAAATATCAAAGGAAACAGTCATTTGAAAAGCCAATGAAAGCATGTAGGCTATTATAGCCTATATATTGTTGTTTACTGAGCCATTCTCATGACTCAACATATTTGTTGTGAATTAGGCCTTTTCTGAATGGAAATCCATTCTCGGGGTTGTCATGATTTGTTCATTTCTTGTCTGGCAGCTTCCTAAATACTCAAAGGTTATGTATTATGGTGCTTTAAGCTGTTTGCAGGAATCTTAAATTGCAACTTTTCTTCATTTTTTCAAGCAATTTTTGCAGCTTTTCGATTTTTCATGCAACTCACTTTTTACTGGAAATATTTGGTACTATATGTAAATAGATCGCTGGATTATTTCACTGTGGTTTGAATTTGAGGTCATTTCAGATTTGACGTACATTCAGGCTAGACCGCCGTAAATTATATTACCACTGGGTCAATTTTTTCAGGCAATTGATTTTGTCGAAGGCGCTAACACTGAGTTTTGCAACAGTGCCTGGATACGCATCGATTCGAGTATCTCATACCTTAATAATTTCAAGGAACTTATCCATAAATGTACCTTTTTAGTGTAAAATAAATACAGTCCAACCTCAAGATTACCGGACCACGACTGACCTATCGATCTCGCTTCCCATGACATGCCGCCCTATTTCTTGTCGCTTTCTTTTTCTATACTATCTTCTTTACTTTCATTCAGTGTGCATGCCGCCTCTTTACATCGCCTAGGCC
This sequence comes from Botryllus schlosseri, assembly GCF_051294905.1. NCBI lineage: Eukaryota > Metazoa > Chordata > Ascidiacea > Stolidobranchia > Styelidae > Botryllus > Botryllus schlosseri. The sequence continues at coordinate 20,740,234 of NC_137247.1, read as the reverse complement.
AAGGTGGGTGTCCGATTCCATAGACAACTCCTAGTCGCTTCGACATCTTCCTTTCTCTTCATTGTATCGCATTTTTTGTGGTGTATTGAACTGATAAAATTGCTAATAAACCAATGATGATGATGATGAACTTTAGTGAAAAATAAATGCAACTTTCCACGGATTTGACTGCAACCAAGATTTGCCCTAAGATCAGGTGTTGCATAAGACAATTTTGACCATTACATTCTTCAAATGGGCTACCAGTTCAATATAAATATGACCCTGTAAACAGCATATTAAGTAAGGCGCACTCGTCAGTTGACAACGTACACTTCTACGATGAGTTTGGTCACTCATTTAAAAGTTATGTTGTAATTTGTTGCATCAGTAGCTCCTAATTACCGTAGGCCTACTCTAGTCAAGTATCTGCTACAATGCCGCGATTACATGCTAAATGTAAGTCAGAATCTCAGAAAAGGAAGTGGTTGAAAGAAATGGCAATGCAAATTTTGTACTGCTACACAAATATTTTAACAAGCAATGTCAGCTCAGGAATGTTCTGCACAAATTGAGGATGATGCTGTTTTCCCAACAACTATAATGCCTTATGTCTTGAATGATGTAACAGTGCTTTCAAATACGTATATGGTATTTGATTGTAGTGGTCTTTTGTCTATGCTATTTGTGGCTTTTTAGGTTTAATCCAACCAGGCAAGTTCTTACAGACAAAAAGATTTTCTCCATATCTTACAAATTTCTCATTAGTGAGTGTTGTTTCGTGTGTGTAACAGTTTATTTACAAATTGCGCTGCTACTATAGTACCGTATGTCCATATACTTCAAAGTTTGTTGTTGCTGCCATTGTTACAATGCGAATGTCATGGTTTGTGATTTTGATTGTTGCATCATACTTTGCCTTTTTGGTTTTGCTTTTAAATCTGTTTAAATCCCTTTGGTGTGCCGTTAACTCTTGAAAAGTGGCACCCGAAAATTCTTCGAGTGCAAGAAATATTATATTACAATGGATGTTGTATTGAAAGCTATATTCTTACGGATCGTGGAACTAGCTCTTCACAGGTTATACCAGTGCTGATGTGTTCCTGTGGTATTACTGGTGTTGTACCACGTTGCCGCACATTTTGCTATATGCCTAATCATGCAACAAAATCTTCTTGGTAGAAAAAAGATAGGCCCAATCCAGCACCTGGCTGAAACCTTGACGCGGTGTGCTGACTTATTACTAATGTCAGCTGACAGATTTCTGGATTTATTTTTATATGGTCTATTTGGCGTGCAGTTGCCTTGGTATACTATTATGTCATGCTACATCCCATAATTCTTCTAAATTGGTGAGTCTCGACACGCACTATAGTTCACTTGAGTCATTTGTTTTCAAATATGACAAGTAGTACTTTGGCATATCATTATAATTATTTAATATGGTTACAGTTTTATCATGATGTACAGACAATGTACAACCGGAACAGTGCATACGAGGTGTACAACAATAAAAGCTTCGTTCAGCGTTAGTAAGGGGGGTCTGGGGGGCGTAGCCCCCCAGAAGTTGCGATAATGTAGATAAGCCCCCCCCCCCCCAGAAGTTTCGCCTAGGGCCCCCGTAATCGTAAGGCCACCACTGTGTATAACTAGTATAAGGATAGTGGTACACAGAATGCATTAGGGCCTTATGAACCTTCGCGCATTCTTCTGCAACTTATAGATCTTTCTATCTATGCAGCTATTAACATAAAACATGTCAGTGTCAGATCATGAGGTCGACTGGCTTAGTCCGGAAATAATACAGGAATTACTGGCGATTAATGACGAGGATGAGGCCATTGCCGCGACGCCAGGTGATCTCACTCTCGCCGCGCAGCCACATCTTTGCTCTTGAGCTACTCTCTCGTTTCGCCAGACAGCATTGTTGCGTCACACTGCCAATATCCTCAATAATAAATAATTTGGGGCTGATTGTGGGGGTTCCAGGGCCACGAGCGGAATAAAATTTATAATCTCGCAAGCAGTACAGCGTCAGTTTTCGATTGATAGGCCGACCTGTTTTATCAAATTTGATGCTCGGCAAGTCGGTCAAAAATTACCGTCAAATTGCCTTGAGCCAAATGGAAAGAGTGACGTGAATCAATTTCACTGAGGCGTGAGATTTGCTTGTGTCGACCTCGACACCATAGGACACTATGGTAAAACTATCGAGGCTGTAGGATGGAGAGCAAACTCTCAAAACTGTGTTTATGTATTCATCCGCGTCATCGATAATAGCTTTCGCTTGTTTCTTCGAAAAGCTTCAATATAAAGATTTTATAGCACATTCATCACTCAAAAGCAGCATATCATGTCTACGAAACATCAAAACACACATAAATTACAGTATAATACGTAAATAGTTCGGCGAATAGTTGGCAGACGTAAATGCCTTGAGAATGGTCACGCTCGACTCAGGCGACTCACGATGGTATTGTGACGCATCAAACGCAGTGGTGCCGGGTTCGTAAATGTAGAAAACACAACCCAATTTACGGTCATCCTCTTTCGTTGTAGGTTCATGGAACTTGTTGCACGCTCATCTTTTGGTGAAAAATATTAGACGACTAAATAGGATACATGAATTCATCTGAGTCCTTAACCCATAAAGCGCTACCTACAATCCATTCGTGTCTGATGTAATTATCGTCATCTATCGCCATTGACACGTCGTCTCTGATGAACTTCCTCGGCCCTATCGCCCACATTCAACAGCACGCGAATGACTACAATTACTATTAGGGTAGTGCAACCGTTGTCGGTAGTTCAAACCCCTAGTAGATCACTGCATCGACTACCAGCCCTGACTCTTCTAATTCGTAAATAATAGTCAGCGCCCGAGATTACTGATCACAATCTCATTTCCCGACCACACCCTTTGTCGAATCCCACCTCTTTTTGCCGTTTGTCTTTTATACTATCCCATTATTACTTGTGCATGCCTCATCTTTACATAGCTTAGGCTTGGACCGAGGTAGGTGCCTGATCTTCATCTCATCGCAATCTCGTGGTGTGGTGTAATAATTGATATCAGTGTTAATAACCGAACTGAAATTTTTTCTATCCATAATACTCATCCATCAATATCATACCCAAAAACTCATAAGCACACATGGTTATCTGGAAGAGCTGTATATTTCAAACATTAAACAAAAGAACAAAACAGTAATTGGTACAAAACATGACGGATATAATAATTTATAAATTGAAAGCAATGAAATACGTGGTTAACACAAGCTTCTGGGTGGATATGTTAGGCTACTATTAGGCAATTCAGAATTTAGAGTCAAAGCAGAAATAAAATATTTATCCCACGTATTTATTCAAAACAATGATAAACAAGAAACAGCGTTAACTCTTTTTAAACACACCAATCCATAAAACACATACTTCTATTAAGACACCATATAATGTATGGGATGTTACAGCTTGGTCACTATCCCGAGCGGTGTGTAGCTTCGTAAAATCGTCCTGCTGTTTTGGTCATTTCACTGGCAGGTTTTCCGAATTCGTCTTCTCGCAGCCTCAGCCGAATGACTGCATGCTTATGTCATAATCCCGACTTAAATGAAGCCATGTTATATCGACTTTATTATGAATATAGATTACGCCAGGGATCGGCTACCCATGGCACGCGTGACAAAAGTGGCACGCAAGATGATTTTTCATGGCACGCTAAATGATTTGATGTGCATTAATATAATCATGTTTCTTGCAAAAAGTGAAACAAAAGTTTTCAAAATGGAAAAAAAGCTCGAATGTGAATCCAAATTATTTGCTCAATCAACATGAAGAGTCTTTCGGGACATAATTTATTTTTCTTCAAATTTTTTTCTACACTTACCACGTATAGTCCGTTTCTGACCCGTGGGCCGTAAAATAGCCAGGTCTGCCCCACGCTAATCTATAAGCCTTCGGGGAGCCCTTAATTTTCAGTGAGTCACAACACAAAGTCTACCCCATGTGTTGTAATCTGTAGGACTGCCAATAAAACTACCCAGGCATAGGCTACTTGTACAAACTACCTATTTAGTTAGTTGATGGTCAACTAATTAACAGTTTTTTTAGTAGTTCTAGTTCTAGTTGCGGATTTTGAAAATCGGGTAGTTCTAGTTCCAGTTGCGAGTTTTAAAATTGAGTGGTTCTAGATCTAGTTGCAATTTTTAAAAATCCAGTAGTTTGTACAAGTCTGCAGCATCCATGATGTTTCCGCTCCTTCCCATCCCTTGTATATTCCGGCCTTCGAACTTTGAAGATGGATCTGACTTCGGATTCATACTTACATCGAGACCGAGAGCTACATCCGGAAATTGCACAATTATTGGCCGGCATTTTTATGTACTTATTATCTGTATGCGAGATTCGTAATACGTAAATTGCTCCAAATGCAGTTTCAGAATTTGTCATTGTGGCGAGTCCCATTATGTGAATGCAGTTATTCTACCAATAAAACATTGACACGATGCTGGTACCGGTAACGCAGACTCGTTATAACCTTGACTTCCCTGCCATAGATAGTACAAAAGAGGTGGTCTGCTGCAATAAATATTACATGGCAAATCCTTTATTAACAACCAACGCCAACTTTCAACACATATACATTCGCTAAAAACTATAACAACTAGATCGCCAAACATTCTCTGCAGACCTGACGTAAACAATAAATAACACCGCAGCGAGTCGCCTAAGTCAGGCGAGACCATTCTGAACACCAACAATGGGTTTGCACTACATCCTACAGTCTCTATAGTAAAACTATCGAATGTGACTATAGAACGGAAACTCCCGTTTTCCCATTGTTAGGTCACGCTCGACTGAATCTAGTGGCTTTGGTTAATCGCAGCGCAACAATCGAACAATTTGCCTTAGGTTAAATGGCATATCACGCTTATAGGTACTCGACTTTGATAACGAAATTACTAGACTAATCAGTTAGTGGTAATCTTGAAACTTGCTACAGTGTTAGATGACATCATCAAGTTATACAAGTCGGAAGTTAGTCGCTCATCTGGATATGCAACACAATCAAAATCAACATAGATCAGTGGTTCCCAACCTTTTTGTCTTCATTCCCCACTTCAGATTTTTTCCGAGCCTTCATTCCCCACCAGGACCGTAACAGCACTTTGTTAGCCCCACCAAAAAAACGTTGGTCTTGGGTCACCAGAACCCCCTCAGCCGCCCGCTGAGCCTGCACGCGTTTTCCGTGCAACTTATCAGGTACATTGGGTCTACTGTTTAGTGCGTCGGCTAATTTCGACAAAACGCGCGAAGCGCGAAAAATTTAGATAATTCGTGGTTGAATCGGCCAATATGATCGGAAATTGCATATATTTTGCTATCAATTTTTATTCCCTCTCTGCTCACGTAATCAGATTTACCGGTAGAGCTGAGTGAGGTGTGTTGGAAAAGGTAGGACCCCTAAATAAGAATTAAACATCTTCGGGTGGACCCGTTGGTATATTGACTTCGTTACAGTGTGCTATTTTGTGACCTCCTATATCTGCTATGTCAAAAGATATGGAAATCGTCAAAACTAAAAGGCACACACGATTTCAAATTGGTATTGCTTTACTGGCAAATAATTTTTCCCTGCGGGATGGCATTTGTCCTGTGGGGCTCAGATAGCCAGGACAGGAACATTCGGCGTCAGCCATTTAGCCAATTAAACATATATGTATTGTATATTGTATATATATATCGAAGTTTTGGGTCACCACAAGGGCATTCCTTCTCGGCCAAGGTCTTCTCGCTGCGGATCGTTCTGGCACACTTCTCGGAGTTGCATGTTACATAGCCTGTACCTTGATATGCCTTGGTGCGTTGTGGCGCAGTAATGGCCGACGCCGAAGTCTCCGTTTCTATAAATTCTACGTATTTTCGTAGGTACCCAATAATTAGATATTTGGCAATATTAAATCGGGCACCCAGCGCGAAAAGTTTTTGAAAAAGTGACATAAATTATAAAAAAATACTTTAATTTATTAATTCACGAAATAAATTTGGGCCCGTTCGAGCTGGCCACCACCCAATTGGGGGGTTCGGGGTGCGGCATTACGGTCCTCTTCCCCACTACTAGCCAGCGCTTTTGTCATCACAGAGCAGCTATTTGCTGGCTTGACTACACACGACACACAACTACACCAGTAGCCTACGCAAGACAATCGCCTATAACTGCAACATAACACGTAGGCTATTGTGGACCGATACCAGTAACGTTCAAAAGTTTGCGAAAGCGTTATTTCACGTCAAACTAGTCGTGCTGGATGCGCTTTTGACGCCATGATTGGCCATCCAGAGTTAAAAAATGAGGTTTTGTGAACAACACGCAGCATAATTTTCGATACATACATTCCAGAGCAGTTAACTGGTAACGGTAATTGCGCATGTGTCTCCGTGAATATGTAGACCGGTGGTTCCCAACCTTTTTCGACTCATCGCCCCCTTTTCAAGCTCGACTCCGATAATCGCCCCCCCCCCCCAGATTTTGTGAGCCGAAAAATCGGTATACAAACTGTAATCAGCGGCGGATTGACTAAAAAAAAAAGGTCAACTTTTCAGCTCATTGTCGAATTTTGCACTTTTGCAACGAAATTTCCGTGGGTTGACTAAAAAAAAGAAAAGGTCATTTATCCGACTTAACTCCACTATAGCCATTTTAACGCGTCATCGCCCCCCCCCCATCGCCCCCGTCGCTATTTTCGCCCCCTGTCGCCCCCTTTGTCCATTTTCGCCCCCTATCGCCCCCTTCGTCATGTTCGTCCCCCTAGACCGCCAAATCGCCCCCTGGGGGGCGATATCGCCCACGTTGGGAACCACTGATGTAGACTGTCCTGTATATAATTTTGAACAAATGCGTCTACTCCCCACCAGAAACCATTGAATTCCCCACCAGTGGGGAATTCCCCACCGTTTGGGAACCACTGACATAGACTGACAGCGGCTTTTGCGAAAACTCCGTTACGCGCTAGGCTGCGCGCACCTATATACTCGACTTCGATAACTAAATTACCATCCTAATCAGTTAGTGGCAATCTTAAAACTTGCTGCAGTGTTAGATAACATCATCAAGATATACACTTCGAAAGCTAGTCGCTCATGTCGGTATTCAACACAATCAAAATCAACATAGACCGATACCGGCTTTTGCGAAAAATCCGTTGTTGGCTAATGGCTAGGCTGTGCGCACTGCGCACCTATACAATGCATATTCGACTTCGGTAATGAAATAACTAATCCAACTGTATGTAGGAAGAGCCTTTAAATTTCGCACAGAGTTAGAACGCATACTCCGAATAATAGATACGAAATCTCGTCATCTCTCCCGCTATGGAAACACCTTCAAAATCTATAGAGCAACACAGGTTTTGGCGTAAAATCTGTTCCGCAGGTAGGCCTATAAGCTGGATACAGGACCGTAACAGCACTTCGTCAGGCCCCCCAAAACGTTGGTCTTGGGCCCCCCATAGGGTGATAAATAATGGCCGACGCCGAAATGCCCATTTGAAGTTGCGTGTATTTGTATATTGCATAGGTTTGCGCAAAGTGCACTATCGTATAATAGATTTTACGCGAGTATATACGTGCGCGCAGCCTAGCGCGTAACGTATTTTTCGCAAAAGCCGATATCGGTGTATGTGGATTTTAATTGTGCTGCATATACCAAGATGACCGACAAGCTTTCGAATTGTATATATTGATGATGTCCTCTAACACTGTAGCTAATTTCTAGACTACCACTAACTGATTAGGGTGGTCAATTAGTTATCGAAGTCGAGTGTATAGGTGCGCGCAGCCAAGCGTGTAACGTATTTTTCGCAAAAGCCGCTATCGGTCTATGTGGATTTTGATTGTGTTGCATACCCAGATGAGCGACTAGCTTCCGTATTGTATATCTTGATGATGTCATCTAACACTGTAGCAAGTTTCAAGATTACCACTGACTGATTAGTCTAGTAATTTCGTCATCAAAGTCGAGGATCTTAAGTGTGATGTGCCATTTAACGTAAGGCAAATTGTCCGATTGTTGCGCTCCGATTGACCAAAGCCGCTAGATTCAGTCGAGCGTGACTTAACAATGGGAAAACGGGAGTTTCCGTTCCATAGTCACATTCGATAGCAAAACCATAGTGTCCTATATGGTGTCGACACAGGCCTTTTTGGAAGTAGCTGTGAAATAGCATCCAATAAAAGTATCTCGCAAATTGAGCTGGCGATGTGTATGCCAATGTCAAAAATTCAGTGGAAACACTGTAGAAGACGAAGATTTGAATTTGTTTTTGTAGAATGTAGAGGTAGACTGTGATGGAATTATAAATACAGATTTGTGAACAGGTCCATGGACGAAAAAGCATCGAACATGGCTGGAAGCTAAGTAGCAGAAAAGTCTGAAGAAGAGTAGGCCTACCCTTGTTGTACTTTATTATTGATAGACATTTCGAAGAAAAAAACTTCAATATAACCGGAGAGTTTTGGGTGAAAAACCAAAAACTTAAGTTGGATAAGTTTCCAATGTAAAGAAACTATTCTCTCAATTTTTAATTAAAATTCATAAAATTTAATCACTCTCATATTATTGCACAGAAACTTTTAATTTACGATTTTATATGCAGTTGGAAAAGGCTTGAAATAATAGCAGTTTTGTAGTTGGATCCAGTGTAGTTGTAGGTAGTTGATTTGGTGTCCTAGAGTCCTACAACAGTATCAACAATATAAGACTGGAATTCCAGGTGATTGACAAAAGGTCTGTGGGTAATGTTGCAACGTTATTAACGTTATTGAACAATTTGGCCCTTTTTGGCCCCTTTTCCGGCACTATTTGGCCCTTTTTCACAAAAGATGTCTGGAAACCCTGAGCCGAGCATTAAATTTGGTAAAACGGGTATCAATCGAAAGCTGACTCTGCGCTGATTAGGAAAATATAAATTTTATTCCGCTCGTGGCCCTGGAACTCCCACAATCAGCCTCGAATTTTTCATTGTTATGGAGATTGGCATTGGGACGCAACAATGCTGTCTGGCGAAACGAGAGAGCAGCTCAAGAAAAAAAGAGCCAGACAACATTGTTCAGCATTGTTGCGTCCCAATGTCAATCTCCATAACAATGAAAAATTCGAGGCTGATTGTGGGAGTTCCAGGGCCACGAGCGGAATAAAATTTATATTTTTGTAATTAGTACAGAGTCAGCTTTCGATTGATACCCGTTTTACGAAATTTAATGCTCGGCAAGCCGGTCAAAAATGACCGTCAAATTGCCTGTAGCCAAATGGAAATTGTGACGTGATACAATTTCACTGAGGCGTGAGATTTGGTTGTGTCGACACCATATAGGACACTATGGTAAAACTATAGATTACTAACCTCCGTAGGTTAGTAATCTATAGTAAAACCCTAATATAGCATAACATGGAGAACAAGTTCAGGCTAGGTTGGGGTTGCCATATTTTTGCGAGGCAAATTCCAGACTTTCTTTAGCGCCAACTACGGGATTTTAAAAAGAGGTATGACACATTGTCTGTCAATTTGACGTCACACTAGCAAAGCTTTGCCTATCGACCAGAGGTGGTCACGATCCGGATATGGAGTCGCCAAAATGTTGGGTCGGTGGTTTTATGTGGTTGCGAGTTGTAATCAGGACCGAAACGACATTTTTCTGCCCACTGCCATCCAAATAAACACTGGTCTTAAGCCCAACATATGGTAATCGATGCAACTTCTGAGGGGCTTAGTATATATATCTGCTTTCTATACGCATCTGGTCGTTAAAGTTTGTGAATGAAATCTGTCTATAATATTGGTTCTTCCATATATTACTACATGAACATGAGGTAGAGCTGCGGTGGAGGATTATGACTTCGAAAATGCTGGGAACGTAATTACTAATTATACATCGTGAAGTCATGTCATGTCACATGGATAAGACTATTTATGAGCCTAAATGCCGGTCCGCAGCAGCAGGTTACACATCCAGTGGTTTCAACCTTTTATGGTCGCGACTCCACATTTCTAATTTGGAAATGTTCTGTGTCCCTTAGCTCAAAATTTGACAAACTGATTACTGAAAAACGGTCAGCACCTTTGCCCATACCTACTCATGACTTATTTTGGAAGCTTATTACGTTCAACATCTTCGCTAACTCCAGAATAAAGGCAAACGAACCCCAGGTTTAGAGGCACTATCTTTGACTTTAGCATCTAAATGGCCTTAACCGATTCTATACCGTTCTCTTACAATTGAGATTAGAATTAGAATTATTTCTGTAAATGCTGGTTATTTTTAATAATTTTCGATTGCATGATTTGCTAGGGCGGTGTTCCACATATTAAAATCGATGAAAGTGACACTAAATCGCGCATCGCGCGAAGAAAACTTTCAACTAGCATAAATCTGCCCAAGTATAATATCGTTAATGTTGATTTATGAAAAAGTTTGATCCTATTTCAAGCCTTCAAAATTCCGGACATTTAGTCATGTTTTAGAATTTCCTCCCGGACGCAGTTTGAACATTGAAATTCCGGACATTTTCGGAAAATTCCGGACGTATGGCAACCCTAGGCTAGGTATGTGGTAAAATCATAATCTTCAAGGCTGGTACACCAGGGGTGTCAAACATACGGCCTGCGGAGTAATTCTGAGTACATTGAAACATGTTTATATTATGCAGGACATTTGCAACACATGTCGAGATTTTTTGTAGGAAATACTTCAATTAAATAATCCTAGCAAATGCCGAGCATTTCCATTGTCTAATGTCCATATGCCACATTATCACCACCCGAATTCCGTGTTGTGGTTTCAATCTAGTTACCATTAGGAGCAAGTCGGTAACAATGTAACCCAATTTCGAGAAGGCAATCAGTCCACAAAATTCAGTTTTCCATGGTCCACACCAAGTTCAGAGCTTTACGGAAAATTATACCAAAACATAGTGATTCATAGAAGCGAAAACGCCAAGGCCATCCCGCTATACGTAGTTTACATGTAGAATATATTTAGTTATACAAAAATATAATTCGAATATCTGCGGTTTCGATGCGGTGTCACTTCCGACTTGAAAGGTGCCCAGAGTCCAGACCAGGAAAGGAAAGGACGTAGTTTATTTTTGTCCTTGATGTTTTTTGCGGCATATACACCGACTCATGATATACACATACACACGATCTGCGCATATGCATACCATGAGTAGGCCTACATGATGTGCATATGCCGCTGGACAAGGAAGTGCAGATATAGCCTTTACAGCTTTCTAAGTCATGCACCACCCCTCCATGCTATCCCAGTAATGCATGAGCGCCAAGCAGGGAAGCCATGGATACCAGTGTTACTAATCAGGTCTTTGGTCTGACCCGGCCGGGAATCGAACCCACGACCTACCGATCAAGAAGCAGGACGCATAACCATTACGCGACACCAACCCGAATGACATTTAAGATTGATAATAAACCAAAATTCCAACGGGCGCGTTTACAGCTCAATCTCTTGTATTCCTCACTCCTCATACACAGGGCTAACGCCAGATTACGACTAAAGGAGAGGGAGCATAGAAATATGCCAACTTATATCGTCGTTAGCGCCTGTGTTTTCGCGTTACATAGGCTATCCGTATTCAACCAACTAATCGTGGTATTTTTCCAATTCCATTGTCCGCGAATAAAGATGTTGCTTCATGCGAGAACAAAACCCCTACCTATGATCCGTGGCACAATCTCTATAGTGCAGTGGTCGGGAACCTATGGCTCGCGAGCCATATATAGCTCTTTTGGGTATAAGATATGGTTCTTTGACAAATATTTATATTTGTACTGAATTGCTCAATATTGCAGCGACTTGTTAGTAAATATTCATCACGGCCAGAATAATTATTCTCATGGCAGTATAACAATTAAGCACGCCCTTGAGGGCTAAAGACAATGCCGTCTTCAGGTTTAGCAGTTCGGACCCCCTCCTTCGAAAATCATCAAATTCAAGTTACTGTCGCGCCGGCGACCAATATTACTCGCGAATTCTATGTACCCGACTCGAAATCTTGGATTGTGCGATACGTTGATTAATCAAAGAGCATAGCAGGCATGCCAACGCCCATATCACAACGCACATTTCAAATACACATTGTCTTCCTGGTCTACGGCGTGAAATGAACTGCGGTGGACGTGACATTCACAATTACAAACTCGAATTACGAACAACGCCAAAGCTATCCACGTTCTTGATTGGTAAGTAGCGGAGATGAGCGGAATTAAAATTTCTATGTCCTAATCCAATCCAAATCCGAACCTTCAAATCCAAATCCTAATCCATAACTTTTTCATATTCAAGTCCATGTCCAATCCTAATCCGATTCCAACTGGAAATTCAGAAAAAAAATACTAATTTATGCAATGGAGGGATTCGAAAATTTTCTTTCACAACCAACGATTCACTTGATTCAAGATAACTTAGTAACCATAAGTACATTATTAACTGATCTGAATAAAGTTTGTCGCCATTCGCCACACGACATTTCAATCTCCCAGAAAATAGGTAAATCCAATCCAAATCCTAATCCGTTCTGAAAAAAATGTCTAATCCAAATCCAATCAAAATCCGACAAAATTTCACAAATCCTGTTTTTTCAAAACCTAATCCTAATCCATACTCATCTCTGGTAAGTAGCTCCGTAGTATCGGCGATAAAATGTATGCGAGCACGCCGTGCAGCGCAACGTCATGTTACTGCCGAATACTTTGAGAATTGAGAAGGAGATCAGTATTTAGATTTTCTGAATCAGTGTGGCAGTTACATTCGATTGATATCAGTTAAAATAAAATTTAAAGTTATTTACGATGGATTGCGTTATCAATAGTGAGGCTTGGCCTATTTGTGCCTTACCTCTCGTTTCGAGCTTTATTATCGAACAATAAAAATACCAGTTTTTACTGAGAAAGTGTGGCGCACTCGACGAATCCCATGTAGTGATTTCGAATCAGTGCTACAATGACGTCACGACTTTTCAATTGTGGCGTAACAGCTGATTTGCATGTATGGCTCTATGGGAGTTGACAGGGCAAAATAGGTTCAATATGACTTTTCGGACAAAAAAGGTTTGCGACAACTGCTATAGTGGTAGTAGCGTAACCAGCCAGCCTTCAGGATTACCGGACCACGACCTAACATCGACCTCGCCTTCCACCACATGCCACCTCATTTTGTCGCTTGCGTCTTATATTTTCTGCATTACTTTTCATTCAGTGTGTATGCCTCCTCTTTACTTCGCCTAGGCCAAGGTGGGTGTCTGATCTTAAAGACTACTCCAAGTTGTTTCGACACCTTCCTATCTTTTCATTGTATCGTAGTTTTGTGGTGTTTTGAAACGATGAAAATATTAATAAAACTGACTGACTGACTGACTGACTGATACTATTATCTGTATATACTTGATAATAAAGTGTTCAAGTGAGAAAATAGGGCACGAGGTAACATTTTCGAATTAGTTGACTGGTGCGGCCCACGAGCGATTTGAAGGCTCGAATCCGGCCCGCGACACAGTTTGAGTTTGGCACTCCTGTGGTACACAGGGGTTCTCTGTTCGATTCGCACGCATCGGAGAACGCTTCATAAGCGATACATGGGCTCACAATGGATTTGCTACGACTTAACGTCACAGTTGGTCCGCGACTATAGTTACAGTATACTTTTTGCTATGCTAAATTGTAGGGATGGTGTGAACCTCTGAGAGATTCGGGTTCATGTGAACGCAAACCTTTTTGAGAAGTGTGAACGCGAACGTGAACCTCATGACGTGACGTCATTTGCTAATTTCAACACTATATTTCAGTGAAGTGATAGCCTATATTAAGGTACATTGTACACTGTACAGTACACGATATACCTAGCGGCGACTCGGGCCACATATTTAAACTTCATTAAATGTATCAACTGGGACAATCAAATGATATCATAATTCCATAAAATCAATATCTTCCGTCACTTTGCCAACAATTTCGACGGGAATTTGCAAGGGAATACAAGGTTACGCCTTAACGGCCTAGGCCAGACCGGACAATGTATTCGGCGTCTGAGTATTGCTACTTTGATATCGAGCAGAGTACAGGTTTCTATACTTGCTACCAATATTACCCCATTAACAAATTATACAGCAGTAGCCAACACCCCAATCGCACCGATTTGGTTTTTATGATACAATAAACATATAAAATCAAAAAAAGGAAAGGACGTATTTTATTTTTGTCCTTGATGATGTTTTTGCGACATATACACCGACTCATGGATACACATACACACGATCTGCGCATATGCATATCATGAGTGCATGATGTGCATATGCCGCTGGACAAGGAAGGTACAGATATAGCCTTGTACGGCTTTCTAAGTCTTGCACCACCCTCCATGCTATCCCAGTAATGCATGAGCGCCAAGCGGGGAAGTCATGGATACCAGTGTTACTAATCAGGTCTTTGGTCTGACCCGGCCGGGGATCGAACCCACGACCTACCGATCAAGAAGCCGGACACTTAACCATTACGCTATCTTGTCGGTTATCAAGACCGACCCAGTACGGCCGCTGCATATTTTCGTCAGACAACGATATCAATTTCATTGATTGGTTGAATAAGCATCATTTGGTGACTATATCTACACTACATGTAGTGTATGTCGCCCTTGATGTTATGTGACTGCGGTCAAGCTCACAGCAGAGAGTTACTAAATATTCACCAGTGATATCTAGAACGGACAGCTGGATATTTCAAGCAAACTTTTGCAACGAAGCAAGTAAAAGTTTTGAGATTGTCGCATGCTCGTTGAGTGTTGATTTTTTATGCTGTCAGAGCCTTGCATAGAGTGGCCCGCAGTTGAAATGCAATAAATTTCCACCAAAGTTGTTTGAAGTGAAAATTGTGTTATATGAAGAAGGTTCACGGTGCAGAACCTACCAAGGTTTTTGGTGAGCGTGAACCTCTAAATTTCTGAGGTTCACACACAGAACGCGAACGTGAACCTCACGTTGACACCATCCCTACTAAATTGATTCAGTCTTAGACTACATCCACTTGTCAGCCGAAAATATTCGGGTTCATTTCAATATGAATATTCTGTACCTCCGAGACGCTCTTCGTCAGTTTTGAAGCCAAACGATATCCTTTTCGAATTTTGTGAAGAGTATTTTGGGCAATATCGTACCGGATGGGAATACCCGATAATCCTACGTTTAAAAGCGCGACCTTTGAAACGAAATCCGGCACGAACTCACTCTAAAAACGCTAAAAAGACACCGCGCAATCCTTTTAAATCTCATTTTATTGCACGTATATCCTGCAATGACAACGGAAAAACGTCACAAAAAAATCCACATGCACGCACCGCAAACATTAATACTGGCTCCTTTCTAAACAAAACATTTTGAGTACCAAAATAGGGAATATTCAAGTAGAATAAAAATAAAAAGGTTCCTGCAATAGGTAAATTCTTCCACTATAAGTTCGCGACATTCTTTGATTGCGTGGACTCTATAAAAATAGGCACAACTTCAGCTGGCTTGCGCAGACTGTACGGAGAGGCCGGATAGCCGACAAAAATGACGCGGTGGCCTTTTATGAATGTTCTCAGCGAGGACTTGTGCAAACCGCGCGAGTCCAGATCCCAGATTCTCAAACACTTTGATATTTCCAGGAACACGCCAGTCGACACCTCGTCTTCCATTCTAAAAATCATTCCTAGTTATCAGAGTAACAATACACGCATAGTTGGCTATGGGCATAACAATTCAAGTTGAGTACAGACTTGCAGTGGTCACTAATGAAGTGCATCTACTTTTTCAGAGTATTCAAGTAGGTTTTGCCTACTCGTATTACTTACTCGAGTGGTTATGTTTATAGCTTTCAATACAATATCCATTGTAAAATAATATTTATTGAACTCGAAGACTTTTCGGGTGCCTCTTTTCAAGAGTTAACGGCACACTAAAGGGATTTAAACAGATTTAAAAGCAAAACCAAAAAGGCAAAGTATGACGTAACAATCAAAATCACAGACCATGAAATTCGCATCGTAACAATGGCAACAATAACAAACTATGAAGTATTCGGACATACGGTACTATAGTAGCAACGCAATTCATAAATAAACAGTTATACACGCACGAGACAACACGCACTAATGGGAAATTTGTAGGTTATAGAGGAAATCTTTTTGTCTACATAAAATTGGTTTGTTCAACTGAATAATAGTAGACTCAAGCACTTTTAGATGAAACAGAGACCTACCACGCGCAATGACAGTGAACATATTGTCATCATAGTGCTGTGCACAGGCAAGGTTTTCACTCAAATGCTGACCAATTGACGAAGCATATGCTTGATAATCGTCATAGCAGTCTGTTTTGGCAGCCAATTTGCACTGACGTGCAAGCTCCGTGCGATCATTTGCGCATGTTTTTGACCGAATCAATTTTGGAATGTGTTGCTTAATACGCTCAACCAATCTTTGAGATGTACGTCCTACATACCTACTATCACAGTGGCACTTGTATTGGTAAACAACATTACTTGCATTAAAGGCAGGAAGTACATCTTTTCTAGAGTTGGGCAACAAGGGTTTCGTTGTGTACACCACATGCGTGTTTACGCTGTAATAACAACGGTGAACAGCCGATTTAATGAGTTTTTCGAAACGGTTGGACACGTTACCTAGCCAAGGTAGGTGTAAAAATGCCGGGCATTTTTCTGGTCCGTATTTGGGAGCTATGTCCGATTTATTCAAAACCCTAGAGATGGAGCATTTTAATATGTGATCTGGATAGCCATTTTTGGACAGAATCAAGTGGATATCATCCAATTCGCGTGACAGTTTTTCCGGTGAACAAATGCGCAGGGCCCGATTGACGAGACATGATATGAGGCCAGTGAAGGTAGGTTTTCTGTACACCGACGTTAAAAACGTTTGTCCTGATCTCTCTACTAGGACGTCTAAAAAGGGAAGGGTAGCATCAGTTTCCTTTTCCACGGTAAATTGTAGAGCTGGATGGAGACAGTTCAATTTTTCGAAGAAATTATTACACTTTTGCTCATTTTTAAAGGCAACAAAGGTGTCATCGACATATCTAAAATAGAGGAGAGGTTTTGTGGCGTTTTCAAACAATTTCTTTTCGTGGTATCCCACGAATATATCGGCCAAACTAGGTCCCAACGGCGAACCCATTGCAATACCATTGGATTGACGGAACATCGTGTCATTGAAGCTAAATTCAACGCAACTAGTAGCTGTTTGCAACAATTCAAGAAATATATCACGTGGTAATTTCGGAGGTTCAAGCGTGCCATCATAAAGCGCATCTGCGCAGATTTCGAAAGTTTCCGACAGTGGTACGTTGGTAAAAAGACTTTTCACATCAAATGAGCTAAGAAATGCGTTGGACGGATTTAATTTAGCGCACTTTAGTTCTTCTACAAACGTGAACGAGTCGCGAAGACAGTGATGCGTAAACAAGGATCTAACTGGCTCAATGACGGTGTTAAGCCATTTAGCTAAATTATGTTGAGCCGATCCACACATAGACAATATGGGGCGAAGAGGTACGTTGTCTTTGTGAGTTTTCGGTAAACCGCACGCACGGAGCTTGCACGTCAGTGCAAATTGGCTGCCAAAACAGACTGCTATGACGATTATCAAGCATATGCTTCGTTAATTGGTCAGCATTTGAGTGAAAACCTTGCCTGTGCACAGCACTATGATGACAATATGTTCACTGTCATTGCGCGTGGTAGGTCTTTGTTTCATCTAAAAGTGCTTGAGTCTACTATTATTCAGTTGAACAAACCTATTTTATGTAGACAAAAAGATTTCCTCTATAACCAGGGTTGCCATACCGTCCTTATTTCTAAGATTTGTCCTTATTTTGAAGGGCCACGTCTTAGAAAACTCAACTGTCCTTATTTCTAAGAAATGTCCTTATTTTTGACTTGCGTCCTTATTTTGTCT
This sequence comes from Botryllus schlosseri, assembly GCF_051294905.1. Classification (NCBI taxonomy): domain Eukaryota; kingdom Metazoa; phylum Chordata; class Ascidiacea; order Stolidobranchia; family Styelidae; genus Botryllus; species Botryllus schlosseri. The sequence continues at coordinate 20,722,240 of NC_137247.1, read as the reverse complement.
TATTTTCAACCACTACAGAACTTCGATTGTTTTCCTCGGGTATCTGTGTTGCATAAAATTCTAAAATTATGCTTTTGCGTTGAGATTTTATGACATCATAAATGAAAGGAGCTCTCGTGACGTACGCACCACAATATTTAACTTCTAAGTGGTGAGATAGCTATAGGGTAGTGAGTGGTGGTATAGCAGGTTCGTCTGTACCAAGCTACTGTAGCGGACGTCATTTTAGCAGTAAACATCAGCAGGCTACCAGGTTCCTGCTGTTTGGTCTACAGCAGTGGTTCTTAACCTTTTTTCTTCCAGCGCCCCCTTTCAAAAATTATTGTGCTCCAGCGCCCCCCAACTTCATATTGTCAGGAATGTAATAAAGATAATGAGTAAGAGGGAGGGCCGTAACAGCACTTCTTCAACCCCTGTGAAAACGATTGCCTTGCGCACCCATAGCGTTATAAACCAAACTTCTGAGGGCTTCGCCCCCACGAATCCCATGGCGTGACTTCGATGGTCAGCAAAGTTTGTGTGGCCTGGTCGCCCTAGGTCTGGTCGCCCTGGTCGCCCTGGTCGCCCTAGAATTTTCTATAATGGATGAATGAATAGGTGGTAATCACATCGCTATAAACTTCTTATCCTCTCAGCCCACGTAATCAGAGTTACCAGTAGCTCTGAGTGAGCTGTTGTATAGGAAAATAAAGGGCACGTAATTAATAATTAAACATATTCGGGCGTGCCTGCAGATACAATTATTCGGTACCAGGGCCGTAACAGCACTTCGGCAGCTATTCTCGCCTAGTCGCGTGAAGTGCGAAAAATTTCGCTAATTAATGATTGAATTGGTCAATATCATCGGGAATTGCATGTAAGTTATGAGATCAATTTTTATCCTCTCTCTGCTCACGTAAACACATGTACCGGTAGAGCTGAGTGAGGTGCAATGTGCCCTCTAAGCTGCGCACGTGCGCAGTGCTGACACGGTCTCTGCGCACAGAAAATCTACGTTGCGCACAATAAATCCGGAGTTATTACCTTTTTTTAATCGTTACGCACTGTTGTCCAAGGGTCAGCGCAGTGAGTTGTTGAGTGTGCGCAGACTCATCAAAACTTAAAGCGAACATTGAGAGGTTTCTTGGAAACTGTAGGGCTCGTTACTAATAATTAAACATATTCGGGCGGGCTAACCCGTTGGTATGACTTCGTTGCATGATGTTATTTCGTGACCCCCTGTCTGCAATATCAAAAAATATAGAATCGCTCAACGGGGATATCGCCCAACAGGAATATCCCGGTCTCCCAATCGTACTAAACTAAAAGACGCACACGATTTCAGATTGGTATTTTTTCACTGACATATAATTTTTCCCTGCCAGATGGAATTCGTCTTCATGGGTTCAGATTGCCAAGACAGGAACATTCGGTGTCAGTCATTTAGGCGCCCATGGACAATTAAACCTATATGTATTTTGAAGGCTATATGTAACGAAGTTTTCGGTGTTAATTTGCTCTGAATACTCATAAGGATATGTCCCATCACCACATCCTCTACTGCGAAGCCATTTTTCTCCAGCGCCCCCCATACCGCCCCCCTGAGCCCAGCGCCCCCCATATCGCCCCCTGAGCGTTTCCGCCCCCTTTCCAAATCGCCAGCGCCCCCTGGGGGGCGCTGGGGGCAAGGTTAAGAACCACTGGTCTACAGCATAGAATAAGCTCAAGCTGTGGGGAGGGCAGCATTATTGCGTAGTGAAGAAGGCGCATACAGTGCAGTCGACACATGAAGCTATAAAACATTGATAGATTTATCTAAATTATATTGCACTTGCGCATATAGTTTTAGCTACTAATAAGGCTAAATCTGATTAGTTAATGAGAAGGCGTAAAAACGTTTTTCGTGACGATTATGAGAGGGAATTCAAAGGTATCTAACGAAGCTTGAAGGGCTAGTGTTTCGCACATTGCAATATCTGCAATTGTGACATTAACCCGGAGACCATAGGAAAGACCGCTATATCAACTCTCATTCATACCCCAAAACACAAAAAGTGTGTCTTAATGATTAATTTGAGCCAGTCGATGAATAATTTTTCCACAAGTCGATCAGCACGAACGACCACAGACTACAAGGCAGCTGCTGTAGAGCAGTGGTTCTCAACCTTTTTTCAGACACGCCCCCCTTTATGATATGAAAAATTTCACGCCCCCCTTATCGCCATATCACAAAATCCAATCGGGATGATAGCAACCCCAGCAGATTGTTTGCTGGCATGGAAGGTTATGACTGTTGATGAGAGAATTGAAAAATGTGAAATTAAGTCTATATAGAGAGAAAAACGCGTGAAATGTAGGTAAATCGCGCAGAGCGTGAATTTTTTTTCAGTTGACCGCTTCTTCGCGCCCCCTTCAGATGCTTTCACGCCCCCAAAGGGGTGCGCCCCCCGGTTGAGAACCACTGCTGTAGAGGATACCTGGGCATTCCATACTGTCAAACACCAGCAACCATTCCTCGTCGACGATTGCACTTCGCAATTGCTCAAAGCAATATTTCCCGACTCCAACATCGCATATAACTTTTTGTCGGCCAGGACAAAGACTATAAGCATTGTTACTGGAGTTCATGCTCCATACGCTCAAAAATGATTTTGTCTAAACTTGGTGTACGGCCATTTCCATCTTGGTTGACGCCTCTAATCACAACGAGGTGAAGAAGTTTGAGATATCAGCATATGGGAGGGGGGGGGGGCAAGACAAACGATTTTTTTTTGGGGGGGGGGTTGACGATGTGCTGATTCGGCCCTAAGTAAAGGTAAACCTAGACCTCAACTGTCGTGAGAACCATGAATCACTTTCTAATGACAAGGAGTTGCTGAAGTAGATTATTTCTAGCGAAAAGTATGGAATGTGATATGCACCGGCACGTTTAAATACGAATTATGTACAAACGCTTTTTCATGCTAATCTAATTTTTCGACTGTCCTTATTTTTGGGTTCATGTCGATGGCAACCCTGTCTATAACCTACAAATTTCCCATTAGTGCGTGTTGTCTCGTGCGTGTATAACTGTTTATTTATGAATTGCGTTGCTACTATAGTACCGTATGTCCGAATACTTCATAGTTTGTTATTGTTGCCATTGTTACGATGCGAATTTCATGGTCTGTGATTTTGATTGTTACGTCATACTTTGCCTTTTTGGTTTTGCTTCTAAATCTGTTTAAATCCCTTTAGTGTGCCGTTAACTCTTGAAAAGAGGCACCCGAAAAGTCTTCGAGTTCAATAAATATTATTTTACAATGGATATTGTATTGAAAGCTATATTCAAGTTCTGTACCACGAACCAGCTATTTAGGTTATGTTTATAGAGAACTTCCACTTTTACTGACAGTTTTTTTTACCCACTTTTTATGCTTTGGCCTTTGTAAAATAGAATATAGTTATGGATAGGGTTGCATCATTCTTATGAGTGAAATTGTTGTGACATCTGGGCAAAAGCAGCCCCGTTTCACAGTAACTGGATATATTTCGACAAAATTGCGCCTATTTGAAGTGCATTCGTTATTTTGCATTAGTCGCAAAGCAAGCGTTTGAAAGTAGCCGCCTCTGATAAACTGTTAAAAGTATGCGACCCCTTGACCAGGTACAATTTTTGGGTGGTTGCCTGTGACCTCCAAGGTTTGCAAACCAAAGAACTTTAAACCCGTACAGGGTCTGTGGAGCTCAGTTTACGAACTCCTCATTTACAAAAACAGCATTTCCCTGATCCCATTTTAAACACGCCACCCTGTAGGAACATATAAAACCAAACACTCAGTAGTGTTACCTGAAATACGCAACATATGATGTGTTCTTATCGCCATCCACAGGAAGAAAATATTCGAGACACGGAGACTTCGAATGGTCCAGGACTACAGAGTTTTGAATCAAAGAATGCATGAGTCGCTCATACGAAGGACCTGTCATGTCTTCTACGCCCTGCGTGAAAATAACGGAAGTAACGTACAAGACTAGGGGTGGCCACAGTGATTCGAGTAGTGTGAGATCACTTTTGCGAGAGCTAAAATTGTACGCTCCTTGTCACCAAGAGTTGATTTATAAACGAGAATCATAGTTACGACAGCATTTTCTGCTGTGGAAAATTACACCGATTGTGAATGTGATAGAATTTGTGATATCGACCCAATACTATCCGCAAACTTGTCATCGGCAGGGCTCTACCAAAAACGCTATCGACAAAAACGCTTTCACCGTCAAATGCACCTCTATCTTGGCATCTGGATCCTTGTTGATCGAATGTCTCTCGAAATATTTATCGAAAAAGTACGGGTCCATGTTGACTCCCGACGATCCGAAATGAAATGTACGTGACACATCTGGGATGACGCACTCTCTGCCTTTTCTCACCGCCGCGGTCCTCATCCACATGTCCCAGTCCCAGGCCTGTAGATGTGGAAATTAGGAGTGAGGCTAGGTCGACCTTTGAATAAGTATTCAATTAATTATGAGCAGAGACAATCAGTAACAAGGTACTACCTTTTCGGATCATTCAACTAGATTGCATCCACTTCAACTATTTACTCAATTGGTCATGTTTTTCGGAATACTTCCAAATCTACTTGAAGAATTTTTAGGCGGAACTATTCATTTTCTACTATGTGGACTTTGTAAAGTTGAATGTAGTGTCAGGATATGCTTGGGCCACTTGCCGGGTGTAAGATAAGAGCCACTGCATAATCATGGTATATATTTAGAAAACTGCACCTATGTGTAGTGTCGTTGGTCAGTTTGCGTTAGTCGCTGTGACGTGCCCTGCAAATTCTAAAGTGGCCACGTAAGATTAAATTTCAACAGTATGGGAGCCAATGATCCAATCTACTTCATCGGACTATATACTATAGCAGATTTCAGATCGTCATGTTTTAGTTCTGGTTGGCGTAGTCATGACATGGCATGTCTGAAATTGCTACTTCTACGAAGCTACTTCTGCTGGTAGTGGACTACGTGCCTACTTACTTACTTTGACCACCATCGTTAGGATTTGATTTTTCGAGTACCTTCTTTACTTCTCAAGTATATTTTAATAGTATCTTCATACTGAAACGAACCCGGATATTTTCGGCTTACACTCCTCAGGGGTCATCTTCAGCAAGTAATAGAGAATTGGAAACAGCATTGCGTATCACAACAGACGGCATGAAATTTCGAATTACCGGGCGAATGTCAATGCCAAAAATATTCGGGTTTGTTTCAATATGAATATACTAAGCAATTGTATATTGATGTTCTCTACCTCCAAGAAGCTCTAAAAGTACAAAAAACTAGTGAAATAGCCCCTGTGTGACGGCAATTGAACATATTTTAGAAAATTGCACCTATTCACAGCGTCATGAATTATCATGTGTTAGACGCAAAGATCTGTCACGCAATTTCGAAAGCAGCTATCTCCGATTAACTGCCAAGCGACCCCTCAACTAAAGGTACTTTTTCCAACTGCTCGATTACTTTGCAGGTCTTTCCTTTTCTGCTTGCCAACCTGAGGCAGATTTGGCATGTCCATGAATTTGCTAGTTCCACTTCTAATTGAGTAGAAATTTATGGCGTTCCTTCTACTTCTACTCGCGCAGCAAGGCTTTGCACCGCTGCGTACGCTACACATGACCAAACTGGTGCCGTCAGAATTGTACGAACTATCAATCCAGTTGGCTGGCGGTCAACTAACTTCTGGTTTGTTGAGTACCGGTAGTTCTAGTTAGATTTTCAAAAGTGAGCAGTTCTAGTTCCAGTTGCACAATGCACATAAAAAATATACATTAGCTTCCTACCAACTCTTTTATGTGATGCTCTTTCAACGACTGCTAGCTCAGAGTCATCGCTACACAGAGTGGGTTTTGAGGTTCAAAACTTCTCTCATTTTAAACTCATAACGATATTCATGTGGAATACCAAGCAGATTCCGATGAACCGAATATTACCGGTAAAGAGTTATTCGAAATGGAATCTAGGCAGTTATGCTTGAGATACTTGATTGCAGACTTTTAAAGGTCGTTGGTCAAGTTCTAGTAGCGAGTTTTGAAAAGCGATTTGTTCTAGTTCTAGTTTTGAACAGTGAGTAGTTCTTGTTCTAGTTTTAGTTGGCGCATTTTGAAAACCCAGTAGTTTGTATAAGCATGATGAAGTTTCATACTTTTTCCCGAGTCGGCCAATTCGGTTCCAGCTCCTTTTCGAACAGCGACCTCTTCAACATCCAGCCAAGTCCTGGCATCGTTTCCACGCGATACAGCAGAGAAGGATCGCGGCACGAATGCTCGTAGCCCTAAACCAAAACGAGGTTTCTCGGTATAATTTTATGAGAGAAACCACTTAAAAGTACGACTCACGTGGTCATTCCAGGCCGATACGCAGTAGAGAGAAGTGTCTTCGTCCAGCAAGTGCATGGTGTCGCTGAAGTATCTGGGAAATCACATGTTATTACGAGAGTGTAGCTCGAGTACGAATTGAAATAATTTCAAAAAACTTCACTGAAATACAAGTAGCAGTAGCAGTTTTGAAGACATGTCAAAACTACTTCTGGCGAATGTACAAAACTATAAAGCACTCAAGCAAGTAGTTTCATAAAGTAGATGGGGTGTCAAACATACCGCCCGCGGGCTACCAGACTACGAACGGCATTGTGGTTTCACTCTATCTAAATCGAGAAGGCAAAAAGTGCACACTGAGTTCAGAGTATTATGGAAAAATGAACCGAAAAGTAGTTATTCACAGAAGCGGAAAAGCCAATGCGGAACCCTTATACGCAGTTAACATAGCATTTAATCACATGGAACTACTTTCTAAACTAAAATTCCATCTTCGCGACTCAGGCAAAATGAATAGTGCTACTTCCGAAAATATATCAAGTTGCCGTGACACAGGGGCTATTTAGCTCAGATAGTGTGACAATTTCACTCATAAAGCGATGGAAACTCATCCTGAACATCCATATTCACTTTCATTTGGTGATACGATTATTGATATACAATGATCTTTCCAATCCTCTACTAATTACCGACTATTTTCAGTGGAAAATATTCGTGTTCATTTGAATATGAATATATTATTTAATTATATTATTATATTATTCAATATTGACGCATTTCTATGTGTTGTTGCAAAATATATCTATATACTTTTCCCAAATATTTCGCGTTTCTGTGATGCTCACGAACCCATTTTGATGTGATTAATCCCTTGTCCCATCAAAGTTTCAAATGACACTTTTGGTGTTAGTTGAGTGAGTTTTGCTTGATTTTATAGATTACTGGTAGTTGACTACAATGGGTGGCAAAATATTTCACTGACTACCACTCATTTACAAGAAAATTTACTGAAACCACAGCCCTGGTAAAAACACCACTTTAAGATGAAATTAGAAATATCACAAGGTATGTGTTTGGTAGTAAATACTTTCAACACAATCCCAGGCAGAGTACATTATCAGAAGTTCTTGTCCTGATATCATCATCTACCTAAAAAAATCTGGGGAGACTTCTAAATCTTCTTCCAAAACGATGGCTTTATCTGCCTTGGGGAAGAGGGTAAATATCGCAGCTAGACTGGCGCGATAATGCTGCGAAATTCTGGCGCTTTTCACGCCGACTGGTACGTGCTGGTACGTTTCAAGGCCAAAGAGCTTGCCAACTTCGTAGGGCTCCTGCAAAATCGATGTTATTCTGAGAAATGTGGATAATCAGGACTAGACATGCGGTAATTAGGGCTGGGCTATCAAAATGTAATGATTCAACTCGAGTAGTGACGGATGATTCTTAATAGCAACGAATATACGCCTTCAAGCCTAGTTTTGACGTCATTATAGGTGATGCTTGAATACTTTGCTGCAATCATAATAATCAACTTGAAATCAAATTTACCATGTATTTGAATTTGTCCAGTTAGTGGTAATCTGATTGTGGTGAAAACAGCCCATAAACTCCACTCTGCTCAACTGGAAGTGATGAAATTAGAAGCAGTTCAATATCTGAGATCCAAGTCCATAATTCGTTTTGAAAAGTCACACGGATACTGGAAATTATGATGAATTTTTTGTCCAAGTCCAAATCAAGCTTACAGCCAATTGTAAATTCAAATCTGAATACAGTTCCGCCAAATTCATGAATTCCAAATCGATGCTCAATGAGATGAGTAAGCATTGCTGATCTACGGTGCACAGGCACCTGATGGTGGCTGGTGATATGCCTAATTGGTCCCCTTATTAAGTAAGGCATGTCTGTTATTAACTACTTGGAAACAATCATTTGAGGCCATATCCTGAACACTTTTTCGACGGGGTAACTTACGATATATAAACAGAGTAAATGAAAAGAGAAAATGATTGAAACAACATCAACCACCAACCTCAACTTGACCATCGACGAAAACGATTGTCTTATCTGGATTAGCACCGTCCACAGCCAACAGAGAGCGCAGCATTCTAAATAGCAGGAAATCAAGTGTCAATTTTCAGCGACAGGTCAAGCAGAGTGCACCCAAGGTGTCAATTACAGAAAGAACTTGTAATTGTAGTTTAACAAGAACATTCATAATTACTAGATCGTACTGGTGATTAATGTCAGCCAGCGCAAGAAATAATACTTGATTTTACTTAGCATCTAATATCGAGAGGTCTGTGCAAATGGTGTTACAAGTTACAACGCTAGTACAATTAGACGCGATATGGTAAGATTAATTAAACCAAATCAAATAAACCTGATCAGTATCTGCATGGTTAGGCTGCTTTCTGACAATGTTTTTTTACGTGGTTGAAGCAATTCTCATTGGCAAGATGTGCTAACCCGCAATGTTTTGAAAATAATATCGCATGATATTATTGGAGTGTCTTTACTGTGATACAGAATACAGCACTGATCCTCACAATGGAGATTGTTGGCGATATCATTAGGGGCTAAAGCCTGGAGGGGGCATCAAAATTACCAATATAAAATAAAGCATTTTGAGGCAGATTTGATCACACTCAATGTTATTCGTGTGTGAATATAAACGGGGCCTATGAAAAGTCTTGATTTTTATAACAGTGTCTTGACTAGGACAAAGTAGAAGTTTGTCGCTAGGAAAAAGGACTGAAAAAACTTTGGGAACCACTGGGTTAGCAGACAGGATGTTAGACTGACATCCTCAATGCACTTGTACATTGTGGAATAGGTGACATCGCCAAAATAGATCCAGCCCTAATCAGATGTAAATAGACAAGTCATGATCCCCACAATATATGTCGCCGGCTTTCAGGTAGCACACACCCAACTATTCCTCGTTATCGATCTACCTGTATAAATACTGCGGTCGATTGCTTGCAATTACCGCTACTGGTATAGAGCTCGCAGGTAACGGATGGCCGGTGTTAAACGAGACAGGAGATGGATCGTTGCAACGGCACAGTTCTCCATATCCGTCGAACATAGAGCAGAAACGCGCACGGCGTACAGACTCTGGACTGTCAGGCCAGTGGCAAACATCATCTGTTTGCGATAATATAAAGATAAGGATAAGATGTCATCACTTCTTACCGATTTGCAAAACTTCTGGCACACATAACTTGACTGTTGCAAATTCTCTACGCAATTAAGCAGTGACCATGGTTGTAATGACTCGTGGCGCGATTTTTTGGTGATTTGACTCAACGTAAGTCATTTTCTCCACATAAGGAAAATGTCTCGACTTGAGTCAATCTGTGCATTGACTCGACTTATACTCGAGTCATTGCGCATAACTAGGACCAAGTCATATGACTCGAGACTCGGAAGGCCAAGACCGACATTTCATTCATTGTAATTTCGAAGAATAGTAAAGTGACCACGCTATTGGTATGTCGTCTACTGGTACTTGAAAATGCTACAAGAACTGTTAAAAGCGAGGAAAAGTAGAAAATTACGAATGCTAAGCATTAGATACAACTGCGCAGAGTTCTAAAACAAGACTTTATCTCGAAATTTAACAGTCAACAAAAATGACTTGGACTCGGACATAACCCTATGCTCGCTGATCTGGACTTGACTCGGTGGTGAATTGAAAATGATTCGACATGACTCGAGTTAAAACTATAAAAGTGAGATTGACTGGTGACTCGGAACCTTGCGACTTGGTTACAACCCTGGCAGCAACCTAGAGAAAGAATTTCAGGAAGCTGTCAGTCGGTGTTATGAAGGAATTTTAGATAGTAGTCAGTGGATATAATCCAGGAATTATGCAAAGGAAAAGAGATGACGCGTGCCTCTTTAACCCTCGCTACGCGGTTGGCTCATGCATGAGCCCGGATTGTATTTTCACGAACACGCTTCACTTAATCCCGAATATCTTGCGTTGTACTGGTCGTAGAAAGTTACATCTATTTCAAATGGATAGCTAGTATCAATACGCATACGTCGAGCCATAAATAACTTATTAGACTATGAAATAACCCCATCAAAATGCCGATTGAATACACAAAAACGTTTTGCGCAAAATACAACTTGCGGCGGCGCTCGAGTGAATGTGCGCGCGCGAGATAAACCAGCGCCCGTGACCAGCGCATCTCCGTTACAGACGTCAAATTCACATGCAGCTCTTTTCTCCAAACAGCTGTTGACTATGTCATCGCCCATCTATTGGAATGCTTATATCTAACATTGGGCGCAGGACAGATTATTCGAATTGAAAGTAAACATATTTTACGAAATAATATGCGTGGGTTTTAGCAATATATTCCATGTTGTGATTAGCGCGGATTTGCTGTTGCAGATTACGCATATGGATTATTCGTGCTTTTCATACCAATACACCAACACTACCATCTTCAGTGAGCTACATGATCTCCGCTATTGATATGACAGCAAATTTACGACATTTTCTGGTGAAAATGTTGCGCATCTTTCCATGGTAGCGTACGAAACGCACCGCTCCATAATATGTGACAAACTGATTTGAAACGCCCATAAAATATCAGTGAAGCACTGTATTCATATTGCACGTATGACTCTGTCAATTCAACCAATTCAGTCCTAGTTGTTTTACAACGGCAAAGTTCGTTTCAACACATAGCACTATCTCGTACAAAGGATGGATAAGCGATTACATATACCGGCGCGTTGTGAAATGAATCATTTCGGGAATACTGTTATTACCAAAACAATAACATGCCGCAATATCTTTGCTGTTGTAATTAGCGCAGATTTCAAGTTTCAGATTACGCAAAACAAGGTATATCTTTGCAATAAGTTGAGTCGCCAATATATACTATATAATACATCATCTACATTGTTTTATACGAAGCCATCATTGTACCCATGATGACATGGTTTTCCATTTGTTCGTGCTAGATTTGGTTTGTTACCATTTCAATTTGCTGTTGTCTTCCTCGCGTGATGCATCATTTCATTTGTTGTATCATGCAATATACTATATTCTTTTAACATAATATGGCTGAATGTCGATTGTCAAGTTAGCGTATAGATGTATTGTATAGATATGTAGAGTCTGCTGTCGCGAAAGCACTGCGAAACTGATTGCTGCGATGCGCGTGTGGTACAGAAACCACTATATCTTCTGCGAAAGCTGAGGTGGTTGTGGATGCCTATTATCTGTTCAATAGATAGGCCTTGTCTCAAAGCGTTTGTCTACACCACCTCCGTCGATGGCTTGCATATTATTTGATAAACTGATTTGAAATGCCAACTAAAATATCAGTGAGACAGTGTATTCATATTGCAGGTATGACTACCTGTCAATTCAACCAATTCAGTTATAGTTGTTTTACAACGACAAAGTTCGTTTCAACACATAACGCTATCTCGTACAGAGAATTGATAAGCGATTACCATATAACGGCGTTGTGAAATGAATAATTTCGACGTCCGCGATACTACGTCATTTTCGAAAAATAAGACGAGGCGCGTGTATGTGTGCTGAATGCGAGACGCCTGGCGTCAAACACACTGTAGCCATCGGTATATCAGCACTCGTTACAATCGACTAGATTATCGTAAGAACCTCACTCAGGTCGTTTTGGAATCCTGATATTGCTGTGAAATCAGTCAGGCGATGATTCTATCCCGAGCAGCTCCGTGTATGACGTAGTCGCAAATTCAAAAATCAAATTCTCTTTTATTTTCAAAAAGTTGAGAACACTTCCAGGCATAGGGGCATCACCTGTTACTCTCTCGCTTTCAGAGTAGCTCAGTTGGTTAGGCGCCTGTTTCATGATTACAGCGATATATTGGGTGTCGGTTCAAGTCCCGTGGTTCGGATTTTATGAATCTTTTTCTAAATGCATTAAAATTCGGTCCTGAGGCCGACCGCGGAAGGAGGGTTAATGTTATATCAGCATCAATCAACCACAGCCACAGTGTACTTTTCTGATTCTGTAAGGCTTGACTGACTATTTCTACTTAGTGCTAGACTGATTGACACGGTAGCTCTCAACCAACCTGGACTTTCGACTGCCTTTATGTGTGCCGTGACTTCCACAGACGCACCCCACGAGTCTTCGTCCCTGGCTTCTTCAAGTTTTTCCTCGTAATTGATTCCTGTGAGTAGGCGAATTACAAGGCGATGCATTTTTCCATACACAAGAAATAAATATGTGTGGTAAAATTTCGCCCCACTATCTTTGTCATCTTCATGCAGCACTTGTCCGGCTCAGTCAACATTAATTCTACTCATACAAAAGTTACATGAGCACACAATTACCTTTAGCAGAACAGATCATGCTCCATATGCTTCTGAAGCCGATTTGCTCGATTAGTTCGCTACCCAGTTGACGAAGTTTTTCTTTCGCTGCAGTCTCCAAGTGTAAAGATGCCTCGTCCTAGAAACGCACATTCACTTGGACCAAGAGACTGACAAATTTGGTAGACCGCATAAATTTGTCTTAGCCCTCTGAAATCTCAAATAATTGACCAACATCAGACAGATATGATCTTGAAACGAACTCATTTCGTCTGGTAATTTTTCTGTTTTGACAAGTTGTCGTTCAGATCCTCAATTCAACTGATGACACAAAAAATATTGGCAACAATATATTGTCATATTACTTAAAAACGTCTTGGCATCAAAACAGGGTGGTAATGACTCGACTTACGATTTTTGGTGACTCGAAGCGAGTCATTTTTCAAATACGTAAAATGAGTCGGCTCGAGCCAATTTGCATATTGACTTGACTTGTACTCGAGTCATTGTGCACGAGTGAATCACCATGAATAACACAAAAACAAACAAACAATACCAAAGTCTCCACATTATTGGTATTTCGTCTATCAGTCCTGATACTTGAAAATCAGGTAGAAACTGTTCGGACTGAGGAAAATTGCGATATTATGAGTGCAAGCCATTCTATATCACTACAGCAGGGTCGAAGAAAATGGGTTGAATTGGATTGAACTCGGAATCAGAATCAGAACTGGAATCAGTAGAATTAATACTCGATTCAAATGTAGGCTAAGTACTCCAATCATTGTGTTCCGCCCCACCCACGAATTACAAGACTTGTTTAATCAATCTAAATTACCCGAGGGAACTATAAATCATGCCTACAAACAAGACCGGTGTGTCATATCATACAAAACAGTCTGTTTACCTACGATTGACCTCTTTAGCTTACCTTGGTAGCAAAAACAAGAATTCTACCATCGGAAATTGAATTCAGAAATTTCACCATCTCCCGGTCTTGCCTCGCGACGCTGGTGTCGAATATTCTTTGAGACATGACTTCCCCCTATTGAGAAGTAGGTAAATTTCGTACGCTTTAGAACTTAGCTTTCATCCCATAGATTCGATTCTTAGATATTTATGCTGCATTTCAGCGACTGAAATCATCCAAACAGATTGGCATTATAGCCATTGCATCCTGTCGGCAAACAGTTACAAATTTCATATGTTTTTAACATAATTAGCGATCCACATATCCACTGGTAGTCACCAAGATACATGTGACAGCAGAGATGAGCATGGATTAGAATTAGGATTTGTGAAAACCGGATTTGGGAAATTTTTGCGGATTAGGATTTGAGATTTTTTTAATAATAGATTAAGATTTACTGATTTTCGGAAGATTGATGTCCTGTGGCAAATGGCGACAAAGATTTTTGTCCTATCGAAGTTACTTCATGTATTTTGGCACTCATTAAGCGTTTTTATTCAGTTTCACAAAATTAAAGGTATAAGATGTAGGCTAAGTGGAATTCTAAGTTTCAATCGGATTAGGATTGGAATATACAAAATTCCTGGATTAGGATTTGAAGCATCGGATTTGGATCTCTGTATGACAGCCCTGAGTGTTGCCACAGGCTACTGAAAATTGTAGGTTCAGAAGGTATCAACACAAACTTATTTCAAAGCCAGTAGAGTAGGCTACCCTACTTCTTAAATCCTTCGTCTTTTAATTCTACTTGAATAGGGTCTGGACTGCATTCGAAATGAATAAAGTGGTAACATCCAATTTACAGCAACACTTCCACTTGTAGCCTACTTAAATAGAATCAGTTACTACTCAGATATCTTCTCCATTAAAACGTGAATCCATGAATTAGGCTGCTGATATAGTGTTAAAGAAGAAAATAAAATTTGACAAATCTCACAGCCAATAAGTCACAAAGTAAGGTACAGATACTGGATCCAACTACGTTCCGAATCAAATTCGAATCCAACCTCCCTGTCAGCATTATTCCCTGCAGATCAGATTGTGATCGGTACTTACCGAAGATTCATGAATAACAGTGATGTGGATCCCTCTTCCGGAATCTGCTACACCATCGTAATGCACTTGCTCTTCGTTCACATTAACTTCCACGACATCGTGACTTGATAAAACCTTGTAAAATTTCAAAAATTGGGTGGACACGAAATTTCCCATCCTTAAAACTATGTCCCATATCCAGCAGAAAGATATAGCGATGTTATAACATAGGTCAGAACATACCCGATGGAGTACAAATGAAAATTTTCGACTCTATCTATATATATTATCAAATTTCAGAAGATTCAAGAGAGAGTTTGGGGATAGGAAAGCTGAAATCTCAAATCCAAATAGGTTGGCATAAATTATTTAAAAAAATTTTGCACAGTTTCTCAAGCTGCATCAAAATTCTAAAGTACCGTAGCCTAATTACAACAACGATTAAAAAATATAATGACACCTTTACGTCAAAGGAATCTTTGCCTTGATCTTTATAATCAGGATGCAGGTGACCGAAATAATCGTCTTCAATGAAAGGCTCGACGTCTCCGTTATCTTATGAAGAATTACAATCAGAACCTGAAAATTTGGAGCGACACCAAACTGTTCACGCACCAAAATCCAACAGCAGTTGATGGCTTTCCAACTTGTTGTTGGTCTCCATGATCAATTTCAAATTCAGCAAGCATGTTGCAGATAGCAAAATGAGCGATGCAATCTGTAAAATCAACAATGAATGCTTCTAGCTTCCACTGGAGTTGAGCATGAAACTGGATTTGATTCCTAATACAATCAGTCATATCTACGGATGGTCTGCAGCATGCTACAAAAAGAGAATTTATGATTTGGGTAAGAAGCTCTAATCCAGGATTCGAGAACATTGAATCCACTCCTACGGATGCGGTCAGGTTTGCAAATGCTATGGGCCGCTAGATTATTATATCATGATAGAATATTTTACAATGTAAGCAAAGCATCATAGTGTACACAATGCATACCGTACTAGATTTGTACAGTAATAGGCAGAAATAATATTGATATTAGGATTTGCAAAACGCAAATCCTATCAATCATAATCACATCTATGTGATGTTAAAACATAGCTGCTATAGTGCTATGCATTGCATATCAACCAGGACTACTATCCAAATAATAATTAAGACGTCATAAAAATTGCAGTCAATCAAAGTAAGTTGCATCCTGCCTCATAAGTTTACGTTCAGCGTGCACATGTTCAGACAGCTCATTAATGAGGACAATATTAGCACCATATGTGATTATCATGATAGGAATCATTATACTGGGTGCAGACCTGGTTTACCGATGAGAGCACAGTGAATAAAGACAGGCAAAATGAAGGTATCGTGCCAAGAGAAGCATGAAATCAATTTGAGATCATGCCACAAACACAATTTTGATATAGCCTATCACCCAGCAAATAGGCCTTCCTTGCAAAATTCAAGCCAGATTGCAAACTCGTAGTCGAATGCCCGTGTCAGTGGACTAGAATTAGTGTCCAGTTGCAATTTATGCTAAATACTACTAGCAAGAAAGTGTCTGTCTGCTTCTATATTGCAGAATACAGGTACCAAACAAAAGTTACAGGGGTTGTGAGCTGGAAGCATAATCACAAATACCACCCTCATCAAACATGGGATTGACGCTTGCCTGCAAGCCTTGCCATATGTAACATGGTTCAATCAGTCAATTCAATTCCAACCTTCAAAAGTTGTGTGAAGTTGTACCGCGGTCCGCATAAATAAGTGACAAATGTCATGAAAGACACTTTGTTTCTTCTGCTCCATTGCGATTGAAACTTGTAACGGTCTCTAATAGAATGCCAATACCATTTTTCCGATCTGTACGGTTTCGTTTCTCCCATTTGATTCAATAACCTTAAAAAGACATCCAACTGCCATAGAACAGTGGAGAACTACTAAAGACACTTCCTAAGAAAAGAATGTATCGGGTTGACCACCACGCAAAATTCAGGACAGCACGTATCCAACAAGATCTATGTTGGCACACAGTAAAACACAAATGATATCAGGCCATGATTTATTCAAAACTGTTGGCAGTACAATAGTAAATTGCAATTAACAAGAAGAAAACATGCCCCAGCATTATTAGCCCACATTCATGGTAACCTACTTGGCTTTCCAGCAATACACGGCAAACTAGATTCGAAAACAATTGCTACACTATTAGAATACCACAATCTTACTTGTGAGCGCTTCTCAAAATTCGAGATTTTATCATGAAGTCAGGTATTCGATCTACCTGAATTGTATATTAGCAATTACCTTACCAATATCAACAAAACGTGAATTTAAGCCACGAAATGGTACAAATTGAAAATCTCATACACACAATCATGTCCGCTTGATAATAATCTAAAAGCTAAATTAGTCCAGCATTTCAAATCATTTATAAGTTATTGTAGTTTTTCTCTGGTAGTCAAGGATAGAAAAATCTTGAAGCAATACTAGCTGTGACTAGACAGTTCCGGGCTAAACCAAGGCAAGACGCCACCACCAATATAAATACATAGAACTGTAAGTTACACAGCCATCGCACGGTTGAAAGATATATTAAGTCACTCATGGTACAAATTTCAGTGTAAAAATTGATTGTAAGACAATGTCATCTCAGTAATATTGGGCATATGACCACACCACTATTTATGAAATGGGCGTATCCTTTCATCATGACTGTAAGATGCAGTTTGACTGATTTCATAAACCCCATTATCCAAATACTTGTGCGCAACGGTGAAAAACGTGATTGAATTTCGACCACGGCGATGTACAAGATGCTTCCTTTCGGATAAATAATACCAACAACCATCGTACGCTCTCATGCAGTGGAAAGGCTTTTCCGTCAAGCCTGAAGCAATGTCCCAAGATTTGATCTGCCCACAGTGACTCCACCCAAAAAGGAGTAACAGAATCCCATGACCGATCACGCACATGAACATAGCCCTGCATCTTCTTCACTTCTCTTCATCCGAGCTGAATTGGAAATCATCTACCAAATCCGGCTCATCCAGTCCGTCTTCAAACCTGGCAACTTTTTTCGGACTTGCTTTTACGTCCTCCACATCCATGCTATCGTCGCTCAATTCATTCTCGTTGCTTTCCCCGTCAGTAGAATCATCTCCATCTTCAAAAATCTCTTGCTTTTTGCGTTTCACAGTCTTCCGGGTATCTCTACCGCGGCTATCCATATTAACAATCTTTTCGTCAAGTTCCACTCCGAAGTCAAGGTCTTCGTCTCCGGCAAACAGCTCGGTCAGCTCCTCCCTGTCTTTCGCTTTGGCGAGCTCGACGAACTTTTTCCGGTCGATTTGAGGCAGCCTTTCCTCCACAATGCGGTCCTTGTCTGCCAGGGCAACACGGTTTTCGACCTGTCTCGACTTTTTGTAATTCTTGAAATGCTTATTAAACGGCACGCCTTCGTTTTTGAGCGACCTCTCCCAATCTGACACCGCTTTTACGTCTGCAACCCCAAAATCCACTCTCGACCTTCTGTCTATGATAAACTTTGAATTCTCTTCAAATTTTGTCAGCAGCTGCTGGATAGGCTTGCTGAAAGTAGCGACTTTACACCCTTTCGTGTATTTCTTCAAAGATATCAACGTGGGCACGATCATTTCCGGAAAAGAAATAGTGTGAGCTTGCGTGTTGACGTATTCCATTAAACCGTCGTACATTTCGTCCATCGTAGTGCTTCTATAACTAGACCCTTTCAATTGAGAATTAGAAAGACGCAGCATCGTCGCAAAGTTCAGAGGTTCCATCACAGCTCCCGACTTTTTGCTGAACTCCACCAGCCTTGTCGGTTTTGTAATATAAGGCAAAAGAGGTATGTACACATCCGTGTGCTCCATCAATGTAATCAGGTATTTTACGATGCGGTATCGCAAAGGAAAATACCGTGTTGTCGGTAGCAGGTCTATGGTTCCTAAACTGACTTGAACAAGGGGGTAAAGAAGCGGTTTAATAACGGCGTCCGAAGACATATTCCCGACCATACGACACCACAAACCGATGCAGTGCACAAATTGCCAATTGTACACGGCTTGGTAGTTCTCTTTTTTCGTCACAGTCATTGCTTTACGGAGATGGATAGCAAGTTGTCGGATATACAAAAAAGCGATGGGATACGTGGCTTGCGGCTTGATGGCGAATAACTCGCACAATGTCTGCTGTAGAAAATTAATGACAGGCAGTAAAGTAGGCGAGGTAAACTTGCAATTTGACACGTACGCAAGGTAGCATTGCTTGAGGACGATGTCCAAATATTTATCACCGTCCAACTTAGCGAGTCTGTTGATGCACAGAAAAGCCAGCACGCGTATGCTCTCGTCCTCAAATCCGCTCCACGTTTTGATGAGAAACTTCAACAGCTGTTTCGTAATTTTCGGGAAGCATAAATAGTACGGAATCATCAATATCGTGTGACGTAACGCAGCGCCGAGCACCGTCGGCTCCAAAAGAAGCTGATCCAACATAATCACATCTTGTAGGTAGTACTGCACCGCCGAACGTACTTTGTCCCATGACTTTTTACGCTGAGGTTTGATCATATTCGACGATTGCTTTTGTGAGATGTGGAGAATTTTCGCTAACGACGGCACCACTTGCTGTATGCATAATCCGACGATGGCGTTGAATATTTCAGAGCTTACTACCTTATATTTCGATTTCGGGACCTTTGATTCTTTATCATCGGGTTTCCCAGACTCAGTAAATCTCACAACAGCAGCGTGAAAGCTTTTCATCACTTCTTTTAAGGCTGGTAGCGAAGATTTCTCCTGCATTAGCTTATCTTTCCACTCGCCTATCATTTTCACGGTGACTAATATGGAAGTATCTTTTTTAGTTTCAGACACCTCGTCTTGTCCATCTGAGTCATCGCCGTCGGAAACAATCTCAAGGTCACTGGCTTCTTCTAATTCTGTCGGCATTTTGTGGATTCCCGTGTCGCCATCCTCGTCGGATGACCCATCAATGTCGAAATCTTCATCGTTGAAATGCAGAAGCGACTCGTCCTGATCCTTCAGGAATTTGTAGAATTCCGGGTCTTTCTCTTTCAGTTGATCAAGTTGTTTTTGATGCGATTTATCGTCGATCACCGCGGGATCTTTTTCTTTGCTTTTTACTTTCTTTTTGGTCTTCCTTTTCTTCGCAGATTTCTCCGGTTCTACCTGCTTGGGAACCTCCTCTTCATCGCTGTCCCAATTGTCAACGAATTCGCTCAACGACATTTCCCCTAAGTCCGTCATTTTATCAGCTGATGGGCAAGTCTGTTTTGATCTGCGAAAATAACCAAAATCGGATTATTACAGATAGAATTTCGATGAAAATTAAAATCAATACTGATATTATCTCAAAGATGTAACAATTGATGATATTTACAAGCTTTGTTTTAAAGGTGTGTAATCGTATTAATCGTTGAATGATATATTTTCATCTGTTCAAGAGATAGCAGTACAATGCTATTATGCTACACACAACAATCCCTAAATTTCACTATTGACAAATGGTTCTTCATTGTAAAAGGGACGCAAGTCAATTTCCAGTGGGGTGCAAGCTTTCATACCTGATCTCAAATTCCAACTCGCGTACCTTTTCAGATCCTTAGTGAAGTAGAAATGTCATAATTTTAATGAGGGCTTCAGTTGTTTCAATCACATTATAATATGGTGAAAATAATTCTCAGGGCCTAGTGTAAGATTGTGGCCAGGCTTGAACTGTAGTGCTCGAGTATACTCCAGGTTCAGATTTAAATTAAAAGAGTGGTCGGCCTTTTATAATCGGTGAACTCACTTTCCAAACAATCGTTTTTTTATCCAACTTCCACAGGTTCGTGGGCGGTTGATTGATCAAATACCAGAAGGTTACAGATAACAAACGACATTAGACTAACTGCCTTCGTATATATAGCTATGCTATAGCCTACCATTGAAATTACGGTATTATCGTGGAATGGCGTGGATGTGGTCTTCCCTGTTGTCTGTGGATAGGCTAGCGCACGCACTGTATATACTGCGGTGGCTCATAGTGAGTGAAAATGTCGCTACCCTTCTTATAGCAACTTGAAAATCTAATCGAAGCTATATTTAATAATTCCTGAGTTCGATAAATTTTACAAATCTCGCTCTACCCATCTATAATATCCATAGGAACATCGCCAAAACACGGTCCGAAAACGAACCTTCTACCGCCACCGCGGACATGTGCAATGTGCATTCACAACACGCTCTTGAGCTAAGAGCGAAACGTTGATGGAAAGCGTGACGTATTCATCAATACGATGTGGCCTATGTCTCTCAGTTTGAATAAATTTTATGCTGGGACTCGGGTGTACTGTTTTTCCCGCAATCTTGTTTTCAGATTTTATAATTAACTGATTAATTTCTGAAGCAGTACTAAAACTTTTGTAGGAAGCTCAATGAGGCGTGAAAGTATTACGCATCTCCCGGCTGCATCACTGAGCTATATAAACATGCACTGCTGGCTTGTCACTGTTGACGGGTCTTTCGCAATCGCTATATCGCTTTCTGTGAAAAATATGTAGTTTTTTTTCTCGAAGGCTGTCAGTAAAATTAGGGTGTTATAGTTCATGTAGTCGATGTTAGATAATGCATCTTGACTCTTCTGCTGGTACGCAACTTCGATCAAAAACACGAATAGTCGCGGATATCGTACGTACAGGTATACATCAATGCGTGAGTTGACAACGGGTCAACGGCAGTATAGTTGAGTGGTAGGGCGCTGGCTGTATTCATTTCATGATTTACAATTGAATGATATATCCATATTGAAATGAACCCGAATATTTTCGTCTGACACTCGTCAGGGGGCATCGTCAGCAACTTTGGTGGAGAATTCAAATAAACACGTATTTCATGATTTGTTGGCTTTGGACTGTTGCTGGTAATATAACTCTTATATATCAATCAATCGGGTATATTAATATTTTCATCGTATCTAAACATCACAAGACTGCGATTTAATGTAAAGATAGGAAGGTGTCGAAACAACTTAGCCTAGGCGAAGTAAATATAAGCGGCATGCACACTGAATGAAAAGTAATGCATAGAATATATGACGCAAGCGAAAAAATGAGGTGGCATGTGGCGGAGGGCGAGGTCGATGTTAGGTCGTTATCCGGTAATCCTGAAGGCGGGCTATCATGGAGTTATCAATTCAATGATATTCAGGAAACTGCATTGAAAGCATTGTCAGATTTTTATCGTGCTCGTTTTCATAATATAGGCCTCTAACCTTTTCTGAAATTGGGGAATATGGCTTAAAAACATGATACGGTACCGTACAAGTTTCTATACCATTATATATGCCCGACCAAGAACCACTCAATCTGATACATCGTCACTATCAATTATCGAACAATATCGAAGCGTCATACTGGTTTTACGTTAAAGTTATAGTTGATGACCTGATAGCATATGTAAGTATTATGTCCAAAAACTAAGATTCATTTTCCATCCACATCTGTTTGTTATATGACAGGTATCTTGGTATATCTTCTTCATAAATCTGCATAACATGCCGAAAAAGTCCAAGTCGAAAATCGAAGACGAAATCCAATCCAACGACACTCAGTCGATGGACGATTATCCGAATCTGAACAAGCCCGGAGGAGTCAAGGAGGGTAAGAAAAAAAAGAAGAAAAATGCCAAGAAAGAATTTTTCGAGCAACTCGCCGAAGACAAACCTGAAGAGATAGAGATTGAAGTTGTGAAGGAAATTCCAAAGAAAAAGAAGCAAAACAAACCTGCTCCCAAGCCGGTGGAGAAAGAACCCGTCGTCAGTGACGACGACGTGCAAAATGAACCGGAACAAGATTCAGAACCCGTGCAAGATTTCAGCCACGAGGACGGGCCCCAGCAACAAGATTCCGACGTACTGGACGAGGAGGCGTTAAGCAAAATGTCCCGGAAAGACCGGAAAAAATACCAGAAACAGATGAAGTTCAAAAAAATGCTGGAGGAATCGGAAACAGCGAGATTGAACGACGAACTGAGCAATTTTAGCATTTCGCAACAGGAAACCGGGCAGAAAACGTCGGCCTTGCAGGACAACAGCATGGACATAAAAGTGGAAAATTTTTCGATAGCCGCGAAAGGAAAGGACTTATTCAAGAACGCCTCTTTAACAATCGTAGCGGGACGTAAATACGGCCTTGTCGGGCCTAACGGCAAAGGAAAAACCACATTGTTGCGGCACATGGCGTTAAGAAAAGTACGAATTCCGGCTCATATTGACATACTTTATTGTGAGCAAGAGGTTCGGGCTGACGAGACATCGGCGTTGGACGCTGTGTTAAACGCAGACACAAAAAGATTGGAATTGATGGAGCTCGAAAAACAATATATAAAACAGCAGGAAGCCGGTGACTTATCAGTGCAGGAAAAGTTGAAAAAAGTGTACGAAGATATGGAAGCCATCGGGGCCGCGTCTGCAGAATCGCGAGCGCAAAGAATATTAGCGGGTTTGGGATTTACTAAATCGATGCAAAAAAGAGCGACACAAGACTTCTCGGGAGGGTGGAGAATGAGAGTTTCTCTGGCACGCGCTCTCTTTTTAGAGCCTACACTGCTGATGCTCGACGAACCCACGAACCATCTCGATTTGAACGCTGTAATCTGGCTGGACAATTACTTACAACACTGGAAAAAGACCCTGCTGATCGTGTCCCACGACCAGAGTTTTTTGGATAACATTTGCACCGACATTGTGCATCTCGACGACATGAAGCTGCACTATTACCGTGGCAATTTCGGCCAGTTTAAGAAGATGTACGTTCAAAGGCTGAAGGAATTGACGAAACAGTACGAAAAGCAAGAGAAGCGCTTACGCGAACTGAAGGCTCACGGATCTTCGAAACAAGTGGCAGAAAAAAAGACTAAGGAAGCGCTAACACGGAAACAAGAAAAAGGTCGTCGGCGCGGGGCTACCGCTATGGAAGAAAGCAGCGAAACGCAAGTGGAGTTAATTCGTAAACCGAGAGAGTATGTGGTCAAATTCTCATTTCCAGACCCTCCCCCACTTAATCCGCCAATTCTCGGATTGTACAATGTAACTTTTGGGTATCCCGGGCAACCGTTACTGTTTAAAAACGTAGAGTTCGGTATCGATATGGAATCTCGGATATCCATCGTGGGACCAAACGGAGTAGGCAAGTCCACTCTGTTAAAACTTTTGTGCGGTACCATCGAGCCTACTTCGGGGGAGATGCGTAAAAACCACCGTGCCAGGATAGCGTTTTATTCGCAACACTCTGCCGATCAGTTGGATCTGGACAAGTCTCCCACAGAATATCTGACGTCAAAGTTCAACTTGCAGCATCAAGACGCTAGAAAAAGGCTCGGTTCTGTGGGTTTGGTGAGCGAAGCGCACACGATTCCAAATCGGGATTTGAGTGGAGGGCAAAAAGCACGTGTCGCCCTTGCCGAATTAGTGTCTAGCGCGCCGGATATTCTAATCCTCGACGAGCCCACTAATAACTTGGATTTAGAATCAATAGACGCCCTCGCAGAAGCCATTAACGACTACAAAGGCGGTGTTGTGATCGTGTCCCACGATTCGCGGCTTATCACGGAAACGAATTGCACTCTGTGGGTCGTCGAGGAACAGACCATCAATCAGATCGAAGGGGACTTTGACGATTACAAGCAGGAGATTCTCGAAGCCTTGGGAGAGGAAGTGGTTAAGAAGGAGACGTGATTGTGTTTTGGCGTGTGTTATGGGTGGGGCCCGGGCAAAATCGAGTACCTGAATCGAGTATTAGGAGCTTCAAGCCGAGTCGAGTATTCAATTGTTACTCCTCATGACGTCGTAACAGCATTGAAGATGTGGAAAGTTGAAATGTGTAGGGCTACTTTTTGGCGCTTCTTCGATATACGCCCGAGATCGAAACAGTGTTTCACGTAACACCAGCAAGTGCTTCCTATGAGCACGATACAATTTTCTAAACGTCAAAATAATTTTTTTTTTGCTTCTTGGGAGACAGATATTAGGGTTGGAGGTGGGTTAGGGTCTTAGTTGGGGTTAGGGTATCCCAAGATTACGGTTGGGGGAGGGGGTGTTAGGGAAGAGGAAGGAGGGATATTAGGGTTGGATGTGGGTTAGGGTCAAATTGGGGTTCGGATATCCCAAGATTAGGGTTGGGAAAGGGGGATATTAGTGTTGGGGGAGGGGTATAAGAGTTGGATGTGGGTTAGGGTCAAAGTTGAGGTTGGGGTATCCCAGGATTAGGGTTGGGGAAGGGGGATATTAAGGTTAGGGGAGGGGGTCTAAGAGTTGGATGTGGGTCAGGGTTAGGGTCAAAGTTGAGGTTAGGGTTTCCCAATATTACGGTTGGGCGAGGGGTTTGGATGTGGGTTAGGGATACCCTAACCTAAACTTTGACCCCAACCTTAACCCTAACTCACATCCAACCTTAATACCCCCTCCCCCAACCCTAATCTTGGGATACCCTAACCCCAACTTTGACCCTAACTCACATCCAACCCTAATATCCCTCCTTCCTCTTCCCTAATACCCCCTCCCTCAACCGTAATCTGGGATACCCATACTCCAACTTTGACCCTAACCCACATCCACCAACAATATCTCCATTCCCCCAACCCCAATATCCGTCTATTCAAATGCAAAAAAAAATATTTTGACGATTATAAAATTTTATCGTGTTCATGGGGAAACATTTACGGGTGTCATGGGGAACACTGTTTTGATCTCGGGCGTATATCGAAGAAGCGCCTACTTTTTATGGTACCGCAAAGGATATAAAGCCACTCCTATATCACAATAATTAAGATAATTTAGTGTTTCTTCGAGTATACCTATTTCATTGTACTTTGTGGCGAAGGGTCGAGCAGGACCTCTGCAGTTAGTGACAATGCTGTAGGTCAGTGGTCCTCGACCTTTTTGATATTGCCGACCGGTAAAACTTCAAAATATATGTTGCGGAGCGGTGGACCTTCCTAAATCGAAATTAACCCTCAAAATGTTACATTGGAAACTTCATTTAATTATGGTTACCACATTTTGGGAACCTTTTTAAAAATTTCCGTACTTACAATGCCGGAGTTAAATCCGGAAAAATTGGTGAATTTTTTGCGAATTTGTAGTTGGTTGACTCTTTCTGATTTGACTCCAGAAACACACACATTAATTGAATTTTCCGTTGGTTGACTAAAAAATGGGTCACCTTTTTGACTCGACTCCCGAAAGACCCGGCGGACCGTTACTTGTGTTCTGATTTCCTGTATCTCGGTTTCATTTTGACATACATTAAACAAAAATTTTTACATGAGGACGAATTCTCAAAAAAGAGGATATTTGGACTTTCAAAAATTTCAAAAAAATAGGACAAATCCTCGTGAAGAAGAACGTATGGCAACCCTATTTTGATGCCGCATTTTTTATAGTAGGTACCAGGTTCTAGTGAAGTTCCTGCATGGCCGGGTTTGCACGAACCAATGCCTAGCTTGTGATTATTCGGTAGACTATCCTTCGAAAGAAATGCGACTGTTTTTAGCTATGTGGCCACTATTATACTTCAAGTGTCGCTTAATTGCATCGTCAAAATTTGTCTAAAATTCTACGTTGCTTGCACATGTAAAGTGTCCGGAACGAGTAGTTAGACTTCTCATGAAAAGTTACGTGCAAGACTTCCGCCAAAGTAGACCATGAACTCTCTCATGCGTCACTATAACAAAAATACGTTGCAGACTTCTAAATCAGCTTAAAATTTGATGTTTCATTTCTTTGATTAATGGACAATCGCAAACTTATAGCATTTTGCAATTGAGATATCAAATTCCACTGTATTTGGTGGACCGGCAGGAATCTCGCCACGGACCGGCGGTCGAGAACCACTGCTGTAGGTTGATGACGACTTAACGTGTCTGTCATTTCCGATACCGTGCGTGGCTTTCTACTATGTGTTTAGTGAGCTGTAGTACTACAAATCGAGGGTTTCTGTGGTAGAAATACAACCAAAACTATGATTTTCATTGCAAAATTAACTCTGATTCATAATGAGTGTAAAATTTTGGTACTCGGGAAAGTTATCTCTTACTGCTCGGCTCGGATCATTAGAATTGATACTTGATTCAGTTTAGGGTACTCGAATCATTGTGGTTAGCCCTAGTTATGACTGTTATGAGACGGGTGTTTGCTGGTTCTAATCGGCGACGGACATGATGCAGGAACATGGGTGTACTACGGCTACGGGAGCTGTAAATGTGGATGATGTATATTTGCATTTAGTATTTTATTGTGCATATCTGTCACTGCGCCGAGAAAAATGATGTAGAATGTGTTTTTTCAGTCTAATTATCTGATGATGATAATAAGAGAAACTTCAGACTGCTCTTCTTTGCTTGAAATAATAACAAATGAGCTATGATAGTGGATTTGTCGGTCCGCAAAGACGACTGAATATGTGATTACGATTTTTTGTCATCTTACCGAGACCAGCCCAATTGCTGAAGGCGAACTAGCAATAGGTGGAGTGTTAAAATGTTGTCAAGTCTGTTAAATATTGGGTGTATTTATGGATGCGAGTTTTGATTCTAAGGTACCAGTGTTGGGATCAAGTCACTGCCATCGAGTCACGAGTCATTTCGAGTCAAGTCACATTTCAAGTCAAGTTACTTTTTCGAAGTATGAGGCATGATTACGTCATTGCAATTTCCTAGCTGTCTGAAATACAGATTGACTAGTCATTAATTCCGAATCGATAAACGAGTTAAATGTACTGGCAAGAAGACGCTGTGTCGCTCACATATACGTAGAACTGGTAAACTACGTATCTGCATAGCCTGAGTTCATATAGCTACCAGCCAAAATAGAGAATGGACAAACGAATTGATAAGATGCAACACATTACCCATTTACAAATTGATGATACAATTCGAGTCTGCGCCAATGGTTGATGCTGATCGATCAAAGGCCATTAATTCTGCCATCGGCAAACATCTGTTAGATAATCCGATTTGTGCGAATAATTATCGAGACGACCGATTTCGAATCGTTGGGCGAGGCCGTTCACAATTCCATTTGTGTGCCTTGGAGTCGACTTCTTTCAAAATACACCAACCAAAACTATGTCAACAAAAGGAGTTCGTGTACCACCTAAAAATAGTACATTGAACGCTCTCTCATTCACGAAATTTCATGCTGGCGACGTCCTATTTTGTGATACGATTGTTGATATACAATGTTCTTTCCATTTCTCTACTAGTTGCTGACCGTTACCCCTGACGAGTGTCAGCCGAAAATATTCGGGTTCATTTCAATATGAATATACTATTCAATGGTTGAGAACTATATATACTATATTCGATTTCAATAAGACAAGAGGTTTGGTTAAGGTAAGAACCGAACAGAAATATACATTTCGCTATTTTATTACTTTAGTACTCGAGTTACGGCAACGTAAGCTCTAAGCTTCGATCACTTCGTTTGCGATCAATTTAATTGTGAGAGAACAATCGCGACTTAGTGAAACGCACAATATTCGAATGATTATTCGCTCTCACTGGTTACACCAGCGTTTCGCGAACAATCCGAATATATGCAAGATACAGTGACTTTTATCCACACCGATAACTTGATGACTTGAAATCGACTCGTGAATTTTGGTCCGAGTCACGAGTCAGTTCACATTTCTGATATGCCGAGTCAAGTTAAGTCAAGTCATTTTAGCAAAGTGACTCGAGTCAAGTCAAGTCATGCGAAAAAGGTGACTCGGGTCATCCCAACACTGTAAGGTACTCCACGCTAATTTGATTTCTCGGGAAAGTTCCAAATGACGCTGGAAATAGGCAAGCAGGGTACAGTGAGGGGAAGAGAGGTACTGTCCCACATTCTGAGTTTGACATGTGGGTTAAGTATCAGTTTACTGATATATTCATCATTTCAAAACACCACAAAACTGCGAAACAATGAAAAGATAGGTGTCGAAACGACTTGGAGTAGTCTAGAGATCATAGACACCCATCTTGGCCTAGGCGAAAGAGGGAAGAGGCATGCACCAGTGTTGGGATCAAAAGTCACTATACCTTCGAGTCACGAGTCATTGCACATTTTGACTCGAGTCAAGTCAAGTCAATCGATTTTCAAAGATGACTCGAGTCAAGTCAAGTCACTCAATTTTTGGAGGTGACTCGAGTCAAGTCAAGTCACGAGTCAACTCACATTTCAAGTCAAGTTGCCTTTTCGATTTATGTATGAGGCATGATTACGTCATTGCAATTTGCTAGCTGTCTGAAATACAGTTTGAGTGGTCATTGGTCATAGATTCCGAACCGATGAACAAATATAGAGGTAAACGCAAGAAGGCGCTTTATCGCCCACATATACGTAGAACTGTTAAACTACGTAATTGCATAGCCTCAGTTTATAGTTACCAGCCAAAATAGAGAATAGGAAAACGAATTGATAAGATGGAATACGATACCCATTTACAAATAGCCGCAGATGTGGTCAAAGTAGTCAAGAAAGCTACTCAAGTAGAAGTAGCGACGAAAAAATCTACCCAAGTAGAAGTACTTCCTTCATAAGCATCCTAAAAAACTACTTGAAGTAGAAGTAGAATTGACTGACTTTAAAAGTACTCAAGTAAGTAAGTAGTTGTGAAAACGATTCTGATTGGATGGATTATAAAAAGGTGCAAATTGAGCTATGTGATAGGTGACGAGCTTGATTCATATTGATGCATACCCGCAGGTATCCAGTTTTCGATAGCATAAGCATTCGTCCGCATCATGGGATGAAAATGATAGTATTGATAAGGAAACGCGATTCTAATCCTCTGTTTTCTGGAACATCACTTTAAGAAAATAGCATATGGTATAGCGCCATCCCCCATATTATAAGGCCCGTAGTTTAGTCGAAAAGCAATACGGAGAAGTTGTATAGGATATACGGTGTAAACACTTTGCGCTATTAGTAAACGTTAATAAAAAATATGGTGGACCGTAAAAATGCCAACTTGTGAAGCTTTATTTCCAGAAATTAAAGGCATTACTACACTTGCTTTTATACTTCAACATGTATGTTATCCGGATAAAAGAACTGATATTAATTATAACTCAAAGTATATGATACTGGGAATTAAAAGTGAAATATAAATACTACTTCTAAAAGCAGAATATGTATTTCATGTTTTTAGTCCAGAAAGTTTCAAAGGTGGTATGCTAAAATAGCTCTAAAACTAAAAAAGAAAGTCAAAGTCCACTCTTCCATATTAGGACACACCATGGACAATTGGACATATATATGCTAGATTACGATATGACAAGAAAATGCTAGATTGCGAAACATCAGTTTCAAATGTTATGATGAGCCATATATAATTTTTAGGGATGGTGTGAACGTGAGGTTCACGTTCGCGTTCTGTGTGTGAACCTCGGAAAATTTGAGGTTCGCGTTAACAACAGAACCTTGGTAGGTTCTGCACTGTGAACCTTTTTCATATATTGCAATTTTCACTTCATTATATAACATCTTTGGTTCAAATTTATTGACTTTCAACTGCGGGCCACTCTATGCATGGAGCTGGCAGCATAAACATTCAACACTAAACGAGCATGCCCTTGACAATCTCAAAAAATTTACTTGTATTGTTAGAAAAGTTTGCTCGATTTATCCAGCTTTCCGTTTGTGCATATTTAGTGTCTCTGTGCTGTGAGCTTGACCCGCAATCACGTGACATCAAGAGCGAAATACACTGTATTTTGTCAGCAGATGATGCTTATTCAACCAATGAATGAGATTGATATCATTTGATATCATATCATCTTCTGATGTAAAAATCTAGCAGGCGGACGGGGTCAATCTTGACTACATATGTATAGATTGCATACTGTATCAAAAAACCAAATCCGTGCGACTGGGGTGTTGGCTATACTGCTGTATAACTTGTTAATGGGGTAATATCGGTATAGAAACCCATTTTACACTCTGCTCAATATCCATGTGGCAATACTCAGACGCCGAGAATATTGTCCGATCAGGTCGAAATTGTTGGCAAAGCGACGCAAGATACTGATTTTATGGGATTATTATATCATTTGATTGCCTCAGTAGATGCATTTGGCGACGTTTAAAACGTCATTATGTGGCCCCGGGTTGAAATTAGCAATATGACGTCACGTGACGTCATGAGGTTCGCGTTTGTGTTCACACACAACCTTTCAAAAAGGTTCACGTTCACACGAACCTGAACCTTTCAGAGGTTCACACCATCCCTAATAATTTTATTAATTATTTCATTTGGGCGAAGGGCGACAATGTGGTGTGAACAGAACCACGCCAACCTTCCACCTAAATGATATTCACCGATAGTTTCGTGAAATCATACTGGTCACTTCGTATCCACTGCGCGCGAGGCGCGACGAAAATTCTGTGCTTTACTAAACTTATGAAAATTAAATGTTAATACTCCGTGAAAACAGCTCCGAAATTCCTCAGGCTATCTTCCTGATTGGAAGATTGAACTACTTCTACTTGACAAACTGAAAATAGCGAAAAGTAAGTAAGTAGATCACCAAATATTGAGAAGTAGAAGTAGAAGTAGAGAAAATCAGATCTACTTGAGTAAGT
This sequence comes from Botryllus schlosseri, assembly GCF_051294905.1. NCBI lineage: Eukaryota > Metazoa > Chordata > Ascidiacea > Stolidobranchia > Styelidae > Botryllus > Botryllus schlosseri. The sequence continues at coordinate 20,690,911 of NC_137247.1, read as the reverse complement.
ACCAGAAGTAGAGGAAAACTACTTGAGTACTTCGAAAAAGTAGAAGTACTTCGTTACTGACCAATTCTGTAGATATGATACCATTCGAGCATGTGCCAATGGTTGAGGACTATATAAACTATATTCGACTTCAATTTCAATAAAACAATCGGTTTGGTTAAGGTAAGATGAGAACAGAAATATAGACATTTTGCTTTTCTATTACTGTACCACTATAGTTACGACAACGTCAGCTTTAAGCTTCGATCACTTCGTTTGCAGTCAATCTATTTGTGAGAGAACAATCAAGGCTCGGTGAAGTGCACGCTTATTGAATGATTGGTCGCTCTCAGCAGTCTCACGGGTCACACAAGCGTTTCGCGAACAACCCGAACATATCCAAGATACAGTGATTTTTATCGACACCGATTACTTGATAACTTGAAATTGACTCGTGAATTTTGCTCCGAGTCACGAGTCAAGCCACATTTCTGATACGCCGAGTCAAGTCAAGTCATTTTGGCAAAGTGACTCGAGACAAGTCAAGTCATGCGAAAAAGGTGACTCGAGTCTGACTCGAGTCATCCCAACACTGGCATGCACACGCACAATTGCACACTTAATGTAAAGCAGAGGATATGTAAGGCAAGCGACAAAATTACGTGGCGGGCGAAATCGATGTTATTGGTCGTGGTCCGCATTATCGAGAGACGCTGCGGAAGATTACTAGCTTAGAGGCGAGGTATTAGTGGATTACGCGAAATATTGGATGTACTGAATATATTGGATACACGAAATATACTGGATATAAGTCGTAACACCTTAGCAGGCCCGTAACCACACTTCGTCAGCCCCTCAGCAATGGCCTTGGGACCCCATAGGGTGATGAACCGAACTTATGGGGCTTCGCCCCCCAGACCCCCTTGGCTATCCGCTCTTTGCCACGGTTTGTCATCTGCATTGGGTGTATGTTTATTGTTTAATGAGTTAGCTATTCTCGCATAGACGCGCGAAGCGCGAAATAATTCAATAATTCATGATTGAATCGTTCAATATGATCTGGAATTGCATATTTATTGCTATCAATTTTTATCCTCTCTCTGCTCACGTAATCAGATTTGCCGGTAGAGCTTAGTGAGGTGTGTTTAAAAACGTAAGACACCCAATAATAATTAAACATCTTCGGGCGTATACCCGTCGGCAGGAACGAAACAGCACTTCGTCAGCCCCAACGCCCCCTGAAAAAACTTGGGTCTTGGGCTCCCAGGGTGATAAACCGACCCCCTTATCTCTTTTGCCACGAAATCAGCTGCAATGTTCAGTGAGCCAGCGCGCAGCGTGAAAATCATCGATAATTCATGATAAAATCTGTCAATGAGATCGGGAATTTTATATATATTGCTATCGATCTCTTGTCCTCTCTACTCACGTTATCAGATTTACCAGAAACTGTAGGGCCCGTAAATAATAATTAAACATCTTTGGGCAGGCGGAACCGTTCGTATGACTTCGTTACATGATGTTATTTCATGACCTTCTGTCTGCTATATCAAAAATATAGAATGGCCCAAACGTACTAACTAAAAGACGCACACGATTTCACTGGCATATAATTTTTTCCTGCGGGATGGTATTTGTCTTCTGAGGTTCCGATTGCTAAGATTGCGCCAGTCATTTAGGCGCCTATGGACAATTAAACTTATATGTATGTATAACAAAGTTTTCGGTCAGCGTAACGGCAGTCCTTTTCGGCAAAGGATTTCGCGCTGCCGATCGTTCTTGCACACTTCTTGGAGTCGCATGTAGTATGACCTAAATCGTTATATATATTGGTGCGTAATGGCGCGGTAATGGCCAACTCCGATATGTCCATTTCTATAAATCTTGCGTGTTTGTTGTTGGGGCAAGAGTACCAAATCAAGATATTCGGCAACTTGAAATCGCGCGCAGCGCGAACAATTTTTTGAAAAAGTTGCATAAATTTTCAAAAGTACTCTATAATTTATGATAATTCACGAAATAATTTTCGGCCACCTTCGAGCCCCCCCCCCCAATTCGGGGGTTTAAGAGGCGGGAGTTACGGTCCTTACTTGAGAAAGGTAAAAGATTATGGCGACGGCCATGACGACCTGCAAAGCTAGAGTAGCACAAGAAAATGCCACACAGCCATCATATGCAACAGCAACGTCGAAATCAGAGAATACAACAATGGACAAGAAAACCCAAGCAAGAAACACCGATCTACACAAATACGAGATATAGGTCTTACTTTGTAAGGGGAAGAAAACCTTGACCTTGAAATTGTTGCAAACGAGCTAAAAACTAACACCATTACTGCAACGTACCATGAACACATTGAAGGAGTATAAAAACCAGGGGCGGGCAAACAACACCGCTCTGTGCGGCCCGCGAGAGTCTTAAAATATTGATAAATGCGTACTAGAAATCGAAGTTTTGCAGGGACTTGATTAATTTTTTTTGCATATTTCACCATGATCTTTTGAGGAAGTGGCACTTAAACTGGGGGTCGCGGACCCCCTGCGGTCGTGAAAGCCTCTGAAGAAGGGGGCGGAGCTGATATCAACTGAAAAAATGTTCGCGCCTCGCGCCATTTACATCCAATTCGCATTTGTTGCTCTGTATTTAGTCTGAATTTCATATTTAAAAATCTCTCATGCACACTGCACAGTCGTAACCACCCATGCCATCAAACTACCCACTAGGTTTGCTAGCATCCTGGTTTCATTTTGTGATATGACGACAAAGGGGACGCGATATTTTTCACCATCATAAGGGGCGTATTTTGCAAAGTTCGAGAACCACTGTTCTAAGGTAAAAACTTCCTATACTATTTTTTTATGTTTAATGTCTGGCGCGACAGCCCGATATTAAAGCTCACGCAGTTTGAAAGGTTTCAACCGCTAAAAATAACAGAAATCCTAAACGAGATAGACGTAAATCGGATCACCAGTGTGCTTTCAGATTGGCCACTGCAGTTTTAATTTTTTCAATATATATATATATCGACTTTCAATTAAATAATTAAATAAAAAAGGGCAAAAGAAAACAGAAAACAAAAGAACATCAAGATATTCCGTTCTGGGCCCTTGTTAAGCGCCTCCAGCGTGGGAGGTTGTGGGCGTCTTCGAGCGAAAGCCCGCGTTGCGCTAGCTCGGTCTCTATTGTCGAGCGCCATGTGGTTCTATTCCAGCCACCTCTGCGCCATGGCTCCGTCGGAATGTGGTTGATGATGGCGGCGGCTGGTTGATCGTCTTGATGCCGCACTAGATGACCGATTAGGCGGAAGCGTCGTTCAGCAGCCAGCAAATGACATGGGACCGTTTTTTAAGTTTGCGCAGAGCATTGGTGGATATGGATATATAAATAACATGGACAGTGGGCGATTTTTCTGCGGTATGCAATCAATTTGACAAATCGAAAGGAGGATTATCGTCATGATTCTGGCAAAACTGCATAAGTATGGAAAAAGTATGGAAGTATGGAAAAAAACATTCCATATCATACTTAGAAAATTCCCATACCATACCATACATGCACTCTTCCATATTCCATACCGAAATATCGTTCCTTACCATACCATATTTCCATACCATACGATACCACGCCCTGATTGCCTGTGCAATTGTACATTGTACTCATGATACAGCAGCATTGAAACAGTGACGTGATGTTGTAATAGGCCTACGTGTACTGCGTTCGTTAATATCAAGCCATACAGTCCAATTTAATCTTGAAATTGTGCGATTTGTTCATATGTAACTGCAGAAATGAGCACATGTCGCGACCTTATCAGCAGAAATCCACTTTTTACCAAACATTTCCAATGGCTTCAAATTCGATATTGATGACCTCTGTACCAGTCCGTCCGTCGTCGATCAAGTTTAGTGGAGTATAGAAAGTTCCCCTTCAAACGAATCGAATAATAATAAATAATAACAAATGCTTCTTTGCTCACAGGGCACATTAGATCAGCTGCGTCCAACAAGCATTCTTTCACATACTCGCCATCGGAGAATGGCTTACTGTAATTCGCGATTTTGTGGGATATGACAAAGCTTGTCCTGGTCACTGCTTCCCTAGATGCCTGAAGCTTTGTAAAGCAGCCTTGTTGTTTTGCCAGCTTCGTCGACAGGCCGTCGGAAATTCGCACTCTCTCAGCCTCAGCCACGTGTCTGTATTTCGCAGCACGTTTCGTGTCGTAATGCCTATAGTGCCTACTCAAATCATACTCCTTCAGCACGGCGACCTTCTCGCAATAAACTAAACATACTGGTTTGCCGCTAATTTCAGAGAGCAAATATTGAGTGGTCCAAATTTTCCTAAAATTACGTTCTTCGACGTGCACTTTCCATTTTTAGGCATGCTTATTCATCGTTTATTACCTTGTCGGTGACAATTACGGCTTATATGGTATACGTGCGGTGTACAATGTACATGTGAACTATAACTACCTCGTTTTGCGAATTTGAGATTTGAAAACCTATGACGTTGCAATTAAAAGCACAGAGCGTGTAACAATGACAGCAAACAAGTTTGGAGCTGTACTGACGGAAACAGTGAGTTGTGACTTTGTTTGTTCCGACATGCTTTGCTATATTGGTTTTATTTTGTGAGTGATTGGAATCTGAATTACGCATTCGTAGGCCACTGACACACAGTACATAAATGAACGCGCTTCATAGAAACACAATTCCGGTCCAATTAATACAGTCTAATATTTTAGTTCACCTTTTAACATTTAAAAGTATGTCTCATGTTCTGAAGTCCAAAATCATGTCGCGGGCCGCACAGAATCACGTCGCGGGCCGCATTTAGCCCGCGGGCCGCACTTTGCCCGGGTTAGATTTAGATGATAAAACACATAAAATACCACTGTTGTGGCGATTTCTATTTACTTGTGTCTGTAAAATGTATTGTTGGTAATATTGTGGAGACAATAGGTGGGGAAATGCCCCAGCTGTGTCCTTGGAGACGAGCTGCCACTGATCTAAAATTGTCGACGTTTGCTCCAATCATTATAGCCGCGGAGTCAGACGAGCTTGCTATACAAATATTTATGCGATTAAGGTCCTTCAGAAACTGATTCTAACCGACATATGTCAGCATAAAGTCAATAAGTCAATGCTCTCACTTTACGTATATAGTGCTAAAAGGAGCTGATTCATCATATATAATTCATATTTAATATTTTTATTTCGATTATACAGTCACTACTAGGCGTTAAAACAATTAGATAATGCTAAACCCACATTATTCCGTTTGGTCGTTACGCAATGGTGTTGGTGATGCAACATGTGTCTATATAAAAGGAACAATGTCGAAATGTATCAATCAAGTACCGAGCGATATTTTAAATATATGTTACCTCATAGCGTTTTCGTAATTACGATTTTACATTGACATTTCAGATTATAAAACAATGTACTTTCATGATTCACCAGTTGTGTTCCGCATTCTGGACACGAGGTGTATGTCCGTCTCTTTCGAGGATAACTTATGAGGCGTTCAGTTGCATAGTAAAGAATGGTTTTGTTTACATTCGTGTTACTCAATTTTACTCCACTCGAGAAAGACTCTGATTACTATTCGCCGAGTTGAATTGACTGGCCGATCGAGTAAACTATGCATTCGAAAATTTTTGAAACGTTGTGTGAGAATTTTACAGATGGATGAACCCGAAACCTAGGACACAGTACTAAATGCTGAATATTTACTTATGCAAGAGCAGACATTGAATTTCGAATACGTTAAATCGAGGTCATAAAAGAGGCAATTTATTGCCGCAGTGCATTTTTCGTCATAGTGTCTTCGACTAACATCATAGCGCTAGCAAACGTCTTTTCACAGAAGTAAAGTACCGGTCGCATTGCATAAACGGGAGAAAATAACAAAGTGTATTTGCAGAAATCATCTGATTCGTTGATTCTTGAAGCATCTGCAAGACAGTTGCAAAGTCCTTTTAACCAATGTATGCCACATCATTCCGTTATTCTCTTACTCATCTTCTTCTTCAAGGCAGGAGCGCAGATTTCAAATTTTAGGTGTGACAATAACTTTCCATTTGGATTCATCACTGATGTAAGGGATACGTGTTGCGTTTGACGAGAATGTTCATTGAGAATGACACGGAGCGCTTGCCGATATACATTTATACATTGTTTCACCACCAGGCCCGAGACTCTCGGTATAATATATGCATGCCAGTAGGTGAAAGTGCTGTTTCCTTGCTTTCAAAAGTTAGCCATAGGACGTCCATTATGTGCTTGTGAGGAGATTTCACTCGTCTGTTCGTAATCGGTATCTGGTAATTGGAGGCGGACATTAATTTACTCGGGTTAAGGTCGTGATGTAAATTATACTCGAGCAGTTTAGAAATAGAGCAGTGTGTTTCATGATATCGATACTACAGTCAGTATTAGGTAATGTTTCCTTGAGAATATGAGCCACAATATACGTACCTTCATGATTCATCAGATAGGAGCGGGTTATCTTCTCCCAATTCGCGGTCTAGCAGTCCATTGAGTTCTTCAGCCGTACTCACTATGGGAGTCTGTGGACAATAAAAACAAGCGGTTCGTTTACTGAGGTAGTCACTGTTGGAGCTCAAGTAAATGTAGACATAACGTTGCAAATGTTTACTCTGGTACAAGATCAAGTGGTCATTTTTAAGTATATAGCCAAGCGTTGCCCAAAAATGAAAACTGTTTCGTAGAGATGGGAGTTGTCTAAAATCATAAACGCTCGAGTATAATAGAGCAAGTAAGCAAGACCTGAACATTAATTCGTCGGAAAAAATGTGTTGAGCTTCCTTACTGCTGACCACGTCTGTTCGTTACTCACTCATGTGACCTTCGTAGAAATTGTGTCGCGACCTATCTCATTGCGACTTTGTATAGGCAAGAATTAATACCAAGAATAATTCTAAATTAATAAAAAAAAAATGTTTGAGAGCTGCACGAGAGAGTAATTGAGACATCTCCGTCGGACTGTTAAGAGTCAGATTCAATTCCGTGTGCATAATAATTTAGGTTTATGTGGTTTATTTTTAATATACTATGTCTATACGAGCTATAGTAACTGAATCAAGACAACTTTCCTACTGAAGCTTTAGTATTTAGAATGTATCGTTATGGCGGATCAATAATTGCATAAGGCTTATTTTAATAACGTGGCCTAGATACAAATATATATTTCATGAAAATTGTTTGTTCTTCGACAAAAAGATACTACCGATAACCATTGATCCCAATATTTTATGTATAGTATTGATGAACTCTCGACTAGTAGCCTATATATCCAATATATATAGCCTACGGTAGACCTCGACATACTTTTTCGTAATAATAACCAATGCTCGAACAAACTCCTGCCTATAAACAGAATCTTTGTCGCAATAAGCAATCGCAAATGAAATTCAAACCGGAAAACAGTGTTGTTAAAGAGTAGAGCAGGGGACTTAAATAATTACCTCCAGGGACCAACAAATAAGGTACAAATGAGTGCCTAGATAAAACAGGAAAGATCTTCAAATCACAACAAAGTCTGCGTTACCAGATCAGTTGACCGCTTCCAAATACGGAATTCCATTTTACCACTTGCAATCGGTATGGTTTTCGTTGGGTTCTATAAAAAGATAAAAATACGAACGATTAAGTCTTTCATCTGACATATGTCATGGAAAGTGATACTTTATTATTCACTTTGAAATTAAACTGGTCAGGAAATACCAAGGCACGATTGAGATGCATACCTCTTTCGTAAAGTTATTCTTTTCAATCCCATCGTTAATGGTTTCTGCAATGTCGTTACGTATGTTTGCCATGAGCTTGACTTTAATACGTGGGCAAAAATCATCGTGAACTTAGGCCAGAAACAGTGCAATCTCATTCACTTCTCGGGATTCCAAAGAATTAGTAATCTTGAGCTTGATATTAGAATCGGCCACCTTCGTCTTGCCGAATTCAATGCTGCTTTGCAACAAATTTAATGCAACTCTGTGATTGGCGGGTACATGCTTATGCATCTGCTTCATTTGTTTGCTCAAATACTCCTTCAGTTTCCCCACTTTCTTGTGGACATCCACAGCTGACTTACCGTTCGGCCGGAACAACCCTTCCAATCGCTTCGTTCTTTGTTTTTCAAGTATGCCCGAAGTTAATGGTACGACAATCCCATACTTTTCCTTAAATACCGATTCAAACACTTCGCTAGAACAGAAATATCCGAAATACAAAGCTTTCATTACATCTTCATGTAATCGTTTGCAACTAAGATCCTGCGAGGTCATTGCAGGAATCAAAAAACCTTGTGACTGAAAGTGCAGAATTGCAGCTCGAAATTCTTCCAATCGTACAATCCTTCTCTCATACGACAGTCTGTTCATACTTTCCTCAAGTAATTCGATGACCACGTCTGAAAAGTTCTTTAAATCTAGCCTATGTCTCATTTTGACAAGCTTCAAGATAATGTTACGATAGAACGGATTGATACAGAAGTACCGGATGGCTTCGCGTAGTTCAAAATCTTCCTTGTCATCAGCAAAAATTTCTTTCGTAACATCCTGTATTTGTTCATCGCAACACCCTAAAACCTGCAGCGCTGTTGTTGGATGTAAAATGGTATCCATATGTTTGTAGCAAGTTGTGCAAATGATGCGAGCGTCTGGAAATATTTCCCTTCTTGTAGAGCTGAGGTTGTAGAAAATATGCTCTTTCCCAGTGACATCTCCATACTGTATTATCTTGCTGGAGTATTCAGTCGGCAAACTCAGATTTTCCACGAAAAGGACTACCAGCTTCGAGTTTTCTTTCATCCATTTCAGTACAGAAGAAATTTCGCCATCATGAAGATCTTTCATGTATTCCCCAATGACGGTTTCTACACTCATATTACGCCCATCGTCTCTGAAATCTTCATAATCCAAATACATTCCAAGTTGACCGTCATCCAGATTTTCGATGCAGTGGCAACAAATAGCGGTTTTTCCAGTACAGTATTCCCCCACGACCAGACATGTTTCACCCTTTTCAATATCAGATATTCCGGTTTGAAAAGAAATGCTATGCTCCTCCGTGGCAAGATTTTGAAATTTCAATGGTAAATATTTGAATTTATTTTTACAGATTCGTTGAAATTTCTTCTTCAGATGAAGCAGAGCTGAAAGAAATCAAGAGATTTGAACGATGGCTAACTATGGTGGCAAGATAGCGCAGTGGTATAATACACGGCTGCAATACCAACGGGTTGCGCTTTCGAGTCCGAGCGAGGTCGACTTCAAAATTCCTACCTTGAAGGTTTATCTAGGCTCCTCCTCGCCACCTTATTCGCGTAAGCGGTTGTGTCTTGCAGAAAGCCTAGAAGTTGGCCGTGCTACAAGTCGCCAGATACAGAATCAAAAATGCAGAAAGTCGGCCTGGTGTAAATGACCTTTGTAGTCTACAAACACCATGAATACCCCAAACAAACAACCGATGACTATGAATAATTATTGCCAATATTTTGTAGAGCCAATACGCAGTGGTTAAAGAACAAGGGGGCTCGTTTCATAACAATGACGTGATGTTACGAAGTAGACATCAGAAATTAGTCGAACTGAGGCGCCTTCTGGCTTCCCCACCCCGACACTGCGCCACACGATTACAAACCCGACTTATAAATTGGGGTTTTGCTACCAAAGTTCCTCAGTGGTTGAATATTCACGGAAGCGTCCCGTTGCATACAACCGTCTTGGGCTACTATTCATGGCATGGACCAGTCAAATGATATAGGCCTACTTCTAATGATAGCCTACGCGACATTACAGATGACACAAGATCCTGGGATACAGGGGATGTAAAAATAATGTGCGATGCATATAGGTCTACACGATTGCGTCCAGCCTGACAACTTGTTATTGAATAACATAGTAACGACCCACGCTACTATTGAATGAAAAGAAAATATTTGGAACAAACATAATCATGATTTATACTGTCACTGTAATGAGCTTGAGCTTATATGCACAGTACAGTAGTCATATCCTTTATTGCATTGCAACAGAGTGCCTGGAAAATATATTTATAGAATTATATTCAAGTCCTGATCGGCACGGCAAATTTCGAGGGGTTCTTTTCTTTACATAAATCAGTGATCAAATGATCACAAAATATGTAGTTTTCCATTATTTTATATCAGGAGTAAACTTACTTTGTTTGAACAACAATGTTTTTGAAGGGAGTCCCAATATGTTCTCTATTTCAGCGCGAACATTAATCTGCAAAGTTTCGGTTTCTTTATTATTCGTGTACTCCAGAAGTGGCGTATCCCGCTTGTAACAGTCTCCATTCACATTGAATGTATAACTTGTTGCACACCTTTAGCTGGATCACACCATATTTTAACGAGGACTGGAGAGAGGCATTTGGCGCTTAGCCCAGAGGGAGAATCAGGTCCTGCAAGAATTGGTACATTTACTTCCAGGTGACCGCTCCTATAATACATAAATTAAAATATACACAAACATTGTATATTCTAGGCAAATATTGAATTGTAAATTAATATTGTATTGTTAATATAATTTACCGAGAAAATAGATGTATGATGTATATACGATTGTAATTGAAAACTGGTTCCATATATAATGGATTTTATATGACATTCACACATTCTTGTCTTTAAATCTTGTCGGTTGAGACAATTCGAGACACGAGCAACATGAACTTCAAGACTGGACTACATGTCTGAGAATGACGAAATGGAGTTTATCTAGAAGTGCACGTTTCGAGAGTCAATTATAAAAGTCATGAAATGCACAAACTCTTGGAGTCCATACCATCAAGTAGGCTGTATAATCAGTATAGTTCATAACCATGGATTAGCGCACTCAAGGGGAAGCAACAGAATGTTGGCGAACTTCAAGCCCTGATTTCTCCGATTGGATCTATGATTTGAACTCACGCCCACATTACAGAGAGACTTTTAGGGGCGTCGAATGGTACTATACATTTTATAAATATCTTCATAACGGAAACTTGTATGTTTTCCTAATTACAAATCAGTTATATATATTGGAGTTACAATTGACATATCAGAAGAACGGGTGATCGACTTCGAAAGCCAGCCTGCCCTTATTGTCACGCCACTCCACACGACGCGCCACCACAACAGTTACGATTCGTTTGTGACGATTATGGCTAATTAACTCCAACCAATGTACAATCCACAGCTGCAACACCAATGGGTTGTGGGTTCGAGTCCGACCTAGGTTAACTCTGGAATTCCTACATAAGTGTTAGAGGCTTACCAGGGCTCATCCTCACCATCTGATCCGTGTAAGCGGTGTCTTATAAAAAAATTTAGTGGGTCTTGCTACAAGTCAGCAGCTGCGGAATATAAATGAGGAAAATAGACCTGGTGTAAATGACCATAGTAGTCGACAAACACCATGAATACAACGAGCAACAACAACTCCAACCAATGATGGCCATCACAAATCACAAATCATAAGCATTAGTTGAGTGTGTCTCTTGGAATTCCTGCGAAACCCCATTGTTTCTGTACTGCTTAGTTTAGTGTATTTGTGAAAGACTTTTCTCGGTTATGAAGCGACGCTAAAGTGACTCATGTAAGAAACTATTTGCCACCAGGTAATCCAGTGCTAGGTCATAGCGCTACTCATCAATGTAACACCAGCATCGGCTGGCTCGATACACGCACAGTTTGGCTCAAATTGGCGACCTATAGGATAGCATACTGGCCAATTGGCAAACTGGCTAATCTTGTGCAAAGGTAGATATATCTGCTATATAATCTTTATTAGTAATTCCATATATTTTGAGACAGCAAGGACTACATACAATCGACTCCGATATCTTTTATAACAGTAAGTCAGTTGAGGAATCCTGTATTGTCAAGGTGGAGATGTATAGCAAATACATCCCATTTGATATAATTGCTGATATAGGCTACTCTGCAAACATATCATCAACTGAAAAAATACATTTGTCATACTTGTGAAGCAACCGTTCCAGTCCGAATATCTCCCTCCACCAGAGCTGTTGATAGCTTTAACGCGGAAGTCGTAACAACTACCTGGTTCGGGATCATGTATTAGGACAATATTTTCAACTGTGCTTTGTTCTATAAGATCTTTGTGGTTCATTTTCCACTGGACAATATATTCCGATGGATGTATGCCAAGATGGTCCCAGCTAAACATGATGTTACCATCATTGCCCTGTTCAGATTGCAGCTGTTCCACAATTGGTGGCACTGAAAATAGTTTGTTATGAGATATTATGGCTGATTACAATATGAAGCCATTGGCTTACGAGTTTGTACAATATTGCTGTAATACTCATATTGACTTTTTGCATTTGACATAACAGTCAGAACGGCAATTTCGTACTGGGCACCAGGCCTTAATCCAGATACTACATAGCGATGCTCCTTGATTGGATCACTGATTTGCGTGCACGCAAATCCCATTGACAAACATTTCCACTGTATAATATATTCCTTGTGAGTTGAAGGGGTGTCGCTGAACTCCACAATCAGCCGAGTGTTATCTTGGTCAGCAGCAACTATGGTGGCAAGATAGCGCAGTGGTATAATACACGGCTGCAATACCAACGGGTTGCGCTTTCGAGTCCGAGCGAGGTCGACTTCAAAATTCCTACCTTGAAGGTTTATCTAGGCTCCTCCTCGCCACCTTATTCGCGTAAGCGGTTGTGTCTTGCAGAAAGCCTAGAAGTTGGCCGTGCTACAAGTCGCCAGATACAGAATCAAAAATGCAGAAAGTCGGCCTGGTGTAAATGACCTTTGTAGTCTACAAACACCATGAATACCCCAAACAAACAACCGATGACTATGAATAATTATTGCCAATATTTTGTAGAGCCAATACGCAGTGGTTAAAGAACAAGGGGGCTCGTTTCATAACAATGACGTGATGTTACGAAGTAGACATGAGAAATTAGTCGAACTGAGGCGCCTTCTGGCTTCCCCACCCCGACACTGCGCCACACGATTACAAACCCGACTTATAAATTGGGGTTTTGCTACCAAAGTTCCTCAGTGGTTGAATATTCACGGAAGCGTCCCGTTGCATACAACCGTCTTGGGCTACTATTCATGGCATGGACCAGTCAAATGATATAGGCCTACTTCTAATGATAGCCTACGCGACATTACAGATGACACAAGATCCTGGGATACAGGGGATGTAAAAATAATGTGCGATGCATATAGGTCTACACGATTGCGTCCAGCCTGACAACTTGTTATTGAATAACATAGTAACGACCAACGCTACTATTGAATGAAAAGAAAATATTTGGAACAAACATAATCATGATTTATACTGTCACTGTAATGAGCTTGAGCTTATATGCACAGTACAGTAGTCATATCCTTTATTGCATTGCAACAGAGTGCCTGGAAAATATATTTATAGAATTATATTCAAGTCCTGATCGGCACGGCAAATTTCGAGGGGTTCTTTTCTTTACATAAATCAGTGATCAAATGATCACAAAATATGTAGTTTTCCATTATTTTATATCAGGAGTAAACTTACTTTGTTTGAACAACAATGTTTTTGAAGGGAGTCCCAATATGTTCTCTATTTCAGCGCGAACATTAATCTGCAAAGTTTCGGTTTCTTTATTATTCGTGTACTCCAGAAGTGGCGTATCCCGCTTGTAACAGTCTCCATTCACATTGAATGTATAACTTGTTGCACCTTTAGCTGGATCACACCATATTTTAACGAGGACTGGAGAGAGGCATTTGGCGCTTAGCCCAGAGGGAGAATCAGGTCCTGCAAGAATTGGTACATTTACTTCCAGGTGACCGCTCCTATAATACATAAATTAAAATATACACAAACATTGTATATTCTAGGCAAATATTGAATTGTAAATTAATATTGTATTGTTAATATAATTTACCGAGAAAATAGATGTATGATGTATATACGATTGTAATTGAAAACTGGTTCCATATATAATGGATTTTATATGACATTCACACATTCTTGTCTTTAAATCTTGTCGGTTGAGACAATTCGAGACACGAGCAACATGAACTTCAATACTGGACTACATGTCTGAGAATGACGAAATGGAGTTTATCTAGAAGTGCACGTTTCGAGAGTCAATTATAAAAGTCATGAAATGCACAAACTCTTGGAGTCCATAGCATCAAGTAGGCTGTATAATCAGTATAGTTCATAACCATGGATTAGCGCACTCAAGGGGAAGCAACAGAATGTTGGCGAACTTCAAGCCCTGATTTCTCCGATTGGATCTATGATTTGAACTCACGCCCACATTACAGAGAGACTTTTAGGGGCGTCGAATGGTACTATACATTTTATAAATATCTTCATAACGGAAACTTGTATGTTTTCCTAATTACAAATCAGTTATATATATTGGAGTTACAATTGACATATCAGAAGAACGGGTGATCGACTTCGAAAGCCAGCCTGCCCTTATTGTCACGCCACTCCACACGACGCGCCACCACAACAGTTACGACTCGTTTGTGACGATTATGGCTAATTAACTCCAACCAATGTACAATCCACAGCTGCAACACCAATGGGTTGTGGGTTCGAGTCCGACCTAGGTTAACTCTGGAATTCCTACATAAGTGTTAGAGGCTTACCAGGGCTCATCCTCACCATCTGATCCGTGTAAGCGGTGTCTTATAAAAAAATTTAGTGGGTCTTGCTACAAGTCAGCAGCTGCGGAATATAAATGAGGAAAATAGACCTGGTGTAAATGACCATAGTAGTCGACAAACACCATGAATACAACGAGCAACAACAACTCCAACCAATGATGGCCATCACAAATCACAAATCATAAGCATTAGTTGAGTGTGTCTCTTGGAATTCCTGCGAAACCCCATTGTTTCTGTACTGCTTAGTTTAGTGTATTTGTGAAAGACTTTTCTCGGTTATGAAGCGACGCTAAAGTGACTCATGTAAGAAACTATTTGCCACCAGGTAATCCAGTGCTAGGTCATAGCGCTACTCATCAATGTAACACCAGCATCGGCTGGCTCGATACACGCACAGTTTGGCTCAAATTGGCGACCTATAGGATAGCATACTGGCCAATTGGCAAACTGGCTAATCTTGTGCAAAGGTAGATATATCTGCTATATAATCTTTATTAGTAATTCCATATATTTTGAGACAGCAAGGACTACATACAATCGACTCCGATATCTTTTATAACAGGTAAGTCAGTTGAGGAATCCTGTATTGTCAAGGTGGAGATGTATAGCAAATACATTCCATTTGATATAATTGCTGATATAGGCTACTCTGCAAACATATCATCAACTGAAAAAATACATTTGTCATACTTGTGAAGCAACCGTTCCAGTCCGAATATCTCCCTCCACCAGAGCTGTTGATAGCTTTAACGCGGAAGTCGTAACAACTACCTGGTTCGGGATCATGTATTAGGACAATATTTTCAACTGTGCTTTGTTCTATAAGATCTTTGTGGTTCATTTTCCACTGGACAATATATTCCGATGGATGTATGCCAAGATGGTCCCAGCTAAACATGATGTTACCATCATTGCCCTGTTCAGATTGCAGCTGTTCCACAATTGGTGGCACTGAAAATAGTTTGTTATGAGATATTATGGCTGATTACAATATGAAGCCATTGGCTTACGAGTTTGTACAATATTGCTGTAATACTCATATTGACTTTTTGCATTTGACATAACAGTCAGAACGGCAATTTCGTACTGGGCACCAGGCCTTAATCCAGATACTACATAGCGATGCTCCTTGATTGGATCACTGATTTGCGTGCACGCAAATCCCATTGACAAACATTTCCACTGTATAATATATTCCTTGTGAGTTGAAGGGGTGTCGCTGAACTCCACAATCAGCCGAGTGTTATCTTGGTCAGCAGCAACTTTGATATTACTTGGTGGCAAAGGATCTGTGAATAGCTTACATGTTTACATCGATCAAATGAGAAATAATGAGCATCATAAAGTGGGCCTATTACGCATTATCCTCGTTCTTTCCACACACTTCTCTTCACTTACGGCAGTGGCTCCCAAATTTTTTCGTCTCTTGCCCCCTTTGACCTATATTTGAGCTACCCCCCCCCCCTAGGAAAAGTTGCCTTTGACTAAACAAATGTGCATTTTAACGCGCAACCATTTGTTGACTGAGCAATTATTGGCAAAACACATTTAGATATGTCCGAACTACGGCGAATGCGGACCGCACTAAACTTTGGTAAAGTACAGTCAAATTTGACCTGTTTTTGACCGGTCGATTAGCCAATGACGAAAAATAAATCACCAAGTCCGCTTGCTATGGACTTGAGTAGAATCGATGAATTTGGTATGTTTTTCACGTTAGCTCATATGTTGGCCTAAAAAGTTTAACAATTTCACTAGCGGCCTTGTGCCGAATTCGGCTTGACGTTTTCATGCCTCTAGTAGCAATTTGGTCGAGAGGCTGTCGTGGACCCAACAAAATCGTCTCGTGAGCCTCACTTTATCAGGGAATGTAATATCTACGAAATGCATTTTAACATACACATAGCTTGAAATCCGCCAAAGAAACACGAAATTGTAAAGAACTAATTTCTTCTTAACAGTTCTATACCATAAAAATCTAAAAACCTTTCAACCCATTGTATCTTCCAATACAATGCCAAAGCCAGATTCCCCCTAAAAATTATGCCAGATTCCCCCATAACAATTTCAAAATCTCCAACATGGGGGAATTTCCCCGGTTGGGAACCACCGACTTACGGAGTTAATCCGCTTTCATTGGCAGGATAGTGTCCAGATTATTTTAGATTGTCTACACTACAGGCATCCGTGATTTTATTCGCTATCCTTGGTTAATTTTCGCTTTACAGTCACGTCGTATTTTATAAAATGATTTCTGAAATGGGTGTGTTTATCACACATAGAACACGCCAATGATGATGTACTAAATGAGTGTATTTTGAAAAAATCCTCTGTTATGACGCGACTCCAAAGCGACTTACGGAAATTTATTTCGCGTTTTCAAAGTATCGGGAAACTATTCGTGGCTGGCCAATCACAATATGCTCTCGGTCGCCAATTTGAGCCCAGGTTTTATCGGGTCGACTCTCGACAGCGCATCAGCGTATGCTTGTGTTACATCGATATGTATCGCTATGACCTGGCACTGGATTGGCCTATAACAGTGGTTCTTAACCTTGCCCCCAGCGCCCCCCAGGGGGCGCTGGCGATCTTGAAGGGGGGCGCAAACGCTCAGGGGGCGATATAGGGGGCGCTGGGCTCAGGGGGCGGTATGGGGGGCGCTGGAGAGAAATGGCTTCGCAGTAGATGATGTGGTGATAGGACATATCCTTAATGAGTATTCAGAGCAAATTAACACCGAAAACTTCGTTACATATAGCCTTCAAAATACATATAGGTTTAATTGTCCATGGGCGCCTAAATGACTGACACCGAATGTTCTTGTCTTGGCAATCTGAACCCCAGAAGACGAATTCCATCTGGCAGGGAAAAATTATATGTCAGTGAAGAAATACCAATCTGAAATCGTGTGCGTCTTTTAGTTTAGTACGATTGGGCGACAGGGATATTCCTGTTTGGCGATATCCCCGTTGAGCGATTCTATATTTTTTGATATTGCAGACAGGGGGTCACGAAATAACATCATGCAACGAAGTCATACCAACGGGTTCGCCAGCCCGAATATGTTTAATTATTAGTAACGGGCCCTACAGTTTCCAAGAAACCTCACAATGTTCGCTTTAAGTTTTTATGAGTCTGCGCACACTCAGCAACTCGCTGCGCCGACCCTTGGACAACAGTGCGTAACGACTAAAAAAAGGTAATAACTCCGGATTTGTTGTGCGCAACGTAGATTTTCTGTGTGCAGAGACCGTGTCAGCACTGCGCGCGTGCGCAGCTTAGAGGGAACATTGCAACTCGCTCAGCTCTACCGGTAAATGTGTTTACGTGAGCAGAGAGAGGATAAAAATTGATCTCAATTTACATGCAATTCCCGATGATATCATTAATTATTGAGATTTTTCGCACTTTGCGCGAATAGGCGAGAATAGCTGCCTCAGTAAATGGACACCCAATGTAGATACCTAATGGGCAATCAGCAAATAGCGGACAGCCTATTAATGGGGGTCTGGGAGTGAAGTCCCCCGGAAGTTTGGTTTATCACCCGATTGGGGCCCAGGACCTACGTTTATTGTTTAATGGGGCTGACGAAATGCTGTTACGGCCCTGGTAACGAATAATTGTACCTGCGGGTAAGCCCGAATATGATCAATTATTAATTACGTGCCCTTTATTTTCCTATACAACAGCTCAGTCAGTGCTACTGGTAAATCTGATTACGTGGGCTTAGAGGATAAAAAGTTTATAGCGACTTATATATGTAATTACCACCTATTCATTCATGCATTATGGAAAATTTTGGTACCTAGGGCGACCAGGCCACAATATGGGGTTCGTGGGGGCGAAGCCCTCAGAAGTTCGGTTTATCACGCTATGAGTGCGCAAGGCAATCGTTTTTAGGGGGGTTAACGGAGTGCTGTTACGGCCCTCCCTCTTACTCATTGTCTTTATTACATTACTTACAATATGAAGTTGGGGGGGGTGGGGGGGGGCGCAGGAGCACGATAATTTTTGAAAGGGGGCGCTGGAAGAAAAAAGGTTAAGAACCACTGGCCTATAATAATAGATAATTAACCTACGGAGATATGCGCAACACGTGACTCACGGTTAAGTACAAAGACGCCGTTGCTGATTGCTGGTCGCTTCGTTAACATATATTGTAGCCTATTTCAGCGATCGGACAGCTTTATGCCTAGCGCAGATTCGGACTGTATTGCCACTCGGACACCATTTCTGGGCATGTTAGGACTTTGTTGCCAATCGGACATCATGTCTGGGGTAGATGCGGACTGTGCTAATTGCCACTCATACATCATATCTGGGGCAAATTCGGACTGTTGTGTCACTATAATGTGCGAGCACATCCCAGATATTATGTACGAGAGGCGGATCATGGGCTGAACATATCCCAGGCATGATGTCCCAGAGGCAAAACAGTGGTAACATACACCATACATCATGTACGGGTGCCAACACAGTCCGAACACACCCAAGATATGATGTCTGAGTGACTCAAGTGTGAACATACCAAAGACATGACATCCGACTGGTAACATAGCTCAAACAAGATGTCCGAGTGGCGAAACACAGTGCTAACATACCGCAGGCATGATGTCTGAGTGACGCAACAGTGTCCGAACATATATAAAAGACATGACGTCCAGGTGGCAACATAGCCCAAACATACCCTAGACCAGAGGTGGTAAGTAACGAAGTACTTCTACTTTTTCGAGTTACTCAAGTAGTTTTCCTCTACTTCTGGTACTTACTCAAGTAAATCTTTTTTCGCTACTTCTACTTCTACTTCCAATAAGAAAGATAGCCGATGGAATTTTAGCCCTGTTTTCGCAGACCACCGTTGAAACCTTCTGGACAAAAGACATGAAATATATTTTCCGCTGTTTAGAAGTAGTATTTGAGTCAGCTGCTGATACAGAGATGCAACATACTAATTTTCTCATTACACACTGTACTGATTGCATACTGTACAGCAGGGGTTCTCAACCCGCGGCCCGCGGGCCGCATGCGGCCCACAGACGATTATCTTGCGGCCCGCGACATCTTTCATTATAACGCAAGTACTACTGACACAGTATTGTTACAAATTAATTTAGGTTCTTAGCACTTTTATCGTACCGTCTCTGTTTTTTTTGATTACTCATTCTTGAATGCAGTGGTTCTCAAACTGGGGCGCGCGCCCCCTTGGGGCGTGAAAGCACCAGAAGGGGGGGGGGGGCGCGAAAATGAGGTCGACTGAAAAAAATGTTCGCGCTGCGCGCAATTTATCTCCAATTCATAGTTATTTCACTGTGTATAGTCTGGTTTCGTATTTGAGAGTTCTCCCATCAACAGCCATAACCTTCCATGCCATCAAACTAGCCGTTTGTATTCCTAGCATTCTGGTTGCATTTTGTTATATGAGGTTAGGGGGTTCGAAATTTTTCCCTATCAAAAAGGTGGGCGTGTCTAAAACAAATTGAGAACCACTGCTTTAATGGGGCGTTTCTTGAGATATGCTCGACTTCAGATTGTTATTGTTTTGAATCGGTATTAGGCTGGAATCGGATTCAAGAGAACCCCGCTATGTAGTAGGCCTACACTTTTAAAGAGTGTTTGACGCAATGCGAACGGTTGTTGAGATTGCCGACTACGTTTCAGACGCATCGTTCAAAATTGCTTAGAATATGGCTAAACTCAAGAAATCTGCTATAGAAGGTGTGATTTCAATAAAACCTAAACATTATGTGCGAATATTTGCTGTTTCCGGAACTTAGCGGCAAGGGCAACATCACCTGACAAATTTCTAAGATTCAGTCGTCCGATTAAATCGTGACCAGACGAGTAACATTAATGCCAGTCGATCTTTTATCGCATGTTCTGAAACACATTGTCACGTATACTACTTTAACCCAGCCTCGGACGAATCCACCGACTTGGCATAATATATACAGAGGAAATGCTGGCTGGGCAAACGTGGGGAGGGGACCAGCGAAAAATATCAACTTGGCAAAGCCGGCTTCTATTCCAGGCATGGAAGGAAATGATAAGGGGTGATTGGTTTGCTCAGAAATGGCCCGGAACGCCACTTCTTCTCATATCACTCAGAGCGCAATGTGATAATGGCCTCTGTAACGCAAAAGTTACCGTAATTTATACTTGCTCGCTCACGCATTGAAACAGAGAGTTCGGTTCTCTGGTGGTAGGGTTTGAAGTTGCATATACCGACTTGGCAACGAATGCAATGCACCCTCCATGAAAAGATTTACTTGCGCCGCTAGAAGATAGGCCTACACTATATATTCTCACAACAAGCAGCAGCTGCAAACTTACGAACGCTGTCCATTATTACTTTACAATGCATAAAAATGTACTAAATAACCGTATACGGCTGGTAAATAGGCTACAGTAGCCTAAATTTATTATTAGCCCACAAATACATGGTAATATTGTTCTGCGGCCCGCAGCGTCTTTTGCTGTTAAAATGCGGCCCGTTATACAAGGGAAGTTGAGAACCCCTGCTGTACAGCATTGAACACACACTCTCACTACTAATAGACATTGGTCACAAACGAAATTTAGGAAGTAGACAAATTGCATATCTCTAATCTACATGCACACTGTAAAAAATCTGGTAGATTTACTGGGAAATCTCTGTAAATTTTACCACGAATTACCGGTCGCAGCCAATTACTGCGCGTAGCTTGTCATTTTACATTTTGATATGTAATATTACCTTAATATAGCTGTAAAGTAAGTTACCAGAATTTCTTCGCAAAATTACTGACAGTGACTCGCTACTGCAGTTTACCGGGCTATTGGCAAAATTGATTAGCATCAAAATCGCTGCAGCCAGTGTATACGTAGAACTGAATGTTACTGATATATCATTCTAGAGGTGATTTGACCTGATTGAACCTCGTTTGCGAGACTGGGGTCTGTCACACCGAAATTGTTGGCCCTAGTATCAATTTAAGCTTAGTAGGGTACAAGAAATAACTGACAATCGTAGCTAATGTGGTATACCGTAGCCATATTATATTATAAGGCAATGGCTGTACGGCCACTACGGCCAGTCTCGCTGGTTACATTCGTTGTCACGGATAAGGCTGATAAGTTAGAAAATTAGTTCAGGATGTATAACATTGCTCGGGGAAACTAGAAATATCAGCACGGCATGCTCAGCTGACCATTTGTTAATGGCGGACAAGGCGACCTGTAATAGGTTACATTAGGTGACTGCTTTTTCTGAGATTCGTAGTAAACAACAACGCACAACTGTGACATCACAAGCAGCGTCTGGTTAGGTAAGTACAGTAAGTAGTGAACAACACATAGAATATATATCAATTTATACGAAATTAGATGAAAAAAGGGACTATGTGCAATGCTAAATGTTTCTGTATGGAAAAAACGACCCAGATCAAACATTATAACGTGGCCAGTAAATATTATTGGTGTCATGTGTCAGCGGATGAATACCATTTATTTCGAAATCGTTCGAGTGTCGTCTGGCCAGTGGCCATTAGTGAGATTTGAGCAAAGGGTGGAGCGAAGCTTGTTGAGCTTGAAGAAAGTGGACGCGATCGTTGAAGATTCCTAGGAATGCTGAATGGAATACGCATCTTAAAAGGTAATACGGTACTACATAGTATTTGTTACCGTGAATATCTGACTCTGCACACCATCCCTCGATGACTTAGATTTCATGATTGATATATTTCATTCGCCGCATTCTCTGTTCTATTTTGGGATATTTGTCGACTTATATAGTGACCACATACTCCGCTGCGGAGAAGTTGAAACTGTTGGCTTGATAATGTCATTTTCGGGCCATAGCATAGATATGTTTTCATCCACTGCTGGATTTGTTTGCCACACAAGCCACCTTAAATTAGGAACCTTTTGCTTCAATACAGAGATAAAGTCATTAATCTTTGCTATGTCATGTAAAAGGCGGAGCCGTCATCACACAATGTGCCAGTACCGGTACTTCAAAACATGTTATATTTTTGTTAGCCCATTTGTCTCAGTCTTTATAATGTCATGTCCACTGTCCAGGTTAGGAACTTAGCTTTATATAGCGACTTACGCATGAATTCTTTTTAGTGGAACTGCAAGATACTACTTACACCGAAGGAATGAGAACGAGAAAAAGAAACAATTGGAAGTTTGGCCGGTGGTGGAATTAATTCACGTTTTCTTGAGACCACTCGTGTTACTGCATGTCTTCTAAAGAAGAATTAGACCTCCAGCAGCAATATTTTTCCATCGATAACCACTTCATCGTGATATCATGAATGAATATACAGTTTGTTCCAATGTCGTTTTGGGGATGTGAAGAAAATGTTGCGATATTTTTGCATCGGGTTGCTTTGCGATAGGTATGGATGTACGTGAATTTACAAGCTGGTATGTAATCCTGATTTACAGGGACAGCATGTAGGTAGGTAGGCGGTAAAATGACAGTCTCGATCGCAAATGTACAGGAGAACATGTAGATTAGATATACCGGAGGTGACTGTAACATTACAGTCTGGCGTGTAAAGTGAGATTACCGGACGAGTGTAAGTTAAACTTACATTGACTAACGGTAATGTTAGATTACCACGAAATGTCTGGCTACCGTGCTTCCAAACATTTCGCGGTAAATCGAGGTTTTTATTTTTTACAGTGCACTTAGTCAAGTATTCAAGGACGAGGACTTGCAGTCTTTCTTAATCATTTGTTCGACCCATGCAGCTCAGCTACACTACATATATTTTTAATTTTGTCAAGTGGAAAGGAGCGTTTGGTTATATCTACATCAATTTTACAACCAGACGATATATTCACTCTGTCACAATATCATGTTATAATTACAAAAATTGCATCAATTTGTGACTGCATCACGAAGATGCATATTGCTTCTTTCTTCCGCTATTCTACTGAATTGTAATTTGCAAATAATGACCAATTTTATCTATATCAGGGGTGGCCAACCTTTTCGGCCAAAGGGCCACATGAGATTCACGAACCGTTGCGCGGGCAACTTGAATGGCGATTATTTAATTTTAGTCGTCCGGTAGGAACGAACCGAATTAGGTAACATTGAAAACAAAACTTATATGTCATGTGTCATGAAAACTATGTATGTAACCGTACAGTGTGCAATCATGCCCTGGTCGCACGAAGCACGAAATGTTTTAAAGGTAATGAATGAATTCGATCAATAAATATATTACTTGCATATACTGCGGTTCGCCTCTGTATATCAATGGGCTAATTTGGCAAGGACAGGATTTTTTGTAGTTTAGATTAGACATAGCAATATCGACGGTTTCGGTGAACATATCTCTGTCATTTGGTGCAAATGTTTCATCGCCTACGATCTCGCTTCGAGCGCACAAGCGAAGTCGCATTTTGGACGACGTTATATGCTAATTGCGAGTATATTCAGACTCAATTCTGCAAATTAGGCGTATTTATATTTTCCAGGAGGGGGCTTCATTACCAAATGCAAGAAATGTGACAAAAAATACGTGAAGTGCCAAGAAAAATTTCAAGTCAAATAAACCTCCTACGGAATATTCTAGTTTATGGTTATGGTCGTAAACGAAGATCTGCGATGAATGTGGCTGGCCCCTGGTTACGCCAATGCGTCGAAACTGATTTTTTAGTCATCATCAAATTTCGCGGTCAGGCTAATCAAATTTTGGTTGGCCTTGCAATTTACTTGATGTTATAACTAATTTCGAGAATTACCTCGCAGGCCACAAAAACCTTCTAGCGGGCCACATTTGGCCTGCGGGCCACGGTTTGGCCGGCCCTGATCCGTATCGTTACTAATAACAGTGATTGATGGCACATAAAAATCCTATTATAGTTGTTATTGTTAGTAATTTAAAATTACATTTGAAAGCAATTGTTCTCATGATAAAGAAGATGGAGTCGGAGTCGGAGTCAGCGTCACAAACTCCGACTCCGACTCCAGCCACTACAGCTACTCTCAACCCGCGGCCCGGGGGTTCTTTCTTCGCACCATCTCTATTTTGTTTATTAGTGTCTCATTCTTTGAGTGTTACAATCACGACTCACCACGACTGACTTGAACAGATCGCGGCAAGGAAAGGGGATATAACGACGAAAACTGGGTTTCACCTCTTCGTGAAAAATGAATTTGCTTTCGCAGTGATATAAAATTTTAAACGACACCACTGACAGTTTCATCTGGAGTTCAAAAATAAGTATTCGCATGATCTTAAGGAAGAAAGGCGCTCGTGTCAAGCCCAGCAATCCATATTTCAAGGCAATACCGTTACAGAGGCACTGTCCAATATTGCTTGAAATATCGTGTGAATTGTGTGAACTGACAACTGTGTGAATTGACTGTTTCCGGAATTCAGCTACAAGGACAACATCACCTGCCAATGTCGAAGGTACAGTTGTCTGATTCAACCGTGACCAGAAGAGTATTAGCAATGTCAGTCGGTCTTTTATCGCAGTTTCTGAAACACGTTACCGCACAGGCTAATCTGACTTAGCATTGGACGTTTTCGCCGACTCGCCCACAAATATTGCAGAGCGAATAATTTGGCAGAATTCTCTCTGAGTGGACACATTTGCAGAGGAAATTCAGGGTAAACGTCAGAGGAGACAGTAGTTCTGCAATGAGGAGCTTTTATCGAGAACCGGAAAAAAACATGAGCTTGACAAAGCTGATTTGCCCCACTAGAAGATATCGAATTCACACAGAAATCAGTACCTTTCATCTTACGAACGCTGTTCACTAATGCTTTAGAATGCATAAAATGTATTAACCGTCCTTACATGACTGATAAACACAATGAATTTAATATAGCCTACAATACGTGGTGATAATGTTCTGTGGCCCGCAGCCTGTTTTGCTGTTAAAACGCGGCCCGTTATACATGGGAAGTTGAGAACCCCTGCACTACAGTTTTCACGACTCCGACTCCATCAAGCGAAAATGATCTAAACTCCGACTCCGAATCCACCGATTCCGACTCCGACTCCAACTCCACAGCCCTGGTACGAACATACCGAATACATGATGTTCGAGTGGCCTCACAGTCCTAATCTACTCCAGACATGATGTCCAAGTGTCAGAGCACCGTGCGAACATACACTATATATGATGTCCGAGTGTCAACAAATTCCTATCACCCCCAGACATGGTGTCCCAGTGGCAAAACAGTACAAATCTATCCCAGACATAATACCGTCCGGTCTATGGCCTACAATATCTGTTTACGAAGCGACCAGCAATCGGTAGCTGCATCTGGGTACCCAAACGTGAGTCTCGAGTGGCGCATCCATACGTAGGTTATAGTTGTTTGTAGGCCAATCTGGTGCCGGGTCATGGCGGTACATATCGATGTAATACTAGCATACACGGATGCGCAATGGGCTGTTGAGAGTCGAACCGATAAAACTTGGCTCAAATTGGCGACCGACAACATACTGACTGAAGCCTTCGATATTGATAATGTACTGGCGTCGAATAGTTCACAACGTGCTTTATGTATTTTTCTACCTGCTCTTGACATTGATCCCAATGAATGGGGCAACGGTCAGTGGTGGTCACGTGTCGCGGTGTCGCATGCAGCCGGCTTGCCACGATTTCGTTCACTATGGTTTATCATAAATGTCATTAAAAGAATTGGCTTACTTGTAAAATATGTGTGCCATCCAGATAACTTTCCGCAGCCTGAGTTATTGACAGCCTCCACGCAGAAGTTGTAATAGCTTTCAGACTCAGGCTTGTAGACACAAAAAGAATTCCCGAACGTACTTTCTTTGTTTACGTGTTGGTTGTTCAATTTCCACAAAACATTGTACTTTAATGGGGGTGGATTTGGCCGATCCCATTCAAACAAGATATTGCCATCGCCGTTTTCAACAATCCTTACATTTTTAATTTGAGATGGTACTGAAAAGTAGTATCATGAGATAGTGATGATCACGAAACATCATAACAAGCTTACAAGTTTCTGTGTCTGAATTACTGTATGCATATGAGCTTTTCATATTAGACACAACAGTCCGAACAGCAACCTCATAAAGAGCTCCGGGTACCAAGTCATATATTACAGCAAAGCGTTCCTCGACTCTTTTCGGTGGTTTGGTCTCTACAAATCCCAGTGACAGACACCTGCACTGGATTTCATATTCCTTGTGAAACGAAAGCGTATCCATAAACGCAACCAATAGCCGACAGTTATCCTGATCAGCAGTAACCTTGATATCGGTCGGCGGCAACGGAGCTGTAAATTACACATTCCTCATTCATAAAAATGCGATCAAAAAACGGAATATTGTACTATGTGTTTGCAGAAATGTCCCGTCTTTTCTGATATTGCAATCAATATACAACCGAACAGAACACATCACATTCAAAGTGAACGTGAATTAAGCTGAGAAGACGGACACACGCACCACAATTAATTCTAGTCTGCATACCAATCATCAAGAGAAAAATGATTTTCATACTTGTGAAATAAGCGTTCCAGTCCGAGAATCTCCCTCCACCAGAGCTGTTGATAGCTTTAACGCGGAAGCTGTAGCAGCTGCCTGGTTCGGGATCATGTATCAGGACAATATTTTCAACTGTGCTCTGCTCATGAATAACATCTTGGTTGTTCATTTTCCACTGAACAATGTATTCCGATGGATGTACGCCTAGGTGATCCCAACCAAACCTGATGCTACCATCATCATTTTGTTTAGATTCCAACTGTTCCACAATTGCTGGCACTATAAGAAAAAAGTTTGCATTAGAAATTCGACCAACTACAATATGAAGCTATTGGCTTACAAGTTTGTACAAGATTGCTGCAATACAGATGTTGACTTTTTCTATTTGATACAACAGTCAGTACGGCAATTTCGTACTGAGCCCCAGGCTTCAATCCAGGTACTAGATATCGATGCTCTTTGATTGGGTCACTAGTCTGAGTGTGCTCAAATCCCTTCGACAAACATTTCCACTGTATAATATATTCCTTGTGAAATGAAGGGGTGTCGTTGAACTCCACAATCAGGCGAGTGCTATTTTGATCAGCAGTAACTCTGATATTACTTGGTGGTAAAGGATCTGTGAATAGCTTACATGTTTACATCGATCAATTGAGAAAAAGGTGCATTATAAAGTAGGCCTCTTACGCATGATCATTGTTCTTTCCACACAGTTCTCATCTCTTACGGAGTTATATCCGCAATATAACCGAACTGAATACGCATTTCCGGGTAAACCACCCTCAAAGACATATGAAAACACATCCTCCAGTCGTTGCTTATGAACTGTTCCGTAATTCTTGTTCTGTATCTCGAGTTCATAGAAGTTGACTCCTTCAGGTTTTTCCCATTCAATTTTCGCTGTATGATGAGGATATATCTCGTCTTGGGTAATAGTTAAATCCGGTAATCTCCATGCTAAAATAGATAAAGAATATTAGAGAAGTATCATAAGCAAAGCGACAATATTGTTACAAGTTTGGTGCAATAAATTACAAATATAATTAGAAAAAAATCGACTGTGTTCAATAACACATGCAATATTTGTAGCAAGCAATTGAATGGATTGAAGGATTGATGGAATGAATGGAATGAAGGATTTCCTTTGGTTGGACATGAAAACAGAACCCACTACACCACTGAAATATATCTCCATAAGAATTTGGTGTTTTCACCTGATTATCACCAATTCGAAGGGTGGGAAAGCACAATTTTAAACCTGAAAGTGATGGTAACCTCATTCACACCAGACTTTATGGTGGAAATGTGATAAATACACCCATTTTTCACCCATGAATTTACAGTGTATCACTAATAGCGAAAAGAGTGCGTATTCATACTCGTGTACCACCCGTGATATACGGGTCTGACTATTGGAATACATAAGAGTGAAATTAGCTTACCCGTGTTAAGATCGTTCCTCAAAGTCAAAGTCTCAGGGGGCCAGAATATATTCTCAATTAGCTGCAGGTTTATTCTTTAATTTGATACCATATCAGACGAAGAGTGAGCCGAACTCAAGAAAGTCTGCAGCAGAGACCCAAAAAAGGACGATAGAAAGTGAGAGCGACTGATGAGTGGGAGTGCGCGAGAATGAGAAGTCGTCCTCGAAAGCAAAGACACTGAACTTTATCAATCGCATTGTCGTGGCGCACAAGGCCTGAATAGGCAATAAGTGTCACTGTCGTCGTCGCGTAATAATAACAGAATGCAATAACGCGACGAGTGGAATAACATTTTCAGAACAACGATAACTTTGGGGAAAGACATACGATGCTGCAGTCTGGCAATATCCACATGGAGTAAAGTATCCTGCAAATTACGATGGCCAATGGACGTGAGAGCTTTCCGTTGAGGAATATCAGGCCATCAAATATTTAGGTTTATTGAATTCGTTAAATTTTATTATCGTGCTATCGAGTCAGTCCTGCGACATGTGAAAATGTAATCACCGCAATCTTCTTTCAGCATGTCCGCCTATTGGAGCTTAGTTTTAGAAGTTACAGTCCTTGATATGAGGTCCCAAATGTTACACAGGTGAGACTGAGGCTGTCGGGAATTCCACTTCGAAGCGTCACAATTAACATACAATTATAGAATTAATCTCGCCGACTATTACACGAGCTGCCTATATGGGTCATGTTTCAAATACAGCGATGCAACCAATATCAAATTATTTTCATACCAACGACAATCTGTTTTGAAGTTGCTGGTTTTGCAAATTCAGTTCCTCCCGGCGTTTCATTGTACGCGGTCACTTGATAATGATAACGGTTTCCCGGACGAACTTCCGTTCCCATCACAGTACATTCAGTATCTTTGTCTGGTAACTGATTCATTTCAATGGCTGGCTTCTTTTCATTTTCGTGGAATAGTTGTATTCTGTAACCGTCCGGCGTGACATGCAGTTTTTGCCACCTGATTATAATCTTGTCCACTGGTTTGTGGGTGATATCCTCTATCAATTGAACTTTATCTGGAACTGTATTCAGACATTGACTAGCAATGATGATCAGAAAAATATAAATGCCATCGAAAATGTTTTTTTTGTCAGCATTAAATACTATCATTATTACCCACAATGAAATTTGATTAATTACCGACGTGATATTTCATTATTACCTAACTTTACTTCTTCAGAGTTGTCCGACTCATCTCCATAGATAAATCCTGCAACTCCACTGATCCTAACACGATATTTACTTCCTGGACGTTGGCCAGTATAGATCATCTCCGATTCTTTACAATTAATGCAGTTTTCCAATTGCTCATCGGATTTATCTTTTATCAGGTAAACACACACGGCGTAGAAATCGCAACCATCCAATTTGTCCCACGAAATTTTAAAGCTGGTAGTTGGAAAACCCTTTGAATCTTTTATGGGTTCGAGTGATGGTTTTGATGCTCTTGCAGGCTCTAAATATAATGTGTTATTTCACATGTTAGTGTGGTAACGTAAAGGCCATAAATAGTGTCTGATCATGATCAGAATTCAAAGCAGTCATTAGTGAAATTTACAATTAGAAGTGGGCATTGATGAGGTAGGAGCGTAGTGTTGCTGAGGACGCACTATAAACATTTTCTCTGCAGCTTCCGCATTTAATCTCTATTAGATTTGGATGCCACGACTTATACACACAAATAGTGACACCGACTAGTGCCGTTTCGCTCATCTGCATTCATGGCACAGTCTCATGTCATCGGAGAATGGACAGCAGGACAGCAATGAATTTGCATATAAAATGCCGATGTTTAGAAACTTACCTTTGTTTAGCTAGAACATGTTTTTGTGTTAATTTTAGACATTAACCACCTATAGATCCTCAGCTGCAATACCAATAGATTGCGGGTTCCAGTGCGACTCCAGAATTCCTACCTAAGTGTTGGAGGTTTATCTAGGCTCCTCCTCGCCATCTCATCCTTGCAAGCGGTGTCTTATAAAAGCCTAGATGTGGGCCGTGCTACAAGTTGGCAGCTACGGAATAAAAATGAAGGAAATTGGTCTGATCTAAATGACCATAGCTGTCGACAAACACCATGAATAGTAGGGATGGTGTGAACCTCTGGAAGGTTCAGGTTCGTGTGAACGTGAATCTTTTTGAAAGGTTCTGTGTGAACACGAACGTGAACCTAATGACGTCACGTGACGTCATATTGCTAATTTCAACCCCATATATCAATTAGGTGATTGCCTATATTAATTTACTGTACACGATACCGAGCGACGACTCGGGGCCACACAATAGCTCAGTACTTATAAGTACATATTGACGTTTGAAACGTCGCCAAATGTATCAACGGGGCAACCAAATGATATCATATCCCATAAAATCAATATCTTGCGTCACTTTGCCAACAATTTCGACCTGATCGGACAATGTATTCGGCGTCTGAGTATTGCCACATGGATATTGAGCAGAGTGTAAAAATGAGTTTCTATACTTGCTACCGATTAACAAGTTATACAGCAGTATAGCCAACACCCCAGTCGCACGGATTTGGTTTTTATGATACAGTATACATATGTAGTCAAGATTGACCCCGTACGCCTGCTAGATTTTTACATCAGAAGACGATATCAATCTCATTGATTGGTTGAATAAGGATCATTCGCTGACAAAATACAGTGTATTTCGCTCTTGATGTCATGTGACTGCGGGTCAAGCTCACAGCACAGTCAGGGCCGTAACAGCACTTCGTCAGCCCCCCCAAAAACATTGGTCTTGGCCCCCCCATAGGGTTATAGACCGAACGTCTGGGGGGCTTCGGCCCCCAGACCCCCTCCGGCGATACACTGTTTACCACTATTCATCATATTCATTGGGAGTTTCTTCAGTGAATCAGCTTTTGCCGCCTAAGCGCGCGAAGCGCGCAAAATTTCTAGAGTTCATGATTTCATCAGTCAGTATGATCGGGAATTGCATACATTGTTATCAATTTTTTTCTTCTCTCTGCTCACGTAATCAGATTTGCCGGTAGAGCTGAGTGAGGTCTGTTTGAAAAGGTAGGACCACTCAATAATAATTAAACATCTTCGGGCGTATACCCGTTGGCAGGAACGGAACAGCACCTCGTCAGGCCCCCGAAAACGTGGGTCTTGGGCTCCCATAGGGTGATAAAACGACCCCCCATCACGTTGCTCGCGTTTGTCACGAAATTACCCGTAGTGTATTGTGAGCCAGCGCGAAGCGCAAAAATTTTCGATAACTTATGATAAAATCGGTCAATCAGATCGGCGACTGCATATATAATATGCTATCAATTTATTGTCCTCGCTACTCACGTAATTAGATTTACCGGTAGAGCTGAGTGAAGTGTCTTGAAAACGGGAGGGCCCGTAAATAATGATTAAACATCTTCGGGCGGGCGGAACCGTTGATATGACTTCGTTACATGATGTTATTTCGTGACATCCAGTCTGCCATATCAAAAAATATAGAACCGCCCAAACGTATAGGCTTCTAAACTAAGAGAAGCACACGATTTCAAATTGGTATTTCTTCACTGGCATAAAATTTTTCCCAGCGGGATGGTATTTGTCTTGTGAGGTTCAGATTGCAAAGACAGGAACATTCGGCGCCAGTCATTTAGGCGCCTATGGACAATTAAACCTATATGTATTTTGTATATATAGTGAAGTCTTTGATCTGCATAAGGGCATAGACCTTTTCGGCCAAGCTTTTCTCGCTGCCAATCGTTCTGGCACACTTCTTGGAGTCGCATGTTATATGGCCTAAAACTCGATTGTATGTCTTGGAGGGTCGTAGCGCGGTAATGGCCCAATACCCAATAATAAAGAAAAATGGCTACTTGAATTCGCGAAAAAATTGCATAAATTTTCAAAAAATACTATGATTTATGCTAATTCACGAAATAATTTTGGGCCCCCTTCGAGCTCGGCCCCCCCCCAATTGGGGGGTTTGGGTGCGGCAGTTACGGTGCTGAGCACAGTGACACTATAAATATGCACAAATGGAAAGCTGGATATTTCGAGCAAGCTTTTGTAACAATACAAGTAAATCTTCGAGATTGTCAAGGGCATGCTCGTTTAGTATTGAATGTTTATGCTGCCAGCTCCATGTATAGAGTAGCCCGCAGTTGAAAGTCAATAAATTTGAACCAGAGATGTTATAATGAAGTGGAAATTGCAATATATGAAAAAGGTTCACAGTGCAGAACCTACCAAGGTTCTGTTGTGAACGCGAACCTCGAATTTTCCGAGGTTCACACACAGAACGCGAACGTGAACCTCACGTTCACACCATCCCTAAATTGAATAGGCTACCATAAACAACAAGAACCACCACCTCAGAAAAAATAACATCTAAAACTACAATCAGAGGTGGTCAAAGTAGTCAAGAAAGCTACTCAAGTAGAAGTAGAAGTAGCGGCGTAAAAATCTACTCAAGTACAAGTAGAAGTACTTCTTTCATAAGCAACCTAAAACTACTTGAAGTAGAAGTAGAATTTGCTGGCTTTAAATCTACTCAAGTAAGTAAGTAGTTTTGAAAACGGTCATAATACGTTCGCATGGACTTTCGAAAGCTGCAAATTGAGCTATGCAGAAGGTGCAGAGAGCTTCATGTACAATGCATATTGATGCATCCCATAAGTTATAAATTTCCGACGGAATTAGCATTCGACCGCATTATGAGATGCAAATGATAGTTTTGTTATGGAAATGAGATACTAATCTTATGCTTACTCGAACATCCCGTTTAGAAAATGTCATGGCATGTTCCCTCACGCATATTACGGCCTTTAGTTTGGTCAAAGAGCAATACGGAGAAGTTAAATGAATACGATGTTAACACTTTGCACGATTCGTATACGATGATAAAAAATATGGCACGACGTAAAAATGCCATATGGTGTAATTATATTTTCGGAAAATAGAGGGCGATGCTACACTTGCTTTTAAACTTATACATGTATGTTCTCCAGACAAAAGAACGGAGACTTATTAGAACTCTAAGTAATGATACAGTGAATTGAACGAGAAATACCAATACTACATCAGAAAAGTGGAAAATGTAGTACATGTATTTTGTCGAGACAGTCCGGTGGTCTGCTAAAACAGATCGAACGCTCAAAAAGCCAGAGATTACGATATGATTGGAATGCTAGATTGCAAAACGGTAATTTCAAACGTTATGATGGGCCATATTGACTGTATTGAATTAGGTCATATGGGCGACAATGCGGTGAATCAATCAACCTGTTACCTGAATAATATTCACTTCCGGGGAAACAAATTTGTAACTCCATATCTATTTTGTGTGAAGCACGACTGAAATTCTGGGTTTGACTTGAAATATTTTAAATTGAAAGTTAGAACTCCGTGAAAACAGCCCGAAGGCTCCGCAGTTTCTCTTTCTAATTGGAGGGTTACACTACTTCTACTTGACAAAATGAAAATAGCGAAAAGTAAGTAAGTAGATCACAAAATATTACGAAGTAGAAGTAGAAGTAGCGAAAATTCTATCTACTTGAGTAAGTACCAGAAGTAGAGGAAAACTACTTGAGTACTTCGAAAAAGTAGAAGTACTTCGTTACTGACCACCTCTGACTACAATATTAGGTTAATTTGTATACAGACGTTATTCTTCATTGTGCATGATACGACACGACACAGATTGACCAAAAGTCAGTTTTTATGAAATATTTTCGTGTTATAGTCTGACTAAGAGGCGTCCATGCACAGCAGACCAAGTTGCATTGAGCAGCAATCGCATGAATTTCCGGCATTATCTTCACGTTATGCATAAACAAGCCATCTTGAAACGGAACGGATTGGTAAAATTAGGAACAATCTACAATGAAAATCAAATAATTTTTTTGAGATCTCAAATGCATCACAAATGCGCTGTTCCCCATACTATTATGGTGTCGCGAAAAGATGATTTTAGTTCGTTCTAGTTATACGGTTGATATGATAGAGAATGTGACTAGTTGGACGCTTTTTCTGGTGTACCTTCCTTTTACAAACTCGGAATGATGTTCCGATTAGAAATGTGTTGGCGTGATAAATAATTCTTAAAGTTCAAGTAGGTCAACAATTATCTTTGAGTGACAAATAACTCAAGTTAGGTAAGTTTAGGGTTAAAGTAGATAATTTGTAGAAAGAACGCACGAACACATCGCCAAATATACTTTAAGTAGCTGTACGAGTCATTTTTTCCAATCTATCGTTTTCTTGAAGCGGCGTTGTTAATATAAATCACTTATAAATCACTACTTCCCTGAAACGCGCTCTACCAATTTTTTATCGTCACATAGCACTGTCATCCAATACTGTGTTGTTTTGTCTGATGCAGATTTATATCTTACAACAATGATATCATCTGCGCCATGCTCCACCCGAATCCCCTGAAGCTTGGACGGAGCTGCAATACAAATGAATTCTGATCACATAATGCCTTAACAGCTGCCATGATTCCGAGTTGAATTCGTGTAGTATAATATAGACTACTTGAAGGAAGATACACAGCATTAGTTCATGTCCTTTTCCGGTAAATCCTCAAGACAGAGGAACGTGCAGCTGCCAAAACCTGGGCCTGTAGTCCCTCTTGTCGTTGGCAGTGTCATTATCCCTAATAGATTGGTTGAATAGAGCCAATTAAAATATCATTGAGTATCACAAACCAAGAGTATATCTGGCGAACATTTTTTCAGTTAGCAGCTCATTAAAGCCATTTATAATCGTTAGATATGAAAATTCACCGCCATGGGATATCTCAGTGGTTCCCAACCTTTTTCGACTCATCGCCCCTTATGAAGCTCGACACAAATTTTCGCCCCCTCCCAACTTCCACGTTTCAACAACGGCAATAATCCTAATTATATTACGATCCATCCACAAACCGATGCTTGCGTTAAACTGATACAAGACCTTGCACAGATCAGAAAATGTCTCTGAATTAATAGTAACTTGTTGAATGCGTGTATCTGTTAGCTGAGGTTTTTATGCTCTGTCTGTCTATTACAGTGGTTCCCAACCTTTTTGTCGTCATTCCGCACTTGAGATTTATTCCGAGCCTTCATTCCCCTCCAGGACCGAAACGGCACTTATTCAGCCCCGCCAAAAAACGTTGATCTTGGGCCCCACAGGGTGATTAACCCAAGCCCCCCATAACCCCTCAGCCCCACTGAGCCTGTACGCTTTTCCCCCATAGTTATCAGCTACATTAGGACAACTGTGTAGTGTGCCGCCTTAGTTCGACAAAACGCGCGAAGCGCGAAAGATTTATATAATTCGTGTTGAATCAGTAAATATTTGTTATCAATTTTTTATCCCCTCACTTCTCACGTAATCAGATTTACCGGTAGAGCTGAAGGAGGTGTGTTGGAAAAGGTAGGAACCCTAAATAAGAATTAAACATCTTCGGGCGGACCCGTTGGTATATTGACTTCATTACATTATGCTATTTCGTGACCTCCTATATATCTGCTATGGCAAAAGATATGGAAATCGCCAAAACTAAAAGGCATGCACGATTTCAAATTGGTATTGCTTAACTGGCAAATAATTTTTCCCTGCGGGAAGGCATTTGCCCGGTGTGGTTCAGATCGCCAGGACAGGAAAATTCGGCGCCAGCCATTTTGCCCCCTATGGACAATTAAACATATATGTAGATTGTATATATATCGAAGTTTTCTGTCACCACAAGGCCATTCCTTCTCGGCAAAGGTCTTCACGCTGCTGATCGTACTGGCACACTTCTCGCAGTTGCATGTTACATGGCCTATAACTTCATATGCCTTGGTGCGTCGTGGCGCAGTAATGGCCGACCCCGAAGTCTCCATTTTTATAAATTCTACGTATTTTCGTGTGGAAGGGTACCCAATAATCAGATATTCGGCAATATTAAATCGCGAACCCAGAGCGAAAATTTTTTGAAAAAGTGGCATAAATTTTCGAAAAAAATATTTTAATTAATGGTAATTCACGAATTAATTTTGGGTCTCTTCGAGCTCGCCGGTCCTGTTCCCCACTACCCAGCACTATTGTCATCACAGAGCAGCTATCTGCTGGTTTGACTACACAAGACACACAACCACGCCACTACGCAAGACAATCGCTTCTAACTGCAAAATAAAACGTATTGTGAACCGATACCAGTAACGCTCAAAATTTCGCAAAAGCGCAATTTCACGTGAAACTAGTCGTGCTGGATGCGTTTGTGACGCCATGATTGGCCATCCAGAGTTAAAAATGAGGTTTTCTGAACAACACGCAATAAAATTTTCGATGCATACATTCCAGAGCAGTTAACTGGTAACGGTAATTGCGCATGTGTCGCCGTGAATATGTATACTGTCCTGTATATAATTTTGAACAAATGCGTCTATTCCCCACCAGAAACCATTGAATTCCCCACCGTTTGAGAAACACTGGTCTATTATCTAGGTAGAGTGTATAAAAAGGTACCAAGTTATTGAGAAATGAGTTATTTCCATATAAGTTCATGTCATATTCTGAGGTGATCAGTAATTAAGTACTTCTACTCGTTCGAAGTACTAAAGTAGTTTTTCTCTACTTGCAGTACCTATGCAAGTAAATCTCATTCTCCGCTGCTTTTACTTCCGCACTTTTCGCTATTTACAGTTTTTCAAGTAGAAGTATTACGTACTCTCGTAATTCAGGGGATGTTTTTGCGAAGAATCCAGAATATTGGTCATGGTTCATTCGAAATATATATGGAGTCACCAATCTGTTTCCACGGAAGACTCAATATATACATTATGTAGCCGTTGCATGGTTCATGTGCGTAATTTCAGGCCGCATATATTCGCCCAAATTATGGTTTCAGAACAACGTTTGGAATATATTATACGATCGACCATATTTCCGCTCTTTTTCTAATCGATCGTAAGGATCAATTTAGCATCCGAAACAACTTGGGCGGTTTCGCACAGCACCACTTCCACTCGCAGTTCAGTAAAATTCTGCGTCGCTCTTATTTTTACCTTCATGAATACTTTTCGTATGTCATGCGATGATATGCCTTCTAATCTTCTGAAACAAGTATTTAAATCGAAATGGCTGACAACGTCGAAGTATAACGACTACGAGTATCCTCAACTACGACATATTTCGTAGAATGTCACTTTTAAGAAGCGCATTTCTTGGAAACCCAAAAATACTAATTTGAATTATTCTCTTGCGCAACACCTGCGACCCGTGCAAATAAGTGGTTTGTCTCGTGAAAAACTGACAATCTTTTATGCATGCGGTCCCTGCCATTGGTGTTTGATCAAGCTTACGGTCAGGTACGTTTAGGCTAAGCTCAGTCGGGGTATAAAATAAGTGATTAGACACCAAAATACTCCATTGCACATGATTGATTTTGAAATAATATTCAACCGTAAATATTTTTCGCGATTAACCTCCAACTCATAATTATTGTTCTGTGTATTGTCCCTATTTCATATTTGAGAAGTATCGCAACAGTCATAACCGTCCATGCCACCAAACTATGTATGCGTTGGGATTGCAAACATTCTGGATGCTCTTTTTAATCTTATTTTGATATGAAGATAACAGGGGTGCGAAATTTTCTACAATCATCAGAAGGGGCGTGTTCAAAAATGTTTGATAACCACTGGTTTAGACAAAGTCTAAATTCTACAACATTCCAAGTTTTGTTCTAGATCAGTGGTCTCCGACGTTATCTGTGTAGGTAGACCAGAACGCACCGACCAGGGCTTTGGAGCAGTCGTAAATTTTAAACTGCTCCAGCTCCGGCTCCGGAGCTGTCTTCTATGATGAATTAGCTCCGGCTCCAAGCTCCGGAGCTCATCGATACCACTGATCCGGCTCCAGCTCTGGCTCCGGCAACTATGGCTCGGTTCTAGCCGTCGCAAATAACCATCATTTTGTGGGAGTATGCAAAGTCCTGTGACGTAATAATTACTTCGTGTCGTCTGTCGTTGACGTCTTATCCGCACGAGAACGCCATTTGCTCCATGCCATTGCATATACTGTACATTGTATACTTGATACAGCATTAAAACAGTGACGTGGTGTTTTAATACCGGTACTGCGCTCGTTAATGTCAAGCCATACAGTCAAATTTTATCTTGGAATGGTCCTATTTTTTCAGATGTAACTGGAGAAATGAGCGCATGTCGTGTTTTCATCAGCAAAAATCTACTTTTTACCAAATATATCCAATGGCTTCAAATTCGATATTGGTGCGCTCGTTACCAGCCCGTCCGTCGTCGATATAGTTTAGTGGAGCATAGAAGATTCCCCTTCAAATAAATCGAATAAACTCGAAATTATTGCCACTGAAAACTGGTGTGTCAATATTTGAGAACTTAATTCAACGTCGTGAACAAGTCAGTAAACATTTATACTGCAAGCTCGCAAGTGACATATATTCGTTGGGTTATATTTTCATCTGAACAAGCCACACACGATGTACAATGCGATAAGACACAATGCGATGTAATGAACAGACAGGAGGATATCGAACGACAAGCAGTTGCAATCTTTTTAGACAGACATCCACCTCGCCCTAGAGTGCCCGACACCAGGGCAGAGTTTCGATGCTGATCTTTTTGATCTTCTTTCCATTCCTTGTGAGTGCTATCTTTCGTCGGGTATTTTTCTGTTTTTTTTGACATTGCGCGACAATTCAAGAATACGAGTGTATCAAGCAGACAAGAATGAATACACAAAATTGATGATTAGAAATTGGAAAGCGCGCATCCAATCACTAATTGCCATCTTATATCCGACACCAGGGCAGAGTTCGGACACCGCATTTACTAGCTTGCATCGCGGCGATTGCAGGCTATGCGGACTATAATAGCGATCTGGGTTGCTTCGAAGCATTTCCCTATTTACGTTCGCAAATCGTTACTGGAGTAAACGATCGTGCGCTCTAATGAATTTCAATTCATCGGCAAAAACGATAACACACTATCCGATTTGGCGCGACGATAAAAAACTATCAACGAAGAGCGCGCACTTGCGCGTCCAATTCAGAAAGGATACAATGTTTCTCGGCGTGCGGCATGCGAGCCTCTAAATCAGGGGTTCTCAACCCGCAGACGCTTATTCTGCGGCCCGCGAGATCTTTCAATATGATCGCAGTTACTCCCGGCACAGTATTGTTACATATTAATTTAGCTACTTAAGCTCTCTTATCGCACCGTCTCTGTTCCGTTTGATTTATTCTCATTCTTCAATGTGTTCTGGTTTCTTGATATATGGTCGAGTTTAGATTCTTATTGTTTTGAATACGTCTTCGGACAGCTCCATCTGGAGTTATACATATCACTTGATCTTAGAAAAAAGCCTTGCTGGCGAGGTCTCATGCCCACCAATCCATATTTTGAGGCATTGTCGAGATTGCCGACGACGTTAAAGACGCATGGTTCAAAATTGCTTGGTATATCGCTAAACCCATGAAATCTGCTAGAAAAGGTGTCTTTTCAACAAAACGTTACTATACTGTGCGAATCTCCGCTGTTTCCGGAATTAAGCAGCCAGGACAACTTCATCTAACAAATTTCGAAGCTGCAGTTGTCTGATTCAACCGTGACAAGAAGAGTAACAGCAATGTCAGTTGATCTTATGTCGCATGTTTTGAAACACGTTGCCGCTTAGAATACTTTAACCTAGTATTGGACAAAATCCACGGACATTGCAACGCTAATTGTATTGGAGCATTCTATCGGAGTGAATATATTTGTAGACGTAATGCTGGCCGGGCAAACGTGGGGCATGGGACTAGCAAACAACATCAACTTGACAAAGCTGACTTCTGTAACTATTGGTGCAGCGCATCAGCCATGGAAGGAAAGGAGAAGGGTTGATTGGTTTGCTCAGAAATTACCCCGAACACGAGACTTCTTCTCATGTCACTGAGAGCTCAAAGCGACAATGGCCTTTGTAACGAAAAAGTTACCGTAATTTTATACTTGCTCGCTCACGCATTGAAACAGAGAGTTCAGTTCTCCGGTGCAAGGGTTTGAAGGTGCACACTGCATATACCGACTTGGGAACGAATGCAATGCACGCTTCATGAAGGGATTTACTTGTTCCGTCGGAAGATGACATAATCTCACTATAAACAGCAACTGAAAGCTTATACGAACGCTGCCCAGTGTCTATTAATGCTGTAGAATGCATACAAATGTAATAAATGCCCATATACGACTGGTCACAGGGATGGTGTGAACCTCTGAAAGGTTCAGGTTCGTGTGAACGCGAACCTTTTTGCAAGGTTCTGTGTGAACGCGAACGTGAACCTCATGACGTCACATTTCTTATTTCAACCCTTTATTTCAATTAAAGTGATTGCCTATATTAATGTATTGTACATAACACGATACCTAGCGACGACTCGGCCCACATAATGGCACAGTGCTGAAGTACATATTGACGTTTTAAACTCCGCCAAATGTATCAACTGAGGCAATCAAATGATAAAATATTCCCGTAAAATCAATATCTTACGTTGCTTTGCCAACAATTTCAACAAAGACTTGCCAGGGAATATAAGCTTACGCCTGAACGGTCTCAGCCTGACCGAACAATGTATTCGGCGTTTGAGTATTGCTACATGGATATTGAGCAGAGTGTAAAACGGGTTTCTATACTTGCTACCAATATTACCCCATTAACAAGTTCTACAACAGTATAGCCAATACCCCAATCGAACGGATTTGGTTTTTATGATACAGTAAACATATGTAGTGAAGATTGACCCCGTACGCCTGCTAGAATTTACATCAGAAAACGATATCAAGCTCATTGATTGGTTGAAAAAGCATCATTCGCTGACTACATGCAGTGTATTTCGCTCTTGCTGTTATGTGATTGCGGGTCAAGCTCAGAGCAAAGAGTCACAAAATATTCACAAACAAAAACTGGATATTTCGAGCAAAATTTTGTAACAATGCAAATAAATTTTTGGAGATTGTCAAGGGGCATGCTCGTTTAGTGTTGATTTTTGATGCTGCCTGCGCCATGCATAGAGTGGCCCGCAGTTGAAATGCAATAACTTGAAACCAAAGATGTTAGAATGAAGTGAAAATTGCAATATATGAAAAAGGTTCACAGTGCAGAACCTACCAAGGTTCTGTTGTGAACGCGAACCTCAAAATTTCCGAGGTTCACACACAGAACGCGAACATGAACCTCGCGTTCACACCATCCCTTAGCCTAAATATAAGAGTAGTCCACAAACATACGGTAATAATGTTCTGCGGCCCGCAACGGTTTTTGCTGTCAAGATGCGGGCCGTTATGCAAGGAAAGTTGAGAACCGCTGATCTAAATCATCATGTGCAGCGATGTCATAGTTATATCCTATGGCGTCGCTTATGTAATCGTCTAAATACTAATTAGGTATATTGCTCATCTCTCTCACATAAGCATTAATCCCGTTTTGTGACATGCATGGTTATCATTATTTTTCGAACCACACAATCGACCTCAGGTGCTGTGCTGATTACGAATTTGCGGGTATACCTATAATACAGTAATTACGGAGTAAGCGCGGCAAATCCAGCCTACCCGGGTTTTCCCCATGTGTGAACAATTAAACATGGTTACTGGTTAGATAGAAAAGGTGGTGCCAACGAGGCAAAAATTCTCAATTTTTTGAACGATTACAGTAAAATTATGTGAATTCAGCCATCAGTAAAATCATAGCATCTTATGAAATACATCGGAGCCAGAGCTACTGTTCTTAGAACCGGCTTCAGCTCCGGCTCCTCTTGAATTTTATGTTGAGCTCTGGCTCTAGCTCCGGTTCTGCTTAAAATGCACGGCTGCGGCACCTGGCTCCGGCTCCGGCTCCAAAGCCTTGGCGCCAACACAATGAGCGGTTTACAAATGTTTCATCATCAGGATTGGCTTGTTTGGATCGTCGATCCCGAGAAAAGTTGTGCGTAAAAACGGCGCATCAGTTCAACATATATTTGAAATGCCCTGGTGTTAAGATTGGAATTGATATAAATATCTTATGAACAGTTTAATTCAGTGGTGGCCAACCTGCGGCCGTAGGAGGGGATTTGTGCGGTCGTGAACATGTAATTCAATCACAGTATGTGTTGGTGGCCGTCGATATGCAAATTGAATTGACCCCAAATTTTTGAGATTTAAAATAATCTTGAAATTTTTTTCAACACAACTTCATTTTCGATTTCAATATAGTAGCGCCCTTTGCAATGTCATTCCCACAGCACAAATGTGAACAGCAGAGGAAATGATGCGCCCTATACGGAAATACCAACTTGGAATCGTGTGTTACTCACGAAAGAAGTTTGTTTCTGGTATACGTTACGTATACGTTATATATACTGACAATCTTGATGGGAGGTCAAGATATAACAACATGCAACAAAGTGACAACAACAATTGGCCAACCCAAAAATCCATTGAAACTAGCCCTCCATCAACTCTATCGGTGAGCTAATCACATGGGCTGAGAAAGGCTAAATGTTTGATAGGAATATGTGAAACTACTAATCTTAATGACGATATTCATCCGTGAATATGAAATATTTTCGCGCCTCGCGCGACCATAACGAATCCCAGAAGCTATTCATAACATCACTCGCGATTTAGGTGCGTATAGTAAGCCGATCTGAATAAATAACTCAGTCCGGAGCCCACTGGAAATGGACATGTCAAGTTTAGCATATGTATTCCGCGTCCAGTTAGTTCATTACGACTATGCCCTGAAATGCGGCCATTGGCTACATGAGTAATCGAAATGCGGTCGTAGGCTACATGAGTAATGGAAATGCGGCCGTGAATAGCAAAAAGGTTGGCAATCCCTGTTTTAATTATTTTATTTGGTATTTGATTCAAACTGCAGCGATTAAAATAAATA
This sequence comes from Botryllus schlosseri, assembly GCF_051294905.1. NCBI lineage: Eukaryota > Metazoa > Chordata > Ascidiacea > Stolidobranchia > Styelidae > Botryllus > Botryllus schlosseri. Next base: position 20,647,374 of record NC_137247.1, on the reverse strand, counting down.
TGACAGACATCACTTATTTATATGAGGCAAATTTTAAGGTACACAAGAGTGTGTGCTTCCCCTCTGTGAATAACGCAATTCGCCACGTTATTATGTGGGCTCTGTGAAATGGATACAACAAAAACAAAATACCGGAGTAAACAACACATTTGCAAAACCCTCCGAATCTCGTTTTTCCTATTACGCATAGCTGAAACGAGTGTCGGTGCAGAACATCAGAACCTTGTGGTCCAAACTGATTAAATAGGTGGTTCTCAAACTGACGGGCGCGCCTCCAAGGAATGGTGGGGGTGGGGCGTGGAAGCAACTGAGAAATTTTCCGTGTGATGTACATTCAATTAGTGACGAGATAGTGTAGTGGTATAATCCGCGGCTGCAACACCAATGGGTGTGGGTTCGAGTACCACCGAGGTCGACTTCCGAATTCCTATACCTAAGTGTTGGAGGTTTACCTAGGCTCCTCCTCGCCACCTCATCCGCATCAGCGGTGTCTTACAAAAGCCTAGAGATGGGCCATGCTATAAGTCGGCAGTTACGGAAAATAAGGAAGAATATTGGCCTGGTGTAAATGACCATAGTAGTCGACAAACACCATGAATACCAAAAAAAAACATCCAATTCATAGCTACTGCTCTGTGTATAGTACGAATTTAATAATTGAGAATTCTCTCATCACGACTCAGAAATCTTCCATGACATCAAACCAAACATCGTAATTGCTAGCATTCTGGTTGGGTTTTGTGATATGACGATTAGGGGGCACTTAGGGGTATTTTCACTATCATGAAGGAGCGTGTTGTAAAAATTTGAGAACCAATAAATTAACCACTAAATGATTCACAGACATTTAATGTCATTCTGTATTTTATCGAAACCTCTCGATTTTTAAGGCTTCCTAAAATAAAAGCAAATAGTAGCAATCTTGTTCACCCTTTTCTTTAGTGTGTCGCGACAAAATTGTCGTTCGAAAATCAGTCGGAGGAAAATGCTTAGGACATTGTTCAAAGATACAGGGATATAGAGAACGACATCATTACATACTGCCAGCCACATTTCAAGGTGCGAAATGATAGATGCCTCTCATGCTCTGGGAATGCTAAAGAATGATTAGTTACTCTTACCTAGCATTATGGTCTTCACATCAGATAGATCACCGAATCCTGTTTCATTTTTGGCACGAACTCGCACGTCATATTTGATGGCTTCTTGTTTGCAAGAATAGACTACTTCTAGCTTATCTTCTACACAAAAAACGTCCTCCATTACTGACGAGCCACACTGCGTAATTGAGAGTTCATAATATTCAATGTCAAGTTGATGTTCCCAGCCAATTTTCATTTGTCTGCATCCTTGACCGTGTTCTTTATGGCACTTGTGTGTCGTTACGTCAACTTTTGATGGACCTAGGTTACACAAAATTCATTTCATGGAATTGCGAATTATTGGAAAAAATACTTACAAGTTCGAATTTTGTTCGACTCAGCATCAAGCGACCGTTTAATACCATCATTTGGCGAATCGTATTCGGCGTATACAAACGCCTTGTAAAATTTATTAGCTTGAACGTCGCTGAACAATACTGACGGATCCTCTGCATTGCTCAGTTTCTCAGACTTAGCGATGGAATACCAATCATTGGATGCCTGAGCTTTCAGTTGATAAATATGGCGCAAACGAGGTCCCTTGGCTGGTTCGAATTTCAGTCTCAGCGACTTCTTTTCTATGACGAGTCTTACATTTCTAGGTCTCTCAATAGCTAAATAGAGTAACTTAACTATGATCGCTGAAATGTTTGGCTAATTCATATTTATACCCCCACCTGTTTCGAATTCACATTCATCTGACCATTGACCAGTACCTTTTGAATTCATTGCACATATTTTTACGTAATATATTGTTGCAGCCCGGAGGGACGAAAATGTAACGGTGTTTATATTGGCCTCTTCCTCTCTCATGATAGAATTGTCATCACTTCGCTAATGGTCAAGATATTTGATTTCACCTCCATTTGCATCGTTTGTCATTTCCTCCCAGTTAACAATTTGAGTAGTATCGGATCTGTGGTGTAACGCTGCTTTCACGTTCGCCACCTTCATTGCCACTATGCAGAGAAGTGATAAAATCATTTTCTGCATCATGTTATGAAGTATAGGTTACATATATGTACATACATGTGTCTGTGACTACTTTATTGGAAATACAGCCACTAGTCGGAGTTCCGTTGTGCACAGCCATGACTTTGAATACGTAACAGATTCCTGCCTTAAGGTTCTCGAACAAGTATTGATCTCCTGTGACCACTTGGAGATCTCCGACCTCATGCATCTGAGGGCATACATAAGCTTGCAATTGATAAGAATCTGGCCGCTGTTTTGATGATGTCCATTTGACATGCGTTTGCTTCCTGGGATCTGTTATATGTTCGTTGTTGTTGGATGCGACAACATCTGATGGTACCAAATCTCCGCCTGAAGTCGAATATATAGGTTTTTGTCATGTTGTGATAAGCGCAGTTTATTATACATCATTCGTACCAATAAGAGACGGCATGGATTCGGCTGTGTTTGTAAGGTTCTTTTCGCCTTTCGCTATTACTTTGGCATAGAATTTCATACCATATCCCAACGTCACATCCAGATCTCTTTCATATCTGTTTTGTCTCCCGACATCTTTAGTCAATGCAGGTTCTTTCGAATCATTTGTATAGATATTCACTCTGAAACTTTTTGCGCCAACCGAATCCTGCCATTCCATATGTAGCTTATCCTGATCAGTATCCACTTTACAATGAATAATTTCTGGCTTTTTCGGCCCTTAAAAAAAGAATGAGTATGAGAATTCGAATTATTTGAACAAAAATTGTTGTGAAATGGATTGGCTATCATTGTAAATCCATGGTTGAAAAATAGGTGCATTTATAAGATTTCAACCATGACGTGGGATGTAAATATGGTAAACGGCCCATTTAGGCAGGGCATGGTAAGGTGTGGTATGGAAAGGGAAATTTCCATACTCTGTACCAGCCACAATCGTTCCATAAAAAACTGGCTATTTTCCATAAAATAGCAAAATTCTTCCATACCATATATTTGACACATTTTCCATACTCTCATAGTAGCCCAACCTCTCAGATATTCTATTTTTGATGTGTGCAAATTTTCTGGCGTTTATATTCCAATTATTTTGGAAGGAATTATCCATTTAATCAACCCTGATGCACTGATCCAATCCCCTATTAATTTGTGTCATATGTCAGCTATGTAAGTTGCCTAATCGTCGAAGACGGTGCGAAAAATATATACGGGATCATTTGGGAATCATAACAAAACTTCATGACATATAAAACTAGTGTGAAGACGCACTGAAAGCAGTAATATTGTGATATCGACAAAATTACATAAAACAAAGTATTGTCCCATTAGAATATATTTTGAAATATAATTTTACATCGCTGAAATCAATAGGCATTTTGTGACAGCATATCAAATGTCCGATTCCCCCTCCAATGTGTGGGCCATACTGATTAGTTTAATTAGCCAACATAAGTGTGTTAATTCCTACAACAGAGATAACCGGTTTTAATGAAGATACAATGTGTATTGGAGACCGAGACAAGCTACATACTTTTGAATTGCAATGGTGATGCTTATGTCAAATTGATATTTCAAGATCGAATATCATTAGTTTTTATGATATTCAGATTGGAATAAGTATAAATAAAAGTATTTACCATCATGTGAGAGTCGTGCAACCTTTTTGTCTTCAAATAGATATCGACCGCGTTGGGTGAGCCTGAGTCGCAATTTGAGATATTACCATGAACATTGAACATACCCCTTTCAATGAACGATTTTCTGAGGTATACAATCGATTTGACAAATCTAAAGTTGGATCATTGTCATGGTTCCTGCAAAACTGCCGAAATATGGAAGTATGAAAATATTTCCATACCATACTTGGAAGTTTCCATACCATTCTACCAAAATTTCGCTCCATACCATACCATACCCTACAATGCCATGCTTTCATGTACTAAATTGTGATTTTTCATCCATTCCAAAGGGTGTAATTGAGTGAAATACATCAATTCGTATGCAGATATATCCCAGGGCTGCAGCGCGTTCTGTTGTCGTGTACCATTCCAAGAGATCGAAAGGGGTAGGATTGGTCTGTATAACTCATTTCCACCCATTGAAGGGGTGTGAAAGCATAAAGATTTGATACCCTTTTCTTTTGATACCCTATCTGATAAATACACCATTTTCCACCCATGGTTTCACAGTGTACCTACTTGTGCAGAATATTTTTTCGACACTTCTACCAAATATGACTTCATTACTATCATCGTCGATGATCTTGTACACTGTCTGCACAGACACCGTGTATTTAAATCCGAGGTGCAGTTGAAGAATCCGGTAGCAGTGAATCTGATCGTCTTGGTCGGGATGGCAAGTTTGCCTTTTATCAGATTCTTCTCGGTATGTCACCTCATATCTTTCCACAGAATAATCAGAATCAGGATCGTCTTCAAAACCTGGGCGGATCCAAGAAACCAAAAACTGGTCCATTTTCACTTTTTCCGCTTGAATTTCGGCTTTCAACTCACGAACAGAATCTGAGAAAATAAAATATACTAAATTGAATGTATTTATATGTTTCGCCATCACACGCTGTGCGTGAAGAGATCATACCGAAATTTTTGTCCGCGCTTGGTGGGCAGGGCGACGCCTTGAAATTCTGTATATTGATTGTTGAGCGACTTATATCATAATTCGCATCACCATCACCTTTATGAAGCACCAAAGCAGATGTTTGCGAACCGACAGTTGTCTCACACTGTTTTTCTGACAAGGAAATCAACTCTTAAATTATGCTTAAGCCTTTTGTAAAGGAACTTTGAAACTCACTTTTCAACGTAGTAATTCGATTTGATCTACTTGGAATTGAACGATCATCCCACAAGGCTGATATTGTGAAATAATATGTCTTGTTGCTTTTAAGGCGGCCAAACTTGTATGAGGTTAACGTTCCAGATATTTGATGGGTCTTTTGTCTACTTCCATCCGCTAGGAAAGCCTCAATTTCGTATCTGTCTGGAGCACCGACACGGGGTTCATCGAAAGATATGTTGAGGGATCTTATAAAACCATCGTTATATGAAGCCACCACCTTCCTGGGACATTTCTCATCTCCTATGAATTTTTATCATGAATTATGGTATCAGGAGTTATTATTCCCAACCCTGTTTCTTACCAATGAAAAATGGTTTCCAATCAGACTGTGATATTTCCCGCGCATCAGTACAAGCCGTGACCATTGCCCAGCAGGATTGGCCTATTCTAAAATCTTCAGTCATCGTTACGTGACAGATACCAACATTTTCTGTGATATCTTGTGTTAGCATTGTTTTTTTCTTGTTTTCGCATTGCAAACTGATTTTATATGTTTTCGCATCACATATTGGATCCCACTTGAAAGTGATTTTCCCGTGCGAATATTCGATTTCATCTTTCATCATAAGTTTCTTCTTTTCTGAAAAGGTTTAGCTATCTCCTAAATTTTATTTGCATTTATTTCAAATATCTCACCAGCATAGAACTGATATGTTTTTGTAATTTTTTTCTTCGTGTCGTTGTCGATATGTTGAAATGATGTTATCAGTTTAATCTCATATTTGTGTCCAGTAGGAACTTCGTCGACTTCCCATTCAGTGGTAGTTGATTGAAGCTCTTCACTCTCACATTTGGTATTCCAAACATAACCAACTTGATATAATGAAACCCGATATCGCAATTTGTGATAATTTCTTCCGGGATCGACATCACTCCACGCCACTTTGATTGTACATTTGTCACCGGTATTACTAGATATTTTCGCCGAAATCTTCTCTGGCTTTCCTGCGACGTTAAATCAAAACATAAATGGAGTATGATATCCAATTGTGTCACGAGTTCAAGATTTTCTTATCATAACAGTATCGGGAAACGATACAAAGCCGATAGCGGTAAATTACAGTGCCATTTACGCAAGTTTCAGTTGCTTTAGAAGAAATGACTCGTTCTAGTCCAGAGGTGTGCAAATATTTTGGCTCGCGGGCCGCATTAAACATCTAAATCCATTCGCGGGTCGCACTATAGTGAATTGATGTTTTTTTTGTTGTTGCCAAAACGCAATATTTTAATTCAATTACATAGTGACCGAGGAAATATGAAGGTAATATATATTTATATATATAAAACAAGCCAAACATTGATAGGTTGATAAAGTACACGCGTCAGAAATATTGACATGATTTTATAAGCTGGTCGTCCTCAATAACCAATTTGTCAAAATTAGGGATGGAAGTGGCTAGCGCCGATTCTTTAGCAAGATTGAAATTTGAATCTGTTGGCAACCATGTGTTTTGCTGACTTTACTTTTGCATTACGTCCAGCCAGGTTTGGAATGACTCGAGTCAAACTGCAGCACTGAAAGTAAAAAGCTTCCCGGAGTTGCCAATTTAAAATCACACTCGTGAACCGAATTATTTCATTCCTGTTTTGACTTTGTGATGTTCAGCAATGGAAACCTTTCAAATGCACGGGCCTTTGATGTCCGGCTATTGCGCTTGCAAATAAATTAGAAATAAGCATCACAATAAGACTATAAGCTAGCATTGTCACGTTGAAATATATTAAGAAAAAGTTTAGTCAAGTCGCTGCAATAATTATATATTTTTAATACGCATTTTATCTCTCTACTTCCACATGGTCAATGCTTAAGTAGCTAAAAATATCTTTTCGATATATCATTTCTATATAATGAAAAATATGATTCGGTTAAGTCAGTGGTTGCCAAACTTTCTTGTTTCGCTAATCCCTTCGGCCGATATTTCAGCTGAAATGTCCCCTAATAGAGAACAAACCGTTGGCAACATGGTCATTTTTTCTCTCGCAAATACCATTTGAAGGTAAAATAAGAAGGGCGTCGTGACATTAAAACTCCAGGACAGAGATTCCGAAACTATTTGAATCCACACTTTGGCAATGTACCTTTGGGCACTTCCGTATCAAACATTTAACACAAGGTTACGGCGATCCAAGGTGAAATTCAGAAAACCAATGGGGGGGGGGGGGGCAAACATCTAATGGGTTCAATGGAATTACGTAGTTTTATTTGGTAGGGACGTAACAACACTTTCTTACCAAACATATAACGATACCATTGGCTGATCAACACTTATTCTGGGGGGGGAGGCTTAGCTTACAGGGAGTTGCTTCACTACACGGGATACATACAACTGACTGACAAACACAAACACCATTTCTGTAGTGAACCAACCAGTGTTGGGATCAAGTCACTACCTTCTAGTCACGAGTCATTTCGAGTCATTGCACATTTTGACTCGAGTCAAGTCAGGTCAGGTCAATCGATTTGGAAGGTGACTCGAGTCAAGTCAAGTCACTCGATTTTCGGAAGTGACTCGAGTCAAGTCAAGTCAAGTCACGAGTCAGGTCGCAATTCAAGTCAAGTTGCCTTTTTGAAGTATGAGGCATGATTACGTCATCGCATTTTTCTAGCTGTCTGAAATACAGATTGAGTGGTCATAGATTCCGAACCGATGAACGAATATAGAATTGAATATACCCGCAGGAAGGCGCTATATCTCTCACATATACATAGAACTGTTAAACTACGTAAGTAATTGCGTAGCCTCAGTTTACAGTATACCAATCAAAATAGAGAATAGAGAATAGAGAAACGAATTGATAAGATGCAATACATTACCCATTTACAAATTAATATGATACAATTCGAGCCTTCGCCAATGGTTGAGGACTATATAAACTATATTCGAATTCAATTTCAGTAAAACAAGAGGTTTGGTTAAGGTAAGAACATAGAACAGAAATAGACATTTTGCTATTTTATTACTTTACTACTAGTTGACGACAACGTAAGCTGTAAGCTTCGATCACTTCGTTTGCCATTAATTTATTTGTGAGAGAACAATGAAGGCTAAGTGAAACGCACGAATATTGAAAGATGGTCGCTCTCAGTGCGCGGTTACACCAGCGTTTCGCGAACAATCCGAACATATGCAAGATACCGATTAGGGCCTACTTGATGACTTGAAATTGACTCGTGAATTTTGCTCCGAGTCACGAGTCAATCCACATTTCTGATACGCCAAGTCAAGTCAAGTCAAGTCATTTTAGCAAAGTGACTCTAGTCAAGTCATGACTCGAGTCATCCCAACACTAGAACCAACAGTGGGATTACTGGATTCACAAGCGTCGCCGGATTAGGTAACGGTGACCGCTAGACTTATCCGTTTATAACAGGGGTCGCCAACTCAAAATGGGTCGCGGGCCACTTTTCAAATTTCGTAGCGGCCGCGGGCCGCATAAATTCAGTATCTATATCAAATAGGCAACCACGTTTTAAAACTCTACGTCAGTAAAACGCTGTCCACCTAACATAGGCGATGGGAATTGTGACCACATATGAAATGATATTTTATTAAAGGAATACAAATACAACAAAAATCACCATGATCAATTTCATTTTATTTTGAACTCCGAGCTGTGCGTGATACCTGGAAACGTTACTAGCTGAAAGACCATCTCCACGTAAGCTTCATCTTATGGGGAAGCCCTGAGCCAGTGGTTCTCAAACTTAATTTAGACACGCCCCCCTTACTGAAAAATTTTGCGGGCCCCGTATCGTCATATCACAAAATGAAACCAGAATACTAGCAATCCCAACGGATAACTTGATGGCATGGAAGGTTATGACTGTTGGTTAGAGAAATGTATGATATGAATTCCGAATTTCACACAGGGCAATAACCATGAATTTGAGGTAAATCGCGCGGAGCGCGAAAAATTTTTCAGTTGACCGCAGGTCCGCCCTTCTTCAGATGCTTTCACGGCCCCAGTTTGATGAGAACCACTGCCATAAGCCGTTTTCTTGACGTCCCGGTTATGGCAGTGTTTAAGCCACTGCACGTCAAGGTAATATATGCCCATGTTCATTTATATCATCTGATTCTCCCTTGATGGAATGCTGTTGCCATCACCAAAGTCGTTTTAGCTTGTGACGAATAGTGATGTTGGACACCTGAGAATAGCTTATTTTGAAACAACAACAAAACTATATTGAACCTGTGGTCAATTTCAGCACTTCAATATGGTTTTCTTAGCTTTCTTCCGAAATCTCAAATCATGTCGCGGGCCGCGTTTTGGTGACCCCTGGTTTATAATGTTTATATATTTACTGCACGTAAAATCCGCCAATAAAATTGATATCAAAAATCAATGTGTAGTATTGACTAATGGACTGCTCACGCCATCCCCGAAAACTTTTCTAAGTTAATGAATGAATTTGTTCAATAATTTTGGTACCTGGATATTTATTGCATATAAGTGATCAGATTTAGGGGTAGATCTGATAGAAGTTATTCCATCGGAAATTAGGACACCATGCCACGCGATTAAAACTATTAATAAAGTTCTCCAGAGTTAGTGTCTGGTGGATCCGTTGTTATTAATCAGGTTACTTTGTTAAGAGATGGTGAGATGCATGCGAATAAAAATTTCAAGGCAACGCAATTCAGTAACGTCGTTTTCTTGACGTTCAGGCATCCTATCAATATCGATGGTTTCGGCCAATATGCGTCCTTTAGGTCTAGACCAGTGGTTCCCAACCTTTTTCATCTCGTGCCTCCCTTGGCCGAAATTTGAGCCAAAATTCCCCCCTTATGATAAATCTGCCCGATGATTAAAAATGGTCATTTTTACCGCGCAAACACTCGTTGACTGAAAGAATAAGACGGGCGGTACCGAGTGTTTGTTTCTAGTAGTGCTGTAATAACACTTTGTAGACCTCCAAAAACCACGGTCTTGGTCCCAATCACACAAATTCTGGAAGGCTTGACTCAACAGACCCCCCCACTTCCATTTGTGTTTTCGGCTTACCATGCACCAATCGCTAATATAACTGCTGTGAAGAATCAGTAACCATAAATTTACTGGCCTCACGATTTTTTTCTCAAGTTTGCGTATGCATGTGGCCGACAATAGTGGTACTTTCATATAGAGCAGGGTTGACCAGAGTTTGACTCGAGTTTGACCATTTTCTGATAACTCGACTTGACTCGAGTAATTTTCTCAAAATACGGAAACGACTCGACTCGAGACAATCTGGGTGTTGACTCGACTTGAACTCGAGTCATTGTTAATGACTCAAACCAAGCCATATGACTCGAGACTATAAAACAGCCAAGACCGACATTTCATTGTAATTTCGAAGAACAGTAAATTGACCACCCTGTTGGAATTTCGTCTATTGACCCTGGTACTTGACAATGCGACAAGAAACTACTCAAAGTAAGGAAAATTAGTATATCATAAATCCAAATCATTCAATATCACCAAACAGTGTTGACTTGAGTATGACTTGGACTCGTGCTCGAGTCATAATACCATTACTCGGACTCGACCGTCTGCTCGGTGACTTGGACTCGGACTTGACTCAATGGTGAATTGAAGATGACTCGACTTGACTCGAGTAAAAACTATGAAAGTGAGATTGACTTGTGACTCGGATCCTCGTGACTGGGTTACAGCCCTGATATATAACATACACGTGATCATATTCCCTGCTGGAGCTCATTGAAATTTAGGACACCCATTACGTTTCGGCAACATTGCACCAAGTTTACCATGTTTTTTTTTCGATCGGGTAGCTGTTCACTTAAAATAAAGCAAGGCTAGCGATCTCCTTGACTTGAATCGGTGACGTTGAAACATTTAGTCACTGTCTGAAAATGTTGACTTGAAAATATAAGATAAATACTTTCACTAGAGGCCTTCTTGTGATAGATCCGGCACGCTTTTTACTCGCTTAGGATATATTTGATTGAGTGGCCGTAGCTGGCCTACAAAATTGTCTTGCGAACTGCAGCACATCTGAACTAGTTAAAAAAGGGGTGGGGGGATTTGTAAGTGAAAAAGAGATTTCAAATAGCATTTGAACTTACTTTCAGCAAACAAATAACAGCCATAAGGAGCATACGTTCGGATATAACTGGTTGACTGCATGACAGTTCAAACATGAACAATTTGGGAAATCCGTTTCAATTCGAAAGTGGAATTCCTCCATAAAAATTGCAAAATTCCCCTCAAGGGGGGAATTCCTCCCCGGTTGGGAACCACTGGTCTAGACTGAAGCATACCAATGACCCCAGACAATACTAAAAATATACTCCCCTCTCATATTTGAAGACAGTTTTGACTTATATCTGTAAAATATATGTATTTTTAGTTTTTTGTTATTGTAGAGGGGTGCCCATATTAAAATCAATAAATCTAGTGATATTAAATCGTGCAAAGCGCGAGGAACAATGTCAAGTTCATTAAAAATAAAAATCAGTAAAAATAGGGAGCGGTGCGGGCACCATTTCTTCCTATCATTACTCCAATGCCATTCTCTAGAAAAAAATAGGTCAAAGGAAAATAAGTCGTCACTTTCCGTTGTGCCATCCCAACAAACTCGGGCGATACTAAAATTATACCGCACTTTTATAATTGTGAATATGTAGTTTGACTGATATCTGTAACTTTATGCGTATTTTTCACTATTTTTGGCTTTCTTGAGGTTCCCATATGGTCGAAGAGGTTCGCGATGCGTGAAACGTTCAAAATCACTGAACTTGACCATTGATCATCAACGGCGAGACTATCTTGGAAACTTACCGAAATTTTCATCTTTTTCGATTGCTTCAGCAGGCCCTGATAAATAGCAGTTCGAATGATACCAGACGTCGAAAAGACACATTTCTTACATACATGGAGGAGTCTCAATCCATCCAGATATACTACAAGGTTGATGTGTATTCTCATTGACAAGGCGAACAGAACACTGATACCAATGTTTTGATTTCAATTCTTCGGCTAAATAACAAGACTCCGTTTGTCGAAAGGGTTTCCTATTTTTTAGGTCCTTGCCATTGCTTTCGCAAATCTGAATCTCATAATCAGTGACCCCGTTTTTCGGTTTGTTCCATGTGAAACGAATTTTTCTCCGTCCTATTATTTTACCTCTCACATCTGTAACACATCTGTCTCCTCCTGAAACATCGTACATTCATTAGGTCAGATACATTCACAATCACACGAAGTGGATAAAAATACCAATTGTGATTCTGTTTCTTGCGAATCTAGATTCATCACCTTCTCCACGAGCTTCAACTACAAAACAGCAAATCCTGCCATACCGGCATGAATCTGTCATTCTGTACTCTATTGGGGTATCCAAATCCGTTATTTCCGATCCATAAATTTCTTGATCTTGCTCATCCAAAATATTCAGTTTGTGATGAAGAGCTCCTTCTGCTGGCTTCCAATTGATAATGATAATTTCGTTTCCACATTCTATTGATACGATTTCTGGTTCTTTGATTTCTTTAATTGAAAAATAATATAGTAAAATTTATGTATATATGCAATTCAATATATTCCTCAATGAAGTAGTCTATATAATCGGCTGGTGTGTTCAATTATTTGCCTTACATCACTCTCTATAGCAGGGGTCACCAACACGCGGGTCGCATGCCGCTATGGCTATGGCTCTACCACTGCGACACATTTGTGAATTTTCATAACGGCCAGGATCATTATTTTCGTGTGGTAAGCACTGATCCCTCTAAGCTACGCGCGTGCGTCGCCGTGCAATGCTTTTAAAGTCGCCGCGCACAGAAAAACGTGCGCCGTGCACAAGAAAGTCGAAGTGATGACATTTTTGTAGTAGTTACGCACTGTTTTCAAAGGGATTGCGCAGTGAGTTGGTGAGTGCGCGCAGACTCGTGAAAAAGTGAAGGGAACATTGGTGGTAAGTATGAGGCCAAGACGATAGCCAAGACGAATTAAAATTTAGCAAAATAGCCATACATGGCTCGCGGGCCATGTGTTCCAAAGTTTTTATTCTTTATTATTTTTTTATGAGGTAGCCTACTATTTTAAAACTTTGAGATTGTCCTCTAGAGGATCCGATCAGCAGTAAACCTTTCTTGATATTCAAACGTTGCGCTTCTATCCGTATGGGATAGTAATCAACTGTTATATATAAAACTAACTCATCATTACAAAATGGGAATAAGATTGAGCTTGCTATTCACATTACAATGTAACAGTAATGATGGACTAACTGTTTCCACTGTAACCACAATCAGATATAGGTCTACAGCCGGGGTGTCAAACATGCGGCCCGCGGGCCGCATCCGGCCCGTAGACGATTTCATCCGGCCGCGAAGCAATACTACGTAGATTGGAAAGTTCATATAGTTTCCAGCATAATTGTAACTAATTTTGAGATTTTATTGTAGGAAATACTTCCATTAAATATTCCCTTAAGACGGCATATGTTGAGCATGCTCATGCTCATAGGCTACATTATAACCACCAGACTGCGCTGCTGCTGTTTCAGCCTATAGTTAACACTGGAAACAAGTCGGTGAATTTGGAACCTAATTTCTAGAAGGCAAAAAGTGCACACTGTGTTAAGAGTTTATGGGGAAATTGAACAAAACCTCTTTGTCCACAGAAGCGAAATCGCCAATGCGCAACCGTTATATGCAGTTTACATGGCAAATATACTACTTAAAAAGTAATTTAAATATCTCTGGCCAAATACTGTATCACATCTGATTCGAAGTGTTCCTGGACTCCAGGTGAGCCCGAATCAAAGTTTAATTGTGATAAAAGAAATTCCAACGTCCGCCTTCACAGTTACAGCCCTTGGATTCCTCACAGCGCATGCGCATGGCTAGAACGCCAGATTACTATTAAATCTAGGGATACGTAGGTATATGCCCACTTAAATCGTAATTAGCGCCACTATTTTAGCCTTTCATAACTGTATTAATCCGGTCAATCATCGCATTTGACCCATTCCATCGTTCGCGATTGAAGATAATTGTTGCTAGTTGCTAGCTAGCATAAAACCTATATGCACCGTGTTATAATGTAACATACCATTATTATCTATATAAAATAGTAAATTATTCAGGTGAAAAGCTAGGACATGAGGTATCATTTTGGAATCAGTTGACTGGTCCGGCCCGGGAACGATTTTAAGGTTAGAATCTGGCCCACGACGCAATTTGAGTTTGACACCCCTGGTCTACAGCAAATGAATATACCACTAACATCGAGTAAGAAAACTTCTGATGCTACCTTGACACCTAGGCGTGCTGCAGTGCTTAGTAGATACTTTTCAAATCTTCATTTCCCTACTTTTCTGGTACTTCTGGGCAGACATGGGGTAATCGCGATTAGTAATCGTAATCGATTACGACGATTACAGCATTTTCAAGTAATCGTAATCGCAATCGATTACATTCGAAAAAATTCCGAAGTAATCGTAATCGTAATCGACTACTTCCCATATCTAATCGATTTCTTTGTGAAAGAACGAGCACTTTTTATTTGTCCAAGTTCTATGACATGAACTGAACATTCGTGAACAAGGAAGATGTATTATACCAGGTTCATGATAGCACAAACGTCCGATTTTTAAATGCCATTGCTCATTATTACGTCAGAAGTAGCCTATTAGCTTTGCTAGTCATTGCGTAAGAAGTATCCACAGTAAATAGATATTCGATGTGATTGTAAGAACACCCGCCGTGCTGTATATCAGGTTATCAACACGTTCCACACGCCAGTACCCCGCAGCAGGATAATTAATCATCACTCTACTGAGTAACTTTTGTATTAATGTTTGGTTATGCAAACGCAGTTTGACCGTTGCTGCTTAGCGAGCAGTAGGCCTATATGTAGTACGTATACGTACGTACAGCGGATATAGATTTCAAATTTTGTACTCGTCAAATAAAACAATACGGTTTCCACAACGAAGCAATAAAAATCAACAGCTGCTGATATATATCATAACCGAGCCGTTTTTGCCGTTTCTCGTAGCGGCAGCTTGCATTACATTATATCTATTAAGTTGAAGGCAGAATTTTATGTTTTCTTCATCTTCTTCTCATATGACTGTACTCGAAACAGGCGCCAATCGTTATGTCATAATTCTTTACTCAACATTGGGACCTGCCGCCAAGAGATGAGCATTGAGCATGGATTAGGATTAGGTTTTGAAAAAACAGGATTTGTGAAATTTTGTCGGATTTGGATTGGATTTGGATTAGACATTTTTTTCGGAACGGATTAGGATTTGGATTGGATTTATGTATTTTCTGGGAGAATGAAATGTGTGGCGAATGGCGACAAAATTTATTCAGATCAGTTATTAATGTACTTATAGTCACTAGGTTATCTTGAATCAAGTGAATCGTTGGTTGTGAAAGAAAATTTTCTAATCCCTCCATTGCATAAATTAATTTTTTTCTTCTGAATTTCCAGTTGGAATCGGATTAGGATTGGACATGGACTTGAATATGAAAAAGTTATGGATTAGGATTTGGATTTGGATTGGATTAGGACATAAAAATTTCAAATCCGCTCATCTCTGCTGCCGCCATAGCCATGAGCTTATATATTATGTTGACGTGGGTTTTAGCTAGAATCAGGACCAAAACAGCAATTCGTCCCCCAGTCCAAACGTTGGTCTTTGGCCGCCATAGAGTGATATTTTCAAGTTGAAGACTGAATTTCGTCAATAATATCGGTTATTACATTATATTATTCATTTGAATAGTATATTCATTTCAATATGAATATACTATTTAAATGTATATTGAAGTTTTGTACCTCCAAGAAGTTGCTCAATATATTATTATTAATTTTTAATCCTCTCCTTCTCTCTGCCCCCCCCCCCCCCGATGGTCAGATATACCTGTAGAGCTGCGGGGCACGTAATTCATAATTATAACGCCTGTTATCTTGTTATAATTACTTTAGCGTATGTTGTTCATTCGTGACTTCCGGTCTGTTATACAATCAAAAGATAATGTTGTATCCCAAACGTAGTAGACTAAAAGAAAAATTTCGTGAGACACACACACAAATTGTCATGTCTTTATTGCTCTGTGGGTGTACGGGGGGCATTTGCATTGTGGGCTCGGATTGGAAGGACCGGACCAGTAGTCACGCCCACCCAGCGCGGCTATTGACAATGGACATATGCCCTAAGTTTCGGCCAAAGTCTTTCTATAGCAGCACACTTCGTGAAGTCGTGTGTGGGTAGTAATTGCATATGTCTTTTGGTGTGTCGTGACACGGTATTGACTGGAACCTAAATACCTATTGCTATAAAATAGGGTTGCATCTAAAACAAAAATAAATTTAAAGAGAACCTGTTTACAACAAGACCCTTGTTGAAAACATGCTTTTTATTTTATTTTATTTTTTAAGCCATGACGTGACGAATATGGATTGACATTGACAATTGAAAATATAGGGTAAATATGACTCCTTTGACGAAATATCCGTACTATAACTGTTGAACGGACTATTTTGAGGGGTTCCAACCATCCCATATCTATGTACGTCGGCTAAATCGGGTGGTGATTGTGGAAAGCATATTTTTACACAATTATGGCATAATTTTACAATTTAAAAAAACACAATTTTGTTGAAGCCTTTGTTTAAAACACTGTTTAAACACCACTGTTTTAAACAACCATTTGTTTTAAATGCAATCCTAAATTATGTATGCTTTTATGTTGAGGGGGAGACGTATGCATTCCAAAATCAAGCTTATCTAGAGAGAATTTTCAAGTTAATTAAATCTCTCGAGAATACTCTATAATTTATGTTGGATTACGAAATACTTTTGAGTCGCCTTCGAGCTCGCTCCCCACCCTAATGGAAAATTTGGGGTGCGGCAGTCATGGACCTGGCAAGAATGCAAATCGTTGGGTGCGATAAATCGTCCTCTATGAAAATCAGCAATAGGTACATTATGACGTAACAAGCAAATAACGCATCTTTTTGAAAAGAAGTTTGTTATCTCATTAGGCCTTTTCAGCGCAATCCATACATTGTCTTCCAATATAACTTCTAAAATGCAAAATAAATGTAATCGTGAGTAATCGTGATTACTTTTCCAATGTAATCGTAATCGCAATCGACTACTTTCTGATTTTGCTGTAATCGTAATCGTAATCGTAATCGCGTCATTTGGAAGTAATCGTAATCGCAATCGATTACATTCATGAAGTAATCACCCCATGTCTGCTTCTGGGTGATCTGGGAAATCTCAACCTCCACTTGTTGTCTAATTTCGTTCATGTGATAAAATGACTAATAACCAAAGTATAAAATTACAACATTACCATTGTATTGGTTACTATGATTCATGCAGTACATTTGCTTCTGAGCATATGTAAGGCCAGAATCTTTTACATTACTAACAGTGGAGTAGGCCTATGTTGAAAACATAAATAATATTTCAAGCTGGTCTGAACTAAAACACCTATTTACCTGTTCTCAATTCGTGAGAAGCCTCAACATCATATCGTTTACCCGTATCAATTTGCCGATAGGTTGATGTGACAATGAAGATGTAGGTCTTTCCAGACATTAGTTGCTCAGGCTCGATGCACGAATTGTCCTTCAATTTTAATTTGTTGAACTTATTTGAATTTTTTTCCTTGTACGATGCAGCAATTTTCATCAGTTCATAGTTGAACTTTTCATCACCGATATCAGCAGGTGCCCACTCAAAGAATCCTTCGTGGCCATATTCTACCATTCCGGCTCTACACCCTCGGATAGTTGGCTTTCCTGAAAGGTATGAATAAAATTATAGCAAGGATTGACGAGATGAATTTGCGAGCCTTACCAGCTGTAAGTATGTCGAATCCAGGGAGGCTAAATGCTGAAATGTAACGAGGCATTTGATTTTTCATATATCGCTAAATAGTGTATATATTTTCATTGCGTGGAAATATTGCTCAACCATTCCATCGTGAATATTGATGAAGAATGAAACTAGGAAGTCAACTGAATTACATAAATAAGTAAAGTGAGTTTATTTGAAGCAGTCACTTTTCCGCTATGAATTATGTAAACATTCTGATTTCATGACAGGAGTTTTCAAATACTATTTTAGCACGATCCCAAAATAATTGATTCAATATATCTCCCAATCACCCTACAAATTTAACAGGTTTCCGCCTAATTTTAAGGAGTATAGACTCTGCAATTATATACGAGTCAAGTCACAATTCAAGTCAAGTTGCCTTTTCAAACTATGAGGCATGCTTACGTCATTGCATTTAGCTAGCTGTCTGAAATACAGATTGATTGGTTATTGATTACGAACCTATGAACGAATGAAGAGTTAAATGTACAATGTACAATGTACATGCAAGAATAGGCGCTGTATCGCTCACCTATATGTAGAACTGCTAAACTACGTAAGTAATTGCATGGCCTCAGTGTATAGTTACCAGCCAAAATAGAGATAGAGAAACGAATTGATCAGACGGAATACATTACCCGTTCACAAATTGATATGACACAATTCGAGCCTGTGCTCGTTCTTGACGACAATATAAACTATATTCGAATTCAATTTCAATAAAAATAAGAGGCTTGGTTGAGGTAAGACCAGAGAACAGAAATAGACATTTTGCTACTAAATTACTTTACTAATTTACGACAACGTAAGTTGTATGCTGTGATCACTTCGTTTGCGGTCAATTTATTTGTGAGAGAACAATGGAGGCTCAGTAAAACGCACGATCATTGAATGATTGGTCACTCTAATGGGTTATACACCATCGTTTCGCGAAAAATCTGAACATATGAAAGATACTGTGATTTTTATCGACACCGATTAGCTACGTGATGACTTGAGATTGACTCGTCAATTTTGCTCCGAGTCACAAGTCAATCCACATTTCTGATACGCCGAGTCAAGTCAAGTCAAGTTAATTTAGCAAGTGACTCGAGTCAAGTCAAGTCATACGAAAAAGGTGAATCGAGTCTGAGTCTAGTCAAGTCATGACTCGAGTCATCCCAACACTGTTTGTAAGTAATATATTTGTCGTGTAAACTGCATATAACGGTTCCGCATTGGCGATTTCGCTTCTGCGAACAAATAGGTTTTGTTCAATTTTTCCATAAAACTCTTAACACAGTGTGCACTTTTTGCCTTCTAGAAATTAAATTCCGAATTCACCGACGAGCTTCCTGTGGTAACTATAGGCTGAAACCGCAGCACCGCAGTTGGGTGGTTATAATGTAGCCTATGAGCAATGAGCATGCTCGACATTTGCTGTCTTAAGGGATTATTTAATGGAAGTATTTCCTACAGTAAAACCCCAAAATTAGTTACAATTATGCTGGAAACTATAGCAACTTTTCGCGGAACTTTTCGCTTTCCGCTTCATGGGCCGGAAGAAATCGTCTAGCGGGCCGGATGCGACCCGCGGGCCGTATGTTTGACACCCCTAGCGTAAATCGTTCACCCTCCTACATTTAACAGTTAGTCACTGATGCCATGACCTTAACAAATCCAGCCGCAGACGATCCCATAAAAATGTCATTTCGGCCAGTTGCGGCCACATTGTGCACTCAGCATCAGGCCTTTAACGTGACGGGCAGGGACTCTACATACTATCCTTGTTTGAAAATTTATCCTTATTTTGAAGCGCAATTTATTGGAAAGTCAAATCGTCCTTATTTTGTCATCGGTCTCCATACACTATTAAGGCGGATTCCGTAAAACAGAGATGGCAAATGTTGCTTTATTGCGATCAACTACATCGTTTTTTGTAACGATCATTAGAGGAGATTCGTAAATATCAAAGGCAGCTTCAAGTGCGAGTTCCTGAGAAAAAAACGACGGGACATTGTCCATTGTAGCGTCTCATCACTATTTGTCTTGGTGGCGCAATTCTACTTCATTTGATCCATTTGAGCCGTTCTCCAGATTCTCATAACCAGGTTCATTGCTCATGCAGTTTGCAAGGATGTTAATGTTAGGGTTTCTAATATCAGTGCAACTATGCGTCACCTGGTTCTGTAGTCACGGCTTGCGACACAATCGTTTCGCTTTTCAGGCTTCTTGAAAACGTAGAGTCTTGCGCTACGGTTGTAACGCAAGCTTTGTGTACCGTGTCAGATTTCAAAGAGCGAAACGTCACAGTCGGTGGAAGTGCTTGATTGACATCAGTTGTGGATGACACCGCCTTTCCATGTTTGTCTATCATATATACTTCATAATGCGTAATTTTCAACTCCTCCTCCGGCTTTTTCCATTCTACAATAATCTCATGAGCTGGATTGTAAGAGTTTACTCGTATGCTCACGTTCTGTGGTTTGGATACCCTCGGGGGTGCTAAAGAAGGAAAATTTCGAGCCCTCAACAGTCACGTGACACTATTTGAAAATTAAATCTTGGACATTTCCTGTAAAACTTGTGACTAGCGCATGACCAACCTTTGCATGGTCTGTTGGTCTAGTACGCTCGCATAATGAATTGTCACATGAAACTGTACATTAGAGTTGTCCAAAATTTGGAAAATCTCAAGAATGATGGGTATCAATGTCTCATTCTATAGATTATTGATAAAAAACCGCAATGAGCCTGGAATAAGCTCACAGGAAAGTCGTTAAGATTTGTCGCAAAGCGTTTGAAAGTAGCTATCGACGAGTGGGCGTGCCAGCGACCATAGAACGGCAACAAGACTAGTAATCACGAAATCACGGCTCTCGATTGGCTAATCGGCTATGCTTCAGTGATCACGACGGTAGTGGCTTGCTGATCAGTTGTTAAAGGAGTCTACTAACGGCGGTGATTCTGTAAGCGCATTGTAGGTTGGTTGGCAGATAATGATTTAAGATTGATTCAGGACATGTTGAGTGACTAGATACATGATGATGAACAAACAACAGCTACTTCACACAAACTTAAGGCATGACTGGCTTACTGTGAAGGAAACCGCCGTAGCCTACACATGTCTGTTTTGACCGATGGATAGCACAGAACATGCGGAGAAATATTGCAAAGGCGCTTATGCAAGAGGCGAACGAATTTCTTGTCTCAGAAGAGATGCGTCATAGTTGAATACAAATATAAAGCTTAACAATGACACTACTTGGTCTGATCTTATTAGGCGCCAGTCGTGCTGTATAACTCAAGTCTTGAATGCTCTAAGGATTGGCTGAATCAGTTTTATGCTGGGGACTTATTAAACTCTTACAGCAAAATGAATTCACTCGTAAGTGTTGTCAAAGTCGTCAATGAGGCCGTAGAAAGAGGTGTAGAGGTAAGCACAGACTATGCTGGATTGCTGGTATGACCAGTAAAAATACAGTACATCTTAGCATGTCCTGAAGAAATCTTGAATCATTACCGGCTGTAACACTACAAATGCTGGAATGTAAAACGAGCTTAAAATGCAATGAAGCAGTGCGATAGTTACATTTCTTCGTGGTTCCACTAAGCTATATGGTCGGCCAATATAACATCTTCTGAGCAGATAAGATTTTGTGCGGCATCCATCTCACGTATGGTGTGCTGTACCAGTTTGCGATGACTAATATACTTTACTTACGCCCAGTCTGACGTATTTGCAACCATAACTAGGTATTTCTTGGATTTATATCTAGTTCTCAAAGAGCACAATCATTCGCCGTTTCACCTCTGTCATGCCTGCAATTCTCTAAGGCTAAGTTTAAGCTATACAATCAAACTGTCTTTTTAATGGGCATAATAGCATAGTCTGTGCTTATACCTTTTAACTCTTTGTGCGGCATCATTGACGACTTTGACAGTCCTCAGCATATACGGCTGATTCAGCCAATCCTTAAGGGCATTCAAGACTTCAAATATACCACGACTGGAACCTAATAAGATCAGACAAAGTATAGTGTCATTGTTCAGTTTTATATTTGTATTCAATGATGATGCATCCCTTCTGAAACAAGAAATTCGTTCACCACTTGCATAAGCGCCTTTGCAATATTTCTCCGCAGGTTATGTGCTATCCCTCGGTCAAAACAGACATGTAGGCTACGGCGGTTTCCTTCACAGTAAGTAAGCCAGTCATGCTTTAAGTTTGTGGGAAGTAGCCGCTGTTTGTACATCATCATGTATCTAGTCACTGAACATGTCCTGAATCAATCTTAAATCATTATCTGCCAACCAACCTACAATGCGCTTACAGAATCACCGCCGTTAGTAGACTCCTTTAACAACTGATCAGCAAGCCACTGCCGTCGTGATCATTGAATCATAGCTGATTAGCCAATCGAGAGCCGTGATTTCGTGATTACTAGTCTTGATTCCGTTCTATGGTCGCTAGCACGCCCACTCGTCGGTAGCTACTTTCAAACGCTTTGCGACAAATCTTAACGACGTTCCTGTGAGCTTATTTCAGGCTCATTGTTGTTTTTTATCAATAATCTATAGAATGAGACATTGATACCCATCATTCTTGAGATTTTCCAAATTTTGGACAACCCTACTGTACATCCACGATTATTGTCTTCGCAGGTCATTGCACTTTGTTTCCATCGAAGAATATGGTCCAATGAGGTCGAACAGGGATATCTAGAACTCTAGTAGTAGTTCTAGATAGCCCTGGATCGGATTATACTAATATATACAGCAATCGTCTTCCACACAAGTACGTTAGCGTGTTGAATTTACAAGCAATGTGTCATCGGCCTGACATTAGCGCGTGTAAGTGGTAAACAGTGATTGAGCATGAGCATCAGGGTTGTCCAAAATTTGAAAAATCTTAAAAAGTGTTCGTGATTGTGTCTCATTCTATAGATTATTGATAAAAAACAACAATTAGCCTGAAAGAAGCTTACAGAAATGCCGTTAAGATTTCGGTCAAAGCGTTTGAAAGTAGCTGCTCAAGAACGGGCGTGCCACCGACCATAGAACGGCGAGAAGACTATAGTAATCAAACAACAACGGCTCTTGATTGGCTAATCGTCTATGCTTCAATGATCACGCTAGCCGCAGCTTGCTGATTAGGTGTTCAAGAAGATGGCTCCGGCGGGGATTCTGAGTGCGCATTGTTAGTATTTTGGCAGGTGGTGATTTAAAATTGATCCAGGACATGTTGAGTTACGAAATACATGGTGAACAAACAACACCTGCTTCACAGAAGCTTTTACAGCATGACTGCTTTATTGTGAAGGAAACGGCTGAAGTCTACATGCCGTGTTTTCATCGAGATAGAGCAAAGGCGCTTATGCAAGTGTTGAGCGAATTCACCGTTTCAGTACGCATCCATCATCAGTGAATACAAATATATGTAGCTTAACAATGACACTATACTTTGTGTGATCTTATTGGGCTGAAGCTGTAGTATATAGGTGACGTTTTGAATGCTCTAGTGATTGGCGGAATCAGCCGGTTATGCTTGGCACTTATCAGATGCTTACAGCAAATTGAATGCACTTGTAGGCGTTGTTTGAGTCATTAATGAAAACGCAGAAAAGAGGTGGTAATGTACGCACACTCGTACAGGCTATGCTGGATATGGTATCTCAAAGTCCTTATTGATCCCGCTGAAAAGAGGTGAGAAGAAAAGCACAGACTATGCTGCATATAGTGCATATAGTATCCAGCATAGCTTTGGATATCATATCCAGCATAGCCTGTGCTTACCTTACACCTCTTTTCTGCAGCATCAGTAAGGACTTTGACAACTCTTATAAGTGAATTCAATTTGCAGTAAGTATAACTGCCAAGCATAACCGGCCAATTCAGTCGATCCATAGAACCTTCAAAACTAAAACTATATACTACAACTTGGGTCCAATAAGATCACACAAATTAGTCAAGCTTTATATTTGTATTCACTGATGATTGATCCCTTCTTGAACGGGGAATTCGTTCCCCACTTGCATAAGCACCTGTGCTTTTCCTCGTTAAAAACACGGCATGTAGGCTATAGCCGCTTCCTTCACAATAAAGCAGTCATGCTGTAAAGGTTTTGTGAAGCAGGTGTTGTTTGTTCATCATGTATTTCGTAACTCAACATGTCCTGAATTAATCTGAAATCATCACCTGCCAAAATACTAACAATGCGCTCTCAGAATCCCCGCCGGTAGCAGACTTCTTGAACACCTAATCAGCAAGCTGCTGCTGCCGTGATCATTGAAGCATAGCCGATTAGCCAATCAATAGCCGTGGTTGTTTGATTACTAGTCTTCTCGCCGTTCTATGGTCGGTGGCACGCCCATTCTTGAGCAGCTACTTTCAAACGCTTTGACCGAAATCTTAACGGCATTTCTGTAAGCTTCTTTCAGGCTAATTGTTGTTTTTTATCAATAATCTATAGAATGAGACACAATCACGGATACTTTTTAAGATTTTCCAAATTTTGGACAACCCTAATGAGCATGTATACATTATAGCAATGCATTTCTTATGAGGAAATTTGATACTCGCACTCCTTGGTTTTGACTAAATCCGAGTTTACAGCTCTTCCTTTCTCTCCGGTCGGATATTCAGCAGTTACGGAGCAGTAATAATCTGTTTGTTCCTCCAATAGATCGAACAGGCACATAGGTTCAGCAGTAAACTCGACCTCACGGTTTCTAACATAGTCTCGGGACGACTCTCCTCCCTTCCATAAGACAACTGCATATCGCTGAGGATTTTTCTTGGGATGATGCCATTTAAGAATGAGGCGATTGTGAGGATGTTCTTCATGAGCTTCCAAAGTGATATCCGTTGGAACTCTATCACCATCTGAATTTATATTAGGATCGCCATATATAGGAGTATGTGTTGAATCACGGAAAATAAAGTCGTGCCACTTTTGCAGATGTTTAAGACTACGTTATAATCTTCAATCATCGTATCATAATTTTTTCCCGAAACATCACAATATTGCAATACATTACAAGGACAGAAAGCAGTTAAAGCATGATTGCTGAAGCCTATCAAACCGTTTGGCGCCGGCGTGGGTATTTTTACCCATTGCTGGTACGAGGGAAGCGTTACTGTAATGGAACCGCTATATATCCCGTTCTGATAGTACTAGGTCGTTGCTGTTTATTTCTGCGGATAGATACTGTTTGAGCATGTTCATTGATACCATAATATTTGATATATATTATATCTAAGACATCGAAATCGGATACCAAATACCGTAGATAAATATGTTGCAAAATATACACTGTTTCGGCAACGCGCGCGTCATTGACCACTCTCACATAACTTGCTGTATGTTTCGTTCTGGCCGTATTAGAGCATAGTTGTTTCTTTCTATGAAAAGCTAGTGTCCATACAAGTCCACACATACCTTCATATCTGATATTAGTTACATATAACGTGTTCAAAATCTATGCGATAGGCCGCGTGACAAAAATATCCGACGACTGCATCATTTCGCGGTCACACGCGTTCCCGATATACCCGTCATATAAACTGTCGTATATTTGGTTTTATTGGTCATAGCCAGTTGTAATTTTTTTCTATGAATAGCGCTTGTCAGCTTCTGTTTTTCTTGCTAAAACAAATATACTAGTTATGTCTGCACCGCTCAAGGTTGCATTTGAAAATCGGGAAAAAATTCTCGCAGCGTACCGTACCAGCTTTAAGCAGATGGATGATTACTGGTCACATAACGGGATATATATCGAGTTCTAACAGTGATATAGCTTCACGTCCTTCATAGCTTCTGTCTGTGAATAGTTGTTTCTTATACGATTCTAAATAATGGCTAGTAGTCAAGTGTAATTCGTAATAAATACATTATTACTCCGCGCATATCTACGCAAAAGTGTGCATCTGGATATACCAAGAGCTGTCGTATAACGATATATATCTTACGTTGTAGTAATGATAGGCATTTACGAATTGTCTCTTTCAATAGAACTAGCCAATATCCACCTTTAAGGCCAAAATAAACAACATTAGTTTGCCTAAGCCACCCCAAGGTCGCTTCTGAAAATCGCGAAGAGTATTCCTGCAGCCTACCACGGTAGTGTCAAACGCAGGGACGAATATCCGTAACAATAAGTGATATGTCCTGAATTCTATTGGTAATAGACATTCTTAGATTGTTTCTGTGAAGAGTACATGCCCATAGGATTATATCTACATCAGACAACAGTTATTAGTCATGTATATATGGTAATAACTGCAATATTACTCGGTGTGCATTATGTGCAAGAGGTGTGTATATGTTTGGAGTAGGCTAAGTGCTACCAAATAACGTCATAAACTTTACGTTGCAGTAATGATAAGCATTTGCAGTATATCATTGTGGTAAGGACTGTATAATATACGGCTAGGAATACTAAAGTTACTGCTTTAGGTTCTACAACAGTTTTAGTTATAAGCCTTTTAAGTTACCATACGCGCGCATCACTCGCCATGACTCACTTTCTCGGCGGCCTGCCGCGAGTTGACTAAAACGGTCGGTATTGTTTCGATTAGAAATTATCGCCTGCTACACGTGGAGTGTCGACTCAGGGCTCCCTAGAACGATGAATACTGTGTCTATACAATACATAGGATTCTATCGTCATCAGATACCTATACGAAGGTTCATAAGGTCCGCAATTTAGCATTTCTGTTTCCAACCAACGTTTTCTCGTCTTGTTCTTGATATAAGTGGTCAGACACAGAGCTAAAAATGATTTCAGTGGCGCAATCGGATCCGCGTTGAAATTCTGAATCGAACGCTACCTTGTTTACGGTGGTCGTATCCCATTAAGGTACAGTTTTTCGATTTTGAAAATTGAAGTAAAATTTTTCGAAAATTGCAGCCGGTGCCAATCGGTCTCCAACACTGCCTAAAAATGTTAATTAATTATTCAACTATTTATTTAAAGCAGATTGTTGACGGTATTCGCTAACTTGAACTTTTGAGTCAAGGAGATTGAAGCTCACAAGAAAAAAGGTAGTATCGATTTGGTATGAGTAATATTAGGTATGATGCCCGAGTTACAGCGCAATTCGCAGTCCGCAGCGCTGTGCCTGACGCAGAGCGCTTACCGAAGGTGCCAACTTTCGCAATTACAGGGTGCATCTTCGCGGCAAACGCAAAATCACTGATGGCTAGAGGCACTGGCGTAGCCAGGGGGGGCGAAAGGGGCGGTCGCCCCCCCCCCCCCAAATTTTTTGAAAATTTTCGAAAAATCAATAGATATTAGAGTATTTTTGGGCAAGTGTATGCAACCTAAAATTTTTCTTCGCGCTTCGCGCGATTTAGTGTCCGTTGATTTTGTTATCGGTATCACGAAAAAAATATATTCCGCAAATACCCATTATTGAATTTAGCTGCATTCTCAATTATGAGAATACAACAGTACCAGTAGATACACTAGACTAGCCCGAGGTCGTTGGGTTGATTGAGTCTGTAGGAGTGTCAGTTCAGTATGGGGGTTGGGGACTGTTAGCTCCGGCAACTTCCGTTCCGGGACACACGAAGATATATAAAGTATGCTACATGCTACTCCGCAAAGTGCGCTCCCAAAATGATTGACCACCATAAAACCGAACCATGTATTCCGAAGCCTTCGATATAGATTTTCGGGTGCCTAAATGGCTGGCGCCGAATGATCCTGTCCCTGCAATCAGACCGCTCCAACATAAACGCAACTGGCACCTCCCGTTAAAAATTGCTAATTTGAAATTGAACGAGTCTGATCAAAGGAGTTTTTTAATTTGGTCTGGTATGTATCAGCGATTTCAATCTTTAAAGTAGCGTCAATCTCTACCAGAGGTTACGAACAAAGTAATAAGAATGGACATCACTTGCTCATATAGACGTACCAATATTATTGATCAAATTCTTTCATTTATTAAAAAAAATTTCCGCTCCGCGCGACTAGGGCCAAAATTCACACTGATTGTTCATCACTTTATGTCAGCGATTTGGGCTCATCCGTACAACGACCGCCTAATAAGCTATAGTTGGCAACTGGAAGCTTCCATAGGGTATGTGTGTGTGTGCGTCTAAGAATCGTATGTATAAAGGGTAGTGATGAAATTGCCTATGGCAGGATGTACGGTTCTGCGAGATGTTCCCACGGAGAGCTCCCCTAAAGTCATAAATCCCCCCCCCCAAAACAAAATAAAAATAAATTGTTTTTCTGGCTTGGACCTTGCGTGTGCTCGATCTCTTGAGTGGTGACAGCTTTCTACGCAAGTCATGAAGTAACAGCAATAAATGACAAATGTCCCATCCGGCGTCCACCCTCTAGAACAGGGGCGGCCTACCCGTGGCCCGCGAGAAGGTTTAGAGAGGCCCGCAGGTTAATTCTCAAAATTACTAGTATTATCAAAAAATAAATTACCAAAACCGAATAACTAAAATTTGATTAGCCGGACCGCGAAATTTGGGATTTTGCCGACTAAAATATCAGTTCTGAGTTCCGACGCATTAGCGTAGCCAGGGGCTAGCCACATTTTTCGCAGATCGTCGTATATGACTATATAATGTACAATATTTCGCGCGGCTAGGTTGGGGATCCCCACCAAGTCTTCATGTCATAATTGTCATTTGATTTTGATGCGTATTAATATAAGTATTGTTTTCAACGTTACCTATTATCCGGTACGCTCCTATCGGAAGACTAAAAAAGGTCATCAACATTCAAGTGGCCCGCGCAATGGTTCGTAAGTCTCATGTGGCCCTTTGGCCACCCTGCTCTAGAAACTCTAAATAGTCTTGTGTGTTATGAACATATAGCTCAAGATGTATATTTAATTGCCCCCTGAATGTTTGATGACACCACTACTATCAGCCCTGCCGGCAAATCTGATAATGAAAACGTATTTGCAATATGCAAAGACCAATATAATGAACAAATTTCATTCATTAACCATGAAAAATTTTCGCGATTCGCGCGAAAGTGTTGTCGTCCTGGTTTTCCACAATCATCATTTGAACACATCCGTCTGTGAGTGGAATATATATAACGATCGCCCCAGATGTTGTGTTAATCAGCCAATAAGTGCTCAAGTCCATCGATTTTACCTATTTTTTCCTTATCTTTAAGGGGGGGGGGTTCATTTACGTCATCGAATTTTTCGCCCCCCCCCAAATATTTTTTCTGGCTACGCCCTTGGCTAGAGGTTTAAGAAATATATACCCATTGTACTTAGTTATGGTGATAGTGCGGCTATTTGCCAAGTTGTTATGAGCATGTCCCTCGTAAAAAAGCGTGTAAACATATCTCGAAACCACGTTCGGCTCGGAGTCATCCTAAGTGATTACCGAATATTTCGAATCAATGGAAATCCAATGGAAGACTGCCAGTTGCCACAGATTCTGATGCTTTTTTCGTTACACGGACTGATCGAAATGGTTGCAAAAAACGATTTGTCAATGAAGGAGTGATCGATTGAAAGCGAAATAAAATAAAATGATACACATGATGAACAACAACACCGATAGTAAAGCGAGTTTCCTGCAGCGAGCAGTATGGCGTGTTTATAACCGCATCTAGTCTGTGCGGTTGTTCTAATAAAAAAAAGTACGTTTTGTCTACTTATAGTAGGCCTACTTACTCAAGTGGTTATATTTTTATACTAATTGTTATGATTTTTAGGCAAAACAAAGAATAAAATATTCACATTTTCACTTACCGGGAAATCGTTACTATACTACTTGTACTTGAGTCAAAATTTATTATCTTACTTGTACTTTTAGTTGAGTACCAACGAGGACTATTTTGGCCACCTCGGACGGGACTTAAAATGTCGTTTCCAGAGTACAATCTTTAAGAAACCTCAGACGGTTCGCAACGCAGTGTAGTTTCCCGTTTCAGTGTAATCATGTAAGCTTCAGCCAATACAAAATAGTGACGTTGACATACCCCTTCCACCTAAACATTTCGAAGTCGACCTACTGTTTACAATAATATGCTTAGTAGAAAGTATTATTTGAATACATTTGAATCATTTTTATTGAGGGGGCGACTACATTGTGTATAGCGGCTCGCTTCACAGCTGACAGACCTATGGCTTGCAAGTTCGACGAAGGTGGACTACAGAATTCCTACGTAAATTTTGTGCGTTTGTCCAGTCTTCTCGTTTCCGTCTGATCCGTTTAAGCAGTGTGCTACAAAACAGCTTAGAAGGAGAGTTTGCCGACCGACCTAGCTAAAAGTCGCCAGCTCACAAGACATCATACTTAAGAACATCGGACTGATGTTACATGATCATTGATAAGTAATGTCGAAACACCATGGATATTTAAATAAAAACGAATCTATTATAATCTATATAACGTGCTCCTACAACATAGCAATTTAATCCCTACGGAACGAAAGTGGGAGTTGCTATAATTCAGTAGCTGACGAATAATGATAAAGCATTGTTCTTAATCTGTGTTGCACGAGTGAGTCTCGGGAGTTGCAGGGAGGTCACTACACCTAGTCAACTCATAAATATGATTTCTGACGATACGCCCATATTGAACATCATTGGCTGCAGGCAATTAGCCGATCAGTAGTCGAATCGTGACTGCTATGGTGGAACGCTGCGTGCAGTGCGGCGTAAGCAAAAGATGTTGGGGTTCGACACGTCCTTCTGAAATCTGACATGCCTATTCTAGCTCCAATATTCATAAGCTCATTTGTGATTAAGCGATTGGTATCACGCTGTTGCGTTTCGACCGAACAATACAAAGGCACCGTCCTATATGTTACGTCAAGAATTTCTGTGGAGGTATCTGATAGGTAACAGCCGAAGTCACACTGATCATTATAATGTTTTATTTGTGCGTGTAAATTATATTTCAATGCGTATCGCTCTTTTAGCACTGTTGATGCACAGTTCGTTTTTGTGCACCAGCAATATATATAGCAATGTATTAGATATGTATTGTGGTAGATATTTGTGGTTACGCGAAGGATTGCAGATTTGCGTATGTGTTCCGCGGGTGCAAAGGTTAAAAAACACTGATAATAAAGAGACAAATTGGCCCCGGTGACGAAACATCATGAATACTAAAAACAACGATGACATATTTACGCCGCCGTTACTGATTTGATGTAACCCGTAAATTTGCATTGCGCAATTATGAAATCTGTCGTTAGTGATTAAATTATAAAATGCATTTCTGGAGAAATTTCGCCACACCTAAAGCCACACTTTCGAGTATCCGCAATGTGGTCATCAGTCAAAATGGACATTGTACTCGAGTTCCTGTAAGAAGCCCAAATATACCCAATTACACGCTGAAGTAGCTGTTTAGCGTGCGTTAATTCCTACATTTTATACCGACGTGCTACATAGACAAGAAAACACACCGTTTAGTCTCCTACCTTCGTCTGGCCGAGGATCAGTCCTGAGAACGAAATAGGATAAATTGACAATCGTGAACAGGGTTGTAACCAAGTCACAAGGTTCCGAGTCACAAGTCAGTCTCACTTTTATAGTTTTGACTCGAGTCAAGTCGAGTAATTTTTAAGTCACCATCGTGTCAAGTCCGAGTCAAAGTCACGAAGTAGAGTGTCGAGTCCGAGTGATAGTGGAAATAGTAATAGTGCGATAACTTTACTATTCTTCGAAATTACAATGAAATGCCTGTCTTCGCAGACCCAGTCTCGAGTCATATGACTTTGTCCGAGTCATGCGCAATGACTCGAGTACAAGTCGAGTCAATACACAAATTGACTCGAGTCGAGTCGAGTCATTTTCCATTTTTAAGAAAATGACTCGAGTCAAGTCGAGTCACCGAAAAATCGCGACTCGGGTCTGACTCGAGTCGAGTCATGACTCCAGACGTTACAACCCTGATCGTGAATTGTACCGCTTCGCCAGCTAGCTCCTCAATATGATGACTCACGCAATATTCAATATTGGTGGTAGTGGTAGTGGTAGTGGTAGTGGAAGTTGTAGTGGTGGTGGTGGTAGTAGTAGTAGTAGTAGTAGTAATAGAGATACTTTAACCCATTAGTAGTACAATATCGTAAAATGTAAGCTATGATCTCTTCGCTTGCGGTCAATTTATTGTGATATAACAATGAAGGATCAGTATAACACACAATCATTAAATGACTGCTAACAAGTTACTCCAGTGTATCGCTAACAATTCGAACATACTTATGATATAGCGATTTAATTGACAACGATAACTTTATGATTTGAAATTGACTCGCAAATATTACTCCGAGTCACGAGTCAATCCGCATTTCTGAAATGTCGAATCAAGTCAAGTCATTGGTAAGTATTTTGCCAAATTGTTTGACGACTGTCGTGGCAGAAGAGTGTTATATATTGAAATAACTTGGAATATGCACGGCTGAATTTCATCAGCGGTAATCGTAAGCAACTATTATCAACATTTAATAAAAAATTTATCAAATCGATATATCAAGATTACGATATAATGAAAAGATAGGACGGTGGCGAAACGACTTGGAGTAGTCTTTTAATCAGACACACACAAACCTTGGCCTATAGCATGTAAATTGAATTGCACATTGGATTTAAGAAAGTATAACATAAATGGAAGCGACAAAAATTAATGTTGCATGTGTCGCTAGGCGAGGTTGATATGTAGTATAGTAATATAGCAGTGTTTTTCAACCTGTGTGACGGTTCGCACCTGTGCGAATGAAAATAATTGCAGTGCGAATGACGAACATGGTGCGAACGGTGCGAATGAAAATCCCGGATGAGTGCGAATGACGAAGGTGGTGCGAACGGTGCGAATGAAAATCCCGGATGAGTGCGAATGAAAATCGTGAATAATAATTGCTTTTAAAATAAACATAATACGAAATTCAAGGGCAGTGTAACTTTAGCTGTTGCGACGCAGTTGTAAAAACTTGTTTAACTTACGACGCACCACTAGTCGTAGCTCTCACAAGCCGTAGTGAATTGATATTTTCGCACTATAATTATTACGTAACCAAAAGCCTGGTTTTGAAGCTGGTGTAGTGACAGACATATAGCAGCCCGTCTGAGGCTGGGAAAATGACGTTAAATTCACTTTCTGCTTACTTTCGCTTAACAATCATCAATACTTCCGTAAAACCTGTTCGATTAGTGCTAGGCACGAGGACAGTAGTACATATACTATCATTACAGACTGCCATATGCAAGTTACAGTAACGCAAATTTTACCCTTTCCGGGGTTATTGAAGTATAGACTGCAAACGGTATAGTTTTGGGTCGACACGGTGCCAGGACTATCTATCTGTTCGGCGTAGCCAGCCGAAAAATGGGAGGGTGGTTGAAGGAAAAGGGCGGGTCCGATTTTTACCGAATTTAGTAATATACAGGGCCGTAGCAGCACTTCGTCAGCCCCCCCTCAAAACGTTGGTCCTGGGCCCCCATATGGTGATAAACCGAACTTCAGTGAGCCAGCGCTAAGCGCGAAAATTTTCGATAATTCAAGATGAAATCGGTCAATAAGATCGGGAATTGCATATATATTACTATCAATGTCTTGTCCTCTCTGCTCACGTAATGAGTTTTACCGGTTGAGCTGAGTGAGGTGTCTTTGAAACTGCACAGTGCGTAAATAATGATTGAACATCTTCGGACGGGCGGACCCGTTGGTATGACTTCGTTACATGATGTTATTTTGTGACCTCCTGTCTGCTATATCAAAAATATATAATCGCTCAAACGTACTAGACTGAAAGATCACACGGTTTCGGATTGGTATTTCTTCACTGGCATATAATTTTTTTCCTACAGGATGGTATTTGTCTTGTGTGTTTGTCTCGCTGCGATAATTTCGGCACACTTCTTGGAGTCGCATGTTTCATGGCCTAAAACGTTATCTGTCTTTGTGCTTCGTGCCGCGGTAATGGCCAACGCCGATATGCCCATTTCTATAAATCTTGCTTATTTTTCTTGGGGGAAGGGCACCCAATAATCAAGATATTTGACGACTTGAAATTGCGCCTAGCGCGAAATATTTTGGAAAATATTGCATAAATTGGGTTTGGGGTGCGGCAGTTACGGCCCTGGTAATATAGCATCAATTCATTGGGGTTAAGTACATGCGTAAATACCGATTATACAACATCCTTGTGTTGACGATTATACGCGTATGATAAGCTTGTCGACGAGTCCCAAAGAGCTGTTAATTAGCGACTCCCTGATCTGTCGTGAACAATTGAATACGCGCGCTTATCAAGGCATCGAACAATAATATACGCGCGCTGACCAATGCGTCTTACGTAGCCCCGGCCAAAGTATGGTAGACCCAAGACGCGGTAGTTAGGCTAGCGATATATTTCGTATACTAGGCCTATTGCAGATGCGATTGTGCAGGCCAGCGATGATGTCGTGCGCACCAAGCCAATTCAGATGCGGTTGTGTAGACCAGCGATGATATCGTGCACACAGGGCCAATTGCAGATGCGATTATTCAAGCCAGCGGAACTAGGCGTGTTGGAGACGCGATAAATCAGGCTAGCAACGATTGCCTAACGCGCGGCAATAAATGACCTGATTTAGCAATTATCTCAGCGGGAGATCGTGTCCCTCAAGTCACGCTACATTTGCAGTGCAATGCGCAATGACGAATCTCGCTAATTGGTATCTCTCCTTTCGTTATTTGGCCGCGCGCAACACTGATAACACGACTTGTTGAATTGCAACCGAGTATTAGGGTCTGAAGGGCCATTTCAAAAGGATGGGGTTTCGCGTTTAAGGAAGGAGTTTCGCGTTTCTAAAGGGAGAATAGCACATTTTGAACATCGTGGACAATATTTTTTAAACAGAAATGAATTTCAGTACTGGGCGTTCTTCTGAAAACAGATCCCGGGCCGCAAAATATGACATCGCGGGCCTCATGCGACCCGCGGGTCGTGTGTTGGTGACCCCTGCTTTAAGACCTGACCATCCAAGCACTAGTTAACTACTAGAAGGGTTTTAGTGAAATAGCTGAAATCAAAACGAGCGAAAATAGTAGCATTTTTCATGAGACACTTGATAGCTTAAGATACATAGTAGCCATTTTGTTGCACATCTGAGCAAATAAATGTTGTATTTTCATCTTCTTTTTGTACATCAATATTCGGTTAGTTTGTGCGAATGAAATTTATTTTACAAAAAAAGTGCGAATGAAGCTCAAAAAGGTTGAAAAGCACTGTAATATAGTATTGCTAGGTAGAAATTGTTTGTCTTTCAATTTGAATGAGGACATGCTCGACGACTGTTGGATAGCCGGCTAGATGCCCTTCCACACTACAGGTTCGGTATACTTGATAGAGCGATGCGTTTTCTTGCATTCCGGCCTGATCATGCGGTATTTGTTCTTCGAGGACGCACGTGTGCTGTAGTTGTGCGCTTTTGATTCCGAGGTGAAGTATAGTCGTTGAAATTTGTGGGACTGTGACCACGATTGAACAAATACACGAACTTTCTATCTTCCTCATGTCTTCTATGCTTAGAACACCAAATCTTTTGAGTAGTAGAGAATTGAAATGTACTTTGTATATCAACAATCGAATGACCATCTTTGACCCCGGACGAGTATCAGCGCAAATAGTTCGTTTATTTTTCAATAATAATATATTTTTCAATTGTAGCCTATATTGAAGTTCTGTACCACCAAGAGTATTTTCAGTTGGGATTTTGTAAGTAGGAATATGATTTACACTTTTACAGTGATACAGTACACAGAACATTATGTAATTATTAAAAGAGCTTATGTAGAAGATGGTCCGATGTGGTAGCGATAAAGAAGAAATGTATACACTATATTGTACTGTGCACGTGCCTATTTGATTTATAGTTTAAAGCAGTGGCTCCCAAACTTTTTCGGTGTCAGGGCCAAATTTAGAATTTCAGAGCACGGTCGGGGCCGCGCGAATACCAGGGCAATTAAACGGACCCAAAATGTCATCAAAATATGAAAATTGGCATTGTTCCGATCGATCACTTGACGCCATTGGCCATTGTTATGGTCATTGTGTTGTTGCGCTCCCATTGTTCATAACAGTCGACCTTTGGAGGCTATTTCGGAGTAGTTTTATTGCCCTGGCGAGATTTAAATTTGCATTTTTGGAATCAGTGCGAAACTAGCTTTCCATAAAGACCGGACCTATCAAAATATGCGGACGCTTCGGTCGTGAGCTATAGGGCTACCAATTATGCTGCTTTCGGGGCGATTTAGTGAGTCAGGTTTTATCGCCTAGACGCGCAATCGTGAAAACTTTCTGTAATCCATGAATCGGTCAATATGATCGGGAATTGCATATTTATTGCCATCAATTTTATCCTCTCTCTGCTCACGTAATCAGTTTTACAGTTAGAGCCGAGGGAAGTGTGTTTGAAAAGGTAGGGCCCCTCAATTAAACATCTTCGGGCGTATTTACCAGTTGGCAGGAACGAAACAGCACTTTGTCACCCCCCCCCCATCCCCAAAATAGTAAACTTGGGTTTTGGGCTCCCATAGGGTGATAACCCTATCCCTATCACCTTGTTCGCTTCTGCCACGAAACTAACTGTACTGTTAAGCGAACCAGCGCGAAGCGCGAAAATCTTCGATAATTCATAATAAAATCGGTCAATATGATCGCGAATTGCATATATATTGCTCTCAATTTCTTGTCCTCGCTGCTCACGTAATCAGATTTACTGGTAGAGCTGAGTGAGGTGTCTTGGAAACTGTAGGTTCCATTAGTATGATTCCGTAACGTGTTATTTCGTGACCTCCTGTCTGCTAGATCAAAAAAATATAGAATTGCCCAAACGTAGTCTTCTAAACTAAGAGACGCACACGATTTCAAATTGGTATTTCTTCACTGGAATATAATTTTTTCCCTGCGGGATGGTATTTGCCTCGTGAGGTTAACATTGCAAAGACAGTACTTTGTATATATAACGACGTTTTCGGTCAGCATAAGGGCAGGCCTGTTCGGCCAAGGTTTTCTCGCTTGGTGCGTCGTGGCGCGGTAAAGGCCTACGTCGATATGGCCAATGTTCATTTCTATAAATCTTGCTCATTTTTCCTTGGGGATGAGTACCCAAAAATCAAGATATTTGGCAGCATGAAATCAAGCCTACATAAAAAAAATTGAAAAAGACGCATAAATATTTCAACAAATACTGTATAATTTTTGTTAATTCATGAAATAATATTGACCCCCCTTCGAGCTCGCCCCCCTTAATTGGGGGTTTGGCGTGCGGCAGTTACAGTCCTGCGTCTTTACCTATATCTATAGCTACTTCCCGTTCAACTGGACGTAACGATAGCAGTCTACTCACT
The DNA here is from genome assembly GCF_051294905.1 of Botryllus schlosseri. Taxonomy (NCBI): domain Eukaryota; kingdom Metazoa; phylum Chordata; class Ascidiacea; order Stolidobranchia; family Styelidae; genus Botryllus; species Botryllus schlosseri. The sequence goes on along the minus strand of NC_137247.1, from coordinate 20,610,251 downwards.
ACTTTCCTGCAATCCTAATTAAAAACTCCAGACTCCAAGCCAAGCTAGTGTATTTTATACATATAAAAATAATATTTTTTGTCATAACTCGATTTCTTAATATTTTGGGGAGCCGCGCTTGGGAATCGCTGGTTTAAAGGTTTAGTATAGTGACATTCTATGATGCACGTCAGTTTAATTTATCGCAATACATAAAACAATACATTTCGTTGTTATGTTAATTTCACAACGACTGGAACGTGTCACGCGCTTTTCAGCATGTACAGCAGGTGTGTGTTCAATGTTCATGTTCATATGACTAGTAAGTCTACTCATTATTAGCTCTTATTCGGACGAGTGCAAACAACATCGCCAGCCAGGGTTATTGCAAGTGTCGCGTGCACAAGAGATGGTCTGCTTGTTTCTGACCTACATTTTATTATAGAGCGGAGTCCTAACAAAAATACACAAACCCGACAGCTACCATTGAGACCAGACCAGCCTGACAAGATCAAGCACTGGAAAAAGATGGCACTACTAAAGACAAAGTTGCCCGATCAAACGGATCCTTCATGGTCAAATACGCCTTCTCTACCACGATGGAAATTTAGTTAGACATACTTGGATATTTGACGAGGGGATCTGATTCCATTGTCCTGTTCGTCTTTGAGCTTTTCGTCGGATTCGTGCAGATAACTGTGGAAATCGAAAGCGTCGTATTTATGGTCAGTTTGACCTGATTTCATGGACACAATTTAAATTCATTCCTGTGGTTTGACTTACTCTTCATCATCGGTAATTTCCAACATGATTCTCTACGAACTGGAGATATCAGAATTTCCCGACGACCAATCAATGTGAATCGGCAATGTTCAGTACCAACGAAAAAAGTGAGATCCACGAAGGATAATTGTTTTACCTAGTGAACTGCTGGTGGCTTTATTTACTACATGTATACCTGAGAAATATACAGGGCTTGTTACTACTCGGTATGCTGGTTCAACGATGATTGATAGATCAGCCCTCACCATTTACAGGACCACGATCTGACATATCGATCTCGCCTTCCGTCACTTGCCATCTGATTATATCGCTTGCCATTTTATATTATCTTTTGTTTAGTTTCATTCAATGTGCATGCCTCCTCTTTACATCGCATGCGGCCCGCGAGAGCATTTTGTGCGGCCCGCGATGGCATTTTGGAATTTCAAGTATTCGACAAATGTTCAAGTTCCACATATCTTTTTTAGATATAAGAACTTGAAGTTCACCCTAAAACTACTATAATAATCACTGAAATCTCAACTAACTACACTATCACATCACTTCTAAAAAATGCCATGTGGTAGAAGATCAGCTATTACGTCACATTTCTAGTTCATGATGATAAAACATGACCAGTTGATGATTTGTGACTGAAAATTGTGATTTGGATTTGCGCGACCTTTCATAAAATTACTCGATTTCGGATTGACATGGTGATTAAATAAAAATGGCTCGAGTTGAGTCGGGTCAAACGTTAGAATCAGAGGACTTGCGACTCGGAACGGTGAATTGGTAATCCTGCGGACGCAACAATCTATGAAACTGCCATGGGGAATAGTAATATATAAAAAGCTCGTAGCTTGCGTTGGGTAGGGTATATAGCTGTCCAATCAGGTCAGTATGGCAACAATCCGAATTATATGACCCGCGCGACGTATAGTTGGTTACATGCAGAGTGTAGTTTGTTCTCTATGTCCATGTTATTATCGGTGGCGAGTAAGGTAGTGTAGTACGCTCCACAGCTGAAACATCAATGAATTCATCGGCGGCTGTACATTTCTGTTCCAGAGGCTCTTAACCAGGGCCCGTAGACCCCTTCAGGGGCACGAAGCAACACATCAGGGGTTACGAGATGCATTGGGGAATTGGGCCTATATGCTGTGGAATATTTTTGGCCAATTTATTCAACTGGAAAATGGCCTTCGCGCTACGCGTGATTTTATGTGAACGGGCTTTCTAATTTTAATTTGGGTTGTTATTGATATGTTCCAATAATAATCGAAGGCAAAATCAAACGCTGCTTTAATTTGACTTTGGCAATGACAGTAAAAATAGCCTACTCGCGACTTTATCTAAACTCGGATTAGGCTACACCGCTCAAATGCTCTGATATCAGTATATCCGTAAAATATTTTACAAAAAATTGTGACTCGTCAAAGGTTCACTAGCTGCAATGTTATAACCCGACAGTTTGACGATGTCATGATGCAATTTTATTCAAATATTTGAAAACGTGATTTATTTCCGTGTCAAGCGTAAATAATACAATAGTAAATTACATTCTCACGATGTTTTTGGAATGCCTGTCTGCAAGCTCCCGTCAAATAAGGTCTACTTGGAAATTATACATTGTATATCCCTGTTATTGATGCTGCGGCCCGCGCCGTCATCAAAACTAGGAAATTGGCCCGCGAGCACATTTGAGTTTGAGACCTCTGGCCTAGGCCCTGGTGGGTGTCTGATCACAAAGACTACTCCTAGTCGTTTCGGCTACTTCCTATCATTCATTGTACTGCAGTGTTGTGATGTTTTGAAATGATGAAATTGTACTAATAAACTTGAACTTGAACTTGAAGGTGAAATTACTCCCATAACTCAAAATTGCGATGCGTTTAGGACTGTACCCAACGATTCGAGTTTCTCTTCGAAAAGTCTCCTTACTACAACATTTTGCGTTGTCGATGAGAAGTATTGGTGACACATATCAATCTCACCGATAGATACTTGAAACCTAGCTCGGTCGTATCGCAGCATCGAAATCATGTACTGTAGTGCTACACATATAAATGTAAAGAACATTTCTGTGAGGTTACCAACAGCTGATCGCTCTCTCACAAAACGCTGCATGGGACTTATCATATCGCAGCCACGATTAACCATATGGCGATATATTCGATTAGATGTCGCATGTAAGGTGTGACTGGCATTACTTCAGTTTAGAAGACACGCCATTTATTCGTATACCGTATACATATTTGAACATTATGAGTCTTTCTTAACTATGACGTCATAATGTATGATAATTTGTACGCTCGGTTGATTCGCTTGACTGTACCGAGTCCTACTCACAATTCAATATGACTACAAATTCTGACTTGGACTCTGGCTCTGACTTTAACTCTGACTCACTGAGTCGCTGTCCATAAAATGATTGAACTCATAAAGTTGTTCGCTGACTCAACAAAATGCACGAAAATCTATGAAGAAACTCTCTCTCTGTTCCAGGCTACTTTTCATTTGCGAAATTCTGTACTTAAACGCTTTGACTTAGTCAGAATTAGAATTGCTATTGCCTCCGTTCCGGCTATTCCCCGAACGACGGAGTAATGATGTGCTGTTCGCATCGAAACTATTATATTGGCTTTAGCCCACAAGATATTGCCTTGTAGGGCTGGTCTCTTCATTGCGTATGTGTCTACATGTGGCACAATATGATAAGAGTAATATTGCGCATTGACGCCGCCCAGTTTGTTTAAATATGCATAGCAATGTTTTTCATTTATTTTGTCGAAGCAATCGATTTCTTATAGTAGATATCTCTCGGTAATGCCCACCTGTTGCTACAGAACAGAACAGTTACGAATACCATGTTTCACTTTACAATGTATACAAACAATAATACACTACCTAGTGTATGTGTTGTGTATATACGCACGTTGAAAAGTATGTCGTATATGTGATAAGTAGGGCGATTTTTTTTTGACATGTCAAAAAAATTCAAAATTAGGTCAAAATTGGAGCGTTAGGTCAAAATTTGTCAAAATTGTTTACAAAATCAAACATTTTTCGACCTCTACATTTTGTTTGCATCGTAGATTTTGCGCTGTCTGTGAACTTATCATTTGATAATTTACAGCCTGTAGCCTACTTTATAGGCCTACCGTTGTAAACGGCCAATCGTCTGCTCATTGTGAATCATAAACGGTCAAATGAAACAAATAGTGACATGGTTTTACGGTCAACGTATCGCAATATCCTAACTGAAGCAAGACTGCTTGAGCATTGCATGGTTCTTACACCAAGAAGCGCAAGCTGAAAAATTGTGATATAGACAACATTGTCAGAATGAAGCAACACGGTACATCACCAGCAAGCAGTGTGCACACAACTTCAGTTTTGTCAGCTAACAACTGCTGCTGTTGAACGTTCTTTTTCCATTCTTGGCAAGCTACTTAGTAAGAACAGACACTTTCTACCCGAGATAGCGCAGTAGTATAATCCGCGGCTGCAACACCAATGGGTGTGGGTTCTATTCCGACCGAGTACGACTTCATAATTCCGACAGCTAAGTGTTGGAGGTTTACCTAGGCTCCTCCTCGCCACCTCATCCGCGTAAGCGGTGTCTTACAAAAAAAGCCTAGAGGTGGGCAGTTACGGAAAATGATGATGAATATCGGCCTGGTGTAAATGACCATAGTAGTTGACAAACACCATGAATACACAAAACAAACACTTTCTACCCGAGAATGTAGGAAAGTATCTTTCGTTGTACTACAACAAATTTTAATTATTCCACCATAATACGTAATGTAACTACTGCAATTCTTCATAGGGCCAGATTTCGTTAAAATACTAGTTTTTTCATGTACAAATTTGTCAGTTTTTGAGCCAAAATCGTTCTTTCAGGCCAATCTACTTTGTAAAGACACACAGTTCCAACCAGAAATGAAGATAAGTAGTACAATTTTAACATTATGTGCGAAAACACCTAATTTGCATACGTGAGGTCAAAATTTGGTCAAATTTCAGTTTTTTTAGGTCAAAAAAAGTCAAAATTTAGATTTTTTAGGTCAAAATCTTCCGTTTTTTAGGTCAAAAAAAAATCGCCCTAGTGATAAGTAGGGCAATTTTTTTTTGACAGGTCAAAAAAGTCAAAATTAGGTCAAAAGTGTAGCGTTAGGTCAAAATTTGTCAAAATTGTTTACAAAGTCAAACATTTTTTGACCTCTGCATTTCGTTTGTATCGTAGATTTTGCGCTGTCGGTGAACTTATCATTTGATATTTTACAGCTTGTAGCCTACTTTATAGGCCTACCGTTGTAAACGGACCATCGTCTGCTCATTGTGAATCATAAATGGTCAAATGAAACAAATAGTGACATGGTTTTATGGTCAGCGTACCGCAATATCCTAGCTGAAGCAAGACTGCTTGGACATTGCATGGTTCTTATATCAAGAAGCGCAAGCTGAAAAATTGTGATATAGACAACATTGTCAGAATAAAGCAACACGGTTTGTCACCAGCAGTGTGCACACAACTTGAGTGTTGTCAGCCAACAAATGCTGCTGTTGAACGTTCTTTCTCTGTTCTTGGCAAGCTACGTAGTAAGGACACTTTCTACCCGAGAATGTAGGAAAGGATCTTTCGTTGTACTACAACAAATTTTAATTATTTCCACCAGAATACGTAATGTAACTACTGGAATTCTTCATAGGGCCAGATTTCGTTAAAATACTAGTTTTTCATGTAAAAATCTGTCAGTTTTTGAGCCAAAAACGTTTTTTTAGGCCAATCTACTTTGTAAGGTCTGACAGTTCCAACCAGAAATGAAGATAAGTAGTACAATTTTAACATTATATGCGAAAACACCTAATTTGCATACGTGAGGTCAAAATTTGGTCAAATTTCAGTTTTTTTAGGTCAAAAAAGGTCAAAATTTAGATTTTTTAGGTCAAAATCTTCCGTTTTTTAGGTCAAAAAAAATTGCCCTAGTGATAAGGTATTGCTGTACTTTATGAGATACGAGCCATTTTCACTAGCCAACTGTTAATATTCTCGGATGGCGTAACATGATACGTTTGTCTTTGATTTCACAATTACAAAGAGTCGACAGCCCTATTACATAGTTCGATACCAAATTACTGGTCAAGTCCTCAAGTAGTTTTGCGTTCCAACAGCTTCGACCGCAAGCGCTCATGCTTATGAACTTCTGACGAGATGAACTATTACCTATATGACGTCATAGCGAACTGTTCTCGCGAGTCACTAGGAATCGGCTATCAAACAATTGACAAGACCATCCATAAAAAATACATGCTAAAAGTAATAGGGTAGACTATAGAAAGCATGATCATACTTCAATTGCATACATACAGTGCGGAAACTCACCTTGCCACGTGGCTGATATACTGTCGGATGAACTCGCTAGGCACGACTCTACCGGATTTTGTTATTTCCAGGGGTCACTCCTTGCCCCAGGATAATTTATTTCGATGTGCTGATATTTGGTCAGTAATATTTTATAAAATCGTGACCTTGATTCCATTTTTGTGCAATTTTCTGCCGACGCTCAGATTCACGGGAGTTAATTTTAACAGCTGTTTTTTCAACTTAACGAGCATGAACTTTCCATTGAACCGCATTTATTACAGTCAATACAAACTCCATATGACCTTGGTGTATGAAGGTTCCATTGTCAGAATTCTGCGAATTAGTTTAGGGCTGGTGCAACTGACTGGGAGCGAGTAGCGTTCTTCTTGTTCACGAGGACAAGAACATTTCGCGGGTTCGTGCCATTATAGAGATTGTAGGATGTAGAGATTGTAAGATGTATAATCTCTATAGTGCCATCAATATTCGCTATCCTGTGAGAGAGCATATGCTCCCGAAGCGACAGCGGCTGACAACAAGATTTATAATCAGTGCGTTTCGAATTTTCAATTATAACCTCTGTCTTAACTATTTTAAACTCATACCATCGGATCTCGTTTTAAAACACGTTACAAATTAACAGTAGCTGTTAGCTATTTGCTATACATTTGTATGTATGACGTCAAGTTGTGTGCCGTACTAAAAGGGTGTGGTATTTTGGTAAATATACTACTTCAAGCCGTTTTAATTATCGATGTAGCGAGGATTCAGCCGGCAGATCAGACTTGGAGGTATAAGCTGCACAACGAAGAGACCAATAAATTAATATTGCAACATTCCCTACGTATGACCGCAAATGTCAAAAGCATTCTCAACATGTGGGTTTCCAGAGGACCGACTGATTATTATAATTTATAGCATCGATTAATCTAAACAACTGCAGTTGATTTACCCGGTCGCGCGCTGTGTTTCATCACTGCGGTTTTTACCTAGGAAAACTTAATTTAGACCAAATTTTGACCTCACGTACGCAAATTAGGTGTTTTCGCGCATCATGTTAAAATTGTACTACTTATATTCATTTCTGGTTTGGACTGTCCGTCCTTACGAAGTAGTTTGGCCTGAAGAAGCGTTTTTGACTTGGTAACTGAAACATTTTCACATAAAAAACTTTATTTTAACGATATCTGGCCCAGTACATGTTACACCACGTATTATGGTGGAGTTAATTAAAATTTGTCGTAGTAAAACGAAAGATACTTTCCCACATTCTCGGGTAGAAAGTGTCTGTCCTTACTGAGTAACTTGCCAAGAATTGAGAAAGACCGTTCAACAGCAGTAGTTGTTGGCTGACAACACTGAAGTTGTGCGTACACTGCTGGTGTTGAACACCATCTTCCTTCATTCTGACAATGCTGTCATGCATCACAATTTTTCATCATGCGCTTCTTGATAAAAGAACCATGCAATTCCCAAGTAGTCTTGCTTCAGTTAGGATATTGCGGTACGTTGACCATAACACCATGTCAATCGTCAACCTATTTGTTTCGTTTGACAGTTTATGATCCACGATGCGCAGACAATGGGCCGTCCACAACGTTAGGCCTATAAAGTAGGCTACAAGCTTTTAAAATGTGAAAATCTACGATGCAAACGAAATAGAGGGGTCAAAAATTTGTTGACTTTGTAAACAATTTTGACAATTTTTTGACTTAACGCTTCAATTTCGTCAAAAAATCACCCTGTTGATAACAAAATCTATTAAACTAGGCATTATCAGCCCAGGTTGATGGGATGCATGGAATTGTTTTTTCACCACTAGTCAAAAAAATCCAAAATCAACCCCACCTGAACTAATAACTTCCTATACGGTCGAAAAAAAACAGAATATACTCGCGTACCACCTGGAAGACCTTCGTACCACAGGTTGGGAACCACTGCTCCATTGGAATAATAAGCATATATCATCTGCAAGAGTTAAGCATAGGTGTATTAGTCAGATACCGTAAAATATCAAGATGTATGATTTTATGTGCAAACATCATAGTCGCGACATGCAGAGGCAAGCCGGCAGTCATTACATCGCAGTACTAGCATGTCAAATATACAGTCCGCAAACCAAATAAACTTTCTAATCATTCAAATACAGTAACTTCTGAAACATTCAGAAATTCTGAAGTTGAACCATGCATCGATATCAAGGACGAAGAACAAACAAACGTATAGTACAGGGGTCACCAACACGCGGCCCCCGCGACTTGCTTTGAGATTTCGGAAGAAAGCTAAGAAAACATTTTGCAAATGCTGAAATTGACCTGCAATGGCCGAAGTACTGCCAAGACCGAGGCGATTAGAAAACGGCTTAGGGCAGTGATTCTGAAACTGTGGGGCGCGTCCCCTTGTGGGGGCGTGAAAGCATCTGAAGGGGGCGCGGAGCTGTAGTCAACTGAAAAAATTTTCGCGCCCCGCGCGATTTACCTCGGGTTCATACTTATAGTTATTGCTCTGTGTACAGTCCCGACTTCATATTCTAGAATTATCTCATCAACATTCATAACTTTCCATGCCATTAAACTATCCGTTCGGATTGCTAGCTTTATGGATGCATTTTGTGATGTGACAATAGGGGGGGGCGACAATTTTCAGTATCATAAAGCGGGACATGTCTAAAAATGTTTGAGAACCACTGGCTTAGGGCTTCTTCACGAGATCAAGCTTTACGTGGAGATGGTCTTTCATCTAGTAACGTAACTCGCTAGCCTCCAAAAGCGTTTCAAGGTATCGTGCACAGCTCAGAGTTCAAAATAAAATGAAATTGATGACGGTGATATACTGTTCGATTTTTATTAATTTAATAAAATGTTACTTCTTTTGTGATAACTATGCCCATCGCCCTACGTTAGGTAGCACAGCGTTGTATACTGACGTAGAGTTTTAAACCGTGGTTACCTACTTTATATCGATATTGAATTCATGCGGCCCGCTGCCGCTACGAAATTTGAAAAGTGGCCCGCGACCCGTTTTGAGTTCGCGACCCCTGGTATAGTAGTTATGATAAACTAGTTCAACATTTCCCATGTCACGATCACAACTTTTTGTTAAATATTCTTGGCTTTGTGAAATCAACCGCCAATTTCAATGATTTTGGGATCCGTGATCTTGAAAATCTCCTGCAAGAAGTTCGTCACTATAAAATGGATGGGGACCAGCGATGTGTACTATAGAGAGAAATTTCAGTCCCGTCAACCTGACTGTATCGGTGACCTTATTTGTTATGAATCATACTTCATAGAACTGCGTAGCATAACCTACATCTGATTGTCTCCACCTTCTCGGTGTGATAAATCGCCATTAAAACGTAGTGTTTTTGAAATGAGGAATGCGTCTTTCAATTTGTGAGGCTTGGGTGGCGAAATGTCAATAAAACTCAGATTTGGGTAGCGATTCGGATTAAAACTTTATGAGGGCTGGCTCGAATATAATAAAATCCATACCTTTATTTTTTCACTATAATTCTTCATTATCTAATAAAAGTATATAATAATTTGTCTCAAGACGAGTGTTTTCATATCACCGATAGCCTATTATATAATGTTGATAAATACGAGGGCAAACAACATGAAGTATGAACAATGTATCCTGCAATTTGATTCATCCAACCGCACCCTGCGTTTTATCACTGCGGTTTTATAGCTCATCAGCAAACTCATAGATCACCTACATCTTGAATGGTGACTTGACGATATGGTGTGGACAATCACGACATGTAAATCTATATCTGCAAACATGGTAGTCGCGACAACAGAGACGAGCCCGTCGCAATCGCTCTGGTAACAAGACAAGTATATCAAACACATAGCCCGCAAGCCAAGCAAACTTTCGAACCACTCAAATACAATAACTGTCGAACATATTGATATGTTACGTTGCAACTGTCTAGTGGCTATCTTGCTTCTTCGCTACACTTATCATAGACGAAAATGAGAGGTGGTCACAGAGTATATATATTCATAGAATGCGGGATTGAAAGCATTTTAATCACCAACTAATATTCGGTAACGCTTGATGCGCTACTGCTACTGAACTATCGAATTTCGGAAAAGAATTTAAAAATAATGCATTCACAAAACGTGATTGCTCTGATTACGTCTGCTTTTACGTTACACTTACCGTGGATGCTTGACAATCTGTTCTGTTAACGCAACGATCAAGATTTAAAGAACCCACGGAGCACACGATACAAGCTTATATCCGGATTTCTTTCTTATCATCGAAGCTACACAATGGGTGAAGAAAAAAGAGTTATGCTACTCTGCGTGTTCAATCCTATCTATCTTATCGTAGTTTGACGAAACGGCGCGTGGCTACGTCGCCCCGATGACTCAACTGCTGGCGTAGCAAGGGTTTTTGTTGTCAGAACACAGCTATTGTAATCACGACCTGGGCGAGGAACCTGTTTCGAAGATGCCTGTGGCCAAGAGACATCATCCCCAGTCGAGTGCTCTGCAGCTAAAGTATTAATATAATCTTGCGCCACCTATTTTTTAAAAATTTACTAACGTTTACGGTGACCGTGGGTTTTCGCGATCACCACAAACCTCTGTAAAACGTCTGGATATGAAGAGGGAAATTTACTAACGTTTACGGTAAGGGTGACCGTGGGTTTTCTCGCGATCACCACAAACCTCTGTAAATCACCTTGGATATAAAGAGCTCTACGAGTCGGAAACGGGAGATATTTCGTCAAGTCTTTTGTCACGGTGGGTGTGACAGTGGTCGATATGCAGTTAGTCACGAGTGGCTACTTTTTTGTCAAGCATTTTTGTTAAGAAAACATGCCCCGGCATGCATGGTTGGAATAGAAGAGAAGTTGAAATAACAGAGAGAAGGAGAGGAGATAGCAGAAAGAAAGGAAGGTTTGCCACAGCGACTAGGGATTCAGACTCCGAAATAAGCGTGGTTACACTAAACAGCAAGTGTCCGTGAACCTCTGAACCTACACCAACCTGGGCGAGGAACCTGTTTCGAAGTTGCCTGTGGCCAAGAGACATCACCCCCAGTCGAGTGCTCTGCAGCTAAAGTTTTGATATAACCTTGTGCCATCTATTTTTTAAAAATTTACTAACGTTTACGGTGACCGTGGGTTTTCGCGATCACCACAAACCTCTGTAAAACGCCTGAATATAAAGAGGGAAATTTACTAACGTTTACGGTGAGGGTGACCGTGGGTTTTCTCGCGACCACCACAAACCTCTGTAAATCACCTTGGATATAAATAGCTCTACGGGTCGGAAACGGGAGATATTTCGTCAAGTCTTTTGAAACGGTGGGTGTGACAGTGGTCGATATGCAGTTAGTCACGAGTGGCTACTTTTTTGTCAAGCATTTTTGTTAAAAAAACATTGACCGGCATGCCTGGTTGGAAAAGAAGAGAAGTTGAAATAACAGAGAGAAGGAGAGGAGATAGCAGAAGTAAAGGAACGTTTGCCACAGCGACTGGGGATTCAGACTCCGAAATAAGCGTGGTTACACTAAACAGCAAGTGTCCGTGAACCTCTGAACCTATACCAACCTGGGCGAGCGAGGAACCTGTTTCGAAGTGGCCTGTGGCCAAGAGACATCACCCCCATTCGAGTGCTCTGCAGCTAAAGTTTTGATATAATCTTGTGCCATCTATTTTTTAAAAGTTTACTAACGTTTACGGTGACCGTGGGTTTTCGCGATCACCACAAACCACTGGAAAACGCCTGGATATAAAGAGGGAAATTTACTAACGTTTACGGTGAGGGTGACCGTGGGTTTTCTCGCGATCACCACAAACCTCTGTAAATCACCCTGGATATAAAGAGCTCTACGGGTCGGAAACGGGAGATATTTCGTCAAGTCTTTTGTCACGGTGGGTGTGACAGTGGTCGATATGCAGTTAGACACGAGTGGCTACTTTTTTGTCAAGCATTATTGTTAAAAAAACATGCCCCGGCATGCATGGTTGGAAAAGAAGAGAAGTTGAAATAACAGAGAGAAGGAGAGGAGATAGCAGAGAGAAAGGAATGTTTGACACAGCGACTGGGGATTCAGACTCCGAAATATGCGTGGTAACACTAAACAGCAAGTGTCCGTGAACCTCTGAACCTACACCAACCTGGGCGAGGAACCTGTTTCGAAGTTGCCTGTTGCCAAGAGACATCACCCCCAGTCGAGTGCTCTGCAGCTAAAGTATTGATATAATCTTGCGCCATCTATTTATTAGAAATTTACTAACGTTTACGGTGACCGTGGGTTTTCTCGCGATCACCACAAACCTCTGTACATCACCTGGATATAAAGAGCTCTACGGGTCGGAAACGGGAGATTTTTCGTCAAGTCTTTTGTCACGGTGGGTGTGACAGTGGTCGATATGCAAGTTAGTCATGAGTGGCTATTTTTTTGCCAAGCATTTTTGTCAAAAAAACATGCCCCGGCATGCATGGTTGGAATAGAGGAGAAGTGGAAATAACAGAGAGAAGGAGAGGAGATAGCAGAAAGAAAGGAAGGTTTGCCGCAGCGACTAGGGACTCAGACTCCGAAATAAGCGTGGTTACACCATACAGCAAGTGTCCGGGAACCATTGATCCTACTCCAACTTGGGAGAGGATCCTGTTTCGAAGTTGCCTGTGGCCAAGAGACATCATCCCCAGTCGAGTGCTCTGCAGCTAAAGTATTGATATAATCTTGCGCTATCTATTTATTAGAAATTTACTAACGTTCACGGTGACCGTGGGTTTTCGCGATCACCACAAACCTCTGTAAAACGCCTGGATATAAAGAGGGAAATTTACAAACGTTTACGGTGACCGTGGGTTTTCTCGTGATCACCACAAACCTCTGTATATCACCTGGATATAAAGAGCTCTACGGGTCGGAAACGGGAGATTTTTCGTCAAGTCTTTTGTCACGGTGGGTGTGACAGTGGTCGATATGCAAGTTAGTCATGAGTGGCTATTTTTTTGCCAAGCATTTTTGTTAAAAAAACATGCCCCGGCATGCATGGTTGGAATAGAGGAGAAGTGGAAATACCAGAGAGAAGGAGAGGAGATAGCAGAAAGAAAGGAAGGTTTGCCGCAGCGACTAGGGACTCAGACTCCGAAATAAGCGTGGTTACACCATACAGCATACGTTTACGGTGACCGTGGGTTTTCGCGATCACCACAAACCTCTGTAAAACGTCTGGATATGAAGAGGGAAATTTACTAACGTTTACGGTAAGGGTGACCGTGGGTTTTCTCGCGATCACCACAAACCTCTGTAAATCACCTTGGATATAAAGAGCTCTACGAGTCGGAAACGGGAGATATTTCGTCAAGTCTTTTGTCACGGTGGGTGTGACAGTGGTCGATATGCAGTTAGTCACGAGTGGCTACTTTTTTGTCAAGCATTTTTGTTAAGAAAACATGCCCCGGCATGCATGGTTGGAATAGAAGAGAAGTTGAAATAACAGAGAGAAGGAGAGGAGATAGCAGAAAGAAAGGAAGGTTTGCCACAGCGACTAGGGATTCAGACTCCGAAATAAGCGTGGTTACACTAAACAGCAAGTGTCCGTGAACCTCTGAACCTACACCAACCTGGGCGAGGAACCTGTTTCGAAGTTGCCTGTGGCCAAGAGACATCACCCCCAGTCGAGTGCTCTGCAGCTAAAGTTTTGATATAACCTTGTGCCATCTATTTTTTAAAAATTTACTAACGTTTACGGTGACCGTGGGTTTTCGCGATCACCACAAACCTCTGTAAAACGCCTGAATATAAAGAGGGAAATTTACTAACGTTTACGGTGAGGGTGACCGTGGGTTTTCTCGCGACCACCACAAACCTCTGTAAATCACCTTGGATATAAATAGCTCTACGGGTCGGAAACGGGAGATATTTCGTCAAGTCTTTTGAAACGGTGGGTGTGACAGTGGTCGATATGCAGTTAGTCACGAGTGGCTACTTTTTTGTCAAGCATTTTTGTTAAAAAAACATTGACCGGCATGCCTGGTTGGAAAAGAAGAGAAGTTGAAATAACAGAGAGAAGGAGAGGAGATAGCAGAAGTAAAGGAACGTTTGCCACAGCGACTGGGGATTCAGACTCCGAAATAAGCGTGGTTACACTAAACAGCAAGTGTCCGTGAACCTCTGAACCTATACCAACCTGGGCGAGCGAGGAACCTGTTTCGAAGTGGCCTGTGGCCAAGAGACATCACCCCCATTCGAGTGCTCTGCAGCTAAAGTTTTGATATAATCTTGTGCCATCTATTTTTTAAAAGTTTACTAACGTTTACGGTGACCGTGGGTTTTCGCGATCACCACAAACCACTGGAAAACGCCTGGATATAAAGAGGGAAATTTACTAACGTTTACGGTGAGGGTGACCGTGGGTTTTCTCGCGATCACCACAAACCTCTGTAAATCACCCTGGATATAAAGAGCTCTACGGGTCGGAAACGGGAGATATTTCGTCAAGTCTTTTGTCACGGTGGGTGTGACAGTGGTCGATATGCAGTTAGACACGAGTGGCTACTTTTTTGTCAAGCATTATTGTTAAAAAAACATGCCCCGGCATGCATGGTTGGAAAAGAAGAGAAGTTGAAATAACAGAGAGAAGGAGAGGAGATAGCAGAGAGAAAGGAATGTTTGACACAGCGACTGGGGATTCAGACTCCGAAATATGCGTGGTAACACTAAACAGCAAGTGTCCGTGAACCTCTGAACCTACACCAACCTGGGCGAGGAACCTGTTTCGAAGTTGCCTGTTGCCAAGAGACATCACCACCAGTCGAGTGCTCTGCAGCTAAAGTATTGATATAATCTTGCGCCATCTATTTATTAGAAATTTACTAACGTTTACGGTGACCGTGGGTTTTCTCGCGATCACCACAAACCTCTGTACATCACCTTGATATAAAGAGCTCTACGGGTCGGAAACGGGAGATTTTTCGTCAAGTCTTTTGTCACGGTGGGTGTGACAGTGGTCGATATGCAAGTTAGTCATGAGTGGCTATTTTTTTGCCAAGCATTTTTGTCAAAAAAACATGCCCCGGCATGCATGGTTGGAATAGAGGAGAAGTGGAAATAACAGAGAGAAGGAGAGGAGATAGCAGAAAGAAAGGAAGGTTTGCCGCAGCGACTAGGGACTCAGACTCCGAAATAAGCGTGGTTACACCATACAGCAAGTGTCCGGGAACCATTGATCCTACTCCAACTTGGGAGAGGATCCTGTTTCGAAGTTGCCTGTGGCCAAGAGACATCATCCCCAGTCGAGTGCTCTGCAGCTAAAGTATTGATATAATCTTGCGCTATCTATTTATTAGAAATTTACTAACGTTCACGGTGACCGTGGGTTTTCGCGATCACCACAAACCTCTGTAAAACGCCTGGATATAAAGAGGGAAATTTACAAACGTTTACGGTGACCGTGGGTTTTCTCGTGATCACCACAAACCTCTGTATATCACCTGGATATAAAGAGCTCTACGGGTCGGAAACGGGAGATTTTTCGTCAAGTCTTTTGTCACGGTGGGTGTGACAGTGGTCGATATGCAAGTTAGTCATGAGTGGCTATTTTTTTGCCAAGCATTTTTGTTAAAAAAACATGCCCCGGCATGCATGGTTGGAATAGAGGAGAAGTGGAAATACCAGAGAGAAGGAGAGGAGATAGCAGAAAGAAAGGAAGGTTTGCCGCAGCGACTAGGGACTCAGACTCCGAAATAAGCGTGGTTACACCATACAGCAAGTGTCCGGGAACCATTGATCCTACTCCAACTTGGGAGAGGATCCTGTTTCGAAGTTGCCTGAGGCCAAGAGACATCATCCCCAGTCGAGTGCTCTGCAGCTAAAGTATTGATATAATCTTGCGCCATCTATTTATTAGAAATTTACTAACGTTTACGGTGACCGTTGGTTTTCTCGCGATCACCACAAACCTCTGTATATCACCTGGATATAAAGAGCTCTACGGGTCGGAAACGGGAGATTTTTCGTCAGGTCTTTTGTCACGGTGGGTGTGACAGTGGTCGATATGCAGTTAGTCACGAGTGGCTACTTTTTTGCCAAGCATTTTGGTTAAAAAACATGCCCCGGCATGCATGGTTGGAATAGAGGAGAAGTGGAAATAACAGAGAGAAGGAGAGGAGATAGCAGAAAGAAAGGAAGGTTTGCCACAGTGACTAGGGACACAGACTCCGAAATAGGCGTGGTTACACCAAACAGCAAGTGTCAGCGAACCCTGAACCTACTCCAACCTGGGAGAGGAGCCTGCTTCGAAGTTGCCTGTGGCCAAGAGAAATCATCCCCAGTCGAGTGCTCTGCTGCTAAAGTATTGATATAATCTTGCGCCATCTATTTATTAGAAATTTACCAACGTTTACGGTGACCGTGGGTTTTCGCGATCACCACAAACCTCTGTAAAACGGCTCGATATAAAGAGGGAAATTTACTAACGTTTACGGTGACCGTGGGTTTTCTCGCGATCACCACAAACCTCTGTATCTCACCTGGATAAAAAGAGCTCTACGTGTCGGAAACAGGAGATTTTTCGTCAAGTCTTTTGTCACGGTCGGTGTGACAGTGGTCGATATGCAGTTAGTCATGAGTGGCTACTTTTTTGCCAAGCATTTTTGTTGAAAAAACATGCCCCGGCATGCATGGTTGGAATAGAGGAGAAGTGGAAATAACAGAGAGAAGGAGAGGAGATAGCAGAAAGAAAGGAAGGTTTGCCGCAGCGAGTAGGGACTCAGACTCCGAAATAAGCGTGGTTACCCCATACAGCAAGTGTCAGCGAACCCTGAACCTACTCCAACCTGGGAGAGGAGCCTGCTTCGAAGTTGCCTGTGGCCAAGAGACATCATCCCCAGTCGAGTGCTCTGCAGCTAAAGTATTGATATAATCTTGCGCCATCTATTTATTAGAAATTTACCAACGTTTACGGTGACCGTGGGTTTTCGCGATCACCACAAACCTCTGTAAAACGCCTGGATATAAAGAGGGAAATTTACTAACGTTTACGGTGACCGTGGGTTTTCTCGTGATCACCACAAACCTCTGTATATCACCTGGATATAAAGAGCTCTACGGATCGGAAACGGGAGATTTTTCGTCAAGTCTTTTGTCACGGTGGGTGTGACAGTGGTCGATATGCAGTTAGTCATGAGTGGCTACTTTTTTGCCAAGCATTTTTGTTAAAAAAACATGCCCCGGCATGCATGGTTGGAATAGAGGAGAAGTGGAGATAACAGAGAGAAGGAGAGGAGATAGCAGAAAGAAAGGAAGGTTTGCCGCAGCGACTAGGGACTCAGACTCCGAAATAAGCGTGGTTACACCATACAGCAAGTGTCCGGGAACCATTGATCCTACTCCAACTTGGGAGAGGATCCTGTTTCGAAGTTGCCTGTGGCCAAGAGACATCATCCCCAGTCGAGTGCTCTGCAGCTAAAGTATTGATATAATCTTGCGCCATCTATTTAATAGAAATTTACTAACGTTTACGGTGACCGTGGGTTTTCGCGATCACCACAAACCTCTGTAAAACGCCTGGATATAAAGAGGGAAATTTACTAACGTTTACGGTGACCGTGGGTTTTCTCGCGATCACCACAAACCTCTGTATATCACCTGGATATAAAGAGCTCTACGGGTCGGAAACGGGAGATTTTTCGTCAAGTCTTTTGTCACGGTGGGTGTGACAGTGGTCGATATGCAGTTAGTCACGAGTGGCTACTTTTTTGTCAAGCATTTTTGTTAAAAAAAACATTAACCGGCATGCCTGGTTGGAAAAGAAGAGAAGTTGAAATAACAGAGAGAAGGAGAGGAGATAGCAGAAGTAAAGGAACGTTTGCCACAGCGACTGGGGATTCAGACTCCGAAATAAGCGTGGTTACACTAAACAGCAAGTGTCCGTGAACCTCTGAACCTATACCAACCTGGGCGAGCGAGGAACCTGTTTCGAAGTGGCCTGTGGCCAAGAGACATCACCCCCATTCGAGTGCTCTGCAGCTAAAGTTTTGATATAATCTTGTGCCATCTATTTTTTAAAAGTTTACTAACGTTTACGGTGACCGTTGGTTTTCGCGATCACCACAAACCTCTGTAAAACGCCTGAATCTAAAGAGGGAAATTTACTAACGTTTACGGTGAGGGTGACCGTGGGTTTTCTCGCGACCACCACAAACCTCCGTAAATCACCTTGGATATAAAGAGCTCTACGGGTCGGAAACGGGAGATATTTCGTCAAGTCTTTTGAAACGGTGGGTGTGACAGTGGTCGATATGCAGTTAGTCACGAGTGGCTACTTTTTTGCCAAGCATTTTGGTTAAAAAAACATGCCCCGGCATGCATGGTTGGAATAGAGGAGAAGTTGAAATAACAGAGAGAAGGAGAGGAGATAGCAGAAAGAAAGTAAGGTTTGCCACAGTGACTAGGGACACAGACTCCGAAATAGGCGTGGTTACACCAAACAGCAAGTGTCAGCGAACCCTGAACCTACTCCAACCTGGGAGAGGAGCCTGCTTCGCAGTTGCCTGTGGCCAAGAGAAATCATCCCCAGTCGAGTGCTCTGCTGCTAAAGTATTGATATAATCTTGCGCCATCTATTTATTAGAAATTTACCAGCGTTTACGGTGACCGTGGGTTTTCGCGATCACCACAAACCTCTGTAAAACGGCTCGATATAAAGAGGGAAATTTACTAACGTTTACGGTGACCGTGGGTTTTCTCGCGATCACCACAAACCTCTGTATCTCACCTGGATAAAAAGAGCTCTACGTGTCGGAAACAGGAGATTTTTCGTCAAGTCTTTTGTCACGGTGGGTGTGACAGTGGTCGATATGCAGTTAGTCATGAGTGGCTACTTTTTTGCCAAGCATTTTTGTTGAAAAAACATGCCCCGGCATGCATGGTTGGAATAGAGGAGAAGTGGAAATAACAGAGAGAAGGAGAGGAGATAGCAGAAAGAAAGGAAGGTTTGCCGCAGCGAGTAGGGACTCAGACTCCGAAATAAGCGTGGTTACCCCATACAGCAAGTGTCAGCGAACCCTGAACCTACTCCAACCTGGGAGAGGAGCCTGCTTCGAAGTTGCCTGTGGCCAAGAGACATCATCCCCAGTCGAGTGCTCTGCAGCTAAAGTATTGATATAATCTTGCGCCATCTATTTATTAGAAATTTACCAACGTTTACGGTGACCGTGGGTTTTCGCGATCACCACAAACCTCTGTAAAACGCCTGGATATAAAGAGGGAAATTTACTAACGTTTACGGTGACCGTGGGTTTTCTCGCGATCACCACAAACCTCTGTATCTCACCTGGATAAAAAGAGCTCTACGTGTCGGAAACAGGAGATTTTTCGTCAAGTCTTTTGTCACGGTGGGTGTGACAGTGGTCGATATGCAGTTAGACACGAGTGGCTACTTTTTTGTCAAGCATTATTGTTAAAAAAACATGCCTCGGCATGCATGGTTGGAAAAGAAGAGAAGTTGAAATAACAGAGAGAAGGAGAGGAGATAGCAGAGAGAAAGGAATGTTTGCCACAGCGACTGGGGATTCAGACTCCGAAATATGCGTGGTTACACTAAACAGCAAGTGTCCGTGAACCTCTGAACCTACACCAACCTGGGCGAGGAACCTGTTTCGAAGTTGCCTGTTGCCAAGAGACATCACCCCCAGTCGAGTGCTCTGCAGCTAAAGTATTGATATATTCTTGCGCCATCTATTTATTAGAAATTTACTAACGTTTACGGTGACCGTGGGTTTTCTCGCGATCACCACAAACCTCTGTACATCACCTGGATATAAAGAGCTCTACGGGTCGGAAACGGGAGATTTTTCGTCAAGTCTTTTGTCACGGTGGGTGTGACAGTGGTCGATATGCAAGTTAGTCATGAGTGGCTACTTTTTTGCCAAGCATTTTTGTCAAAAAAACATGCCCCGGCATGCATGGTTGGAATAGAGGAGAAGTGGAAATAACAGAGAGAAGGAGAGGAGATAGCAGAAAGAAAGGAAGGTTTGCCGCAGCGACTAGGGACTCAGACTCCGAAATAAGCGTAGTTACACCATACAGCAAGTGTCCGGGAACCATTGATCCTACTCCAACTTGGGAGAGGATCCTGTTTCGAAGTTGCCTGTGGCCAAGAGACATCATCCCCAGTCGAGTGCTCTGCAGCTAAAGTATTGATATAATCTTGCGCTATCTATTTATTAGAAATTTACTAACGTTCACGGTGACCGTGGGTTTTCGCGATCACCACAAACCTCTGTAAAACGCCTGGATATAAAGAGGGAAATTTACTAACGTTTACGGTGACCGTGGGTTTTCTCGTGATCACCACAAACCTCTGTATATCACCTGGATATAAAGAGCTCTACGGGTCGGAAACGGGAGATTTTTCGTCAAGTCTTTTGTCACGGTGGGTGTGACAGTGGTCGATATGCAGTTAGTCATGAGTGGCTACTTTTTTGCCAAGCATTTTTGTTAAAAAAACATGCCCCGGCATGCATGGTTGGAATAGAGGAGAAGTGGAAATAACAGAGAGAAGGAGAGGAGATAGCAGAAAGAAAGGAAGGTTTGCCGCAGCGACTAGGGACTCAGACTCCGAAATAAGCGTGGTTACACCATACAGCAAGTGTCCGGGAACCATTGATCCTACTCCAACTTGGGAGAGGATCCTGTTTCGAAGTTGCCTGTGGCCAAGAGACATCATCCCCAGTCGAGTGCTCTGCAGCTAAAGTATTGATATAATCTTGCGCCATCTATTTAATAGAAATTTACTAACGTTTACGGTGACCGTGGGTTTTCGCGATCACCACAAACCTCTGTAAAACGCCTGGATATAAAGAGGGAAATTTACTAACGTTTACGGTGACCGTGGGTTTTCTCGCGATCACCACAAACCTCTGTATATCACCTGGATATAAAGAGCTCTACGGGTCGGAAACGGGAGATTTTTCGTCAAGTCTTTTGTCACGGTGGGTGTGACAGTGGTCGATATGCAGTTAGTCACGAGTGGCTACTTTTTTGTCAAGCATTTTTGTTAAAAAAACATTGACCGGCATGCCTGGTTGGAAAAGAAGAGAAGTTGAAATAACAGAGAGAAGGAGAGGAGATAGCAGAAGTAAAGGAACGTTTGCCACAGCGACTGGGGATTCAGACTCCGAAATAAGCGTGGTTACACTAAACAGCAAGTGTCCGTGAACCTCTGAACCTATACCAACCTGGGCGAGCGAGGAACCTGTTTCGAAGTGGCCTGTGGCCAAGAGACATCACCCCCATTCGAGTGCTCTGCAGCTAAAGTTTTGATATAATCTTGTGCCATCTATTTTTTAAAAGTTTACTAACGTTTACGGTGACCGTTGGTTTTCGCGATCACCACAAACCTCTGTAAAACGCCTGAATCTAAAGAGGGAAATTTACTAACGTTTACGGTGAGGGTGACCGTGGGTTTTCTCGCGACCACCACAAACCTCTGTAAATCACCTTGGATATAAAGAGCTCTACGGGTCGGAAACGGGAGATATTTCGTCAAGTCTTTTGAAACGGTGGGTGTGACAGTGGTCGATATGCAGTTAGTCACGAGTGGCTACTTTTTTGCCAAGCATTTTGGTTAAAAAAACATGCCCCGGCATGCATGGTTGGAATAGAGGAGAAGTTGAAATAACAGAGAGAAGGAGAGGAGATAGCAGAAAGAAAGGAAGGTTTGCCACAGTGACTAGGGACACAGACTCCGAAATAGGCGTGGTTACACCAAACAGCAAGTGTCAGCGAACCCTGAACCTACTCCAACCTGGGAGAGGAGCCTGCTTCGAAGTTGCCTGTGGCCAAGAGACATCATCCCCAGACGAGTGCTCTGCAGCTAAAGTATTGATATAATCTTGCGCCATCTATTTATTAGAAATTTACCAACGTTTACGGTGACCGTGGGTTTTCGCGATCACAACAAACCTCTGTAAAACGCCTGGATATAAAGAGGGAAATTTACTAACGTATACGGTGACCGTGGGTTTTCTCGTGATCACCACAAACCTCTGTATATCACCTGGATATAAAGAGCTCTACGGGTCGGAAACGGGAGATTTTTCGTCAAGTCTTTTGTCACGGTGGGTGTGACAGTGGTCGATATGCAGTTAGTCATGAGTGGCTACTTTTTTGCCAAGCATTTTTGTTAAAAAAACATGCCCCGGCATGCATGGTTGGAATAGAGGAGAAGTGGAAATAACAGAGAGAAGGAGAGGAGATAGCAGAAAGAAAGGAAGGTTTGCCGCAGCGACTAGGGACTCAGACTCCGAAATAAGCGTGGTTACACCATACAGCAAGTGTCCGGGAACCATTGATCCTACTCCAACTTGGGAGAGGATCCTGTTTCGAAGTTGCCTGTGGCCAAGAGACATCATCCCCAGTCGAGTGCTCTGCAGCTAAAGTATTGATATAATCTTGCGCCATCTATTTAACAGAAATTTACTAACGTTTACGGTGACCGTGGGTTTTCGCGATCACCACAAACCTCTGTAAAACGCCTGGATATAAAGAGGGAAATTTACTAACGTTTACGGTGACCGTGGGTTTTCTCGCGATCACCACAAACCTCTGTATATCACCTTGGATATAAAGAGCTCTACGGGTCGGAAACGGGAGATATTTCGTCAAGTCTTTTGAAACGGTGGGTGTGACAGTGGTCGATATGCAGTTAGTCACGAGTGGCTACTTTTTTGTCAAGCATTTTTGTTAAAAAAACATTGACCGGCATGCCTTGTTGGAAAAGAAGAGAAGTTGAAATAACAGAGAGAAGGAGAGGAGATAGCAGAAGTAAAGGAACGTTTGCCACAGCGACTGGGGATTCAGACTCCGAAATAAGCGTGGTTACACTAAACAGCAACTGTCCGTGAACCTCTGAACCTATACCAACCTGGGCGAGCGAGGAACCTGTTTCGAAGTGGCCTGTGGCCAAGAGACATCACCCCCATTCGAGTGCTCTGCAGCTAAAGTTTTGATATAATCTTGTGCCATCTATTTTTTAAAAGTTTACTAACGTTTACGGTGACCGTTGGTTTTCGCGATCACCACAAACCTCTGTAAAACGCCTGAATCTAAAGAGGGAAATTTACTAATGTTTACGGTGAGGGTGACCGTGGGTTTTCTCGCGACCACCACAAACCTCTGTAAATCACCTTGGATATAAAGAGCTCTACGGGTCGGAAACGGGAGATATTTCGTCAAGTCTTTTGAAACGGTGGGTGTGACAGTGGTCGATATGCAGTTAGTCACGAGTGGCTACTTTTTTGTCAAGCATTTTTGTTAAAAAAAACATTGACCGGCATGCCTGGTTGGAAAAGAAGAGAAGTTGAAATAACAGAGAGAAGGAGAGGAGATAGCAGAAGTAAAGGAACGTTTGCCACAGCGACTGGGGATTCAGACTCCGAAATAAGCGTGGTTACACTAAACAGCAAGTGTCCGTGAACCTCTGAACCTATACCAACCTGGGCGAGCGAGGAACCTGTTTCGAAGTGGCCTGTGGCCAAGAGACATCACCCCCATTCGAGTGCTCTGCAGCTAAAGTTTTGATATAATCTTGTGCCATCTATTTATTAGAAATTTACTAACGTTTACGGTGACCGTGGGTTTTCTCGCGATCACCACAAACCTCTGTACATCACCTGGATATAAAGAGCTCTACGGGTCGGAAACGGGAGATTTTTCGTCAAGTCTTTTGTCACGTTGGGTGTGACAGCGGTCGATATGCAAGTTAGTCATGAGTGGCTACTTTTTTGCCAAGCATTTTTGTTAAAAAAAACATGCCCCGGCATGCATGGTTGGAATAGAGGAGAAGTGGAAATAACAGAGAGAAGGAGAGGAGATAGCAGAAAGAAAGGAAGGTTTGCCGCAGCGACTAGGGACTCAGACTCCGAAATAAGCGTGGTTACACCATACAGCAAGTGTCCGGGAACCATTGATCCTACTCCAACTTGGGAGAGGATCCTGTTTCGAAGTTGCCTGTGGCCAAGAGACATCATCCCCAGTCGAGTGCTCTGCAGCTAAAGTATTGATATAATCTTGCGCCATCTATTTATTAGAAATTTACTAACGTTTACGGTGACCGTGGGTTTTCGCGATCACCACAAACCTCTGTAAAACGCCTGGATATAAAGAGGGAAATTTACTAACGTTTACGGTGACCGTGGGTTTTCTCGTGATCACCACAAACCTCTGTATATCACCTGGATATAAAGAGCTCTACGGGTCGGAAACGGGAGATTTTTCGTCAAGTCTTTTGTCACGGTGGGTGTGACAGTGGTCGATATGCAGTTAGTCATGAGTGGCTACTTTTTTGCCAAGCATTTTTGTTAAAAAAACATGCCCCGGCATGCATGGTTGGAATAGAGGAGAAGTGGAAATAACAGAGAGAAGGAGAGGAGATAGCAGAAAGAAAGGAAGGTTTGCCGCAGCGACTAGGGACTCAGACTCCGAAATAAGCGTGGTTACACCATACAGCAAGTGTCCGGGAACCATTGATCCTACTCCAACTTGGGAGAGGATCCTGTTTCGAAGTTGCCTGTGGCCAAGAGACATCATCCCAAGTCGAGTGCTCTGCAGCTAAAGTATTGATATAATCTTGCGCCATCTATTTAATAGAAATTTACTAACGTTTACGGTGACCGTGGGTTTTCGCGATCACCACAAACCTCTGTAAAACGCCTGGATATAAAGAGGGAAATTTACTAACGTTTACGGTGACCGTGGGTTTTCTCGCGATCACCACAAACCTCTGTAAATCACCTGGATATAAAGAGCTCTACGGGTCGGAAACGGGAGATTTTTCGTCAAGTCTTTTGTCACGGTTGGTGTGACAGTGGTCGATATGCAGTTAGTCACGAGTGGCTACTTTTTTGTCAAGCATTTTTGTTAAAAAAACATTGACCGGCATGCCTGGTTGGAAAAGAAGAGAAGTTGAAATAACAGAGAGAAGGAGAGGAGATAGCAGAAGTAAAGGAACGTTTGCCACAGCGACTGGGGATTCAGACTCCGAAATAAGCGTGGTTACACTAAACAGCAAGTGTCCGTGAACCTCTGAACCTATACCAACCTGGGCGAGCGAGGAACCTGTTTCGAAGTGGCCTGTGGCCAAGAGACATCACCCCCATTCGAGTGCTCTGCAGCTAAAGTTTTGATATAATCTTGTGCCATCTATTTAATAGAAATTTACTAACGTTTACGGTGACCGTGGGTTTTCGCGATCACCACAAACCTCTGTAAAACGCCTGGATATAAAGAGGGAAATTTACTAACGTTTACGGTGACCGTGGGTTTTCTCGTGATCACCACAAACCTCTGTATATCACCTGGATATAAAGAGCTCTACGGGTCGGAAACGGGAGATTTTTCGTCAAGTCTTTTGTCACGGTGGGTGTGACAGTGGTCGATATGCAGTTAGTCATGAGTGGCTACTTTTTTGCCAAGCATTTTTGTTAAAAAAACATGCCCCGGCATGCATGGTTTGAATAGAGGAGAAGTGGAAATAACAGAGAGAAGGAGAGGAGATAGCAGAAAGAAAGGAAGGTTTGCCGCAGCGACTAGGGACTCAGACTCCGAAATAAGCGTGGTTACACCATACAGCAAGTGTCCGGGAACCATTGATCCTACTCCAACTTGGGAGAGGATCCTGTTTCGAAGTTGCCTGTGGCCAAGAGACATCATCCCCAGTCGAGTGCTCTGCAGCTAAAGTATTGATATAATCTTGCGCCATCTATTTAATAGAAATTTACTAACGTTTACGGTGACCGTGGGTTTTCGCGATCACCACAAACCTCTGTAAATCACCTGGATATAAAGAGCTCTACGGGTCGGAAACGGGAGATTTTTCGTCAAGTCTTTTGTCACGGTTGGTGTGACAGTGGTCGATATGCAGTTAGTCACGAGTGGCTACTTTTTTGTCAAGCATTTTTGTTAAAAAAACTTTGACCGGCATGCCTGGTTGGAAAAGAAGAGAAGTTGAAATAACAGAGAGAAGGAGAGGAGATAGCAGAAAGAAAGGAACGTTTGCCACAGCGACTGGGGATTCAGACTCCGAAATAAGCGTGGTTACACTAAACAGCAAGTGTCCGTGAACCTCTGAACCTATACCAACCTGGGCGAGCGAGGAACCTGTTTCGAAGTGGCCTGTGGCCAAGAGACATCACCCCCATTCGAGTGCTCTGCAGCTAAAGTTTTGATATAATCTTGTGCCATCTATTTAATAGAAATTTACTAACGTTTACGGTGACCGTGGGTTTTCGCGATCACCACAAACCTCTGTAAAACCTGGGCGAGCGAGGAACCTGTTTCGAAGTGGCCTGTGGCCAAGAGACATCACCCCCATTCGAGTGCTCTGCAGCTAAAGTTTTGATATAATCTTGTGCCATCTATTTAATAGAAATTTACTAACGTTTACGGTGACCGTGGGTTTTCGCGATCACCACAAACCTCTGTAAAACGCCTGGATATAAAGAGGGAAATTTACTAACGTTTACGGTGACCGTGGGTTTTCGCGATCACCACAAACCTCTGTATATCACCTGGATATAAAGAGCTCTACGGGTCGGAAACGGGAGATTTTTCGTCAAGTCTTTTGTCACGGTGGGTGTGACAGTGGTCGATATGCAGTTAGTCATGAGTGGCTACTTTTTTAACAAGCAGTTTTGTTAAAAAAACATGCCCCGGCATGCATGGTTGGAATAGAGGAGAAGTGGAAATAACAGAGAGAAGGAGAGGAGATAGCCGAAAGAAAGGAAGGTTTGCCGCAGCGACTAGGGACTCAGACTCCGAAATAAGCGTGGTTACACCATACAGCAAGTGTCCGGGAACCATTGATCCTACTCCAACTTGGGAGAGGATCCTGTTTCGAAGTTGCCTGTGGCCAAGAGACATCATCCCCAGTCGAGTGCTCTACAGCTAAAGTATTGATATAATCTTGCGCCATCTATTTATTAGAAATTTACTAACGTTTACGGTGACCGTGGGTTTTCGCGATCACCACAAACCTCTGTAAAACGCCTGGATATAAAGAGGGAAATTTACTAACGTTTACGGTGAGGGTGACCGTGGGTTTTCTCGCGACCACCACAAACCTCTGTAAATCACCTTGGATATAAAGAGCTCTACGGGTCGGAAACGGGAGATATTTCGTCAAGTCTTTTGAAACGGTGGGTGTGACAGTGGTCGATATGCAGTTAGTCACGAGTGGCTACTTTTTTGTCAAGCATTTTTGTTAAAAAAAACATTGACCGGCATGCCTGGTTGGAAAAGAAGAGAAGTTGAAATAACAGAGAGAAGGAGAGGAGATAGCAGAAGTAAAGGAACGTTTGCCACAGCGACTGGGGATTCAGACTCCGAAATAAGCGTGGTTACACTAAACAGCAAGTGTCCGTGAACCTCTGAACCTATACCAACCTGGGCGAGCGAGGAACCTGTTTCGAAGTGGCCTGTGGCCAAGAGACATCACCCCCATTCGAGTGCTCTGCAGCTAAAGTTTTGATATAATCTTGTGCCATCTATTTAATAGAAATTTACTAACGTTTACGGTGACCGTGGGTTTTCGCGATCACCACAAACCTCTGTAAAACGCCTGGATATAAAGAGGGAAATTTACTAACGTTTACGGTGACCGTGGGTTTTCGCGATCACCACAAACCTCTGTATATCACCTGGATATAAACAGCTCTACGGGTCGGAAACGGGAGATTTTCCGTCAAGTCTTTTGTCACGGTGGGTGTGACAGTGGTCGATATGCAGTTAGTCATGAGTGGCTACTTTTTTGCCAAGCATTTTTGTTAAAAAAACATGCCCCGGCATGCATGGTTTGAATAGAGGAGAAGTGGAAATAACAGAGAGAAGGAGAGGAGATAGCAGAAAGAAAGGAAGGTTTGCCGCAGCGACTAGGGACTCAGACTCCGAAATAAGCGTGGTTACACCATACAGCAAGTGTCCGGGAACCATTGATCCTACTCCAACTTGGGAGAGGATCCTGTTTCGAAGTTGCCTGTGGCCAAGAGACATCATCCCCAGTCGAGTGCTCTGCAGCTAAAGTATTGATATAATCTTGCGCCATCTATTTTTTAAAAGTTTACTAACGTTTACGGTGACCGTGGGTTTTCGCGATCACCACAAACCACTGGAAAACGCCTGGATATAAAGAGGGAAATTTACTAACGTTTACGGTGACCGTGGGTTTTCTCGTGATCACCACAAACCTCTGTATATCACCTGGATATAAAGAGCTCTGCGGGTCGGAAACGGGAGATATTTCGTCAAGTCTTTTGAAACGGTGGGTGTGACAGTGGTCGATATGCAGTTAGTCACGAGTGGTTACTTTTTTGTCAAGCATTTTTGTTAAAAAAAAACATTGACCGGCATGCCTGGTTGGAAAAGAAGAGAAGTTGAAATAACAGAGAGAAGGAGAGGAGATAGCAGAAGTAAAGGAACGTTTGCCACAGCGACTGGGCATTCAGACTCCGAAATAAGCGTGGTTACACTAAACAGCAAGTGTCCGTGAACCTCTGAACCTATACCAACCTGGGCGAGCGAGGAACCTGTTTCGAAGTGGCCTGTGGCCAAGAGACATCATCCCCAGTCGAGTGCTCTTCAGCTAAAGTATTGATATAATCTTGCGCCATCTATTTATTAGAAATTTACTAACGTTTGCGGTGACCGTGGGTTTTCGCGATCACCACAAACCTCTGTAAAACGCCTGGATATAAAGAGGGAAATTTACTAACGTTTACGGTGAGGGTGACCGTGGGTTTTCTCGCGACCACCACAAACCTCTGTAAATCACCTTGGATATAAAGAGCTCTACGGGTCGGAAACGGGAGATATTTCGTCAAGTCTTTTGAAACGGTGGGTGTGACAGTGGTCGATATGCAGTTAGTCACGAGTGGCTACTTTTTTGTCAAGCATTTTTGTTAAAAAAAACATTGACCGGCATGCCTGGTTGGAAAAGAAGAGAAGTTGAAATAACAGAGAGAAGGAGAGGAGATAGCAGAAGTAAAGGAACGTTTGCCACAGCGACTGGGGATTCAGACTCCGAAATAAGCGTGGTTACACTAAACAGCAAGTGTCCGTGAACCTCTGAACCTATACCAACCTGGGCGAGCGAGGAACCTGTTTCGAAGTGGCCTGTGGCCAAGAGACATCACCCCCATTCGAGTGCTCTGCAGCTAAAGTTTTGATATAATCTTGTGCCATCTATTTAATAGAAATTTACTAACGTTTACGGTGACCGTGGGTTTTCGCGATCACCACAAACCTCTGTAAAACGCCTGGATATAAAGAGGGAAATTTACTAACGTTTACGGTGACCGTGGGTTTTCGCGATCACCACAAACCTCTGTATATCACCTGGATATAAAGAGCTCTACGGGTCGGAAACGGGAGATTTTTCGTCAAGTCTTTTGTCACGGTGGGTGTGACAGTGGTCGATATGCAGTTAGTCATGAGTGGCTACTTTTTTGCCAAGCATTTTTGTTAAAAAAAACATGCCCCGGCATGCATGGTTGGAATAGAGGAGAAGTGGAAATAACAGAGAGAAGGAGAGGAGATAGCCGAAAGAAAGGAAGGTTTGCCGCAGCGACTAGGGACTCAGACTCCGAAATAAGCGTGGTTACACCATACAGCAAGTGTCCGGGAACCATTGATCCTACTCCAACTTGGGAGAGGATCCTGTTTCGAAGTTGCCTGTGGCCAAGAGACATCATCCCCAGTCGAGTGCTCTGCAGCTAAAGTATTGATATAATCTTGCGCCATCTATTTATTAGAAATTTACTAACGTTTACGGTGACCGTGGGTTTTCGCGATCACCACAAACCTCTGTAAAACGCCTGGATATAAAGAGGGAAATTTACTAACGTTTACGGTGAGGGTGACCGTGGGTTTTCTCGCGACCACCACAAACCTCTGTAAATCACCTTGGATATAAAGAGCTCTACGGGTCGGAAACGGGAGATATTTCGTCAAGTCTTTTGAAACGGTGGGTGTGACAGTGGTCGATATGCAGTTAGTCACGAGTGGCTACTTTTTTGTCAAGCATTTTTGTTAAAAAAAACATTGACCGGCATGCCTGGTTGGAAAAGAAGAGAAGTTGAAATAACAGAGAGAAGGAGAGGAGATAGCAGAAGTAAAGGAACGTTTGCCACAGCGACTGGGGATTCAGACTCCGAAATAAGCGTGGTTACACTAAACAGCAAGTGTCCGTGAACCTCTGAACCTATACCAACCTGGGCGAGCGAGGAACCTGTTTCGAAGTGGCCTGTGGCCAAGAGACATCACCCCCATTCGAGTGCTCTGCAGCTAAAGTTTTGATATAATCTTGTGCCATCTATTTAATAGAAATTTACTAACGTTTACGGTGACCGTGGGTTTTCGCGATCACCACAAACCTCTGTAAAACGCCTGGATATAAAGAGGGAAATTTACTAACGTTTACGGTGACCGTGGGTTTTCGCGATCACCACAAACCTCTGTATATCACCTGGATATAAAGAGCTCTACGGGTCGGAAACGGGAGATTTTTCGTCAAGTCTTTTGTCACGGTGGGTGTGACAGTGGTCGATATGCAGTTAGTCATGAGTGGCTACTTTTTTGCCAAGCATTTTTGTTAAAAAAACATGCCCCGGCATGCATGGTTTGAATAGAGGAGAAGTGGAAATAACAGAGAGAAGGAGAGGAGATAGCAGAAAGAAAGGAAGGTTTGCCGCAGCGACTAGGGACTCAGACTCCGAAATAAGCGTGGTTACACCATACAGCAAGTGTCCGGGAACCATTGATCCTACTCCAACTTGGGAGAGGATCCTGTTTCGAAGTTGCCTGTGGCCAAGAGACATCATCCCCAGTCGAGTGCTCTGCAGCTAAAGTATTGATATAATCTTGCGCCATCTATTTTTTAAAAGTTTACTAACGTTTACGGTGACCGTGGGTTTTCGCGATCACCACAAACCACTGGAAAACGCCTGGATATAAAGAGGGAAATTTACTAACGTTTACGGTGACCGTGGGTTTTCTCGTGATCACCACAAACCTCTGTATATCACCTGGATATAAAGAGCTCTGCGGGTCGGAAACGGGAGATATTTCGTCAAGTCTTTTGAAACGGTGGGTGTGACAGTGGTCGATATGCAGTTAGTCACGAGTGGTTACTTTTTTGTCAAGCATTTTTGTTAAAAAAAAACATTGACCGGCATGCCTGGTTGGAAAAGAAGAGAAGTTGAAATAACAGAGAGAAGGAGAGGAGATGGCAGAAGTAAAGGAACGTTTGCCACAGCGACTGGGCATTCAGACTCCGAAATAAGCGTGGTTACACTAAACAGCAAGTGTCCGTGAACCTCTGAACCTATACCAACCTGGGCGAGCGAGGAACCTGTTTCGAAGTGGCCTGTGGCCAAGAGACATCATCCCCAGTCGAGTGCTCTTCAGCTAAAGTATTGATATAATCTTGCGCCATCTATTTATTAGAAATTTACTAACGTTTACGGTGACCGTGGGTTTTCGCGATCACCACAAACCTCTGTAAAACGCCTGGATATAAAGAGGGAAATTTACTAACGTTTACGGTGAGGGTGACCGTGGGTTTTCTCGCGACCACCACAAACCTCTGTAAATCACCTTGGATATAAAGAGCTCTACGGGTCGGAAACGGAAGATATTTCGTCAAGTCTTTTGAAACGGTGGGTGTGACAGTGGTCGATATGCAGTTAGTCATGAGTGGCTACTTTTTTGCCAAGCATTTTTGTTAAAAAAACATGCCCCGGCATGCATGGTTTGAATAGAGGAGAAGTGGAAATAACAGAGAGAAGGAGAGGAGATAGCAGAAAGAAAGGAAGGTTTGCCGCAGCGACTAGGGACTCAGACTCCGAAATAAGCGTGGTTACACCATACAGCAAGTGTCCGGGAACCATTGATCCTACTCCAACTTGGGAGAGGATCCTGTTTCGAAGTTGCCTGTGGCCAAGAGACATCATCCCCAGTCGAGTGCTCTGCAGCTAAAGTATTGATATAATCTTGCGCCATCTATTTTTTAAAAGTTTACTAACGTTTACGGTGACCGTGGGTTTTCGCGATCACCACAAACCACTGGAAAACGCCTGGATATAAAGAGGGAAATTTACTAACGTTTACGGTGACCGTGGGTTTTCTCGTGATCACCACAAACCTCTGTATATCACCTGGATATAAAGAGCTCTGCGGGTCGGAAACGGGAGATATTTCGTCAAGTCTTTTGAAACGGTGGGTGTGACAGTGGTCGATATGCAGTTAGTCACGAGTGGTTACTTTTTTGTCAAGCATTTTTGTTAAAAAAAAACATTGACCGGCATGCCTGGTTGGAAAAGAAGAGAAGTTGAAATAACAGAGAGAAGGAGAGGAGATAGCAGAAGTAAAGGAACGTTTGCCACAGCGACTGGGCATTCAGACTCCGAAATAAGCGTGGTTACACTAAACAGCAAGTGTCCGTGAACCTCTGAACCTATACCAACCTGGGCGAGCGAGGAACCTGTTTCGAAGTGGCCTGTGGCCAAGAGACATCATCCCCAGTCGAGTGCTCTTCAGCTAAAGTATTGATATAATCTTGCGCCATCTATTTATTAGAAATTTACTAACGTTTACGGTGACCGTGGGTTTTCGCGATCACCACAAACCTCTGTAAAACGCCTGGATATAAAGAGGGAAATTTACTAACGTTTACGGTGAGGGTGACCGTGGGTTTTCTCGCGACCACCACAAACCTCTGTAAATCACCTTGGATATAAAGAGCTCTACGGGTCGGAAACGGGAGATATTTCGTCAAGTCTTTTGAAACGGTGGGTGTGACAGTGGTCGATATGCAGTTAGTCACGAGTGGCTACTTTTTTGTCAAGCATTTTTGTTAAAAAAAACATTGACCGGCATGCCTGGTTGGAAAAGAAGAGAAGTTGAAATAACAGAGAGAAGGAGAGGAGATAGCAGAAGTAAAGGAACGTTTGCCACAGCGACTGGGGATTCAGACTCCGAAATAAGCGTGGTTACACTAAACAGCAAGTGTCCGTGAACCTCTGAACCTATACCAACCTGGGCGAGCGAGGAACCTGTTTCGAAGTGGCCTGTGGCCAAGAGACATCACCCCCATTCGAGTGCTCTGCAGCTAAAGTTTTGATATAATCTTGTGCCATCTATTTAATAGAAATTTACTAACGTTTACGGTGACCGTGGGTTTTCGCGATCACCACAAACCTCTGTAAAACGCCTGGATATAAAGAGGGAAATTTACTAACGTTTACGGTGACCGTGGGTTTTCGCGATCACCACAAACCTCTGTATATCACCTGGATATAAAGAGCTCTACGGGTCGGAAACGGGAGATTTTTCGTCAAGTCTTTTGTCACGGTGGGTGTGACAGTGGTCGATATGCAGTTAGTCATGAGTGGCTACTTTTTTGCCAAGCATTTTTGTTAAAAAAAACATGCCCCGGCATGCATGGTTGGAATAGAGGAGAAGTGGAAATAACAGAGAGAAGGAGAGGAGATAGCCGAAAGAAAGGAAGGTTTGCCGCAGCGACTAGGGACTCAGACTCCGAAATAAGCGTGGTTACACCATACAGCAAGTGTCCGGGAACCATTGATCCTACTCCAACTTGGGAGAGGATCCTGTTTCGAAGTTGCCTGTGGCCAAGAGACATCATCCCCAGTCGAGTGCTCTGCAGCTAAAGTATTGATATAATCTTGCGCCATCTATTTTTTAAAAGTTTACTAACGTTTACGGTGACCGTGGGTTTTCGCGATCACCACAAACCACTGGAAAACGCCAGGATATAAAGAGGGAAATTTACTAACGTTTACGGTGACCGTGGGTTTTCTCGTGATCACCACAAACCTCTGTATATCACCTGGATATAAAGAGCTCTGCGGGTCGGAAACGGGAGATATTTCGTCAAGTCTTTTGAAACGGTGGGTGTGACAGTGGTCGATATGCAGTTAGTCACGAGTGGTTACTTTTTTGTCAAGCATTTTTGTTAAAAAAAAACATTGACCGGCATGCCTGGTTGGAAAAGAAGAGAAGTTGAAATAACAGAGAGAAGGAGAGGAGATAGCAGAAGTAAAGGAACGTTTGCCACAGCGACTGGGCATTCAGACTCCGAAATAAGCGTGGTTACACTAAACAGCAAGTGTCCGTGAACCTCTGAACCTATACCAACCTGGGCGAGCGAGGAACCTGTTTCGAAGTGGCCTGTGGCCAAGAGACATCACCCCCATTCGAGTGCTCTGCAGCTAAAGTTTTGATATAATCTTGTGCCATCTATTTTTTAAAAGTTTACTAACGTTTACGGTGACCGTGGGTTTTCGCGATCACCACAAACAACTGGAAAACGCCTGGATATAAAGAGGGAAATTTACTAACGTTTACGGTGACCGTGAGTTTTCTCGTGATCACCACAAACCTCTGTATATCACCTGGATATAAAGAGCTCTGCGGGTCGGAAACGGGAGATATTTCGTCAAGTCTTTTGTCACGGTGGGTGTGACAGTGGTCGATATGCACAGTTAGTCACGAGTGGCTACTTTTTTGTCAAGCATTTTTGTTAAAAAAACATGCCCCGGCATGCATGGTTGGAAAAGAAGAGAAGTTGAAATAACAGAGAGAAGGAGAGGAGATAGCAGAAACAAAGGAAGGTTTGCCACAGTGACTGGGGATTCAGACTCCGAAATAGGAGGGTTACACCAAACAGCAAGTGTCAGTGAACCTCTGAACCTACTCCAACCTGGGAGAGGATCCTGCTTCGAAGCTGTCTGTGGCCAAGAGACATCATCCCCAGTCGAGTGCTCTGAGGCAAAGATTCGATATAATCTTGTGCCATCTATTTTTTTAAAATTTACTAACGTTTACGGTGACCGTGGGTTTTCGCGATCGCCACAAACCTCTGTAAAACGCCTGGATATAAAGAGGGAAATTTACTAACGTTTACGGTGAGGGTGACCGTGGGTTTTCTCGCGATCACCACAAACCTCTGTAAATCACCTTGGATATAAAGAGCTCTACGGGTCGGAAACGGGAGATATTTCGTCAAGTCTTTTGTCACGGTGGGTGTGACAGTGGTCGATATGCACAGTTAGTCACGAGTGGCTACTTTTTTGTCAAGCATTTTTGTTAAAAAAACATGCCCCGGCATGCATGGTTGGAAAAGAAGAGAAGTTGAAATAACAGAGAGAAGGAGAGGAGATAGCAGAAACAAAGGAAGGTTTGCCACAGTGACTGGGGATTCAGACTCCGAAATAGGAGGGTTACACCAAACAGCAAGTGTCAGTGAACCTCTGAACCTACTCCAACCTGGGAGAGGATCCTGCTTCGAAGCTGTCTGTGGCCAAGAGACATCATCCCCAGTCGAGTGCTCTGCGGCAAAGATTCGATATAATCTTGTGCCATCTATTTTTTTAAAATTTACTAACGTTTACGGTGACCGTGGGTTTTCGCGATCGCCACAAACCTCTGTAAAACGCCTGGATATAAAGAGGGAAATTTACTAACGTTTACGGTGAGGGTGACCGTGGGTTTTCTCGCGATCACCACAAACCTCTGTAAATCACCTTGGATATAAAGAGCTCTACGGGTCGGAAACGGGAGATATTTCGTCAAGTCTTTTGTCACGGTGGGTGTGACAGTGGTCGATATGCACAGTTAGTCACGAGTGGCTACTTTTTTGTCAAGCATTTTTGTTAAAAAAACATGCCCCGGCATGCATGGTTGGAAAAGAAGAGAAGTTGAAATAACAGAGAGAAGGAGAGGAGATGGCAGAAACAAAGGAAGGTTTGCCACAGTGACTGGGGATTCAGACTCCGAAATAGGAGGGTTACACCAAACAGCAAGTGTCAGTGAACCTCTGAACCTACTCCAACCTGGGAGAGGATCCTGCTTCGAAGCTGTCTGTGGCCAAGAGACATCATCCCCAGTCGAGTGCTCTGCGGCAAAGATTCGATATAATCTTGTGCCATCTATTTTTTTAAAATTTACTAACGTTTACGGTGACCGTGGGTTTTCGCGATCGCCACAAACCTCTGTAAAACGCCTGGATATAAAGAGGGAAATTTACTAACGTTTACGGTGAGGGTGACCGTGGGTTTTCTCGCGATCACCACAAACCTCTGTAAATCACCTTGGATATAAAGAGCTCTACGGGTCGGAAACGGGAGATATTTCGTCAAGTCTTTTGTCACGGTGGGTGTGACAGTGGTCGATATGCACAGTTAGTCACGAGTGGCTACTTTTTTGTCAAGCATTTTTGTTAAAAAAACATGCCCCGGCATGCATGGTTGGAAAAGAAGAGAAGTTGAAATAACAGAGAGAAGGAGAGGAGATAGCAGAAACAAAGGAAGGTTTGCCACAGTGACTGGGGATTCAGACTCCGAAATAGGAGGGTTACACCAAACAACAAGTGTCAGTGAACCTCTGAACCTACTCCAACCTGGGAGAGGATCCTGCTTCGAAGCTGTCTGTGGCCAAGAGACATCATCCCCAGTCGAGTGCTCTGCGGCAAAGATTCGATATAATCTTGTGCCATCTATTTTTTTAAAATTTACTAACGTTTACGGTGACCGTGGGTTTTCGCGATCGCCACAAACCTCTGTAAAACGCCTGGATATAAAGAGGGAAATTTACTAACGTTTACGGTGAGGGTGACCGTGGGTTTTCTCGCGATCACCACAAACCTCTGTAAATCACCTTGGATATAAAGAGCTCTACGGGTCGGAAACGGGAGATATTTCGTCAAGTCTTTTGTCACGGTGGGTGTGACAGTGGTCGATATGCACAGTTAGTCACGAGTGGCTACTTTTTTGTCAAGCATTTTTGTTAAAAAAACATGCCCCGGCATGCATGGTTGGAAAAGAAGAGAAGTTGAAATAACAGAGAGAAGGAGAGGAGATAGCAGAAACAAAGGAAGGTTTGC
The DNA here is from genome assembly GCF_051294905.1 of Botryllus schlosseri. Taxonomy (NCBI): domain Eukaryota; kingdom Metazoa; phylum Chordata; class Ascidiacea; order Stolidobranchia; family Styelidae; genus Botryllus; species Botryllus schlosseri. The sequence goes on along the minus strand of NC_137247.1, from coordinate 20,573,199 downwards.
CACAGTGACTGGGGATTCAGACTCCGAAATAGGAGGGTTACACCAAACAGCAAGTGTCAGTGAACCTCTGAACCTACTCCAACCTGGGAGAGGATCCTGCTTCGAAGCTGTCTGTGGCCAAGAGACATCATCCCCAGTCGAGTGCTCTGCGGCAAAGATTCGATATAATCTTGTGCCACCTATTTTTTTTAAAATTTACTAACGTTTACGGTGACCGTGGGTTTTCGCGATCGCCACAAACCTCTGTAAAACGCCTGGATATAAAGAGGGAAATTTACTAACGTTTACGGTGAGGGTGACCGTGGGTTTTCTCGCGATCACCACAAACCTCTGTAAATCAAGTTGGATATAAAGAGCTCTACGGGTCGGAAACGGGAGATATTTCGTCAAGTCTTTTGTCACGGTGGGTGTGACAGTGGTCGATATGCACAGTTAGTCACGAGTGGCTACTTTTTTGTCAAGCATTTTTGTTAAAAAAACATGCCCCGGCATGCATGGTTGGAAAAGAAGAGAAGTTGAAATAACAGAGAGAAGGAGAGGAGATAGCAGAAACAAAGGAAGGTTTGCCACAGTGACTGGGGATTCAGACTCCGAAATAGGAGGGTTACACCAAACAGCAAGTGTCAGTGAACCTCTGAACCTACTCCAACCTGGGAGAGGATCCTGCTTCGAAGCTGTCTGTGGCCAAGAGACATCATCCCCAGTCGAGTGCTCTGCGGCAAAGATTCGATATAATCTTGTGCCATCTATTTTTTTAAAATTTACTAACGTTTACGGTGACCGTGGGTTTTCGCGATCGCCACAAACCTCTGTAAAACGCCTGGATATAAAGAGGGAAATTTACTAACGTTTACGGTGAGGGTGACCGTGGGTTTTCTCGCGATCACCACAAACCTCTGTAAATCACCTTGGATATAAAGAGCTCTACGGGTCGGAAACGGGAGATATTTCGTCAAGTCTTTTGTCACGGTGGGTGTGACAGTGGTCGATATGCACAGTTAGTCACGAGTGGCTACTTTTTTGTCAAGCATTTTTGTTAAAAAAACATGCCCCGGCATGCATGGTTGGAAAAGAAGAGAAGTTGAAATAACAGAGAGAAGGAGAGGAGATAGCAGAAACAAAGGAAGGTTTGCCACAGTGACTGGGGATTCAGACTCCGAAATAGGAGGGTTACACCAAACAGCAAGTGTCAGTGAACCTCTGAACCTACTCCAACCTGGGAGAGGATCCTGCTTCGAAGCTGTCTGTGGCCAAGAGACATCATCCCCAGTCGAGTGCTCTGCGGCAAGGATTCGATATAATCTTGTGCCATCTATTTTTTTAAAATTTACTAACGTTTACGGTGACCGTGGGTTTTCGCGATCGCCACAAACCTCTGTAAAACGCCTGGATATAAAGAGGGAAATTTACTAACGTTTACGGTGAGGGTGACCGTGGGTTTTCTCGCGATCACCACAAACCTCTGTAAATCACCTTGGATATAAAGAGCTCTACGGGTCGGAAACGGGAGATATTTCGTCAAGTCTTTTGTCACGGTGGGTGTGACAGTGGTCGATATGCACAGTTAGTCACGAGTGGCTACTTTTTTGTCAAGCATTTTTGGTAAAAAAACATGCCCCGGCATGCATGGTTGGAAAAGAAGAGAAGTTGAAATAACAGAGAGAAGGAGAGGAGATAGCAGAAACAAAGGAAGGTTTGCCACAGTGACTGGGGATTCAGACTCCGAAATAGGAGGGTTACACCAAACAGCAAGTGTCAGTGAACCTCTGAACCTACTCCAACCTGGGAGAGGATCCTGCTTCGAAGCTGTCTGTGGCCAAGAGACATCATTCCCAGTCGAGTGCTCTGCGGCAAAGATTCGATACAATCTTGTGCCATCTATTTTTTTAAAATTTACTAACGTTTACGGTGACCGTGGGTTTTCGCGATCGCCACAAACCTCTGTAAAACGCCTGGATATAAAGAGGGAAATTTACTAACGTTTACGGTGAGGGTGACCGTGGGTTTTCTCGCGATCACCACAAACCTCTGTAAATCACCTTGGATATAAAGAGCTCTACGGGTCGGAAACGGGAGATATTTCGTCAAGTCTTTTGTCACGGTGGGTGTGACAGTGGTCGATATGCACAGTTAGTCACGAGTGGCTACTTTTTTGTCAAGCATTTTTGTTAAAAAAACATGCCCCGGCATGCATGGTTGGAAAAGAAGAGAAGTTGAAATAACAGAGAGAAGGAGAGGAGATAGCAGAAACAAAGGAAGGTTTGCCACAGTGACTGGGGATTCAGACTCCGAAATAGGAGGGTTACACCAAACAGCAAGTGTCAGTGAACCTCTGAACCTACTCCAACCTGGGAGAGGATCCTGCTTCGAAGCTGTCTGTGGCCAAGAGACATCATCCCCAGTCGAGTGCTCTGCGGCAAAGATTCGATATAATCTTGTGCCATCTATTTTTTTTAAAATTTACTAACGTTTACGGTGACCGTGGGTTTTCGCGATCGCCACAAACCTCTGTAAAACGCCTGGATATAAAGAGGGAAATTTACTAACGTTTACGGTGAGGGTGACCGTGGGTTTTCTCGCGATCACCACAAACCTCTGTAAATCAAGTTGGATATAAAGAGCTCTACGGGTCGGAAACGGGAGATATTTCGTCAAGTCTTTTGTCACGGTGGGTGTGACAGTGGTCGATATGCACAGTTAGTCACGAGTGGCTACTTTTTTGTCAAGCATTTTTGTTAAAAAAACATGCCCCGGCATGCATGGTTGGAAAAGAAGAGAAGTTGAAATAACAGAGAGAAGGAGAGGAGATAGCAGAAACAAAGGAAGGTTTGCCACAGTGACTGGGGATTCAGACTCCGAAATAGGAGGGTTACACCAAACAGCAAGTGTCAGTGAACCTCTGAACCTACTCCAACCTGGGAGAGGATCCTGCTTCGAAGCTGTCTGTGGCCAAGAGACATCATCCCCAGTCGAGTGCTCTGCGGCAAAGATTCGATATAATCTTGTGCCATCTATTTTTTTAAAATTTACTTACGTTTACGGTGACCGTGGGTTTTCGCGATCGCCACAAACCTCTGTAAAACGCCTGGATATAAAGAGGGAAATTTACTAACGTTTACGGTGAGGGTGACCGTGGGTTTTCTCGCGATCACCACAAACCTCTGTAAATCACCTTGGATATAAAGAGCTCTACGGGTCGGAAACGGGAGATATTTCGTCAAGTCTTTTGTCACGGTGGGTGTGACAGTGGTCGATATGCACAGTTAGTCACGAGTGGCTACTTTTTTGTCAAGCATTTTTGTTAAAAAAACATGCCCCGGCATGCATGGTTGGAAAAGAAGAGAAGTTGAAATAACAGAGAGAAGGAGAGGAGATAGCAGAAACAAAGGAAGGTTTGCCACAGTGACTGGGGATTCAGACTCCGAAATAGGAGGGTTACACCAAACAGCAAGTGTCAGTGAACCTCTGAACCTACTCCAACCTGGGAGAGGATCCTGCTTCGAAGCTGTCTGTGGCCAAGAGACATCATCCCCAGTCGAGTGCTCTGCGGCAAAGATTCGATATAATCTTGTGCCATCTATTTTTTTAAAATTTACTAACGTTTACGGTGACCGTGGGTTTTCGCGATCGCCACAAACCTCTGTAAAACGCCTGGATATAAAGAGGGAAATTTACTAACGTTTACGGTGAGGGTGACCGTGGGTTTTCTCGCGATCACCACAAACCTCCGTAAATCACCTTGGATATAAAGAGCTCTACGGGTCGGAAACGGGAGATATTTCGTCAAGTCTTTTGTCACGGTGGGTGTGACAGTGGTCGATATGCACAGTTAGTCACGAGTGGCTACTTTTTTGTCAAGCATTTTTGTTAAAAAAACATGCCCCGGCATGCATGGTTGGAAAAGAAGAGAAGTTGAAATAACAGAGAGAAGGAGAGGAGATAGCAGAAACAAAGGAAGGTTTGCCACAGTGACTGGGGATTCAGACTCCGAAATAGGAGGGTTACACCAAACAGCAAGTGTCAGTGAACCTCTGAACCTACTCCAACCTGGGAGAGGATCCTGCTTCGAAGCTGTCTGTGGCCAAGAGACATCATTCCCAGTCGAGTGCTCTGCGGCAAAGATTCGATATAATCTTGTGCCATCTATTTTTTTAAAATTTACTAACGTTTACGGTGACCGTGGGTTTTCGCGATCGCCACAAACCTCTGTAAAACGCCTGGATATAAAGAGGGAAATTTACTAACGTTTACGGTGAGGGTGACCGTGGGTTTTCTCGCGATCACCACAAACCTCTGTAAATCACCTTGGATATAAAGAGCTCTACGGGTCGGAAACGGGAGATATTTCGTCAAGTCTTTTGTCACGGTGGGTGTGACAGTGGTCGATATGCACAGTTAGTCACGAGTGGCTACTTTTTTGTCAAGCATTTTTGTTAAAAAAACATGCCCCGGCATGCATGGTTGGAAAAGAAGAGAAGTTGAAATAACAGAGAGAAGGAGAGGGATAGCAGAAACAAAGGAAGGTTTGCCACAGTGACTGGGGATTCAGACTCCGAAATAGGAGGGTTACACCAAACAGCAAGTGTCAGTGAACCTCTGAACCTACTCCAACCTGGGAGAGGATCCTGCTTCGAAGCTGTCTGTGGCCAAGAGACATCATCCCCAGTCGAGTGCTCTGCGGCAAAGATTCGATATAATCTTGTGCCATCTATTTTTTTAAAATTTACTAACGTTTACGGTGACCGTGGGTTTTCGCGATCGCCACAAACCTCTGTAAAACGCCTGGATATAAAGAGGGAAATTTACTAACGTTTACGGTGAGGGTGACCGTGGGTTTTCTCGCGATCACCACAAACCTCTGTAAATCACCTTGGATATAAAGAGCTCTACGGGTCGGAAACCGGAGATATTTCGTCAAGTCTTTTGTCACGGTGGGTGTGACAGTGGTCGATATGCACAGTTAGTCACGAGTGGCTACTTTTTTGTCAAGCATTTTTGTTAAAAAAAAACATGCCCCGGCATGCATGGTTGGAAAAGAAGAGAAGTTGAAATAACAGAGAGAAGGAGAGGAGATAGCAGAAACAAAGGAAGGTTTGCCACAGTGACTGGGGATTCAGACTCCGAAATAGGAGGGTTACACCAAACAGCAAGTGTCAGTGAACCTCTGAACCTACTCCAACCTGGGAGAGGATCCTGCTTCGAAGCTGTCTGTGGCCAAGAGACATCATCCCCAGTCGAGTGCTCTGCGGCAAAGATTCGATATAATCTTGTGCCATCTATTTTTTTTAAAATTTACTAACGTTTACGGTGACCGTGGGTTTTCGCGATCGCCACAAACCTCTGTAAAACGCCTGGATATAAAGAGGGAAATTTACTAACGTTTACGGTGAGGGTGACCGTGGGTTTTCTCGCGATCACCACAAACCTCTGTAAATCACCTTGGATATAAAGAGCTCTACGGGTCGGAAACGGGAGATATTTCGTCAAGTCTTTTGTCACGGTGGGTGTGACAGTGGTCGATATGCACAGTTAGTCACGAGTGGCTACTTTTTTGTCAAGCATTTTTGTTAAAAAAACATGCCCCGGCATGCATGGTTGGAAAAGAAGAGAAGTTGAAATAACAGAGAGAAGGAGAGGAGATAGCAGAAACAAAGGAAGGTTTGCCACAGTGACTGGGGATTCAGACTCCGAAATAGGAGGGTTACACCAAACAGCAAGTGTCAGTGAACCTCTGAACCTACTCCAACCTGGGAGAGGATCCTGCTTCGAAGCTGTCTGTGGCCAAGAGACATCATCCCCAGTCGAGTGCTCTGCGGCAAAGATTCGATATAATCTTGTGCCATCTATTTTTTTTAAATTTACTAACGTTTACGGTGACCGTGGGTTTTCGCGATCGCCACAAACCTCTGTAAAACGCCTGGATATAAAGAGGGAAATTTACTAACGTTTACGGTGAGGGTGACCGTGGGTTTTCTCGCGATCACCACAAACCTCTGTAAATCACCTTGGATATAAAGAGCTCTACGGGTCGGAAACGGGAGATATTTCGTCAAGTCTTTTGTCACGGTGGGTGTGACAGTGGTCGATATGCACAGTTAGTCACGAGTGGCTACTTTTTTGTCAAGCATTTTTGTTAAAAAAACATGCCCCGGCATGCATGGTTGGAAAAGAAGAGAAGTTGAAATAACAGAGAGAAGGAGAGGAGATAGCAGAAACAAAGGAAGGTTTGCCACAGTGACTGGGGATTCAGACTCCGAAATAGGAGGGTTACACCAAACAGCAAGTGTCAGTGAACCTCTGAACCTACTCCAACCTGGGAGAGGATCCTGCTTCGAAGCTGTCTGTGGCCAAGAGACATCATCCCCAGTCGAGTGCTCTGCGGCAAAGATTCGATATAATCTTGTGCCATCTATTTTTTTAAAATTTACTAACGTTTACGGTGACCGTGGGTTTTCGCGATCGCCACAAACCTCTGTAAAACGCCTGGATATAAAGAGGGAAATTTACTAACGTTTACGGTGAGGGTGACCGTGGGTTTTCTCGCGATCACCACAAACCTCTGTAAATCACCTTGGATATAAAGAGCTCTACGGGTCGGAAACGGGAGATATTTCGTCAAGTCTTTTGTCACGGTGGGTGTGACAGTGGTCGATATGCACAGTTAGTCACGAGTGGCTACTTTTTTGTCAAGCATTTTTGTTAAAAAAACATGCCCCGGCATGCATGGTTGGAAAAGAAGAGAAGTTGAAATAACAGAGAGAAGGAGAGGAGATAGCAGAAACAAAGGAAGGTTTGCCACAGTGACTGGGGATTCAGACTCCGAAATAGGAGGGTTACACCAAACAGCAAGTGTCAGTGAACCTCTGAACCTACTCCAACCTGGGAGAGGATCCTGCTTCGAAGCTGTCTGTGGCCAAGAGACATCATTCCCAGTCGAGTGCTCTGCGGCAAAGATTCGATATAATCTTGTGCCATCTATTTTTTTAAAATTTACTAACGTTTACGGTGACCGTGGGTTTTCGCGATCGCCACAAACCTCTGTAAAACGCCTGGATATAAAGAGGGAAATTTACTAACGTTTACGGTGAGGGTGACCGTGGGTTTTCTCGCGATCACCACAAACCTCTGTAAATCACCTTGGATATAAAGAGCTCTACGGGTCGGAAACGGGAGATATTTCGTCAAGTCTTTTGTCACGGTGGGTGTGACAGTGGTCGATATGCACAGTTAGTCACGAGTGGCTACTTTTTTGTCAAGCATTTTTGTTAAAAAAACATGCCCCGGCATGCATGGTTGGAAAAGAAGAGAAGTTGAAATAACAGAGAGAAGGAGAGGGATAGCAGAAACAAAGGAAGGTTTGCCACAGTGACTGGGGATTCAGACTCCGAAATAGGAGGGTTACACCAAACAGCAAGTGTCAGTGAACCTCTGAACCTACTCCAACCTGGGAGAGGATCCTGCTTCGAAGCTGTCTGTGGCCAAGAGACATCATCCCCAGTCGAGTGCTCTGCGGCAAAGATTCGATATAATCTTGTGCCATCTATTTTTTTAAAATTTACTAACGTTTACGGTGACCGTGGGTTTTCGCGATCGCCACAAACCTCTGTAAAACGCCTGGATATAAAGAGGGAAATTTACTAACGTTTACGGTGAGGGTGACCGTGGGTTTTCTCGCGATCACCACAAACCTCTGTAAATCACCTTGGATATAAAGAGCTCTACGGGTCGGAAACCGGAGATATTTCGTCAAGTCTTTTGTCACGGTGGGTGTGACAGTGGTCGATATGCACAGTTAGTCACGAGTGGCTACTTTTTTGTCAAGCATTTTTGTTAAAAAAAACATGCCCCGGCATGCATGGTTGGAAAAGAAGAGAAGTTGAAATAACAGAGAGAAGGAGAGGAGATAGCAGAAACAAAGGAAGGTTTGCCACAGTGACTGGGGATTCAGACTCCGAAATAGGAGGGTTACACCAAACAGCAAGTGTCAGTGAACCTCTGAACCTACTCCAACCTGGGAGAGGATCCTGCTTCGAAGCTGTCTGTGGCCAAGAGACATCATCCCCAGTCGAGTGCTCTGCGGCAAAGATTCGATATAATCTTGTGCCATCTATTTTTTTAAAATTTACTAACGTTTACGGTGACCGTGGGTTTTCGCGATCGCCACAAACCTCTGTAAAACGCCTGGATATAAAGAGGGAAATTTACTAACGTTTACGGTGAGGGTGACCGTGGGTTTTCTCGCGATCACCACAAACCTCTGTAAATCACCTTGGATATAAAGAGCTCTACGGGTCGGAAACGGGAGATATTTCGTCAAGTCTTTTGTCACGGTGGGTGTGACAGTGGTCGATATGCACAGTTAGTCACGAGTGGCTACTTTTTTGTCAAGCATTTTTGTTAAAAAAACATGCCCCGGCATGCATGGTTGGAAAAGAAGAGAAGTTGAAATAACAGAGAGAAGGAGAGGAGATAGCAGAAACAAAGGAAGGTTTGCCACAGTGACTGGGGATTCAGACTCCGAAATAGGAGGGTTACACCAAACAGCAAGTGTCAGTGAACCTCTGAACCTACTCCAACCTGGGAGAGGATCCTGCTTCGAAGCTGTCTGTGGCCAAAAGACATCATCCCCAGTCGAGTGCTCTGCGGCAAAGATTCGATATAATCTTGTGCCATCTATTTTTTTTAAATTTACTAACGTTTACGGTGACCGTGGGTTTTCGCGATCGCCACAAACCTCTGTAAAACGCCTGGATATAAAGAGGGAAATTTACTAACGTTTACGGTGAGGGTGACCGTGGGTTTTCTCGCGATCACCACAAACCTCTGTAAATCACCTTGGATATAAAGAGCTCTACGGGTCGGGAACGGGAGATATTTCGTCAAGTCTTTTGTCACGGTGGGTGTGACAGTGGTCGATATGCACAGTTAGTCACGAGTGGCTACTTTTTTGTCAAGCATTTTTGTTAAAAAAACATGCCCCGGCATGCATGGTTGGAAAAGAAGAGAAGTTGAAATAACAGAGAGAAGGAGAGGAGATAGCAGAAACAAAGGAAGGTTTGCCACAGTGACTGGGGATTCAGACTCCGAAATAGGAGGGTTACACCAAACAGCAAGTGTCAGTGAACCTCTGAACCTACTCCAACCTGGGAGAGGATCCTGCTTCGAAGCTGTCTGTGGCCAAGAGACATCATCCCCAGTCGAGTGCTCTGCGGCAAAGATTCGATATAATCTTGTGCAATCTATTTTTTTAAAATTTACTAACGTTTACGGTGACCGTGGGTTTTCGCGATCGCCACAAACCTCTGTAAAACGCCTGGATATAAAGAGGGAAATTTACTAACGTTTACGGTGAGGGTGACCGTGGGTTTTCTCGCGATCACCACAAACCTCTGTAAATCACCTTGGATATAAAGAGCTCTACGGGTCGGAAACGGGAGATATTTCGTCAAGTCTTTTGTCACGGTGGGTGTGACAGTGGTCGATATGCACAGTTAGTCACGAGTGGCTACTTTTTTGTCAAGCATTTTTGTTAATAAAACATGCCCCGGCATGCATGGTTGGAAAAGAAGAGAAGTTGAAATAACAGAGAGAAGGAGAGGAGATAGCAGAAACAAAGGAAGGTTTGCCACAGTGACTGGGGATTCAGACTCCGAAATAGGAGGGTTACACCAAACAGCAAGTGTCAGTGAACCTCTGAACCTACTCCAACCTGGGAGAGGATCCTGCTTCGAAGCTGTCTGTGGCCAAGAGACATCATCCCCAGTCGAGTGCTCTGCGGCAAAGATTCGATATAATCTTGTGAAATCTATTTTTTTTAAATTAACTAACGTTTACGGTGACCGTGGGTTTTCGCGATCGCCACAAACCTCTGTAAAACGCCTGGATATAAAGAGGGAAATTTACTAACGTTTACGGTGAGGGTGACCGTGGGTTTTCTCGCGATCACCACAAACCTCTGTAAATCACCTTGGATATAAAGAGCTCTACGGGTCGGAAACGGGAGATATTTCGTCAAGTCTTTTGTCACGGTGGGTGTGACAGTGGTCGATATGCACAGTTAGTCACGAGTGGCTACTTTTTTGTCAAGCATTTTTGTTAAAAAAACATGCCCCGGCATGCATGGTTGGAAAAGAAGAGAAGTTGAAATAACAGAGAGAAGGAGAGGAGATAGCAGAAACAAAGGAAGGTTTGCCACAGTGACTGGGGATTCAGACTCCGAAATAGGAGGGTTACACCAAACAGCAAGTATCAGTGAACCTCTGAACCTACTCCAACCTGGGAGAGGATCCTGCTTCGAAGCTGTCTGTGGCCAAGAGACATCATCCCCAGTCGAGTGCTCTGCGGCAAAGATTCGATATAATCTTGTGCCATCTATTTTTTTAAAATTTACTAACGTTTACGGTGACCGTGGGTTTTCGCGATCGCCACAAACCTCTGTAAAACGCCTGGATATAAAGAGGGAAATTTACTAACGTTTACGGTGAGGGTGACCGTGGGTTTTCTCGCGATCACCACAAACCTCTGTAAATCACCTTGGATATAAAGAGCTCTACGGGTCGGAAACGGGAGATATTTCGTCAAGTCTTTTGTCACGGTGGGTGTGACAGTGGTCGATATGCACAGTTAGTCACGAGTGGCTACTTTTTTGTCAAGCATTTTTGTTAAAAAAACATGCCCCGGCATGCATGGTTGGAAAAGAAGAGAAGTTGAAATAACAGAGAGAAGGAGAGGAGATAGCAGAAACAAAGGAAGGTTTGCCACAGTGACTGGGGATTCAGACTCCGAAATAGGAGGGTTACACCAAACAGCAAGTATCAGTGAACCTCTGAACCTACTCCAACCTGGGAGAGGATCCTGCTTCGAAGCTGTCTGTGGCCAAGAGACATCATCCCCAGTCGAGTGCTCTGCGGCAAAGATTCGATATAATCTTGTGCCATCTATTTTTTGAAATTTACTAACGTTTACGGTGACCGTGGGTTTTCGCGATCGCCACAAACCTCTGTAAAACGCCTGGATATAAAGAGGGAAATTTACTAACGTTTACGGTGAGGGTGACCGTGGGTTTTCTCGCGATCACCACAAACCTCTGTAAATCACCTTGGATATAAAGAGCTCTACGGGTCGGAAACGGGAGATATTTCGTCAAGTCTTTTGTCACGGTGGGTGTGACAGTGGTCGATATGCACAGTTAGTCACGAGTGGCTACTTTTTTGTCAAGCATTTTTGTTAAAAAAACATGCCCCGGCATGCATGGTTGGAAAAGAAGAGAAGTTGAAATAACAGAGAGAAGGAGAGGAGATAGCAGAAACAAAGGAAGGTTTGCCACAGTGACTGGGGATTCAGACTCCGAAATAGGAGGGTTACACCAAACAGCAAGTGTCAGTGAACCTCTGAACCTACTCCAACCTGGGAGAGGATCCTGCTTCGAAGCTGTCTGTGGCCAAGAGACATCATCCCCAGTCGAGTGCTCTGCGGCAAAGATTCGATATAATCTTGTGCCATCTATTTTTTTTAAATTTACTAACGTTTACGGTGACCGTGGGTTTTCGCGATCGCCACAAACCTCTGTAAAACGCCTGGATATAAAGAGGGAAATTTACTAACGTTTACGGTGAGGGTGACCGTGGGTTTTCTCGCGATCACCACAAACCTCTGTAAATCACCTTGGATATAAAGAGCTCTACGGGTCGGAAACGGGAGATATTTCGTCAAGTCTTTTGTCACGGTGGGTGTGACAGTGGTCGATATGCACAGTTAGTCACGAGTGGCTACTTTTTTGTCAAGCATTTTTGTTAAAAAAACATGCCCCGGCATGCATGGTTGGAAAAGAAGAGAAGTTGAAATAACAGAGAGAAGGAGAGGAGATAGCAGAAACAAAGGAAGGTTTGCCACAGTGACTGGGGATTCAGACTCCGAAATAGGAGGGTTACACCAAACAGCAAGTGTCAGTGAACCTCTGAACCTACTCCAACCTGGGAGAGGATCCTGCTTCGAAGCTGTCTGTGGCCAAGAGACATCATCCCCAGTCGAGTGCTCTGCAACAAAGATTCGATATAATCTTGTGCAATCTATTTTTTTAAAATTTACTAACGTTTACGGTGACCGTGGGTTTTCGCGATCGCCACAAACCTCTGTAAAACGCCTGGATATAAAGAGGGAAATTTACTAACGTTTACGGTGAGGGTGACCGTGGGTTTTCTCGCGATCACCACAAACCTCTGTAAATCACCTTGGATATAAAGAGCTCTACGGGTCGGAAACGGGAGATATTTCGTCAAGTCTTTTGTCACGGTGGGTGTGACAGTGGTCGATATGCACAGTTAGTCACGAGTGGCTACTTTTTTGTCAAGCATTTTTGTTAAAAAAACATGCCCCGGCATGCATGGTTGGAAAAGAAGAGAAGTTGAAATAACAGAGAGAAGGAGAGGAGATAGCAGAAACAAAGGAAGGTTTGCCACAGTGACTGGGGATTCAGACTCCGAAATAGGAGGGTTACACCAAACAGCAAGTGTCAGTGAACCTCTGAACCTACTCCAACCTGGGAGAGGATCCTGCTTCGAAGCTGTCTGTGGCCAAGAGACATCATCCCCAGTCGAGTGCTCTGCGGCAAAGATTCGATATAATCTTGTGAAATCTATTTTTTTTAAATTTACTAACGTTTACGGTGACCGTGGGTTTTCGCGATCGCCACAAACCTCTGTAAAACGCCTGGATATAAAGAGGGAAATTTACTAACGTTTACGGTGAGGGTGACCGTGGGTTTTCTCGCGATCACCACAAACCTCTGTAAATCACCTTGGATATAAAGAGCTCTACGGGTCGGAAACGGGAGATATTTCGTCAAGTCTTTTGTCACGGTGGGTGTGACAGTGGTCGATATGCACAGTTAGTCACGAGTGGCTACTTTTTTGTCAAGCATTTTTGTTAAAAAAACATGCCCCGGCATGCATGGTTGGAAAAGAAGAGAAGTTGAAATAACAGAGAGAAGGAGAGGAGATAGCAGAAACAAAGGAAGGTTTGCCACAGTGACTGGGGATTCAGACTCCGAAATAGGAGGGTTACACCAAACAGCAAGTATCAGTGAACCTCTGAACCTACTCCAACCTGGGAGAGGATCCTGCTTCGAAGCTGTCTGTGGCCAAGAGACATCATCCCCAGTCGAGTGCTCTGCGGCAAAGATTCGATATAATCTTGTGCCATCTATTTTTTTAAAATTTACTAACGTTTACGGTGACCGTGGGTTTTCGCGATCGCCACAAACCTCTGTAAAACGCCTGGATATAAAGAGGGAAATTTACTAACGTTTACGGTGAGGGTGACCGTGGGTTTTCTCGCGATCACCACAAACCTCTGTAAATCACCTTGGATATAAAGAGCTCTACGGGTCGGAAACGGGAGATATTTCGTCAAGTCTTTTGTCACGGTGGGTGTGACAGTGGTCGATATGCACAGTTAGTCACGAGTGGCTACTTTTTTGTCAAGCATTTTTGTTAAAAAAACATGCCCCGGCATGCATGGTTGGAAAAGAAGAGAAGTTGAAATAACAGAGAGAAGGAGAGGAGATAGCAGAAACAAAGGAAGGTTTGCCACAGTGACTGGGGATTCAGACTCCGAAATAGGAGGGTTACACCAAACAGCAAGTGTCAGTGAACCTCTGAACCTACTCCAACCTGGGAGAGGATCCTGCTTCGAAGCTGTCTGTGGCCAAGAGACATCATCCCCAGTCGAGTGCTCTGCGGCAAAGATTCGATATAATCTTGTGCCATCTATTTTTTAGAAATTTACTAACGTTTACGGTGACCGTGGGTTTTCGCGATCGCCACAAACCTCTGTAAAACGCCTGGATATAAAGAGGGAAATTTACTAACGTTTACGGTGAGGGTGACCGTGGGTTTTCTCGCGATCACCACAAACCTCTGTAAATCACCTTGGATATAAAGAGCTCTACGGGTCGGAAACGGGAGATATTTCGTCAAGTCTTTTGTCACGGTGGGTGTGACAGTGGTCGATATGCACAGTTAGTCACGAGTGGCTACTTTTTTGTCAAGCATTTTTGTTAAAAAAACATGCCCCGGCATGCATGGTTGGAAAAGAAGAGAAGTTGAAATAACAGAGAGAAGGAGATGAGATAGCAGAAACAGAGGAAGGTTTGCCACAGTGACTGGGGATTCAGACTCCGAAATAGAAGGGTTACACCAAACAGCAAGTGTCAGTGAACCTCTGAACCTACTCCAACCTGGGAGAGGATCCTGCTTAGAAGCTGTCTGTGGCCAAGAGACATCATCCCCAGTCGAGTGCTCTGCGGCAAAGATTCGATATAATCTTGTGCCATCTATTTTTTTAAAATTTACTAACGTTTACGGTGACCGTGGGTTTTCGCGATCGCCACAAACCTCTGTAAAACGCCTGGATATAAAGAGGGAAATTTACTAACGTTTACGGTGAGGGTGACCGTGGGTTTTCTCGCGATCACCACAAACCTCTGTAAATCACCTTGGATATAAAGAGCTCTACGGGTCGGAAACCGGAGATATTTCGTCAAGTCTTTTGTCACGGTGGGTGTGACAGTGGTCGATATGCACAGTTAGTCACGAGTGGCTACTTTTTTGTCAAGCATTTTTGTTAAAAAAAACATGCCCCGGCATGCATGGTTGGAAAAGAAGAGAAGTTGAAATAACAGAGAGAAGGAGAGGAGATAGCAGAAACAAAGGAAGGTTTGCCACAGTGACTGGGGATTCAGACTCCGAAATAGGAGGGTTACACCAAACAGCAAGTGTCAGTGAACCTCTGAACCTACTCCAACCTGGGAGAGGATCCTGCTTCGAAGCTGTCTGTGGCCAAGAGACATCATCCCCAGTCGAGTGCTCTGCGGCAAAGATTCGATATAATCTTGTGCCATCTATTTTTTTAAAATTTACTAACGTTTACGGTGACCGTGGGTTTTCGCGATCGCCACAAACCTCTGTAAAACGCCTGGATATAAAGAGGGAAATTTACTAACGTTTACGGTGAGGGTGACCGTGGGTTTTCTCGCGATCACCACAAACCTCTGTAAATCACCTTGGATATAAAGAGCTCTACGGGTCGGAAACGGGAGATATTTCGTCAAGTCTTTTGTCACGGTGGGTGTGACAGTGGTCGATATGCACAGTTAGTCACGAGTGGCTACTTTTTTGTCAAGCATTTTTGTTAAAAAAACATGCCCCGGCATGCATGGTTGGAAAAGAAGAGAAGTTGAAATAACAGAGAGAAGGAGAGGAGATAGCAGAAACAAAGGAAGGTTTGCCACAGTGACTGGGGATTCAGACTCCGAAATAGGTGGGTTACACCAAACAGCAAGTGTCAGTGAACCTCTGAACCTACTCCAACCTGGGAGAGGATCCTGCTTCGAAGCTGTCTGTGGCCAAGAGACATCATCCCCAGTCGAGTGCTCTGCGGCAAAGATTCGATATAATCTTGTGCCATCTATTTTTTTTTAAATTTACTAACGTTTACGGTGACCGTGGGTTTTCGCGATCGCCACAAACCTCTGTAAAACGCCTGGATATAAAGAGGGAAATTTACTAACGTTTACGGTGAGGGTGACCGTGGGTTTTCTCGCGATCACCACAAACCTCTGTAAATCACCTTGGATATAAAGAGCTCTACGGGTCGGAAACGGGAGATATTTCGTCAAGTCTTTTGTCACGGTGGGTGTGACAGTGGTCGATATGCACAGTTAGTCACGAGTGGCTACTTTTTTGTCAAGCATTTTTGTTAAAAAAACATGCCCCGGCATGCATGGTTGGAAAAGAAGAGAAGTTGAAATAACAGAGAGAAGGAGAGGAGATAGCAGAAACAAAGGAAGGTTTGCCACAGTGACTGGGGATTCAGACTCCGAAATAGGAGGGTTACACCAAACAGCAAGTGTCAGTGAACCTCTGAACCTACTCCAACCTGGGAGAGGATCCTGCTTCGAAGCTGTCTGTGGCCAAGAGACATCATCCCCAGTCGAGTGCTCTGCGGCAAAGATTCGATATAATCTTGTGCCATCTATTTTTTTTAAATTTACTAACGTTTACGGTGACCGTGGGTTTTCGCGATCGCCACAAACCTCTGTAAAACGCCTGGATATAAAGAGGGAAATTTACTAACGTTTACGGTGAGGGTGACCGTGGGTTTTCTCGCGATCACCACAAACCTCTGTAAATCACCTTGGATATAAAGAGCTCTACGGGTCGGAAACGGGAGATATTTCGTCAAGTCTTTTGTCACGGTGGGTGTGACAGTGGTCGATATGCACAGTTAGTCACGAGTGGCTACTTTTTTGTCAGGCATTTTTGTTAAAAAAACATGCCCCGGCATGCATGGTTGGAAAAGAAGAGAAGTTGAAATAACAGAGAGAAGGAGAGGAGATAGCAGAAACAAAGGAAGGTTTGCCACAGTGACTGGGGATTCAGACTCGGAAATAGGAGGGTTACACCAAACAGCAAGTGTCAGTGAACCTCTGAACCTACTCCAACCTGGGAGAGGATCCTGCTTCGAAGCTGTCTGTGGCCAAGAGACATCATCCCCAGTCGAGTGCTCTGCGGCAAAGATTCGATATAATCTTGTGCCATCTATTTTTTTTTAAATTTACTAACGTTTACGGTGACCGTGGGTTTTCGCGATCGCCACAAACCTCTGTAAAACGCCTGGATATAAAGAGGGAAATTTACTAACGTTTACGGTGAGGGTGACCGTGGGTTTTCTCGCGATCACCACAAACCTCTGTAAATCACCTTGGATATAAAGAGCTCTACGGGTCGGAAACGGGAGATATTTCGTCAAGTCTTTTGTCACGGTGGGTGTGACAGTGGTCGATATGCACAGTTAGTCACGAGTGGCTACTTTTTTGTCAAGCATTTTTGTTAAAAAAACATGCCCCGGCATGCATGGTTGGAAAAGAAGAGAAGTTGAAATAACAGAGAGAAGGAGAGGAGATAGCAGAAACAAAGGAAGGTTTGCCACAGTGACTGGGGATTCAGACTCCGAAATAGGAGGGTTACACCAAACAGCAAGTGTCAGTGAACCTCTGAACCTACTCCAACCTGGGAGAGGATCCTGCTTCGAAGCTGTCTGTGGCCAAGAGACATCATCCCCAGTCGAGTGCTCTGCGGCAAAGATTCGATATAATCTTGTGCCATCTATTTTTTTTAAATTTACTAACGTTTACGGTGACCGTGGGTTTTCGCGATCGCCACAAACCTCTGTAAAACGCCTGGATATAAAGAGGGAAATTTACTAACGTTTACGGTGAGGGTGACCGTGGGTTTTCTCGCGATCACCACAAACCTCTGTAAATCACCTTGGATATAAAGAGCTCTACGGGTCGGAAACGGGAGATATTTCGTCAAGTCTTTTGTCACGGTGGGTGTGACAGTGGTCGATATGCACAGTTAGTCACGAGTGGCTACTTTTTTGTCAGGCATTTTTGTTAAAAAAACATGCCCCGGCATGCATGGTTGGAAAAGAAGAGAGGTTGAAATAACAGAGAGAAGGAGAGGAGATAGCAGAAACAAAGGAAGGTTTGCCACAGTGACTGGGGATTCAGACTCCGAAATAGGAGGGTTACACCAAACAGCAAGTGTCAGTGAACCTCTGAACCTACTCCAACCTGGGAGAGGATCCTGCTTCGAAGCTGTCTGTGGCCAAGAGACATCATCCCCAGTCGAGTGCTCTGCGGCAAAGATTCGATATAATCTTGTGCCATCTATTTTTTTTTAAATTTACTAACGTTTACGGTGACCGTGGGTTTTCGCGATCGCCACAAACCTCTGTAAAACGCCTGGATATAAAGAGGGAAATTTACTAACGTTTACGGTGAGGGTGACCGTGGGTTTTCTCGCGATCACCACAAACCTCTGTAAATCACCTTGGATATAACGAGCTCTACGGGTCGGAAACGGGAGATATTTCGTCAAGTCTTTTGTCACGGTGGGTGTGACAGTGGTCGATATGCACAGTTAGTCACGAGTGGCTACTTTTTTGTCAGGCATTTTTGTTAAAAAAACATGCCCCGGCATGCATGGTTGGAAAAGAAGAGAAGTTGAAATAACAGAGAGAAGGAGAGGAGATAGCAGAAACAAAGGAAGGTTTGCCACAGTGACTGGGGATTCAGACTCCGAAATAGGAGGGTTACACCAAACAGCAAGTGTCAGTGAACCTCTGAACCTACTCCAACCTGGGAGAGGATCCTGCTTCGAAGCTGTCTGTGGCCAAGAGACATCATCCCCAGTCGAGTGCTCTGCGGCAAAGATTCGATATAATCTTGTGCCATCTATTTTTTTTTAAATTTACTAACGTTTACGGTGACCGTGGGTTTTCGCGATCGCCACAAACCTCTGTAAAACGCCTGGATATAAAGAGGGAAATTTACTAACGTTTACGGTGAGGGTGACCGTGGGTTTTCTCGCGATCACCACAAACCTCTGTAAATCACCTTGGATATAAAGAGCTCTACGGGTCGGAAACGGGAGATATTTCGTCAAGTCTTTTGTCACGGTGGGTGTGACAGTGGTCGATATGCACAGTTAGTCACGAGTGGCTACTTTTTTGTCAAGCATTTTTGTTAAAAAAACATGCCCCGGCATGCATGGTTGGAAAAGAAGAGAAGTTGAAATAACAGAGAGAAGGAGAGGAGATAGCAGAAACAAAGGAAGGTTTGCCACAGTGACTGGGGATTCAGACTCCGAAATAGGAGGGTTACACCAAACAGCAAGTGTCAGTGAACCTCTGAACCTACTCCAACCTGGGAGAGGATCCTGCTTCGAAGCTGTCTGTGGCCAAGAGACATCATCCCCAGTCGAGTGCTCTGCGGCAAAGATTCGATATAATCTTGTGCCATCTATTTTTTTTAAATTTACTAACGTTTACGGTGACCGTGGGTTTTCGCGATCGCCACAAACCTCTGTAAAACGCCTGGATATAAAGAGGGAAATTTACTAGCGTTTACGGTGAGGGTGACCGTGGGTTTTCTCGCGATCACCACAAACCTCTGTAAATCACCTTGGATATAAAGAGCTCTACGGGTCGGAAACGGGAGATATTTCGTCAAGTCTTTTGTCACGGTGGGTGTGACAGTGGTCGATATGCACAGTTAGTCACGAGTGGCTACTTTTTTGTCAGGCATTTTTGTTAAAAAAACATGCCCCGGCATGCATGGTTGGAAAAGAAGAGAAGTTGAAATAACAGAGAGAAGGAGAGGAGATAGCAGAAACAAAGGAAGGTTTGCCACAGTGACTGGGGATTCAGACTCCGAAATAGGAGGGTTACACCAAACAGCAAGTGTCAGTGAACCTCTGAACCTACTCCAACCTGGGAGAGGATCCTGCTTCGAAGCTGTCTGTGGCCAAGAGACATCATCCCCAGTCGAGTGCTCTGCGGCAAAGATTCGATATAATCTTGTGCCATCTATTTTTTTTAAATTTACTAACGTTTACGGTGACCGTGGGTTTTCGCGATCGCCACAAACCTCTGTAAAACGCCTGCATATAAAGAGGGAAATTTACTAACGTTTACGGTGAGGGTGACCGTGGGTTTTCTCGCGATCACCACAAACCTCTGTAAATCACCTTGGATATAAAGAGCTCTACGGGTCGGAAACGGGAGATATTTCGTCAAGTCTTTTGTCACGGTGGGTGTGACAGTGGTCGATATGCACAGTTAGTCACGAGTGGCTACTTTTTTGTCAAGCATTTTTGTTAAAAAAACATGCCCCGGCATGCATGGTTGGAAAATAAGAGAAGTTGAAATAACAGAGAGAAGGAGAGGAGATAGCAGAAACAAAGGAAGGTTTGCCACAGTGACTGGGGATTCAGACTCCGAAATAGGAGGGTTACACCAAACAGCAAGTGTCAGTGAACCTCTGAACCTACTCCAACCTGGGAGAGGATCCTGCTTCGAAGCTGTCTGTGGCCAAGAGACATCATCCCCAGTCGAGTGCTCTGCGGCAAAGATTCGATATAATCTTGTGCCATCTATTTTTTTAAAATTTACTAACGTTTACGGTGACCGTGGGTTTTCGCGATCGCCACAAACCTCTGTAAAACGCCTGGATATAAAGAGGGAAATTTACTAACGTTTACGGTGAGGGTGACCGTGGGTTTTCTCGCGATCACCACAAACCTCTGTAAATCACCTTGGATATAAAGAGCTCTACGGGTCGGAAACGGGAGATATTTCGTCAAGTCTTTTGTCACGGTGGGTGTGACAGTGGTCGATATGCACAGTTAGTCACGAGTGGCTACTTTTTTGTCAAGCATTTTTGTTAAAAAAACATGCCCCGACATGCATGGTTGGAAAAGAAGAGAAGTTGAAATAACAGAGAGAAGGAGAGGAGATAGCAGAAACAAAGGAAGGTTTGCCACAGTGACTGGGGATTCAGACTCCGAAATAGGAGGGTTACACCAAACAGCAAGTGTCAGTGAACCTCTGAACCTACTCCAACCTGGGAGAGGATCCTGCTTCGAAGCTGTCTGTGGCCAAGAGACATCATCCCCAGTCGAGTGCTCTGCGGCAAAGATTCGATATAATCTTGTGCCATCTATTTTTTTAAAATTTACTAACGTTTACGGTGACCGTGGGTTTTCGCGATCGCCACAAACCTCTGTAAAACGCCTGGATATAAAGAGGGAAATTTACTAACGTTTACGGTGAGGGTGACCGTGGGTTTTCTCGCGATCACCACAAACCTCTGTAAATCACCTTGGATATAAAGAGCTCTACGGGTCGGAAACGGGAGATATTTCGTCAAGTCTTTTGTCACGGTGGGTGTGACAGTGGTCGATATGCACAGTTAGTCACGAGTGGCTACTTTTTTGTCAAGCATTTTTGTTAAAAAAACATGCCCCGACATGCATGGTTGGAAAAGAAGAGAAGTTGAAATAACAGAGAGAAGGAGAGGAGATAGCAGAAACAAAGGAAGGTTTGCCACAGTGACTGGGGATTCAGACTCCGAAATAGGAGGGTTACACCAAACAGCAAGTGTCAGTGAACCTCTGAACCTACTCCAACCTGGGAGAGGATCCTGCTTCGAAGCTGTCTGTGGCCAAGAGACATCATCCCCAGTCGAGTGCTCTGCGGCAAAGATTCGATATAATCTTGTGCCATCTATTTTTTTAAAATTTACTAACGTTTACGGTGACCGTGGGTTTTCGCGATCGCCACAAACCTCTGTAAAACGCCTGGATATAAAGAGGGAAATTTACTAACGTTTACGGTGAGGGTGACCGTGGGTTTTCTCGCGATCACCACAAACCTCTGTAAATCACCTTGGATATAAGGAGCTCTACGGGTCGGAAACGGGAGATATTTCGTCAAGTCTTTTGTCACGGTGGGTGTGACAGTGGTCGATATGCACAGTTAGTCACGAGTGGCTACTCTTTTGTCAAGCATTTTTGTTAAAAAAACATGCCCCGGCATGCATGGTTGGAAAAGAAGAGAAGTTGAAATAACAGAGAGAAGGAGAGGAGATAGCAGAAACAAAGGAAGGTTTGCCACAGTGACTGGGGATTCAGACTCCGAAATAGGAGGGTTACACCAAACAGCAAGTGTCAGTGAACCTCTGAACCTACTCCAACCTGGGAGAGGATCCTGCTTCGAAGCTGTCTGTGGCCAAGAGACATCATCCCCAGTCGAGTGCTCTGCGGCAAAGATTCGATATAATCTTGTGCCATCTATTTTTTTAAAATTTACTAACGTTTACGGTGACCGTGGGTTTTCGCGATCGCCACAAACCTCTGTAAAACGCCTGGATATAAAGAGGGAAATTTACTAACGTTTACGGTGAGGGTGACCGTGGGTTTTCTCGCGATCACCTCTCTGAACCTACTCCAACCTGGGAGAGGATCCTGCTTCGAAGCTGTCTGTGGCCAAGAGACATCATCCCCAGTCGAGTGCTCTGCGGCAAAGATTCGATATAATCTTGTGCCATCTATTTTTTTAAAATTTACTAACGTTTACGGTGACCGTGGGTTTTCGCGATCGCCACAAACCTCTGTAAAACGCCTGGATATAAAGAGGGAAATTTACTAACGTTTACGGTGAGGGTGACCGTGGGTTTTCTCGCGATCACCACAAACCTCTGTAAATCACCTTGGATATAAAGAGCTCTACGGGTCGGAAACGGGAGATATTTCGTCAAGTCTTTTGTCACGGTGGGTGTGACAGTGGTCGATATGCACAGTTTGTCACGAGTGGCTACTTTTTTGTCAAGCATTTTTGTTAAAAAAACATGCCCCGGCATGCATCGTTGGAAAAGAAGAGAAGTTGAAATAACAGAGAGAAGGAGAGGAGATAGCAGAAACAAAGGAAGGTTTGCCACAGTGACTGGGGATTCAGACTCCGAAATAGGAGGGTTACACCACACAGCAAGTGTCAGTGAACCTCTGAACCTACTCCAACCTGGGAGAGGATCCTGCTTCGAAGCTGTCTGTGGCCAAGAGACATCATCCCCAGTCGAGTGCTCTGCGGCAAAGATTCGATATAATCTTGTGCCATCTATTTTTTTAAAATTTACTAACGTTTACGGTGACCGTGGGTTTTCGCGATCGCCACAAACCTCTGTAAAACGCCTGGATATAAAGAGGGAAATTTACTAACGTTTACGGTGACGGTGACCGTGGGTTTTCCCGCGATCACCACAAACCTCTGTAAATCACCTTGGATATAAAGAGCTCTACGGGTCGGAAACGGGAGATATTTCGTCAAGTCTTTTGTCACGGTGGGTGTGACAGTGGTCGATATGCACAGTTAGTCACGAGTGGCTACTTTTTTGTCAAGCATTTTTGTTAAAAAAACATGCCCCGGCATGCATGGTTGGAAAAGAAGAGAAGTTGAAATAACAGAGAGAAGGAGAGGAGATAGCAGAAACAAAGGAAGGTTTGCCACAGTGACTGGGGATTCAGACTCCGAAATAGGAGGGTTACACCAAACAGCAAGTGTCACTGAACCTCTGAACCTACTCCAACCTGGGAGAGGATCCTGCTTCGAAGCTGTCTGTGGCCAAGAGACATCATCCCCAGTCGAGTGCTCTGCGGAAAAGATTCGATATAATCTTGTGCCATCTATTTTTTTAAAATTTACTAACGTTTACGGTTACCGTGGGTTTTCGCGATCGTCACAAACCTCTGTAAAACGCCTGGATATAAAGAGGGAAATTTACTAACGTTTACGGTGAGGGTGACCGTGGGTTTTCTCGCGATCACCACAAACCTCTGTAAATCACCTTGGATATAAAGAGCTCTACGGGTCGGAAACGGGAGATATTTCGTCAAGTCTTTTGTCACGGTGGGTGTGACAGTGGTCGATATGCACAGTTAGTCACGAGTGGCTACTTTTTTGTCAAGCATTTTTGTTAAAAAAACATGCCCCGGCATGCATGGTTGGAAAAGAAGAGAAGTTGAAATAACAGAGAGAAGGAGAGGAGATAGCAGAAACAAAGGAAGGTTTGCCACAGTGACTGGGGATTCAGACTCCGAAATAGGAGGGTTACACCAAACAGCAAGTGTCAGTGAACCTCTGAACCTACTCCAACCTGGGAGAGGATCCTGCTTCGAAGCTGTCTGTGGCCAAGAGACATCATCCCCAGTCGAGTGCTCTGCGGCAAAGATTCGATATAATCTTGTGCCATCTATTTTTTTTAAATTTACTAACGTTTACGGTGACCGTGGGTTTTCGCGATCGCCACAAACCTCTGTAAAACGCCTGCATATAAAGAGGGAAATTTACTAACGTTTACGGTGAGGGTGACCGTGGGTTTTCTCGCGATCACCACAAACCTCTGTAAATCACCTTGGATATAAAGAGCTCTACGGGTCGGAAACGGGAGATATTTCGTCAAGTCTTTTGTCACGGTGGGTGTGACAGTGGTCGATATGCACAGTTAGTCACGAGTGGCTACTTTTTTGTCAAGCATTTTTGTTAAAAAAACATGCCCCGGCATGCATGGTTGGAAAAGAAGAGAAGTTGAAATAACAGAGAGAAGGAGAGGAGATAGCAGAAACAAAGGAAGGTTTGCCACAGTGACTGGGGATTCAGACTCCGAAATAGGAGGGTTACACCAAACAGCAAGTGTCAGTGAACCTCTGAACCTACTCCAACCTGGGAGAGGATCCTGCTTCGAAGCTGTCTGTGGCCAAGAGACATCATCCCCAGTCGAGTGCTCTGCGGCAAAAATTCGATATAATCTTGTGCCATCTATTTTTTTAAAATTTACTAACGTTTACGGTGACCGTGGATTTTCGCGATCGCCACAAACCTCTGTAAAACGCCTGGATATAAAGAGGGAAATTTACTAACGTTTACGGTGAGGGTGACCGTGGGTTTTCTCGCGATCACCACAAACCTCTGTAAATCACCTTGGATATAAAGAGCTCTACGGGTCGGAAACGGGAGATATTTCGTCAAGTCTTTTGTCACGGTGGGTGTGACAGTGGTCGATATGCACAGTTAGTCACGAGTGGCTACTTTTTTGTCAAGCATTTTTGTTAAAAAAACATGCCCCGGCATGCATGGTTGGAAAAGAAGAGAAGTTGAAATAACAGAGAGAAGGAGAGGAGATAGCAGAAACAAAGGAAGGTTTGCCACAGTGACTGGGGATTCAGACTCCGAAATAGGAGGTTACACCAAACAGCAAGTGTCAGTGAACCTCTGAACGTACTCCAACCTGGGAGAGGATCCTGCTTCGAAGCTGTCTGTGGCCAAGAGACATCATCCCCAGTCGAGTGCTCTGCGGCAAAGATTCGATATAATCTTGTGCCATCTATTTTTTTAAAATTTACTAACGTTTACGGTGACCGTGGGTTTTCGCGATCGCCACAAACCTCTGTAAAACGCCTTGATATAAAGAGGGAAATTTACTAACGTTTACGGTGAGGGTGACCGTGGGTTTTCTCGCGATCACCACAAACCTCTGTAAATCACCTTGGATATAAAGAGCTCTACGGGTCGGAAACGGGAGATATTTCGTCAAGTCTTTTGTCACGGTGGGTGTGACAGTGGTCGATATGCACAGTTAGTCACGAGTGGCTACTTTTTTGTCAAGCATTTTTGTTAAAAAAACATGCCCCGGCATGCATGGTTGGAAAAGAAGAGAAGTTGAAATAACAGAGAGAAGGAGAGGAGATAGCAGAAACAAAGGAAGGTTTGCCACAGTGACTGGGGATTCAGACTCCGAAATAGGAGGGTTACACCAAACAGCAAGTGTCAGTGAACCTCTGAACCTACTCCAACCTGGGAGAGGATCCTGCTTCGAAGCTGTCTGTGGCCAAGAGACATCATCCCCAGTCGAGTGCTCTGCGGAAAAGATTCGATATAATCTTGTGCCATCTATTTTTTTAAAATTTACTAACGTTTACGGTGACCGTGGGTTTTCGCGATCGCCACAAACCTCTGTAAAACGCCTGGATATAAAGAGGGAAATTTACTAACGTTTACGGTGAGGGTGACCGTGGGTTTTCTCGCGATCACCACAAACCTCTGTAAATCACCTTGGATATAAAGAGCTCTACGGGTCGGAAACGGGAGATATTTCGTCAAGTCTTTTGTCACGGTGGGTGTGACAGTGGTCGATATGCACAGTTAGTCACGAGTGGCTACTTTTTTGTCAAGCATTTTTGTTAAAAAAACATGCCCCGGCATGCATGGTTGGAAAAGAAGAGAAGTTGAAATAACAGAGAGAAGGAGAGGAGATAGCAGAAACAAAGGAAGGTTTGCCACAGTGACTGGGGATTCAGACTCCGAAATAGGAGGGTTACACCAAACAGCAAGTGTCAGTGAACCTCTGAACCTACTCCAACCTGGGAGAGGATCCTGCTTCGAAGCTGTCTGTGGCCAAGAGACATCATCCCCAGTCGAGTGCTCTGCGGCAAAGATTCGATATAATCTTGTGCCATCTATTTTTTTAAAATTTACTAACGTTTACGGTGACCGTGGGTTTTCGCGATCGCCACAAACCTCTGTAAAACGCCTGGATATAAAGAGGGAAATTTACTAACGTTTACGGTGAGGGTGACCGTGGGTTTTCTCGCGATCACCACAAACCTCTGTAAATCACCTTGGATATAAAGAGCTCTACGGGTCGGAAACGGGAGATATTTCGTCAAGTCTTTTGTCACGGTGGGTGTGACAGTGGTCGATATGCACAGTTAGTCACGAGTGGCTACTTTTTTGTCAAGCATTTTTGTTAAAAAAACATGCCCCGACATGCATGGTTGGAAAAGAAGAGAAGTTGAAATAACAGAGAGAAGGAGAGGAGATAGCAGACACAAAGGAAGGTTTGCCACAGTGACTGGGGATTCAGACTCCGAAATAGGAGGGTTACACCAAACAGCAAGTGTCAGTGAACCTCTGAACCTACTCCAACCTGGGAGAGGATCCTGCTTCGAAGCTGTCTGTGGCCAAGAGACATCATCCCCAGTCGAGTGCTCTGCGGCAAAGATTCGATATAATCTTGTGCCATCTATTTTTTTAAAATTTACTAACGTTTACGGTGACCGTGGGTTTTCGCGATCGCCACAAACCTCTGTAAAACGCCTGGATATAAAGAGGGAAATTTACTAACGTTTACGGTGAGGGTGACCGTGGGTTTTCTCGCGATCACCACAAACCTCTGTAAATCACCTTGGATATAAAGAGCTCTACGGGTCGGAAACGGGAGATATTTCGTCAAGTCTTTTGTCACGGTGGGTGTGACAGTGGTCGATATGCACAGTTAGTCACGAGTGGCTACTTTTTTGTCAAGCATTTTTGTTAAAAAAACATGCCCCGACATGCATGGTTGGAAAAGAAGAGAATTTGAAATAACAGAGAGAAGGAGAGGAGATAGCAGAAACAAAGGAAGGTTTGCCACAGTGACTGGGGATTCAGACTCCGAAATAGGAGGGTTACACCAAACAGCAAGTGTCAGTGAACCTCTGAACCTACTCCAACCTGGGAGAGGATCCTGCTTCGAAGCTGTCTGTGGCCAAGAGACATCATCCCCAGTCGAGTGCTCTGCGGCAAAGATTCGATATAATCTTGTGCCATCTATTTTTTTAAAATTTACTAACGTTTACGGTGACCGTGGGTTTTCGCGATCGCCACAAACCTCTGTAAAACGCCTGGATATAAAGAGGGAAATTTACTAACGTTTACGGTGAGGGTGACCGTGGGTTTTCTCGCGATCACCACAAACCTCTGTAAATCACCTTGGATATAAGGAGCTCTACGGGTCGGAAACGGGAGATATTTCGTCAAGTCTTTTGTCACGGTGGGTGTGACAGTGGTCGATATGCACAGTTAGTCACGAGTGGCTACTCTTTTGTCAAGCATTTTTGTTAAAAAAACATGCCCCGGCATGCATGGTTGGAAAAGAAGAGAAGTTGAAATAACAGAGAGAAGGAGAGGAGATAGCAGAAACAAAGGAAGGTTTGCCACAGTGACTGGGGATTCAGACTCCGAAATAGGAGGGTTACACCAAACAGCAAGTGTCAGTGAACCTCTGAACCTACTCCAACCTGGGAGAGGATCCTGCTTCGAAGCTGTCTGTGGCCAAGAGACATCATCCCCAGTCGAGTGCTCTGCGGCAAAGATTCGATATAATCTTGTGCCATCTATTTTTTTAAAATTTACTAACGTTTACGGTGACCGTGGGTTTTCGCGATCGCCACAAACCTCTGTAAAACGCCTGGATATAAAGAGGGAAATTTACTAACGTTTACGGTGAGGGTGACCGTGGGTTTTCTCGCGATCACCTCTCTGAACCTACTCCAACCTGGGAGAGGATCCTGCTTCGAAGCTGTCTGTGGCCAAGAGACATCATCCCCAGTCGAGTGCTCTGCGGCAAAGATTCGATATAATCTTGTGCCATCTATTTTTTTAAAATTTACTAACGTTTACGGTGACCGTGGGTTTTCGCGATCGCCACAAACCTCTGTAAAACGCCTGGATATAAAGAGGGAAATTTACTAACGTTTACGGTGAGGGTGACCGTGGGTTTTCTCGCGATCACCACAAACCTCTGTAAATCACCTTGGATATAAAGAGCTCTACGGGTCGGAAACGGGAGATATTTCGTCAAGTCTTTTGTCACGGTGGGTGTGACAGTGGTCGATATGCACAGTTTGTCACGAGTGGCTACTTTTTTGTCAAGCATTTTTGTTAAAAAAACATGCCCCGGCATGCATCGTTGGAAAAGAAGAGAAGTTGAAATAACAGAGAGAAGGAGAGGAGATAGCAGAAACAAAGGAAGGTTTGCCACAGTGACTGGGGATTCAGACTCCGAAATAGGAGGGTTACACCACACAGCAAGTGTCAGTGAACCTCTGAACCTACTCCAACCTGGGAGAGGATCCTGCTTCGAAGCTGTCTGTGGCCAAGAGACATCATCCCCAGTCGAGTGCTCTGCGGCAAAGATTCGATATAATCTTGTGCCATCTATTTTTTTAAAATTTACTAACGTTTACGGTGACCGTGGGTTTTCGCGATCGCCACAAACCTCTGTAAAACGCCTGGATATAAAGAGGGAAATTTACTAACGTTTACGGTGACGGTGACCGTGGGTTTTCCCGCGATCACCACAAACCTCTGTAAATCACCTTGGATATAAAGAGCTCTACGGGTCGGAAACGGGAGATATTTCGTCAAGTCTTTTGTCACGGTGGGTGTGACAGTGGTCGATATGCACAGTTAGTCACGAGTGGCTACTTTTTTGTCAAGCATTTTTGTTAAAAAAACATGCCCCGGCATGCATGGTTGGAAAAGAAGAGAAGTTGAAATAACAGAGAGAAGGAGAGGAGATAGCAGAAACAAAGGAAGGTTTGCCACAGTGACTGGGGATTCAGACTCCGAAATAGGAGGGTTACACCAAACAGCAAGTGTCACTGAACCTCTGAACCTACTCCAACCTGGGAGAGGATCCTGCTTCGAAGCTGTCTGTGGCCAAGAGACATCATCCCCAGTCGAGTGCTCTGCGGAAAAGATTCGATATAATCTTGTGCCATCTATTTTTTTAAAATTTACTAACGTTTACGGTTACCGTGGGTTTTCGCGATCGTCACAAACCTCTGTAAAACGCCTGGATATAAAGAGGGAAATTTACTAACGTTTACGGTGAGGGTGACCGTGGGTTTTCTCGCGATCACCACAAACCTCTGTAAATCACCTTGGATATAAAGAGCTCTACGGGTCGGAAACGGGAGATATTTCGTCAAGTCTTTTGTCACGGTGGGTGTGACAGTGGTCGATATGCACAGTTAGTCACGAGTGGCTACTTTTTTGTCAAGCATTTTTGTTAAAAAAACATGCCCCGGCATGCATGGTTGGAAAAGAAGAGAAGTTGAAATAACAGAGAGAAGGAGAGGAGATAGCAGAAACAAAGGAAGGTTTGCCACAGTGACTGGGGATTCAGACTCCGAAATAGGAGGGTTACACCAAACAGCAAGTGTCAGTGAACCTCTGAACCTACTCCAACCTGGGAGAGGATCCTGCTTCGAAGCTGTCTGTGGCCAAGAGACATCATCCCCAGTCGAGTGCTCTGCGGCAAAGATTCGATATAATCTTGTGCCATCTATTTTTTTTAAATTTACTAACGTTTACGGTGACCGTGGGTTTTCGCGATCGCCACAAACCTCTGTAAAACGCCTGCATATAAAGAGGGAAATTTACTAACGTTTACGGTGAGGGTGACCGTGGGTTTTCTCGCGATCACCACAAACCTCTGTAAATCACCTTGGATATAAAGAGCTCTACGGGTCGGAAACGGGAGATATTTCGTCAAGTCTTTTGTCACGGTGGGTGTGACAGTGGTCGATATGCACAGTTAGTCACGAGTGGCTACTTTTTTGTCAAGCATTTTTGTTAAAAAAACATGCCCCGGCATGCATGGTTGGAAAAGAAGAGAAGTTGAAATAACAGAGAGAAGGAGAGGAGATAGCAGAAACAAAGGAAGGTTTGCCACAGTGACTGGGGATTCAGACTCCGAAATAGGAGGGTTACACCAAACAGCAAGTGTCAGTGAACCTCTGAACCTACTCCAACCTGGGAGAGGATCCTGCTTCGAAGCTGTCTGTGGCCAAGAGACATCATCCCCAGTCGAGTGCTCTGCGGCAAAAATTCGATATAATCTTGTGCCATCTATTTTTTTAAAATTTACTAACGTTTACGGTGACCGTGGATTTTCGCGATCGCCACAAACCTCTGTAAAACGCCTGGATATAAAGAGGGAAATTTACTAACGTTTACGGTGAGGGTGACCGTGGGTTTTCTCGCGATCACCACAAACCTCTGTAAATCACCTTGGATATAAAGAGCTCTACGGGTCGGAAACGGGAGATATTTCGTCAAGTCTTTTGTCACGGTGGGTGTGACAGTGGTCGATATGCACAGTTAGTCACGAGTGGCTACTTTTTTGTCAAGCATTTTTGTTAAAAAAACATGCCCCGGCATGCATGGTTGGAAAAGAAGAGAAGTTGAAATAACAGAGAGAAGGAGAGGAGATAGCAGAAACAAAGGAAGGTTTGCCACAGTGACTGGGGATTCAGACTCCGAAATAGGAGGTTACACCAAACAGCAAGTGTCAGTGAACCTCTGAACGTACTCCAACCTGGGAGAGGATCCTGCTTCGAAGCTGTCTGTGGCCAAGAGACATCATCCCCAGTCGAGTGCTCTGCGGCAAAGATTCGATATAATCTTGTGCCATCTATTTTTTTAAAATTTACTAACGTTTACGGTGACCGTGGGTTTTCGCGATCGCCACAAACCTCTGTAAAACGCCTGGATATAAAGAGGGAAATTTACTAACGTTTACGGTGAGGGTGACCGTGGGTTTTCTCGCGATCACCACAAACCTCTGTAAATCACCTTGGATATAAAGAGCTCTACGGGTCGGAAACGGGAGATATTTCGTCAAGTCTTTTGTCACGGTGGGTGTGACAGTGGTCGATATGCACAGTTAGTCACGAGTGGCTACTTTTTTGTCAAGCATTTTTGTTAAAAAAACATGCCCCGGCATGCATGGTTGGAAAAGAAGAGAAGTTGAAATAACAGAGAGAAGGAGAGGAGATAGCAGAAACAAAGGAAGGTTTGCCACAGTGACTGGGGATTCAGACTCCGAAATAGGAGGGTTACACCAAACAGCAAGTGTCAGTGAACCTCTGAACCTACTCCAACCTGGGAGAGGATCCTGCTTCGAAGCTGTCTGTGGCCAAGAGACATCATCCCCAGTCGAGTGCTCTGCGGAAAAGATTCGATATAATCTTGTGCCATCTATTTTTTTAAAATTTACTAACGTTTACGGTGACCGTGGGTTTTCGCGATCGCCACAAACCTCTGTAAAACGCCTGGATATAAAGAGGGAAATTTACTAACGTTTACGGTGAGGGTGACCGTGGGTTTTCTCGCGATCACCACAAACCTCTGTAAATCACCTTGGATATAAAGAGCTCTACGGGTCGGAAACGGGAGATATTTCGTCAAGTCTTTTGTCACGGTGGGTGTGACAGTGGTCGATATGCACAGTTAGTCACGAGTGGCTACTTTTTTGTCAAGCATTTTTGTTAAAAAAACATGCCCCGGCATGCATGGTTGGAAAAGAAGAGAAGTTGAAATAACAGAGAGAAGGAGAGGAGATAGCAGAAACAAAGGAAGGTTTGCCACAGTGACTGGGGATTCAGACTCCGAAATAGGAGGGTTACACCAAACAGCAAGTGTCAGTGAACCTCTGAATCTACTCCAACCTGGGAGAGGATCCTGCTTCGAAGCTGTCTGTGGCCAAGAGACATCATCCCCAGTCGAGTGCTCTGCGGCAAAGATTCGATATAATCTTGTGCCATCTCTTTTTTTAAAATTTACTAACGTTTACGGTGACCGTGGGTTTTCGCGATCGCCACAAACCTCTGTAAAACGCCTGGATATAAAGAGGGAAATTTACTAACGTTTACGGTGAGGGTGACCGTGGGTTTTCTCGCGATCACCACAAACCTCTGTAAATCACCTTGGATATAAAGAGCTCTACGGGTCGGAAACGGGAGATATTTCGTCAAGTCTTTTGTCACGGTGGGTGTGACAGTGGTCGATATGCACAGTTAGTCACGAGTGGCTACTTTTTTGTCAAGCATTTTTGTTAAAAAAACATGCCCCGGCATGCATGGTTGGAAAAGAAGAGAAGTTGAAATAACAGAGAGAAGGAGAGGAGATAGCAGATACAAAGGAAGGTTTGCCACAGTGACTGGGGATTCAGACTCCGAAATAGGAGGGTTACACCAAACAGCAAGTGTCAGTGAACCTCTGAACCTACTCCAACCTGGGAGAGGATCCTGCTTCGAAGCTGTCTGTGGCCAAGAGACATCATCCCCAGTCGAGTGCTCTGCGGCAAAGATTCGATATAATCTTGTGCCATCTATTTTTTTAAAATTTACTAACGTTTACGGTGACCGTGGGTTTTCGCGATCGCCACAAACCTCTGTGAAACGCCTGGATATAAAGAGGGAAATTTACTAACGTTTACGGTGAGGGTGACCGTGGGTTTTCTCGCGATCACCACAAACCTCTGTAAATCACCTTGGATATAAAGAGCTCTACGGGTCGGAAACGGGAGATATTTCGTCAAGTCTTTTGTCACGGTGGGTGTGACAGTGGTCGATATGCACAGTTAGTCACGAGTGGCTACTTTTTTGTCAAGCATTTTTGTTAAAAAAACATGCCCCGGCATGCATGGTTGGAAAAGAAGAGAAGTTGAAATAACAGAGAGAAGGAGAGGAGATAGCAGAAACAAAGGAAGGTTTGCCACAGTGACTGGGGATTCAGACTCCGAAATAGGAGGGTTACACCAAACAGCAAGTGTCAGTGAACCTCTGAACCTACTCCAACCTGGGAGAGGATCCTGCTTCGAAGCTGTCTGTGGCCAAGAGACATCATCCCCAGTCGAGTGCTCTGCGGCAAAGATTCGATATAATCTTGTGCCATCTATTTTTTTAAAATTTACTAACGTTTACGGTGACCGTGGGTTTTCGCGATCGCCACAAACCTCTGTAAAACGCCTGGATATAAAGAGGGAAATTCACTAACGTTTACGGTGAGGGTGACCGTGGGTTTTCTCGCGATCACCACAAACCTCTGTAAATCACCTTGGATATAAAGAGCTATACGGGTCGGAAACGGGAGATATTTCGTCAAGTCTTTTGTCACGGTGGGTGTGACAGTGGTCGATATGCACAGTTAGTCACGAGTGGCTACTTTTTTGACAAGCATTTTTGTTAAAAAAACATGCCCCGGCATGCATGGTTGGAAAAGAAGAGAAGTTAAAATAACAGAGAGAAGGAGAGGAGATAGCAGAAACAAAGGAAGGTTTGCCACAGTGACTGGGGATTCAGACTCCGAAATAGGAGGGTTACACCAAACAGCAAGTGTCAGTGAACCTCTGAACCTACTCCAACCTGGGAGAGGATCCTGCTTCGAAGCTGTCTGTGGCCAAGAGACATCATCCCCAGTCGAGTGCTCTGCGGCAAAGATTCGATATAATCTTGTGCCATCTATTTTCTAAAAATTTACTAACGTTTACGGTGACCGTGGGTTTTCGCGATCGCCACAAACCTCTGTAAAACGCCTGGATATAAAGAGGGAAATTTACTAACGTTTACGGTGAGGGTGACCGTGGGTTTTCTCGCGATCACCACAAACCTCTGTAAATCACCTTGGATATAAAGAGCTCTACGGGTCGGAAACGGGAGATATTTCGTCAAGTCTTTTGTCACGGTGGGTGTGACAGTGGTCGATATGCACAGTTAGTCACGAGTGGCTACTTTTTTGTCAAGCATTTTTGTTAAAAAAACATGCCCCGGCATGCATGGTTGGAAAAGAAGAGAAGTTGAAATAACAGAGAGAAGGAGAGGAGATAGCAGAAACAAAGGAAGGTTTGCCACAGTAACTGGGGATTCAGACTCCGAAATAGGAGGGTTACACCAAACAGCAAGTGTCAGTGAACCACTGAACCTACTCCAACCTGGGAGAGGATCCTGCTTCGAAGCTGTCTGTGGCCAAGAGACATCATCCCCAGTCGAGTGCTCTGCGGCAAAGATTCGATATAATCTTGTGCCATCTATTTTCTAAAAATTTACTAACGTTTACGGTGACCGTGGGTTTTCGCGATCGCCACAAACCTCTGTAAAACGCCTGGATATAAAGAGGGAAATTTACTAACGTTTACGGTGAGGGTGACCGTGGGTTTTCTCGCGATCACCACAAACCTCTGTAAATCACCTTGGATATAAAGAGCTCTACGGGTCGGAAACGGGAGATATTTCGTCAAGTCTTTTGTCACGGTGGGTGTGACAGTGGTCGATATGCACAGTTAGTCACGAGTGGCTACTTTTTTGTCAAGCATTTTTGTTAAAAAAACATGCCCCGGCATGCATGGTTGGAAAAGAAGAGAAGTTGAAATAACAGAGAGAAGGAGAGGAGATAGCAGAAACAAAGGAAGGTTTGCCACAGTAACTGGGGATTCAGACTCCGAAATAGGAGGGTTACACCAAACAGCAAGTGTCAGTGAACCACTGAACCTACTCCAACCTGGGAGAGGATCCTGCTTCGAAGCTGTCTGTGGCCAAGAGACATCATCCCCAGTCGAGTGCTCTGCGGCAAAGATTCGATATAATCTTGTGCCATCTATTTTCTAAAAATTTACTAACGTTTACGGTGACCGTGGGTTTTCGCGATCGCCACAAACCTCTGTAAAACGCCTGGATATAAAGAGGGAAATTTACTAACGTTTACGGTGAGGGTGACCGTGGGTTTTCTCGCGATCACCACAAACCTCTGTAAATCACCTTGGATATAAAGAGCTCTACGGGTCGGAAACGGGAGATATTTCGTCAAGTCTTTTGTCACGGTGGGTGTGACAGTGGTCGATATGCACAGTTAGTCACGAGTGGCTACTTTTTTGTCAAGCATTTTTGTTAAAAAAACATGCCCCGGCATGCATGGTTATAAAAGAAGAGAAGTTGAAATAACAGAGAGAAGGAGAGGAGATAGCAGAAACAAAGGAAGGTTTGCCACAGTAACTGGGGATTCAGACTCCGAAATAGGAGGGTTACACCAAACAGCAAGTGTCAGTGAACCACTGAACCTACTCCAACCTTGGAGAGGATCCTGCTTCGAAGCTGTCTGTGGCCAAGAGACATCATCCCCAGTCGAGTGCTCTGCGGCAAAGATTCGATATAATCTTGTGCCATCTATTTTCTAAAAATTTACTAACGTTTACGGTGACCGTGGGTTTTCGCGATCGCCACAAACCTCTGTAAAACGCCTGGATATAAAGAGGGAAATTTACTAACGTTTACGGTGAGGGTGACCGTGGGTTTTCTCGCGATCACCACAAACCTCTGTAAATCACCTTGGATATAAAGAGCTCTACGGGTCGGAAACGGGAGATATTTCGTCAAGTCTTTTGTCACGGTGGGTGTGACAGTGGTCGATATGCACAGTTAGTCACGAGTGGCTACTTTTTTGTCAAGCATTTTTGTTAAAAAAACATGCCCCGGTATGCATGGTTGGAAAAGAAGAGAAGTTGAAATAACAGAGACAAGGAGAGGAGATAGCAGAAACAAAGGAAGGTTTGCCACAGTAACTGGGGATTCAGACTCCGAAATAGGAGGGTTACACCAAACAGCAAGTGTCAGTGAACCACTGAACCTACTCCAACCTGGGAGAGGATCCTGCTTCGAAGCTGTCTGTGGCCAAGAGACATCATCCCCAGTCGAGTGCTCTGCGGCAAAGATTCGATATAATCTTGTGCCATCTATTTTCTAAAAATTTACTAACGTTTACGGTGACCGTGGGTTTTCGCGATCGCCACAAACCTCTGTAAAACGCCTGGATATAAAGAGGGAAATTTACTAACGTTTACGGTGAGGGTGACCGTGGGTTTTCTCGCGATCACCACAAACCTCTGTAAATCACCTTGGATATAAAGAGCTCTACGGGTCGGAAACGGGAGATATTTCGTCAAGTCTTTTGTCACGGTGGGTGTGACAGTGGTCGATATGCACAGTTAGTCACGAGTGGCTACTTTTTTGTCAAGCATTTTTGTTAAAAAAACATGCCCCGGCATGCATGGTTGGAAAAGAAGAGAAGTTGAAATAACAGAGAGAAGGAGAGGAGATAGCAGAAAAAAAGGAAGGTTTGCCACAGTAACTGGGGATTCAGACTCCGAAATAGGAGGGTTACACCAAACAGCAAGTGTCAGTGAACCACTGAACCTACTCCAACCTGGGAGAGGATCCTGCTTCGAAGCTGTCTGTGGCCAAGAGACATCATCCCCAGTCGAGTGCTCTGCGGCAAAGATTCGATATAATCTTGTGCCATCTATTTTCTAAAAATTTACTAACGTTTACGGTGACCGTGGGTTTTCGCGATCGCCACAAACCTCTGTAAAACGCCTGGATATAAAGAGGGAAATTTACTAACGTTTACGGTGAGGGTGACCGTGGGTTTTCTCGCGATCACCACAAACCTCTGTAGATCACCTTGGATATAAAGAGCTCTACGGGTCGGAAACGGGAGATATTTCGTCAAGTCTTTTGTCACGGTGGGTGTGACAGTGGTCGATATGCACAGTTAGTCACGAGTGGCTACTTTTTTGTCAAGCATTTTTGTTAAAAAAACATGCCCCGGCATGCATGGTTGGAAAAGAAGAGAAGTTGAAATAACAGAGAGAAGGAGAGGAGATAGCAGAAACAAAGGAAGGTTTGCCACAGTAACTGGGGATTCAGACTCCGAAATAGGAGGGTTACACCAAACAGCAAGTGTCAGTGAACCACTGAACCTACTCCAACCTGGGAGAGGATCCTGCTTCGAAGCTGTCTGTGGCCAAGAGACATCATCCCCAGTCGAGTGCTCTGCGGCAAAGATTCGATATAATCTTGTGCCATCTATTTTCTAAAAATTTACCAACGTTTACGGTGACCGTGGGTTTTCGCGATCGCCACAAACCTCTGTAAAACGTCTGGATATAAAGAGGGAAATTTACTAACGTTTACGGTGAGGGTGACCGTGGGTTTTCTCGCGATCACCACAAACCTCTGTAAATCACCTTGGATATAAAGAGCTCTACGGGTCGGAAACGGGAGATATTTCGTCAAGTCTTTTGTCACGGTGGGTGTGACAGTGGTCGATATGCACAGTTAGTCACGAGTGGCTACTTTTTTGTCAAGCATTTTTGTTAAAAAAACATGCCCCGGCATGCATGGTTGGAAAAGAAGAGAAGTTGAAATAACAGAGAGAAGGAGAGGAGATAGCAGAAACAAAGGAAGGTTTGCCACAGTAACTGGGGATTCAGACTCCGAAATAGGAGGGTTACACCAAACAGCAAGTGTCAGTGAACCACTGAACCTACTCCAACCTGGGAGAGGATCCTGCTTCGAAGCTGTCTGTGGCCAAGAGACATCATCCCCAGTCGAGTGCTCTGCGGCAAAGATTCGATATAATCTTGTGCCATCTATTTTCTAAAAATTTACTAACGTTTACGGTGACCGTGGGTTTTCGCGATCGCCACAAACCTCTGTAAAACGCCTGGATATAAAGAGGGAAATTTACTAACGTTTACGGTGAGGGTGACCGTGGGTTTTCTCGCGATCACCACAAACCTCTGTAAATCACCTTGGATATAAAGAGCTCTACGGGTCGGAAACGGGAGATATTTCGTCAAGTCTTTTGTCACGGTGGGTGTGACAGTGGTCGATATGCACAGTTAGTCACGAGTGGCTACTTTTTTGTCAAGCATTTTTGTTAAAAAAACATGCCCCGGCATGCATGGTTGGAAAAGAAGAGAAGTTGAAATAACAGAGAGAAGGAGAGGAGATAGCAGAAACAAAGGAAGGTTTGCCACAGTAACTGGGGATTCAGACTCCGAAATAGGAGGGTTACACCAAACAGCAAGTGTCAGTGAACCACTGAACCTACTCCAACCTGGGAGAGGATCCTGCTTCGAAGCTGTCTGTGGCCAAGAGACATCATCCCCAGTCGAGTGCTCTGCGGCAAAGATTCGATATAATCTTGTGCCATCTATTTTCTAAAAATTTACTAACGTTTACGGTGACCGTGGGTTTTCGCGATCGCCACAAACCTCTGTAAAACGCCTGGATATAAAGAGGGAAATTTACTAACGTTTACGGTGAGGGTGACCGTGGGTTTTCTCGCGATCACCACAAACCTCTGTAAATCACCTTGGATATAAAGAGCTCTACGGGTCGGAAACGGGAGATATTTCGTCAAGTCTTTTGTCACGGTGGGTGTGACAGTGGTCGATATGCACAGTTAGTCACGAGTGGCTACTTTTTTGTCAAGCATTTTTGTTAAAAAAACATGCCCCGGCATGCATGGTTGGAAAAGAAGAGAAGTTGAAATAACAGAGAGAAGGAGAGGAGATAGCAGAAACAAAGGAAGGTTTGCCACAGTAACTGGGGATTCAGACTCCGAAATAGGAGGGTTACACCAAACAGCAAGTGTCAGTGAACCACTGAACCTACTCCAACCTGGGAGAGGATCCTGCTTCGAAGCTGTCTGTGGCCAAGAGACATCATCCCCAGTCGAGTGCTCTGCTGCAAAGATTCGATATAATCTTGTGCCATCTATTTTCTAAAAATTTACTAACGTTTACGGTGACCGTGGGTTTTCGCGATCGCCACAAACCTCTGTAAAACGCCTGGATATAAAAAATGTGAAATTTACTAACGTTTACGGTGAGGGTGACCGTGGGTTTTCTCGCGATCACCACAAACCTCTGTAAATCACCTTGGATATAAAGAGCTCTACGGGTCGGAAACGGGAGATATTTCGTCAAGTCTTTTGTCACGGTGGGTGTGACAGTGGTCGATATGCACAGTTAGTCACGAGTGGCTACTTTTTTGTCAAGCATTTTTGTTAAAAAAACATGCCCCGGCATGCATGGTTGGAAAAGAAGAGAAGTTGAAATAACAGAGAGAAGGAGAGGAGATAGCAGAAACAAAGGAAGGTTTGCCACAGTAACTGGGGATTCAGACTCCGAAATAGGAGGGTTACACCAAACAGCAAGTGTCAGTGAACCACTGAACCTACTCCAACCTGGGAGAGGATCCTGCTTCGAAGCTGTCTGTGGCCAAGAGACATCATCCCCAGTCGAGTGCTCTGCGGCAAAGATTCGATATAATCTTGTGCCATCTATTTTCTAAAAATTTACTAACGTTTACGGTGACCGTGGGTTTTCGCGATCGCCACAAACCTCTGTAAAACGCCTCGATATAAAGAGGGAAATTTACTAACGTTTACGGTGAGGGTGACCGTGGGTTTTCTCGCGATCACCACAAACCTCTGTAAATCACCTTGGATATAAAGAGCTCTACGGGTCGGAAACGGGAGATATTTCGTCAAGTCTTTTGTCACGGTGGGTGTGACAGTGGTCGATATGCACAGTTAGTCACGAGTGGCTACTTTTTTGTCAAGCATTTTTGTTAAAAAAACATGCCCCGGCATGCATGGTTGGAAAAGAAGAGAAGTTGAAATAACAGAGAGAAGGAGAGGAGATAGCAGAAACAAAGGAAGGTTTGCCACAGTAACTGGGGATTCAGACTCCGAAATAGGAGGGTTACACCAAACAGCAAGTGTCAGTGAACCACTGAACCTACTCCAACCTGGGAGAGGATCCTGCTTCGAAGCTGTCTGTGGCCAAGAGACATCATCCCCAGTCGAGTGCTCTGCGGCAAAGATTCGATATAATCTTGTGCCATCTATTTTCTAAAAATTTACTAACGTTTACGGTGACCGTGGGTTTTCGCGATCGCCACAAACCTCTGTAAAACGCCTGGATATAAAGAGGGAAATTTACTAACGTTTACGGTGAGGGTGACCGTGGGTTTTCTCGCGATCACCACAAACCTCTGTAAATCACATTGGATATAAAGAGCTCTACGGGTCGGAAACGGGAGATATTTCGTCAAGTCTTTTGTCACGGTGGGTGTGACAGTGGTCGATATGCACAGTTAGTCACGAGTGGCTACTTTTTTGTCAAGCATTTTTGTTAAAAAAACATGCCCCGGCATGCATGGTTGGAAAAGAAGAGAAGTTGAAATAACAGAGAGAAGGAGAGGAGATAGCAGAAACAAAGGAAGGTTTGCCACAGTAACTGGGGATTCAGACTCCGAAATAGGAGGGTTACACC
Source organism: Botryllus schlosseri (assembly GCF_051294905.1). Taxonomy (NCBI): domain Eukaryota; kingdom Metazoa; phylum Chordata; class Ascidiacea; order Stolidobranchia; family Styelidae; genus Botryllus; species Botryllus schlosseri. Next base: position 20,533,013 of record NC_137247.1, on the reverse strand, counting down.
AAACAGCAAGTGTCAGTGAACCACTGAACCTACTCCAACCTGGGAGAGGATCCTGCTTCGAAGCTGTCTGTGGCCAAGAGACATCATCCCCAGTCGAGTGCTCTGCGGCAAAGATTCGATATAATCTTGTGCCATCTATTTTCTAAAAATTTACTAACGTTTACGGTGACCGTGGGTTTTCGCGATCGCCACAAACCTCTGTAAAACGCCTGGATATAAAGAGGGAAATTTACTAACGTTTACGGTGAGGGTGACCGTGGGTTTTCTCGCGATCACCACAAACCTCTGTAAATCACCTTGGATATAAAGAGCTCTACGGGTCGGAAACGGGAGATATTTCGTCAAGTCTTTTGTCACGGTGGGTGTGACAGTGGTCGATATGCACAGTTAGTCACGAGTGGCTACTTTTTTGTCAAGCATTTTTGTTAAAAAAACATGCCCCGGCATGCATGGTTGGAAAAGAAGAGAAGTTGAAATAACAGAGAGAAGGAGAGGAGATAGCAGAAACAAAGGAAGGTTTGCCACAGTAACTGGGGATTCAGACTCCGAAATAGGAGGGTTACACCAAACAGCAAGTGTCAGTGAACCACTGATCCTACTCCAACCTGGGAGAGGATCCTGCTTCGAAGCTGTCTGTGGCCAAGAGACATCATCCCCAGTCGAGTGCTCTGCGGCAAAGATTCGATATAATCTTGTGCCATCTATTTTCTAAAAATTTACTAACGTTTACGGTGACCGTGGGTTTTCGCGATCGCCACAAACCTCTGTAAAACGCCTGGATATAAAGAGGGAAATTTACTAACGTTTACGGTGAGGGTGACCGTGGGTTTTCTCGCGATCACCACAAACCTCTGTAAATCACCTTGGATATAAAGAGCTCTACGGGTCGGAAACGGGAGATATTTCGTCAAGTCTTTTGTCACGGTGGGTGTGACAGTGGTCGATATGCACAGTTAGTCACGAGTGGCTACTTTTTTGTCAAGCATTTTTGTTAAAAAAACATGCCCCGGCATGCATGGTTGGAAAAGAAGAGAAGTTGAAATAACAGAGAGAAGGAGAGGAGATAGCAGAAACAAAGGAAGGTTTGCCACAGTAACTGGGGATTCAGACTCCGAAATAGGAGGGTTACACCAAACAGCAAGTGTCAGTGAACCACTGAACCTACTCCAACCTGGGAGAGGATCCTGCTTCGAAGCTGTCTGTGGCCAAGAGACATCATCCCCAGTCGAGTGCTCTGCGGCAAAGATTCGATATAATCTTGTGCCATCTATTTTCTAAAAATTTACTAACGTTTACGGTGACCGTGGGTTTTCGCGATCGCCACAAACCTCTGTAAAACGCCTGGATATAAAGAGGGAAATTTACTAACGTTTACGGTGAGGGTGACCGTGGGTTTTCTCGCGATCACCACAAACCTCTGTAAATCACCTTGGATATAAAGAGCTCTACGGGTCGGAAACGGGAGATATTTCGTCAAGTCTTTTGTCACGGTGGGTGTGACAGTGGTCGATATGCACAGTTAGTCACGAGTGGCTACTTTTTTGTCAAGCATTTTTGTTAAAAAAACATGCCCCGGCATGCATGGTTGGAAAAGAAGAGAAGTTGAAATAACAGAGAGAAGGAGAGGAGATAGCAGAAACAAAGGAAGGTTTGCCACAGTAACTGGGGATTCAGACTCCGAAATAGGAGGGTTACACCAAACAGCAAGTGTCAGTGAACCACTGAACCTACTCCAACCTGGGAGAGGATCCTGCTTCGAAGCTGTCTGTGGCCAAGAGACATCATCCCCAGTCGAGTGCTCTGCGGCAAAGATTCGATATAATCTTGTGCCATCTATTTTCTAAAAATTTACTAACGTTTACGGTGACCGTGGGTTTTCGCGATCGCCACAAACCTCTGTAAAACGCCTGGATATAAAGAGGGAAATTTACTAACGTTTACGGTGAGGGTGACCGTGGGTTTTCTCGCGATCACCACAAACCTCTGTAAATCACCTTGGATATAAAGAGCTCTACGGGTCGGAAACGGGAGATATTTCGTCAAGTCTTTTGTCACGGTGGGTGTGACAGTGGTCGATATGCACAGTTAGTCACGAGTGGCTACTTTTTTGTCAAGCATTTTTGTTAAAAAAACATGCCCCGGCATGCATGGTTGGAAAAGAAGAGAAGTTGAAATAACAGAGAGAAGGAGAGGAGATAGCAGAAACAAAGGAAGGTTTGCCACAGTAACTGGGGATTCAGACTCCGAAATAGGAGGGCTACACCAAACAGCAAGTGTCAGTGAACCACTGAACCTACTCCAACCTGGGAGAGGATCCTGCTTCGAAGCTGTCTGTGGCCAAGAGACATCATCCCCAGTCGAGTGCTCTGCGGCAAAGATTCGATATAATCTTGTGCCATCTATTTTCTAAAAATTTACTAACGTTTACGGTGACCGTGGGTTTTCGCGATCGCCACAAACCTCTGTAAAACGCCTGGATATAAAGAGGGAAATTTACTAACGTTTACGGTGAGGGTGACCGTGGGTTTTCTCGCGATCACCACAAACCTCTGTAAATCACCTTGGATATAAAGAGCTCTACGGGTCGGAAACGGGAGATATTTCGTCAAGTCTTTTGTCACGGTGGGTGTGACAGTGGTCGATATGCACAGTTAGTCACGAGTGGCTACTTTTTTGTCAAGCATTTTTGTTAAAAAAACATGCCCCGGCATGCATGGTTGGAAAAGAAGAGAAGTTGAAATAACAGAGAGAAGGAGAGGAGATAGCAGAAACAAAGGAAGGTTTGCCACAGTAACTGGGGATTCAGACTCCGAAATAGGAGGGTTACACCAAACAGCAAGTGTCAGTGAACCACTGAACCTACTCCAACCTGGGAGAGGATCCTGCTTCGAAGCTGTCTGTGGCCAAGAGACATCATCCCCAGTCGAGTGCTCTGCGGCAAAGATTCGATATAATCTTGTGCCATCTATTTTCTAAAAATTTACTAACGTTTACGGTGACCGTGGGTTTTCGCGATCGCCACAAACCTCTGTAAAACGCCTGGATATAAAGAGGGAAATTTACTAACGTTTACGGTGAGGGTGACCGTGGGTTTTCTCGCGATCACCACAAACCTCTGTAAATCACCTTGGATATAAAGAGCTCTACGGGTCGGAAACGGGAGATATTTCGTCAAGTCTTTTGTCACGGTGGGTGTGACAGTGGTCGATATGCACAGTTAGTCACGAGTGGCTACTTTTTTGTCAAGCATTTTTGTTAAAAAAACATGCCCCGGCATGCATGGTTGGAAAAGAAGAGAAGTTGAAATAACAGAGAGAAGGAGAGGAGATAGCAGAAACAAAGGAAGGTTTGCCACAGTAACTGGGGATTCAGACTCCGAAATAGGAGGGTTACACCAAACAGCAAGTGTCAGTGAACCACTGAACCTACTCCAACCTGGGAGAGGATCCTGCTTCGAAGCTGTCTGTGGCCAAGAGACATCATCCCCAGTCGAGTGCTCTGCGGCAAAGATTCGATATAATCTTGTGCCATCTATTTTCTAAAAATTTACTAACGTTTACGGTGACCGTGGGTTTTCGCGATCGCCACAAACCTCTGTAAAACGCCTGGATATAAAGAGGGAAATTTACTAACGTTTACGGTGAGGGTGACCGTGGGTTTTCTCGCGATCACCACAAACCTCTGTAAATCACCTTGGATATAAAGAGCTCTACGGGTCGGAAACGGGAGATATTTCGTCAAGTCTTTTGTCACGGTGGGTGTGACAGTGGTCGATATGCACAGTTAGTCACGAGTGGCTACTTTTTTGTCAAGCATTTTTGTTAAAAAAACATGCCCCGGCATGCATGGTTGGAAAAGAAGAGAAGTTGAAATAACAGAGAGAAGGAGAGGAGATAGCAGAAACAAAGGAAGGTTTGCCACAGTAACTGGGGATTCAGACTCCGAAATAGGAGGGTTACACCAAACAGCAAGTGTCAGTGAACCACTGAACCTACTCCAACCTGGGAGAGGATCCTGCTTCGAAGCTGTCTGTGGCCAAGAGACATCATCCCCAGTCGAGTGCTCTGCGGCAAAGATTCGATATAATCTTGTGCCATCTATTTTCTAAAAATTTACTAACGTTTACGGTGACCGTGGGTTTTCGCGATCGCCACAAACCTCTGTAAAACGCCTGGATATAAAGAGGGAAATTTACTAACGTTTACGGTGAGGGTGACCGTGGGTTTTCTCGCGATCACCACAAACCTCTGTAAATCACCTTGGATATAAAGAGCTCTACGGGTCGGAAACGGGAGATATTTCGTCAAGTCTTTTGTCACGGTGGGTGTGACAGTGGTCGATATGCACAGTTAGTCACGAGTGGCTACTTTTTTGTCAAGCATTTTTGTTAAAAAAAACATGCCCCGGCATGCATGGTTGGAAAAGAAGAGAAGTTGAAATAACAGAGAGAAGGAGAGGAGATAGCAGAAACAAAGGAAGGTTTGCCACAGTAACTGGGGATTCAGACTCCGAAATAGGAGGGTTACACCAAACAGCAAGTGTCAGTGAACCACTGAACCTACTCCAACCTGGGAGAGGATCCTGCTTCGAAGCTGTCTGTGGCCAAGAGACATCATCCCCAGTCGAGTGCTCTGCGGCAAAGATTCGATATAATCTTGTGCCATCTATTTTCTAAAAATTTACTAACGTTTACGGTGACCGTGGGTTTTCGCGATCGCCACAAACCTCTGTAAAACGCCTGGATATAAAGAGGGAAATTTACTAACGTTTACGGTGAGGGTGACCGTGGGTTTTCTCGCGATCACCACAAACCTCTGTAAATCACCTTGGATATAAAGAGCTCTACGGGTCGGAAACGGGAGATATTTCGTCAAGTCTTTTGTCACGGTGGGTGTGACAGTGGTCGATATGCACAGTTAGTCACGCGTGGCTACTTTTTTGTCAAGCATTTTTGTTAAAAAAACATGCCCCGGCATGCATGGTTGGAAAAGAAGAGAAGTTGAAATAACAGAGAGAAGGAGAGGAGATAGCAGAAACAAAGGAAGGTTTGCCACAGTAACTGGGGATTCAGACTCCGAAATAGGAGGGTTACACCAAACAGCAAGTGTCAGTGAACCACTGAACCTACTCCAACCTGGGAGAGGATCCTGCTTCGAAGCTGTCTGTGGCCAAGAGACATCATCCCCAGTCGAGTGCTCTGCGGCAAAGATTCGATATAATCTTGTGCCATCTATTTTCTAAAAATTTACTAACGTTTACGGTGACCGTGGGTTTTCGCGATCGCCACAAACCTCTGTAAAACGCCTGGATATAAAGAGGGAAATTTACTAACGTTTACGGTGAGGGTGACCGTGGGTTTTCTCGCGATCACCACAAACCTCTGTAAATCACCTTGGATATAAAGAGCTCTACGGGTCGGAAACGGGAGATATTTCGTCAAGTCTTTTGTCACGGTGGGTGTGACAGTGGTCGATATGCACAGTTAGTCACGAGTGGCTACTTTTTTGTCAAGCATTTTTGTTAAAAAAACATGCCCCGGCATGCATGGTTGGAAAAGAAGAGAAGTTGAAATAACAGAGAGAAGGAGAGGAGATAGCAGAAACAAAGGAAGGTTTGCCACAGTAACTGGGGATTCAGACTCCGAAATAGGAGGGTTACACCAAACAGCAAGTGTCAGTGAACCACTGAACCTACTCCAACCTGGGAGAGGATCCTGCTTCGAAGCTGTCTGTGGCCAAGAGACATCATCCCCAGTCGAGTGCTCTGCGGCAAAGATTCGATATAATCTTGTGCCATCTATTTTCTAAAAATTTACTAACGTTTACGGTGACCGTGGGTTTTCGCGATCGCCACAAACCTCTGTAAAACGCCTGGATATAAAGAGGGAAATTTACTAACGTTTACGGTGAGGGTGACCGTGGGTTTTCTCGCGATCACCACAAACCTCTGTAAATCACCTTGGATATAAAGAGCTCTACGGGTCGGAAACGGGAGATATTTCGTCAAGTCTTTTGTCACGGTGGGTGTGACAGTGGTCGATATGCACAGTTAGTCACGAGTGGCTACTTTTTTGTCAAGCATTTTTGTTAAAAAAACATGCCCCGGCATGCATGGTTGGAAAAGAAGAGAAGTTGAAATAACAGAGAGAAGGAGAGGAGATAGCAGAAACAAAGGAAGGTTTGCCACAGTAACTGGGGATTCAGACTCCGAAATAGGAGGGTTACACCAAACAGCAAGTGTCAGTGAACCACTGAACCTACTCCAACCTGGGAGAGGATCCTGCTTCGAAGCTGTCTGTGGCCAAGAGACATCATCCCCAGTCGAGTGCTCTGCGGCAAAGATTCGATATAATCTTGTGCCATCTATTTTCTAAAAATTTACTAACGTTTACGGTGACCGTGGGTTTTCGCGATCGCCACAAACCTCTGTAAAACGCCTGGATATAAAGAGGGAAATTTACTAACGTTTACGGTGAGGGTGACCGTGGGTTTTCTCGCGATCACCACAAACCTCTGTAAATCACCTTGGATATAAAGAGCTCTACGGGTCGGAAACGGGAGATATTTCGTCAAGTCTTTTGTCACGGTGGGTGTGACAGTGGTCGATATGCACAGTTAGTCACGAGTGGCTACTTTTTTGTCAAGCATTTTTGTTAAAAAAACATGCCCCGGCATGCATGGTTGGAAAAGAAGAGAAGTTGAAATAACAGAGAGAAGGAGAGGAGATAGCAGAAACAAAGGAAGGTTTGCCACAGTAACTGGGGATTCAGACTCCGAAATAGGAGGGTTACACCAAACAGCAAGTGTCAGTGAACCACTGAACCTACTCCAACCTGGGAGAGGATCCTGCTTCGAAGCTGTCTGTGGCCAAGAGACATCATCCCCAGTCGAGTGCTCTGCGGCAAAGATTCGATATAATCTTGTGCCATCTATTTTCTAAAAATTTACTAACGTTTACGGTGACCGTGGGTTTTCGCGATCGCCACAAACCTCTGTAAAACGCCTGGATATAAAGAGGGAAATTTACTAACGTTTACGGTGAGGGTGACCGTGGGTTTTCTCGCGATCACCACAAACCTCTGTAAATCACCTTGGATATAAAGAGCTCTACGGGTCGGAAACGGGAGATATTTCGTCAAGTCTTTTGTCACGGTGGGTGTGACAGTGGTCGATATGCACAGTTAGTCACGAGTGGCTACTTTTTTGTCAAGCATTTTTGTTAAAAAAAACATGCCCCGGCATGCATGGTTGGAAAAGAAGAGAAGTTGAAATAACAGAGAGAAGGAGAGGAGATAGCAGAAACAAAGGAAGGTTTGCCACAGTAACTGGGGATTCAGACTCCGAAATAGGAGGGTTACACCAAACAGCAAGTGTCAGTGAACCACTGAACCTACTCCAACCTGGGAGAGGATCCTGCTTCGAAGCTGTCTGTGGCCAAGAGACATCATCCCCAGTCGAGTGCTCTGCGGCAAAGATTCGATATAATCTTGTGCCATCTATTTTCTAAAAATTTACTAACGTTTACGGTGACCGTGGGTTTTCGCGATCGCCACAAACCTCTGTAAAACGCCTGGATATAAAGAGGGAAATTTACTAACGTTTACGGTGAGGGTGACCGTGGGTTTTCTCGCGATCACCACAAACCTCTGTAAATCACCTTGGATATAAAGAGCTCTACGGGTCGGAAACGGGAGATATTTCGTCAAGTCTTTTGTCACGGTGGGTGTGACAGTGGTCGATATGCACAGTTAGTCACGCGTGGCTACTTTTTTGTCAAGCATTTTTGTTAAAAAAACATGCCCCGGCATGCATGGTTGGAAAAGAAGAGAAGTTGAAATAACAGAGAGAAGGAGAGGAGATAGCAGAAACAAAGGAAGGTTTGCCACAGTAACTGGGGATTCAGACTCCGAAATAGGAGGGTTACACCAAACAGCAAGTGTCAGTGAACCACTGAACCTACTCCAACCTGGGAGAGGATCCTGCTTCGAAGCTGTCTGTGGCCAAGAGACATCATCCCCAGTCGAGTGCTCTGCGGCAAAGATTCGATATAATCTTGTGCCATCTATTTTCTAAAAATTTACTAACGTTTACGGTGACCGTGGGTTTTCGCGATCGCCACAAACCTCTGTAAAACGCCTGGATATAAAGAGGGAAATTTACTAACGTTTACGGTGAGGGTGACCGTGGGTTTTCTCGCGATCACCACAAACCTCTGTAAATCACCTTGGATATAAAGAGCTCTACGGGTCGGAAACGGGAGATATTTCGTCAAGTCTTTTGTCACGGTGGGTGTGACAGTGGTCGATATGCACAGTTAGTCACGAGTGGCTACTTTTTTGTCAAGCATTTTTGTTAAAAAAACATGCCCCGGCATGCATGGTTGGAAAAGAAGAGAAGTTGAAATAACAGAGAGAAGGAGAGGAGATAGCAGAAACAAAGGAAGGTTTGCCACAGTAACTGGGGATTCAGACTCCGAAATAGGAGGGTTACACCAAACAGCAAGTGTCAGTGAACCACTGAACCTACTCCAACCTGGGAGAGGATCCTGCTTCGAAGCTGTCTGTGGCCAAGAGACATCATCCCCAGTCGAGTGCTCTGCGGCAAAGATTCGATATAATCTTGTGCCATCTATTTTCTAAAAATTTACTAACGTTTACGGTGACCGTGGGTTTTCGCGATCGCCACAAACCTCTGTAAAACGCCTGGATATAAAGAGGGAAATTTACTAACGTTTACGGTGAGGGTGACCGTGGGTTTTCTCGCGATCACCACAAACCTCTGTAAATCACCTTGGATATAAAGAGCTCTACGGGTCGGAAACGGGAGATATTTCGTCAAGTCTTTTGTCACGGTGGGTGTGACAGTGGTCGATATGCACAGTTAGTCACGAGTGGCTACTTTTTTGTCAAGCATTTTTGTTAAAAAAACATGCCCCGGCATGCATGGTTGGAAAAGAAGAGAAGTTGAAATAACAGAGAGAAGGAGAGGAGATAGCAGAAACAAAGGAAGGTTTGCCACAGTAACTGGGGATTCAGACTCCGAAATAGGAGGGTTACACCAAACAGCAAGTGTCAGTGAACCACTGAACCTACTCCAACCTGGGAGAGGATCCTGCTTCGAAGCTGTCTGTGGCCAAGAGACATCATCCCCAGTCGAGTGCTCTGCGGCAAAGATTCGATATAATCTTGTGCCATCTATTTTCTAAAAATTTACTAACGTTTACGGTGACCGTGGGTTTTCGCGATCGCCACAAACCTCTGTAAAACGCCTGGATATAAAGAGGGAAATTTACTAACGTTTACGGTGAGGGTGACCGTGGGTTTTCTCGCGATCACCACAAACCTCTGTAAATCACCTTGGATATAAAGAGCTCTACGGGTCGGAAACGGGAGATATTTCGTCAAGTCTTTTGTCACGGTGGGTGTGACAGTGGTCGATATGCACAGTTAGTCACGAGTGGCTACTTTTTTGTCAAGCATTTTTGTTAAAAAAACATGCCCCGGCATGCATGGTTGGAAAAGAAGAGAAGTTGAAATAACAGAGAGAAGGAGAGGAGATAGCAGAAACAAAGGAAGGTTTGCCACAGTAACTGGGGATTCAGACTCCGAAATAGGAGGGTTACACCAAACAGCAAGTGTCAGTGAACCACTGAACCTACTCCAACCTGGGAGAGGATCCTGCTTCGAAGCTGTCTGTGGCCAAGAGACATCATCCCCAGTCGAGTGCTCTGCGGCAAAGATTCGATATAATCTTGTGCCATCTATTTTCTAAAAATTTACTAACGTTTACGGTGACCGTGGGTTTTCGCGATCGCCACAAACCTCTGTAAAACGCCTGGATATAAAGAGGGAAATTTACTAACGTTTACGGTGAGGGTGACCGTGGGTTTTCTCGCGATCACCACAAACCTCTGTAAATCACCTTGGATATAAAGAGCTCTACGGGTCGGAAACGGGAGATATTTCGTCAAGTCTTTTGTCACGGTGGGTGTGACAGTGGTCGATATGCACAGTTAGTCACGAGTGGCTACTTTTTTGTCAAGCATTTTTGTTAAAAAAACATGCCCCGGCATGCATGGTTGGAAAAGAAGAGAAGTTGAAATAACAGAGAGAAGGAGAGGAGATAGCAGAAACAAAGGAAGGTTTGCCACAGTAACTGGGGATTCAGACTCCGAAATAGGAGGGTTACACCAAACAGCAAGTGTCAGTGAACCACTGAACCTACTCCAACCTGGGAGAGGATCCTGCTTCGAAGCTGTCTGTGGCCAAGAGACATCATCCCCAGTCGAGTGCTCTGCGGCAAAGATTCGATATAATCTTGTGCCATCTATTTTCAAAAAATTTACTAACGTTTACGGTGACCGTGGGTTTTCGCGATCGCCACAAACCTCTGTAAAACGCCTGGATATAAAGAGGGAAATTTACTAACGTTTACGGTGAGGGTGACCGTGGGTTTTCTCGCGATCACCACAAACCTCTGTAAATCACCTTGGATATAAAGAGCTCTACGGGTCGGAAACGGGAGATATTTCGTCAAGTCTTTTGTCACGGTGGGTGTGACAGTTATCGATATGCACAGTTAGTCACGAGTGGCTACTTTTTTGTCAAGCATTTTTGTTAAAAAAACATGCCCCGGCATGCATGGTTGGAAAAGAAGAGAAGTTGAAATAACAGAGAGAAGGAGAGGAGATAGCAGAAACAAAGGAAGGTTTGCCACAGTAACTGGGGATTCAGACTCCGAAATAGGAGGGTTACACCAAACAGCAAGTGTCAGTGAACCACTGAACCTACTCCAACCTGGGAGAGGATCCTGCTTCGAAGCTGTCTGTGGCCAAGAGACATCATCCCCAGTCGAGTGCTCTGCGGCAAAGATTCGATATAATCTTGTGCCATCTATTTTCTAAAAATTTACTAACGTTTACGGTGACCGTGGGTTTTCGCGATCGCCACAAACCTCTGTAAAACGCCTGGATATAAAGAGGGAAATTTACTAACGTTTACGGTGAGGGTGACCGTGGGTTTTCTCGCGATCACCACAAACCTCTGTAAATCACCTTGGATATAAAGAGCTCTACGGGTCGGAAACGGGAGATATTTCGTCAAGTCTTTTGTCACGGTGGGTGTGACAGTGGTCGATATGCACAGTTAGTCACGAGTGGCTACTTTTTTGTCAAGCATTTTTGTTAAAAAAACATGCCCCGGCATGCATGGTTGGAAAAGAAGAGAAGTTGAAATAACAGAGAGAAGGAGAGGAGATAGCAGAAACAAAGGAAGGTTTGCCACAGTAACTGGGGATTCAGACTCCGAAATAGGAGGGTTACACCAAACAGCAAGTGTCAGTGAACCACTGAACCTACTCCAACCTGGGAGAGGATCCTGCTTCGAAGCTGTCTGTGGCCAAGAGACATCATCCCCAGTCGAGTGCTCTGCGGCAAAGATTCGATATAATCTTGTGCCATCTATTTTCTAAAAATTTACTAACGTTTACGGTGACCGTGGGTTTTCGCGATCGCCACAAACCTCTGTAAAACGCCTGGATATAAAGAGGGAAATTTACTAACGTTTACGGTGAGGGTGACCGTGGGTTTTCTCGCGATCACCACAAACCTCTGTAAATCACCTTGGATATAAAGAGCTCTACGGGTCGGAAACGGGAGATATTTCGTCAAGTCTTTTGTCACGGTGGGTGTGACAGTGGTCGATATGCACAGTTAGTCACGAGTGGCTACTTTTTTGTCAAGCATTTTTGTTAAAAAAACATGCCCCGGCATGCATGGTTGGAAAAGAAGAGAAGTTGAAATAACAGAGAGAAGGAGAGGAGATAGCAGAAACAAAGGAAGGTTTGCCACAGTAACTGGGGATTCAGACTCCGAAATAGGAGGGTTACACCAAACAGCAAGTGTCAGTGAACCACTGAACCTACTCCAACCTGGGAGAGGATCCTGCTTCGAAGCTGTCTGTGGCCAAGAGACATCATCCCCAGTCGAGTGCTCTGCGGCAAAGATTCGATATAATCTTGTGCCATCTATTTTCTAAAAATTTACTAACGTTTACGGTGACCGTGGGTTTTCGCGATCGCCACAAACCTCTGTAAAACGCCTGGATATAAAGAGGGAAATTTACTAACGTTTACGGTGAGGGTGACCGTGGGTTTTCTCGCGATCACCACAAACCTCTGTAAATCACCTTGGATATAAAGAGCTCTACGGGTCGGAAACGGGAGATATTTCGTCAAGTCTTTTGTCACGGTGGGTGTGACAGTGGTCGATATGCACACGAGTGGCTACTTTTTTGTCAAGCATTTTTGTTAAAAACACATGCCCCGGCATGCATGGTTGGAAAAGAAGAGAAGTTGAAATAACAGAGAGAAGGAGAGGAGATAGCAGAAACAAAGGAAGGTTTGCCACAGTAACTGGGGATTCAGACTCCGAAATAGGAGGGTTACACCAAACAGCAAGTGTCAGTGAACCACTGAACCTACTCCAACCTGGGAGAGGATCCTGCTTCGAAGCTGTCTGTGGCCAAGAGACATCATCCCCAGTCGAGTGCTCTGCGGCAAAGATTCGATATAATCTTGTGCCATCTATTTTCTAAAAATTTACTAACGTTTACGGTGACCGTGGGTTTTCGCGATCGCCACAAACCTCTGTAAAACGCCTGGATATAAAGAGGGAAATTTACTAACGTTTACGGTGAGGGTGACCGTGGGTTTTCTCGCGATCACCACAAACCTCTGTAAATCACCTTGGATATAAAGAGCTCTACGGGTCGGAAACGGGAGATATTTCGTCAAGTCTTTTGTCACGGTGGGTGTGACAGTGGTCGATATGCACAGTTAGTCACGAGTGGCTACTTTTTTGTCAAGCATTTTTGTTAAAAAAACATGCCCCGGCATGCATGGTTGGAAAAGAAGAGAAGTTGAAATAACAGAGAGAAGGAGAGGAGATAGCAGAAACAAAGGAAGGTTTGCCACAGTAACTGGGGATTCAGACTCCGAAATAGGAGGGTTACACCAAACAGCAAGTGTCAGTGAACCACTGAACCTACTCCAACCTGGGAGAGGATCCTGCTTCGAAGCTGACTGTGGCCAAGAGACATCATCCCCAGTCGAGTGCTCTGCGGCAAAGATTCGATATAATCTTGTGCCATCTATTTTCTAAAAATTTACTAACGTTTACGGTGACCGTGGGTTTTCGCGATCGCCACAAACCTCTGTAAAACGCCTGGATATAAAGAGGGAAATTTACTAACGTTTACGGTGAGGGTGACCGTGGGTTTTCTCGCGATCACCACAAACCTCTGTAAATCACCTTGGATATAAAGAGCTCTACGGGTCGGAAACGGGAGATATTTCGTCAAGTCTTTTGTCACGGTGGGTGTGACAGTGGTCGATATGCACAGTTAGTCACGAGTGGCTACTTTTTTGTCAAGCATTTTTGTTAAAAAAACATGCCCCGGCATGCATGGTTGGAAAAGAAGAGAAGTTGAAATAACAGAGAGAAGGAGAGGAGATAGCAGAAACAAAGGAAGGTTTGCCACAGTAACTGGGGATTCAGACTCCGAAATAGGAGGGTTACACCAAACAGCAAGTGTCAGTGAACCACTGAACCTACTCCAACCTGGGAGAGGATCCTGCTTCGAAGCTGTCTGTGGCCAAGAGACATCATCCCCAGTCGAGTGCTCTGCGGCAAAGATTCGATATAATCTTGTGCCATCTATTTTCTAAAAATTTACTAACGTTTACGGTGACCGTGGGTTTTCGCGATCGCCACAAACCTCTGTAAAACGCCTGGATATAAAGAGGGAAATTTACTAACGTTTACGGTGAGGGTGACCGTGGGTTTTCTCGCGATCACCACAAACCTCTGTAAATCACCTTGGATATAAAGAGCTCTACGGGTCGGAAACGGGAGATATTTCGTCAAGTCTTTTGTCACGGTGGGTGTGACAGTGGTCGATGATATGCACAGTTAGTCACGAGTGGCTACTTTTTTGTCAAGCATTTTTGTTAAAAAAACATGCCCCGGCATGCATGGTTGGAAAAGAAGAGAAGTTGAAATAACAGAGAGAAGGAGAGGAGATAGCAGAAACAAAGGAAGGTTTGCCACAGTAACTGGGGATTCAGACTCCGAAATAGGAGGGTTACACCAAACAGCAAGTGTCAGTGAACCACTGAACCTACTCCAACCTGGGAGAGGATCCTGCTTCGAAGCTGTCTGTGGCCAAGAGACATCATCCCAAGTCGAGTGCTCTGCGGCAAAGATTCGATATAATCTTGTGCCATCTATTTTCTAAAAATTCACTAACGTTTACGGTGACCGTGGGTTTTCGCGATCACCACAAACCTCTGTAAAACGCCTGGATATAAAGAGGGAAATTTACTAACGTTTACGGTGAGGGTGACCGTGGGTTTTCTCGCGATCACCACAAACCTCTGTAAATCACCTTGGATATAAAGAGCTCTACGGGTCGGAAACGGGAGATATTTCGTCAAGTCTTTTGTCACGGTGGGTGTGACAGTGGTCGATGATATGCACAGTTAGTCACGAGTGGCTACTTTTTTGTCAAGCATTTTTGTTAAAAAAACATGCCCCGGCATGCATGGTTGGAAAAGAAGAGAAGTTGAAATAACAGAGAGAAGGAGAGGAGATAGCAGAAACAAAGGAAGGTTTGCCACAGTAACTGGGGATTCAGACTCCGAAATAGGAGGGTTACACCAAACAGCAAGTGTCAGTGAACCACTGAACCTACTCCAACCTGGGAGAGGATCCTGCTTCGAAGCTGTCTGTGGCCAAGAGACATCATCCCCAGTCGAGTGCTCTGCGGCAAAGATTCGATATAATCTTGTGCCATCTATTTTCTAAAAATTTACTAACGTTTACGGTGACCGTGGGTTTTCGCGATCGCCACAAACCTCTGTAAAACGCCTGGATATAAAGAGGGAAATTTACTAACGTTTACGGTGAGGGTGACCGTGGGTTTTCTCGCGATCACCACAAACCTCTGTAAATCACCTTGGATATAAAGAGCTCTACGGGTCGGAAACGGGAGATATTTCGTCAAGTCTTTTGTCACGGTGGGTGTGACAGTGGTCGATATGCACAGTTAGTCACGAGTGGCTACTTTTTTGTCAAGCATTTTTGTTAAAAACACATGCCCCGGCATGCATGGTTGGAAAAGGAGAGAAGTTGAAATAACAGAGAGAAGGAGAGGAGATAGCAGAAACAAAGGAAGGTTTGCCACAGTAACTGGGGATTCAGACTCCGAAATAGGAGGGTTACACCAAACAGCAAGTGTCAGTGAACCACTGAACCTACTCCAACCTGGGAGAGGATCCTGCTTCGAAGCTGTCTGTGGCCAAGAGACATCATCCCCAGTCGAGTGCTCTGCGGCAAAGATTCGATATAATCTTGTGCCATCTATTTTCTAAAAATTTACTAACGTTTACGGTGACCGTGGGTTTTCGCGATCGCCACAAACCTCTGTAAAACGCCTGGATATAAAGAGGGAAATTTACTAACGTTTACGGTGAGGGTGACCGTGGGTTTTCTCGCGATCACCACAAACCTCTGTAAATCACCTTGGATATAAAGAGCTCTACGGGTCGGAAACGGGAGATATTTCGTCAAGTCTTTTGTCACGGTGGGTGTGACAGTGGTCGATATGCACAGTTAGTCACGAGTGGCTACTTTTTTGTCAAGCATTTTTGTTAAAAAAACATGCCCCGGCATGCATGGTTGGAAAAGAAGAGAAGTTGAAATAACAGAGAGAAGGAGAGGAGATAGCAGAAACAAAGGAAGGTTTGCCACAGTAACTGGGGATTCAGACTCCGAAATAGGAGGGTTACACCAAACAGCAAGTGTCAGTGAACCACTGAACCTACTCCAACCTGGGAGAGGATCCTGCTTCGAAGCTGTCTGTGGCCAAGAGACATCATCCCCAGTCGAGTGCTCTGCGGCAAAGATTCGATATAATCTTGTGCCATCTATTTTCTAAAAATTTACTAACGTTTACGGTGACCGTGGGTTTTCGCGATCGCCACAAACCTCTGTAAAACGCCTGGATATAAAGAGGGAAATTTACTAACGTTTACGGTGAGGGTGACCGTGGGTTTTCTCGCGATCACCACAAACCTCTGTAAATCACCTTGGATATAAAGAGCTCTACGGGTCGGAAACGGGAGATATTTCGTCAAGTCTTTTGTCACGGTGGGTGTGACAGTGGTCGATATGCACAGTTAGTCACGAGTGGCTACTTTTTTGTCAAGCATTTTTGTTAAAAAAACATGCCCCGGCATGCATGGTTGGAAAAGAAGAGAAGTTGAAATAACAGAGAGAAGGAGAGGAGATAGCAGAAACAAAGGAAGGTTTGCCACAGTAACTGGGGATTCAGACTCCGAAATAGGAGGGTTACACCAAACAGCAAGTGTCAGTGAACCACTGAACCTACTCCAACCTGGGAGAGGATCCTGCTTCGAAGCTGTCTGTGGCCAAGAGACATCATCCCAAGTCGAGTGCTCTGCGGCAAAGATTCGATATAATCTTGTGCCATCTATTTTCTAAAAATTCACTAACGTTTACGGTGACCGTGGGTTTTCGCGATCGCCACAAACCTCTGTAAAACGCCTGGATATAAAGAGGGAAATTTACTAACGTTTACGGTGAGGGTGACCGTGGGTTTTCTCGCGATCACCACAAACCTCTGTAAATCACCTTGGATATAAAGAGCTCTACGGGTCGGAAACGGGAGATATTTCGTCAAGTCTTTTGTCACGGTGGGTGTGACAGTGGTCGATGATATGCACAGTTAGTCACGAGTGGCTACTTTTTTGTCAAGCATTTTTGTTAAAAAAACATGCCCCGGCATGCATGGTTGGAAAAGAAGAGAAGTTGAAATAACAGAGAGAAGGAGAGGAGATAGCAGAAACAAAGGAAGGTTTGCCACAGTAACTGGGGATTCAGACTCCGAAATAGGAGGGTTACACCAAACAGCAAGTGTCAGTGAACCACTGAACCTACTCCAACCTGGGAGAGGATCCTGCTTCGAAGCTGTCTGTGGCCAAGAGACATCATCCCCAGTCGAGTGCTCTGCGGCAAAGATTCGATATAATCTTGTGCCATCTATTTTCTAAAAATTTACTAACGTTTACGGTGACCGTGGGTTTTCGCGATCGCCACAAACCTCTGTAAAACGCCTGGATATAAAGAGGGAAATTTACTAACGTTTACGGTGAGGGTGACCGTGGGTTTTCTCGCGATCACCACAAACCTCTGTAAATCACCTTGGATATAAAGAGCTCTACGGGTCGGAAACGGGAGATATTTCGTCAAGTCTTTTGTCACGGTGGGTGTGACAGTGGTCGATATGCACAGTTAGTCACGAGTGGCTACTTTTTTGTCAAGCATTTTTGTTAAAAAAACATGCCCCGGCATGCATGGTTGGAAAAGAAGAGAAGTTGAAATAACAGAGAGAAGGAGAGGAGATAGCAGAAACAAAGGAAGGTTTGCCACAGTAACTGGGGATTCAGACTCCGAAATAGGAGGGTTACACCAAACAGCAAGTGTCAGTGAACCACTGAACCTACTCCAACCTGGGAGAGGATCCTGCTTCGAAGCTGTCTGTGGCCAAGAGACATCATCCCCAGTCGAGTGCTCCGCGGCAAAGATTCGATATAATCTTGTGCCATCTATTTTCTAAAAATTTACTAACGTTTACGGTGACCGTGGGTTTTCGCGATCGCCACAAACCTCTGTAAAACGCCTGGATATAAAGAGGGAAATTTACTAACGTTTACGGTGAGGGTGACCGTGGGTTTTCTCGCGATCACCACAAACCTCTGTAAATCACCTTGGATATAAAGAGCTCTACGGGTCGGAAACGGGAGATATTTCGTCAAGTCTTTTGTCACGGTGGGTGTGACAGTGGTCGATATGCACAGTTAGTCACGAGTGGCTACTTTTTTGTCAAGCATTTTTGTTAAAAAAACATGCCCCGGCATGCATGGTTGGAAAAGAAGAGAAGTTAAAATAACAGAGAGAAGGAGAGGAGATAGCAGAAACAAAGGAAGGTTTGCCACAGTGACTGGGGATTCAAACTCCGAAATAGGAGGGTTACACCAAACAGCAAGTGTCAGTGAACCACTGAACCTACTCCAACCTGGGAGAGGATCCTGCTTCGAAGCTGTCTGTGGCCAAGAGACATCATCCCCAGTCGAGTGCTCTGCGGCAAAGATTCGATATAATCTTGTGCCATCTATTTTCTAAAAATTTACTAACGTTTACGGTGACCGTGGGTTTTCGCGATCGCCACAAACCTCTGTAAAACGCCTGGATATAAAGAGGGAAATTTACTAACGTTTACGGTGAGGGTGACCGTGGGTTTTCTCGCGATCACCACAAACCTCTGTAAATCACCTTGGATATAAAGAGCTCTACGGGTCGGAAACGGGAGATATTTCGTCAAGTCTTTTGTCACGGTGGGTGTGACAGTGGTCGATATGCACAGTTAGTCACGAGTGGCTACTTTTTTGTCAAGCATTTTTGTTAAAAAAACATGCCCCGGCATGCATGGCTGGAAAAGAAGAGAAGTTGAAATAACAGAGAGAAGGAGAGGAGATAGCAGAAACAAAGGAAGGTTTGCCACAGTAACTGGGGATTCAGACTCCGAAATAGGAGGGTTACACCAAACAGCAAGTGTCAGTGAACCACTGAACCTACTCCAACCTGGGAGAGGATCCTGCTTCGAAGCTGTCTGTGGCCAAGAGACATCATCCCCAGTCGAGTGCTCTGCGGCAAAGATTCGATATAATCTTGTGCCATCTATTTTCTAAAAATTTACTAACGTTTACGGTGACCGTGGGTTTTCGCGATCGCCACAAACCTCTGTAAAACGCCTGGATATAAAGAGGGAAATTTACTAACGTTTACGGTGAGGGTGACCGTGGGTTTTCTCGCGATCACCACAAACCTCTGTAAATCACCTTGGATATAAAGAGCTCTACGGGTCGGAAACGGGAGATATTTCGTCAAGTCTTTTGTCACGGTGGGTGTGACAGTGGTCGATATGCACAGTTAGTCACGAGTGGCTACTTTTTTGTCAAGCATTTTTGTTAAAAAAACATGCCCCGGCATGCATGGTTGGAAAAGAAGAGAAGTTGAAATAACAGAGAGAAGGAGAGGAGATAGCAGAAACAAAGGAAGGTTTGCCACAGTAACTGGGGATTCAGACTCCGAAATAGGAGGGTTACACCAAACAGCAAGTGTCAGTGAACCACTGAACCTACTCCAACCTGGGAGAGGATCCTGCTTCGAAGCTGTCTGTGCCCAAGAGACATCATCCCCAGTCGAGTGCTCTGCGGCAAAGATTCGATATAATCTTGTGCCATCTATTTTCTAAAAATTTACTAACGTTTACGGTGACCGTGGGTTTTCGCGATCGCCACAAACCTCTGTAAAACGCCTGGATATAAAGAGGGAAATTTACTAACGTTTACGGTGAGGGTGACCGTGGGTTTTCTCGCGATCACCACAAACCTCTGTAAATCACCTTGGATATAAAGAGCTCTACGGGTCGGAAACGGGAGATATTTCGTCAAGTCTTTTGTCACGGTGGGTGTGACAGTGGTCGATATGCACAGTTAGTCACGAGTGGCTACTTTTTTGTCAAGCATTTTTGTTAAAAAAACATGCCCCGGCATGCATGGTTGGAAAAGAAGAGAAGTTGAAATAACAGAGAGAAGGAGAGGAGATAGCAGAAACAAAGGAAGGTTTGCCACAGTAACTGGGGATTCAGACTCCGAAATAGGAGGGTTACACCAAACAGCAAGTGTCAGTGAACCACTGAACCTACTCCAACCTGGGAGAGGATCCTGCTTCGAAGCTGTCTGTGGCCAAGAGACATCATCCCCAGTCGAGTGCTCTGCGGCAAAGATTCGATATAATCTTGTGCCATCTATTTTCTAAAAATTTACTAACGTTTACGGTGACCGTGGGTTTTCGCGATCGCCACAAACCTCTGTAAAACGCCTGGATATAAAGAGGGAAATTTACTAACGTTTACGGTGAGGGTGACCGTGGGTTTTCTCGCGATCACCACAAACCTCTGTAAATCACCTTGGATATAAAGAGCTCTACGGGTCGGAAACGGGAGATATTTCGTCAAGTCTTTTGTCACGGTGGGTGTGACAGTGGTCGATATGCACAGTTAGTCACGAGTGGCTACTTTTTTGTCAAGCATTTTTGTTAAAAAAACATGCCCCGGCATGCATGGTTGGAAAAGAAGAGAAGTTGAAATAACAGAGAGAAGGAGAGGAGATAGCAGAAACAAAGGAAGGTTTGCCACAGTAACTGGGGATTCAGACTCCGAAATAGGAGGGTTACACCAAACAGCAAGTGTCAGTGAACCACTGAACCTACTCCAACCTGGGAGAGGATCCTGCTTCGAAGCTGTCTGTGGCCAAGAGACATCATCCCCAGTCGAGTGCTCTGCGGCAAAGATTCGATATAATCTTGTGTCATCTATTTTCTAAAAATTTACTAACGTTTACGGTGACCTTGGGTTTTCGCGATCGCCACAAACCTCTGTAAAACGCCTGGATATAAAGAGGGAAATTTACTAACGTTTACGGTGAGGGTGACCGTGGGTTTTCTCGCGATCACCACAAACCTCTGTAAATCACCTTGGATATGAAGAGCTCTACGGGTCGGAAACGGGAGATATTTCGTCAAGTCTTTTGTCACGGTGGGTGTGACAGTGGTCGATATGCACAGTTAGTCACGAGTGGCTACTTTTTTGTCAAGCATTTTTGTTAAAAAAACATGCCCCGGCATGCATGGTTGGAAAAAAAGAGAAGTTGAAATAACAGAGAGAAGGAGAGGAGATAGCAGAAACAAAGGAAGGTTTGCCACAGTAACTGGGGATTCAGACTCCGAAATAGGAGGGTTACACCAAACAGCAAGTGTCAGTGAACCACTGAACCTACTCCAACCTGGGAGAGGATCCTGCTTCGAAGCTGTCTGTGGCCAAGAGACATCATCCCCAGTCGAGTGCTCTGCGGCAAAGATTCGATATAATCTTGTGCCATCTATTTTCTAAAAATTTACTAACGTTTACGGTGACCGTGGGTTTTCGCGATCGCCACAAACCTCTGTAAAACGCCTGGATATAAAGAGGGAAATTTACTAACGTTTACGGTGAGGGTGACCGTGGGTTTTCTCGCGATCACCACAAACCTCTGTAAATCACCTTGGATATAAAGAGCTCTACGGGTCGGAAACGGGAGATATTTCGTCAAGTCTTTTGTCACGGTGGGTGTGACAGTGGTCGATATGCACAGTTAGTCACGAGTGGCTACTTTTTTGTCAAGCATTTTTGTTAAAAAAACATGCCCCGGCATGCATGGTTGGAAAAGAAGAGAAGTTGAAATAACAGAGAGAAGGAGAGGAGATAGCAGAAACAAAGGAAGGTTTGCCACAGTAACTGGGGATTCAGACTCCGAAATAGGAGGGTTACACCAAACAGCAAGTGTCAGTGAACCACTGAACCTACTCCAACCTGGGAGAGGATCCTGCTTCGAAGCTGTCTGTGGCCAAGAGACATCATCCCCAGTCGAGTGCTCTGCGGCAAAGATTCGATATAATCTTGTGCCATCTATTTTCTAAAAATTTACTAACGTTTACGGTGACCGTGGGTTTTCGCGATCGCCACAAACCTCTGTAAAACGCCTGGATATAAAGAGGGAAATTTACTAACGTTTACGGTGAGGGTGACCGTGGGTTTTCTCGCGATCACCACAAACCTCTGTAAATCACCTTGGATATAAAGAGCTCTACGGGTCGGAAACGGGAGATATTTCGTCAAGTCTTTTGTCACGGTGGGTGTGACAGTGGTCGATATGCACAGTTAGTCACGAGTGGCTACTTTTTTGTCAAGCATTTTTGTTAAAAAAACATGCCCCGGCATGCATGGTTGGAAAAGAAGAGAAGTTGAAATAACAGAGAGAAGGAGAGGAGATAGCAGAAACAAAGGAAGGTTTGCCACAGTAACTGGGGATTCAGACTCCGAAATAGGAGGGTTACACCAAACAGCAAGTGTCAGTGAACCACTGAACCTACTCCAACCTGGGAGAGGATCCTGCTTCGAAGCTGTCTGTGGCCAAGAGACATCATCCCCAGTCGAGTGCTCTGCGGCAAAGATTCGATATAATCTTGTGCCATCTATTTTCTAAAAATTTACTAACGTTTACGGTGACCGTGGGTTTTCGCGATCGCCACAAACCTCTGTAAAACGCCTGGATATAAAGAGGGAAATTTACTAACGTTTACGGTGAGGGTGACCGTGGGTTTTCTCGCGATCACCACAAACCTCTGTAAATCACCTTGGATATAAAGAGCTCTACGGGTCGGAAACGGGAGATATTTCGTCAAGTCTTTTGTCACGGTGGGTGTGACAGTGGTCGATATGCACAGTTAGTCACGAGTGGCTACTTTTTTGTCAAGCATTTTTGTTAAAAAAACATGCCCCGGCATGCATGGTTGGAAAAGAAGAGAAGTTGAAATAACAGAGAGAAGGAGAGGAGATAGCAGAAACAAAGGAAGGTTTGCCACAGTAACTGGGGATTCAGACTCCGAAATAGGAGGGTTACACCAAACAGCAAGTGTCAGTGAACCACTGAACCTACTCCAACCTGGGAGAGGATCCTGCTTCGAAGCTGTCTGTGGCCAAGAGACATCATCCCCAGTCGAGTGCTCTGCGGCAGAGATTCGATATAATCTTGTGCCATCTATTTTCTAAAAATTTACTAACGTTTACGGTGACCGTGGGTTTTCGCGATCGCCACAAACCTCTGTAAAACGCCTGGATATAAAGAGGGAAATTTACTAACGTTTACGGTGAGGGTGACCGTGGGTTTTCTCGCGATCACCACAAACCTCTGTAAATCACCTTGGATATAAAGAGCTCTACGGGTCGGAAACGGGAGATATTTCGTCAAGTCTTTTGTCACGGTGGGTGTGACAGTGGTCGATATGCACAGTTAGTCACGAGTGGCTACTTTTTTGTCAAGCATTTTTGTTAAAAAAACATGCCCCGGCATGCATGGTTGGAAAAGAAGAGAAGTTGAAATAACAGAGAGAAGGAGAGGAGATAGCAGAAACAAAGGAAGGTTTGCCACAGTAACTGGGGATTCAGACTCCGAAATAGGAGGGTTACACCAAACAGCAAGTGTCAGTGAACCACTGAACCTACTCCAACCTGGGAGAGGATCCTGCTTCGAAGCTGTCTGTGGCCAAGAGACATCATCCCCAGTCGAGTGCTCTGCGGCAAAGATTCGATATAATCTTGTGCCATCTATTTTCTAAAAATTTACTAACGTTTACGGTGACCGTGGGTTTTCGCGATCGCCACAAACCTCTGTAAAACGCCTGGATATAAAGAGGGAAATTTACTAACGTTTACGGTGAGGGTGACCGTGGGTTTTCTCGCGATCACCACAAACCTCTGTAAATCACCTTGGATATAAAGAGCTCTACGGGTCGGAAACGGGAGATATTTCGTCAAGTCTTTTGTCACGGTGGGTGTGACAGTGGTCGATATGCACAGTTAGTCACGAGTGGCTACTTTTTTGTCAAGCATTTTTGTTAAAAAAACATGCCCCGGCATGCATGGTTGGAAAAGAAGAGAAGTTGAAATAACAGAGAGAAGGAGAGGAGATAGCAGAAACAAAGGAAGGTTTGCCACAGTAACTGGGGATTCAGACTCCGAAATAGGAGGGTTACACCAAACAGCAAGTGCCATTGAACCACTGAACCTACTCCAACCTGGGAGAGGATCCTGCTTCGAAGCTGTCTGTGGCCAAGAGACATCATCCCCAGTCGAGTGCTCTGCGGCAAAGATTCGATATAATCTTGTGCCATCTATTTTCTAAAAATTTACTAACGTTTACGGTGACCGTGGGTTTTCGCGATCGCCACAAACCTCTGTAAAACGCCTGGATATAAAGAGGGAAATTTACTAACGTTTACGGTGAGGGTGACCGTGGGTTTTCTCGCGATCACCACAAACCTCTGTAAATCACCTTGGATATAAAGAGCTCTACGGGTCGGAAACGGGAGATATTTCGTCAAGTCTTTTGTCACGGTGGGTGTGACAGTGGTCGATATGCACAGTTAGTCACGAGTGGCTACTTTTTTGTCAAGCATTTTTGTTAAAAAAACATGCCCCGGCATGCATGGTTGGAAAAGAAGAGAAGTTGAAATAACAGAGAGAAGGAGAGGAGATAGCAGAAACAAAGGAAGGTTTGCCACAGTAACTGGGGATTCAGCCTCCGAAATAGGAGGGTTACACCAAACAGCAAGTGTCAGTGAACCACTGAACCTACTCCAACCTGGGAGAGGATCCTGCTTCGAAGCTGTCTGTGGCCAAGAGACATCATCCCCAGTCGAGTGCTCTGCGGCAAAGATTCGATATAATCTTGTGCCATCTATTTTCTAAAAATTTACTAACGTTTACGGTGACCGTGGGTTTTCGCGATCGCCACAAACCTCTGTAAAACGCCTGGATATAAAGAGGGAAATTTACTAACGTTTACGGTGAGGGTGACCGTGGGTTTTCTCGCGATCACCACAAACCTCTGTAAATCACCTTGGATATAAAGAGCTCTACGGGTCGGAAACGGGAGATATTTCGTCAAGTCTTTTGTCACGGTGGGTGTGACAGTGGTCGATATGCACAGTTAGTCACGAGTGGCTACTTTTTTGTCAAGCATTTTTGTTAAAAAAACATGCCCCGGCATGCATGGTTGGAAAAGAAGAAAAGTTGAAATAACAGAGAGAAGGAGAGGAGATAGCAGAAACAAAGGAAGGTTTGCCACAGTAACTGGGGATTCAGACTCCGAAATAGGAGGGTTACACCAAACAGCAAGTGTCAGTGAACCACTGAACCTACTCCAACCTGGGAGAGGATCCTGCTTCGAAGCTGTCTGTGGCCAAGAGACATCATCCCCAGTCGAGTGCTCTGCGGCAAAGATTCGATATAATCTTGTGCCATCTATTTTCTAAAAATTTACCAACGTTTACGGTGACCGTGGGTTTTCGCGATCGCCACAAACCTCTGTAAAACGCCTGGATATAAAGAGGGAAATTTACTAACGTTTACGGTGAGGGTGACCGTGGGTTTTCTCGCGATCACCACAAACCTCTGTAAATCACCTTGGATATAAAGAGCTCTACGGGTCGGAAACGGGAGATATTTCGTCAAGTCTTTTGTCACGGTGGGTGTGACAGTGGTCGATATGCACAGTTAGTCACGAGTGGCTACTTTTTTGTCAAGCATTTTTGTTAAAAAAACATGCCCCGGCATGCATGGTTGGAAAAGAAGAGAAGTTGAAATAACAGAGAGAAGGAGAGGAGATAGCAGAAACAAAGGAAGGTTTGCCACAGTAACTGGGGATTCAGACTCCGAAATAGGAGGGTTACACCAAACAGCAAGTGTCAGTGAACCACTGAACCTACTCCAACCTGGGAGAGGATCCTGCTTCGAAGCTGTCTGTGGCCAAGAGACATCATCCCCAGTCGAGTGCTCTGCGGCAAAGATTCGATATAATCTTGTGCCATCTATTTTCTAAAAATTTACTAACGTTTACGGTGACCGTGGGTTTTCGCGATCGCCACAAACCTCTGTAAAACGCCTGGATATAAAGAGGGAAATTTACTAACGTTTACGGTGAGGGTGACCGTGGGTTTTCTCGCGATCACCACAAACCTCTGTAAATCACCTTGGATATAAAGAGCTCTACGGGTCGGAAACGGGAGATATTTCGTCAAGTCTTTTGTCACGGTGGGTGTGACAGTGGTCGATATGCACAGTTAGTCACGAGTGGCTACTTTTTTGTCAAGCATTTTTGTTAAAAAAACATGCCCCGGCATGCATGGTTGGAAAAGAAGAGAAGTTGAAATAACAGAGAGAAGGAGAGGAGATAGCAGAAACAAAGGAAGGTTTGCCACAGTAACTGGGGATTCAGACTCCGAAATAGGAGGGTTACACCAAACAGCAAGTGTCAGTGAACCACTGAACCTACTCCAACCTGGGAGAGGATCCTGCTTCGAAGCTGTCTGTGGCCAAGAGACATCATCCCCAGTCGAGTGCTCTGCGGCAAAGATTCGATATAATCTTGTGCCATCTATTTTCTAAAAATTTACTAACGTTTACGGTGACCGTGGGTTTTCGCGATCGCCACAAACCTCTGTAAAACGCCTGGATATAAAGAGGGAAATTTACTAACGTTTACGGTGAGGGTGACCGTGGGTTTTCTCGCGATCACCACAAACCTCTGTAAATCACCTTGGATATAAAGAGCTCTACGGGTCGGAAACGGGAGATATTTCGTCAAGTCTTTTGTCACGGTGGGTGTGACAGTGGTCGATATGCACAGTTAGTCACGAGTGGCTACTTTTTTGTCAAGCATTTTTGTTAAAAAAACATGCCCCGGCATGCATGGTTGGAAAAGAAGAGAAGTTGAAATAACAGAGAGAAGGAGAGGAGATAGCAGAAACAAAGGAAGGTTTGCCACAGTAACTGGGGATTCAGACTCCGAAATAGGAGGGTTACACCAAACAGCAAGTGTCAGTGAACCACTGAACCTACTCCAACCTGGGAGAGGATCCTGCTTCGAAGCTGTCTGTGGCCAAGAGACATCATCCCCAGTCGAGTGCTCTGCGGCAGAGATTCGATATAATCTTGTGCCATCTATTTTCTAAAAATTTACTAACGTTTACGGTGACCGTGGGTTTTCGCGATCGCCACAAACCTCTGTAAAACGCCTGGATATAAAGAGGGAAATTTACTAACGTTTACGGTGAGGGTGACCGTGGGTTTTCTCGCGATCACCACAAACCTCTGTAAATCACCTTGGATATAAAGAGCTCTACGGGTCGGAAACGGGAGATATTTCGTCAAGTCTTTTGTCACGGTGGGTGTGACAGTGGTCGATATGCACAGTTAGTCACGAGTGGCTACTTTTTTGTCAAGCATTTTTGTTAAAAAAACATGCCCCGGCATGCATGGTTGGAAAAGAAGAGAAGTTGAAATAACAGAGAGAAGGAGAGGAGATAGCAGAAACAAAGGAAGGTTTGCCACAGTAACTGGGGATTCAGACTCCGAAATAGGAGGGTTACACCAAACAGCAAGTGTCAGTGAACCACTGAACCTACTCCAACCTGGGAGAGGATCCTGCTTCGAAGCTGTCTGTGGCCAAGAGACATCATCCCCAGTCGAGTGCTCTGCGGCAAAGATTCGATATAATCTTGTGCCATCTATTTTCTAAAAATTTACTAACGTTTACGGTGACCGTGGGTTTTCGCGATCGCCACAAACCTCTGTAAAACGCCTGGATATAAAGAGGGAAATTTACTAACGTTTACGGTGAGGGTGACCGTGGGTTTTCTCGCGATCACCACAAACCTCTGTAAATCACCTTGGATATAAAGAGCTCTACGGGTCGGAAACGGGAGATATTTCGTCAAGTCTTTTGTCACGGTGGGTGTGACAGTGGTCGATATGCACAGTTAGTCACGAGTGGCTACTTTTTTGTCAAGCATTTTTGTTAAAAAAACATGCCCCGGCATGCATGGTTGGAAAAGAAGAGAAGTTGAAATAACAGAGAGAAGGAGAGGAGATAGCAGAAACAAAGGAAGGTTTGCCACAGTAACTGGGGATTCAGACTCCGAAATAGGAGGGTTACACCAAACAGCAAGTGCCAGTGAACCACTGAACCTACTCCAACCTGGGAGAGGATCCTGCTTCGAAGCTGTCTGTGGCCAAGAGACATCATCCCCAGTCGAGTGCTCTGCGGCAAAGATTCGATATAATCTTGTGCCATCTATTTTCTAAAAATTTACTAACGTTTACGGTGACCGTGGGTTTTCGCGATCGCCACAAACCTCTGTAAAACGCCTGGATATAAAGAGGGAAATTTACTAACGTTTACGGTGAGGGTGACCGTGGGTTTTCTCGCGATCACCACAAACCTCTGTAAATCACCTTGGATATAAAGAGCTCTACGGGTCGGAAACGGGAGATATTTCGTCAAGTCTTTTGTCACGGTGGGTGTGACAGTGGTCGATATGCACAGTTAGTCACGAGTGGCTACTTTTTTGTCAAGCATTTTTGTTAAAAAAACATGCCCCGGCATGCATGGTTGGAAAAGAAGAGAAGTTGAAATAACAGAGAGAAGGAGAGGAGATAGCAGAAACAAAGGAAGGTTTGCCACAGTAACTGGGGATTCAGCCTCCGAAATAGGAGGGTTACACCAAACAGCAAGTGTCAGTGAACCACTGAACCTACTCCAACCTGGGAGAGGATCCTGCTTCGAAGCTGTCTGTGGCCAAGAGACATCATCCCCAGTCGAGTGCTCTGCGGCAAAGATTCGATATAATCTTGTGCCATCTATTTTCTAAAAATTTACTAACGTTTACGGTGACCGTGGGTTTTCGCGATCGCCACAAACCTCTGTAAAACGCCTGGATATAAAGAGGGAAATTTACTAACGTTTACGGTGAGGGTGACCGTGGGTTTTCTCGCGATCACCACAAACCTCTGTAAATCACCTTGGATATAAAGAGCTCTACGGGTCGGAAACGGGAGATATTTCGTCAAGTCTTTTGTCACGGTGGGTGTGACAGTGGTCGATATGCACAGTTAGTCACGAGTGGCTACTTTTTTGTCAAGCATTTTTGTTAAAAAAACATGCCCCGGCATGCATGGTTGGAAAAGAAGAGAAGTTGAAATAACAGAGAGAAGGAGAGGAGATAGCAGAAACAAAGGAAGGTTTGCCACAGTAACTGGGGATTCAGACTCCGAAATAGGAGGGTTACACCAAACAGCAAGTGTCAGTGAACCACTGAACCTACTCCAACCTGGGAGAGGATCCTGCTTCGAAGCTGTCTGTGGCCAAGAGACATCATCCCCAGTCGAGTGCTCTGCGGCAAAGATTCGATATAATCTTGTGCCATCTATTTTCTAAAAATTTACTAACGTTTACGGTGACCGTGGGTTTTCGCGATCGCCACAAACCTCTGTAAAACGCCTGGATATAAAGAGGGAAATTTACTAACGTTTACGGTGAGGGTGACCGTGGGTTTTCTCGCGATCACCACAAACCTCTGTAAATCACCTTGGATATAAAGAGCTCTACGGGTCGGAAACGGGAGATATTTCGTCAAGTCTTTTGTCACGGTGGGTGTGACAGTGGTCGATATGCACAGTTAGTCACGAGTGGCTACTTTTTTGTCAAGCATTTTTGTTAAAAAAACATGCCCCGGCATGCATGGTTGGAAAAGAAGAGAAGTTGAAATAACAGAGAGAAGGAGAGGAGATAGCAGAAACAAAGGAAGGTTTGCCACAGTAACTGGGGATTCAGACTCCGAAATAGGAGGGTTACACCAAACAGCAAGTGTCAGTGAACCACTGAACCTACTCCAACCTGGGAGAGGATCCTGCTTCGAAGCTGTCTGTGGCCAAGAGACATCATCCCCAGTCGAGTGCTCTGCGGCAAAGATTCGATATAATCTTGTGCCATCTATTTTCTAAAAATTTACTAACGTTTACGGTGACCGTGGGTTTTCGCGATCGCCAAAAACCTCTGTAAAACGCCTGGATATAAAGAGGGAAATTTACTAACGTTTACGGTGAGGGTGACCGTGGGTTTTCTCGCGATCACCACAAACCTCTGTGAATCACCTTGGATATAAAGAGCTCTACGGGTCGGAAACGGGAGATATTTCGTCAAGTCTTTTGTCACGGTGGGTGTGACAGTGGTCGATATGCACAGTTAGTCACGAGTGGCTACTTTTTTGTCAAGCATTTTTGTTAAAAAAACATGCCCCGGCATGCATGGTTGGAAAAGAAGAGAAGTTGAAATAACAGAGAGAAGGAGAGGAGATAGCAGAAACAAAGGAAGGTTTGCCACAGTAACTGGGGATTCAGACTCCGAAATAGGAGGGTTACACCAAACAGCAAGTGTCAGTGAACCACTGAACCTACTCCAACCTGGGAGAGGATCCTGCTTCGAAGCTGTCTGTGGCCAAGAGACATCATCCCCAGTCGAGTGCTCTGCGGCAAAGATTCGA
Source organism: Botryllus schlosseri (assembly GCF_051294905.1). NCBI lineage: Eukaryota > Metazoa > Chordata > Ascidiacea > Stolidobranchia > Styelidae > Botryllus > Botryllus schlosseri. The sequence continues at coordinate 20,502,893 of NC_137247.1, read as the reverse complement.
TATAATCTTGTGCCATCTATTTTCTAAAAATTTACTAACGTTTACGGTGACCGTGGGTTTTCGCGATCGCCACAAACCTCTGTAAAACGCCTGGATATAAAGAGGGAAATTTACTAACGTTTACGGTGAGGGTGACCGTGGGTTTTCTCGCGATCACCACAAACCTCTGTAAATCACCTTGGATATAAAGAGCTCTACGGGTCGGAAACGGGAGATATTTCGTCAAGTCTTTTGTCACGGTGGGTGTGACAGTGGTCGATATGCACAGTTAGTCACGAGTGGCTACTTTTTTGTCAAGCATTTTTGTTAAAAAAACATGCCCCGGCATGCATGGTTGGAAAAGAAGAGAAGTTGAAATAACAGAGAGAAGGAGAGGAGATAGCAGAAACAAAGGAAGGTTTGCCACAGTAACTGGGGATTCAGACTCCGAAATAGGAGGGTTACACCAAACAGCAAGTGTCAGTGAACCACTGAACCTACTCCAACCTGGGAGAGGATCCTGCTTCGAAGCTGTCTGTGGCCAAGAGACATCATCCCCAGTCGAGTGCTCTGCGGCAAAGATTCGATATAATCTTGTGCCATCTATTTTTTTAAAATTTACTAACGTTTACGGTGACCGTGGGTTTTCGCGATCGCCACAAACCTCTGTAAAACGCCTGGATATAAAGAGGGAAATTTACTAACGTTTACGGTGAGGGTGACCGTGGGTTTTCTCGCGATCACCACAAACCTCTGTAAATCACCTTGGATATAAAGAGCTCTACGGGTCGGAAACGGGAGATATTTCGTCAAGTCTTTTGTCACGGTGGGTGTGACAGTGGTCGATATGCACAGTTAGTCACGAGTGGCTACTTTTTTGTCAAGCATTTTTGTTAAAAAAACATGCCCCGGCATGCATGGTTGGAAAAGAAGAGAAGTTGAAATAACAGAGAGAAGGAGAGGAGATAGCAGAAACAAAGGAAGGTTTGCCACAGTAACTGGGGATTCAGACTCCGAAATAGGAGGGTTACACCAAACAGCAAGTGTCAGTGAACCACTGAACCTACTCCAACCTGGGAGAGGATCCTGCTTCGAAGCTGTCTGTGGCCAAGAGACATCATCCCCAGTCGAGTGCTCTGCGGCAAAGATTCGATATAATCTTGTGCCATCTATTTTCTAAAAATTTACTAACGTTTACGGTGACCGTGGGTTTTCGCGATCGCCACAAACCTCTGTAAAACGCCTGGATATAAAGAGGGAAATTTACTAACGTTTACGGTGAGGGTGACCGTGGGTTTTCTCGCGATCACCACAAACCTCTGTAAATCACCTTGGATATAAAGAGCTCTACGGGTCGGAAACGGGAGATATTTCGTCAAGTCTTTTGTCACGGTGGGTGTGACAGTGGTCGATATGCACAGTTAGTCACGAGTGGCTACTTTTTTGTCAAGCATTTTTGTTAAAAAAACATGCCCCGGCATGCATGGTTGGAAAAGAAGAGAAGTTGAAATAACAGAGAGAAGGAGAGGAGATAGCAGAAACAAAGGAAGGTTTGCCACAGTAACTGGGGATTCAGACTCCGAAATAGGAGGGTTACACCAAACAGCAAGTGTCAGTGAACCACTGAACCTACTCCAACCTGGGAGAGGATCCTGCTTCGAAGCTGTCTGTGGCCAAGAGACATCATCCCCAGTCGAGTGCTCTGCGGCAAAGATTCGATATAATCTTGTGCCATCTATTTTCTAAAAATTTACTAACGTTTACGGTGACCGTGGGTTTTCGCGATCGCCACAAACCTCTGTAAAACGCCTGGATATAAAGAGGGAAATTTACTAACGTTTACGGTGAGGGTGACCGTGGGTTTTCTCGCGATCACCACAAACCTCTGTAAATCACCTTGGATATAAAGAGCTCTACGGGTCGGAAACGGGAGATATTTCGTCAAGTCTTTTGTCACGGTGGGTGTGACAGTGGTCGATATGCACAGTTAGTCACGAGTGGCTACTTTTTTGTCAAGCATTTTTGTTAAAAAAACATGCCCCGGCATGCATGGTTGGAAAAGAAGAGAAGTTGAAATAACAGAGAGAAGGAGAGGAGATAGCAGAAACAAAGGAAGGTTTGCCACAGTAACTGGGGATTCAGACTCCGAAATAGGAGGGTTACACCAAACAGCAAGTGTCAGTGAACCACTGAACCTACTCCAACCTGGGAGAGGATCCTGCTTCGAAGCTGTCTGTGGCCAAGAGACATCATCCCCAGTCGAGTGCTCTGCGGCAAAGATTCGATATAATCTTGTGCCATCTATTTTCTAAAAATTTACTAACGTTTACGGTGACCGTGGGTTTTCGCGATCGCCACAAACCTCTGTAAAACGCCTGGATATAAAGAGGGAAATTTACTAACGTTTACGGTGAGGGTGACCGTGGGTTTTCTCGCGATCACCACAAACCTCTGTAAATCACCTTGGATATAAAGAGCTCTACGGGTCGGAAACGGGAGATATTTCGTCAAGTCTTTTGTCACGGTGGGTGTGACAGTGGTCGATATGCACAGTTAGTCACGAGTGGCTACTTTTTTGTCAAGCATTTTTGTTAAAAAAACATGCCCCGGCATGCATGGTTGGAAAAGAAGAGAAGTTGAAATAACAGAGAGAAGGAGAGGAGATAGCAGAAACAAAGGAAGGTTTGCCACAGTAACTGGGGATTCAGACTCCGAAATAGGAGGGTTACACCAAACAGCAAGTGTCAGTGAACCACTGAACCTACTCCAACCTGGGAGAGGATCCTGCTTCGAAGCTGTCTGTGGCCAAGAGACATCATCCCCAGTCGAGTGCTCTGCGGCAAAGATTCGATATAATCTTGTGCCATCTATTTTCTAAAAATTTACTAACGTTTACGGTGACCGTGGGTTTTCGCGATCGCCACAAACCTCTGTAAAACGCCTGGATATAAAGAGGGAAATTTACTAACGTTTACGGTGAGGGTGACCGTGGGTTTTCTCGCGATCACCACAAACCTCTGTAAATCACCTTGGATATAAAGAGCTCTACGGGTCGGAAACGGGAGATATTTCGTCAAGTCTTTTGTCACGGTGGGTGTGACAGTGGTCGATATGCACAGTTAGTCACGAGTGGCTACTTTTTTGTCAAGCATTTTTGTTAAAAAAACATGCCCCGGCATGCATGGTTGGAAAAGAAGAGAAGTTGAAATAACAGAGAGAAGGAGAGGAGATAGCAGAAACAAAGGAAGGTTTGCCACAGTAACTGGGGATTCAGACTCCGAAATAGGAGGGTTACACCAAACAGCAAGTGTCAGTGAACCACTGAACCTACTCCAACCTGGGAGAGGATCCTGCTTCGAAGCTGTCTGTGGCCAAGAGACATCATCCCCAGTCGAGTGCTCTGCGGCAAAGATTCGATATAATCTTGTGCCATCTATTTTCTAAAAATTTACTAACGTTTACGGTGACCGTGGGTTTTCGCGATCGCCACAAACCTCTGTAAAACGCCTGGATATAAAGAGGGAAATTTACTAACGTTTACGGTGAGGGTGACCGTGGGTTTTCTCGCGATCACCACAAACCTCTGTAAATCACCTTGGATATAAAGAGCTCTACGGGTCGGAAACGGGAGATATTTCGTCAAGTCTTTTGTCACGGTGGGTGTGACAGTGGTCGATATGCACAGTTAGTCACGAGTGGCTACTTTTTTGTCAAGCATTTTTGTTAAAAAAACATGCCCCGGCATGCATGGTTGGAAAAGAAGAGAAGTTGAAATAACAGAGAGAAGGAGAGGAGATAGCAGAAACAAAGGAAGGTTTGCCACAGTAACTGGGGATTCAGACTCCGAAATAGGAGGGTTACACCAAACAGCAAGTGTCAGTGAACCACTGAACCTACTCCAACCTGGGAGAGGATCCTGCTTCGAAGCTGTCTGTGGCCAAGAGACATCATCCCCAGTCGAGTGCTCTGCGGCAAAGATTCGATATAATCTTGTGCCATCTATTTTCTAAAAATTTACTAACGTTTACGGTGACCGTGGGTTTTCGCGATCGCCACAAACCTCTGTAAAACGCCTGGATATAAAGAGGGAAATTTACTAACGTTTACGGTGAGGGTGACCGTGGGTTTTCTCGCGATCACCACAAACCTCTGTAAATCACCTTGGATATAAAGAGCTCTACGGGTCGGAAACGGGAGATATTTCGTCAAGTCTTTTGTCACGGTGGGTGTGACAGTGGTCGATATGCACAGTTAGTCACGAGTGGCTACTTTTTTGTCAAGCATTTTTGTTAAAAAAACATGCCCCGGCATGCATGGTTGGAAAAGAAGAGAAGTTGAAATAACAGAGAGAAGGAGAGGAGATAGCAGAAACAAAGGAAGGTTTGCCACAGTAACTGGGGATTCAGACTCCGAAATAGGAGGGTTACACCAAACAGCAAGTGTCAGTGAACCACTGAACCTACTCCAACCTGGGAGAGGATCCTGCTTCGAAGCTGTCTGTGGCCAAGAGACATCATCCCCAGTCGAGTGCTCTGCGGCAAAGATTCCATATAATCTTGTGCCATCTATTTTCTATAAATTTACTAACGTTTACGGTGACCGTGGGTTTTCGCGATCGCCACAAACCTCTGTAAAACGCCTGGATATAAAGAGGGAAATTTACTAACGTTTACGGTGAGGGTGACCGTGGGTTTTCTCGCGATCACCACAAACCTCTGTAAATCACCTTGGATATAAAGAGCTCTACGGGTCGGAAACGGGAGATATTTCGTCAAGTCTTTTGTCACGGTGGGTGTGACAGTGGTCGATATGCACAGTTAGTCACGAGTGGCTACTTTTTTGTCAAGCATTTTTGTTAAAAAAACATGCCCCGGCATGCATGGTTGGAAAAGAAGAGAAGTTGAAATAACAGAGAGAAGGAGAGGAGATAGCAGAAACAAAGGAAGGTTTGCCACAGTGACTGGGGATTCAGACTCCGAAATAGGAGGGTTACACCAAACAGCAAGTGTCAGTGAACCTCTGAACCTACTCCAACCTGGGAGAGGATCCTGCTTCGAAGCTGTCTGTGGCCAAGAGACATCATCCCCAGTCGAGTGCTCTGCGGCAAAGATTCGATATAATCTTGTGCCATCTATTTTTTTAAAATTTACTAACGTTTACGGTGACCGTGGGTTTTCGCGATCGCCACAAACCTCTGTAAAACGCCTGGATATAAAGAGGGAAATTTACTAACGTTTACGGTGAGGGTGACCGTGGGTTTTCTCGCGATCACCACAAACCTCTGTAAATCACCTTGGATATAAAGAGCTCTACGGGTCGGAAACGGGAGATATTTCGTCAAGTCTTTTGTCACGGTGGGTGTGACAGTGGTCGATATGCACAGTTAGTCACGAGTGGCTACTTTTTTGTCAAGCATTTTTGTTAAAAAAACATGCCCCGGCATGCATGGTTGGAAAAGAAGAGAAGTTGAAATAACAGAGAGAAGGAGAGGAGATAGCAGAAAGAAAGGAAGGTTTGCCACAGTAACTAGGGACTCAGACTCCGAAATGGGCGTGGTTACACCAAACAGCAAGTGTCAGTGAACCTCTGAACCTACTCCAACCTGGGAGAGGATCCTGTTTCGAAGCTGTCTGTGGCCAAGAGACATCATCCCTAGTCGAGTGCTCTGCAGCTAAACTATTGATATAATCTTGCGCCATCTATTTATTAGAAATTTACTAACGTTTACGGTGACCGTGGGTTTTCGTGATCACCACAAACCTCTTTAACACGCCTACATATAAAGAGGGAAATTTACTAACGTTTACGGTGACCGTGGGTTTTCGTGATCACCACAAACCTCTTTAACACGCCTACATATAAAGAGGGAAATTTACTAACGTTTACGGTGACCGTGGGTTTTCTCGCGATCACCACAAACCTCTGTAAATCACCTTGGATATAAAGAGCTCTACGGGTCGGAAACGGGAGATATTTCGTCAAGTCTTTTGTCACGGTGGGTGTGACAGTGGTCGATATGCAGTTAGTCACGAGTGGCTACTTTTTTGTCCAGCATTTTTGTTAGAAAAAACATGCCCCGGCATGCATGGTTGGAAAAGAAGAGAAGTTTAAATAACAGAGAGAAGGAGAGGAGATAGCAGAAAGAAAGGAAGGTTTGCCACAGTAACTAGGGACTCAGACTCCGAAATGGGCGTGGTTACACCAAACAGCAAGTGTCAGGGAACCTCTGAACCTACTCCAACCTGGGAGAGGATCCTGTTTCGAAGCTGTCTGTGGACAAGAGACATTATCTCTAGTCGAGTGCTCTGCAGCTAAAGTATTGATATATTCTTGCGCCATCTATTTATTAGAAATTTACTAACGTTTACGGTGACCGTGGGTTTTCGTGATCACCACAAACCTCTTTAACACGCCTACATATAAAGAGGGAAATTTACTAACGTTTACGGTGACCGTGGGTTTTCTCGCGATCACCACAAACCTCTGTAAATCACCTTGGATATAAAGAGCTCTACGGGTCGGAAACGGGAGATATTTCGTCAAGTCTTTTGTCACGGTGGGTGTGACAGTGGTCGATATGCAGTTAGTCACGAGTGGCTACTTTTTTGTCAAGCATTTTTGGTAAAAAAACATGCCCCGGCATGCATGGTTGGAAAAGAAGAGAAGTTGAAATAACAGAGAGAAGTAGAGGAGATAGCAGAAAGAAAGGAAGGTTTGCCACAGCGACTCAGACTCCGAAATGGGCGTGGTTACACCAAACAGCAAGTGTCAGTGAGGCTCTGAACCTACTCCAGCCTGGGAGAGGATCCTGTTTCGAAGCTGTCCGTGGCCAAGAGACATCATCCCCAGTCGAGTGCTCTGCAGCTAAAGTATTGATATAATCTTGCGCCATCTATTTATTAGAAATTTACTAACGTTTACGGTGACCGTGGGTTTTTGTGATCACCACAAACCTCTTTAACACGCCTACATATAAAGAAGGAAATTTACTAACGTTTACGGTGACCGTGGGTTTTCTCGCGATCACCACAAACCTCTGTAAATCACCTTCGATATAAAGAGCTCTACGGGTCGGAAACGGGAGATATTTCGTCAAGTCTTTTGTCACGGTGGGTGTGACAGTGGTGTGACAGATTGGAGTATTTGGTTGTATTAAGGTAAGCATCGGCTTACTGGACGCTGGCCGATGCGAAACCCTCGCGGTACAACCGATACTTCCAATCACTCTCACACCCAGGAAGAGTATGGCCTTCTGGCCTTCATATTCCGACCCCGGGATCTCGTCAGCTTGACTGGCCAGTATCCCAGTCACAAGTATGGTGGCGGCGGGACAAGCCTCCGCAGACGCCCCCAGCCAAAGCCTGCTTGTGACAGCCGTTTGCACCTAAAAAGCAGAGAAACTTTGAAGGAAACAAACGAAGAAGCAACCTGAGTTGGGAGCTTAGGAGTCCTACGACTCCTAAGTGACCTATTACGGGCGCTTGTGGCAATAGTGCCGTGGTGTAATGCCACTGCGCTGTCACAAGCGTGACGGGGTGGAGGTTTACTGCGGTTCCTCCAGTTTACCCCTAAAAAAAAAAAAAAAAATGGGTGTGACAGTGGTCGATATGCACAGTTAGTCACGAGTGGCTACTTTTTTTGTCAAGCATTTTTGTTAAAAAAACATGCCCCGGCATGCATGGTTGGAAAAGAATTACTCGAATACATCAGTGTGAAAACTTTGATTTTATTTCTGTAGATTACCACTAGGTGTCTTGACGGTCCGGGGAGCTGAGACGTGTTTTAGCCGTTTGGTCGTAGTCCTAGCTATCTGACTGAATGCGGCTAAGTTACTTCAGGTTCGACTGGACCCTGATACACATTGCAGATTCGACGGATATATTACAACGAAGGCAGGCACAATAAACACATCAATACTTCCAATCCAATCCGCATACCGCATGCTACCCTACGCATGACTGGTCTTGCAACCAGATAGTCCGGAGTCATTATGGCTCCGGAGCCGAGCGGTTACAATATGCCAGTGGTTCCCAACCGGGGAGGAATTCCCTTGGGGGGAATTTTGCAATTTTTAGGGAGGAATTCCACTTTAGAATTGGATTTCCTAAATTGTTCATGTCTGAACTGTCATGTAGTCAACCAGTTATATCCGAACGTATGCTCCTTGTGTTTTTTTTGTTTGCTGAAAGTATGTTCAAGTCACCGAGCAGAGGGCCGAGTCCGAGTCAGTGTATTATGTCTCAAGTCCGAGTCCAAGTCACACTCCAGTCAACACTGCTTGGTGATATTGAATGATTTGGATTTATGATATACTAATTTTCCTCACTTTGAGCAGCTTTTTGTCCCATTGTCAAATCTCAGGATCAATAGACGAAATTCCAATAAGGTGGTCACACTGGTCACTTTACTGTTCTTCGAAATTACAATAAAATGTCGGTCTTGGCCGTCTTATAGTCTCAAATCATATGGCTTGGTTCGAGTCATGAACAATGACTCCAGTCCAAGTCAAGTCAATACCCAAAGTGTCTCGAGTCGAGTCGAGTCGCTTCCGTATTTTGAGAAAATGACTCGAGTCGAGTCGAGTCATCAGGAATTGGTGACTCAGACTCTAGTCTGGTCAACCCTCCTATATATAAAAGTACCAATATTATTGGCCAAATGCATACGCAAACTTGAGAAAAAATCGCAAGTCCAGTAAATTTATGCATAGTGATTTTTCACAACAGTTATATTAGCGCAGTGCTTTTCAACATTTTTGAGCTCCATTCGCACTTTTTTTTGAAAAATAATTTCATTCGCACCAGTCAGCCGAAATTTAGTACACGAAAATAAAATGAAGAAACTTATCACTTTTGTATTCGAAGAGCTTCTTGGAGGTACAGAGATTCATTATTTTGCATTCAGCGCATCGTATCATTGACTAATCAAGCACTAAAATCCCTGCAGTAGGAAAATCACAGATATCGCACTCTCGTTGTTCTCAAGAAGTTAGTTGTATTTTCCGGGGGTATCGCGCAGTGATTTCCTTGGAAGCTTAACGGGCGAACACAAGAACAATATTCACTCACAACAATATATCACTTCGTCATTAAATCCAAATGTTACGTCATCGCGATGTGAATGTGTTTGCATTTAGAAAGCACAAAATAGTGAAACTGCACTTGAATCGTAGCATCAATGTTGCGACTAGCACCTGCTTGTGGTTCATTTTTCTGACAACATTCGAAAAGATGCTACGCGTACTAAGGTTTGTGAGATACGACTACCATACGTCCTCCTTTAGGAGGATTTGTCCTCCTTTTTCGGGTTTTTGAAAATCTCCTCCTTTTTGAGATTTTGTCCTCTTATTTAGGAATTCTGGTCAAATTTATAGCAAAACTCGACTGAGATGCCGTAAATCAGCACCGACGTGACGCTGCGGCGGGTATTTCGGGAGCTGAGCAAAAGTTGACCTTTTTTTATTTTAGTCAACCGACTACGAAGTGGTAAAAATTTACTACTTTTTCAGGATTTTCCACCGGTATTCTGTGTTTGAAAATTTTGAAATAGTGTCCTTCTTTCCCGATTCCGAAATATGGTAACTTTAATGTTAGACGATTGGATGGCACGGTGGACGTTAAAATCAGGAATGCATTGCTATACAAAGCCACACAATCCGAGTAATTGATGACTGTTGTTTATGAATAAGCTTAGGCTTAATTCACTTCTTATCTATGCAGTACACGAATCAACATATCTTTCAATAACAACGTTCGGCATCCCCGTGTTGTCAAAGCCAACACATTCACCTTCTTGAATAATTATTACTCACATCAGATTCATGATTACCACACAGTTATATCGGCCCGGGCAGTCAACTGCGAGATGGCTCTTAGGTCAATCGTACATTATTGAAAAACTGACTAAAATAATTCCAAATTATCTTTACTATTACAAATATCCTTATGCATAAAGAGTTATAAGGTTCAACAGTCTAATTAGGCTGCATAAGGAATATCGCATGACATACGGCTTGGTGAATTTGATTTTGCTCTGCAGAGGGTGGTCACTGCTCATCTGCTCAAGCTAAACCGGTAGAGTTCGGAGTATTACAAAGTTTGTTGTACAAAGGCGGTACGATTCGTACGAACACGAACTAGGCAAACTTTTCCTATGAATCGGCAAGCCTAGTGGAATCACCAATATGTTATATATAGGCCTATGCCTTTACGATCTAGACTTGGCCTGAGATCATCGGTCCAAGAACAGGGAAGCGTGTCTAATCCTAAATTGTGGAGTTCATATTACAAACAGGCCATTGCACTGGTCAGTACATAAACTGCCCAGTGCCCAGTGACTTGATAATTCGATGTGATGCATGATAACTAATTATTGGACGTAAGACGCTAATCAAAAGCGCACAAGTACAACACACGCGCGTCCACGTCGTCCAAATATCATATGATCGACCGAAAAGATCATCGCTCCATCAAATATGCCGGACCTGATGTGTGGAACAGTATCCCGCCGGCCATCCGACAGTCGACGAGCATGTCCACATTCAAGTCGAAATACAAGCAATTACTACTAAATAAATACAGTCCATCCTCAAGATTACCGGACCACGACTGACCTATCGATCTCGCTTCCCATGACATGCCGCCCTATTTCTTGTCGCTTTCTTTTTCTATACTGTATTCTTTACTTTCATTCAGTGTGCATGCCTCCTTTTTACTACGCCTAGGCCAAGGTGGGTGTCCGATTCCATTGACAAATCCAAGTCGCTTCGACATCTTCCTGTCTATTCATTGTATCGCATTTTTTGTGGTGTATTGAACTGATAAAATTGCTAATAAACCAATGATGATGATGATGATGATAATGTGCTTACAATAATTTTATTTATAACAGCCTCTAATCCTTGGTGAGGTACACGAGGAAACAAAACTTGTTATAGATCTAATGTGCTAATTGTTATAGCTGAAGAAACGCTAAATTATCCTGTTAACCAACATGAATGTGTGCCAAAATTCTAATATTTTGCATTCAAACATGCCAAATGTCAACACTGGCATCAGCTACTTTTACCTACATTCCTACAAGGTCCGTATACAATATCCAATCCATACACGGTGTATGTTCCCGAGCAAGTGAGCAACCAATACCGATTCAACTCCTTCTTTTTTCTATGCAGTGACGTAATCCTCTCGCGCGGAAATATTATCTTAAACTTTGCATTGTACAAGTACACGCATCGGGATCGTTCCTCACTTCTGAACTAGAAAAGCCTATCCACCAACAACAAACGACAAAATTAGTTGACTTATTCCACGTTGGAAAAAGTGAGAAATTCAGACAATTTTCATTCGCACTCATCCGGATTTTTTATTCGCACCACGCTTGCCGTTCGCACTCATCCGGATTTTTCATTCGCACCATTCGCACAACGCTCGTCATTCGCACTGAAATTTTTTTTCGTTCGCACTAGTGCGAACCGTCACACAGATTGAAAAGCACTGTATTAGCGATTGGTGCATGGTAAGCCGAAAACACAAATGGAAGTGTGGGGGTTTGTTGAGTCAAGCCTTCCAGAATTTGTTTGATTGGGACCAAGACCATTGTTTTCGGAGGTCTACAAAGTGTTATTACAGCACTGCTAGAAACAAACACTCAGTACCGCCCGTCTTATTCTCTCAGTCAACAGGTGTTTGCGCGGTAAAAGTGACCTTTTTAATTCATCGGGCAGATTTATCCTAAGGGGGGAATTTCGGCTTAAATTTCGGCCAAGGGAGGCTGCGCGGTATAAATGACCTTTTTTAATCATCGGGCAGATTTATCCTAAGGGGGGAATTTTGGCTTAAATTTCGGCCAAGGGAGGCATGAGATGAAAAAGGTTGGGAACCACTGCAATATGCTATCCTTTCCTATCAGTTTGTAAGATCGGTTTTTGACCTAGTTCAGTTTCAGGTTATTGTCAATGTCATGTTCTTCATGTGAATTTAACGGTCAGAATTAAGTATCAGATTACTAATAACATAATGTTGTAAAATGTACGTACTTTTTTGTTGTTATTGTATGGAGAATTACTGACGACAATCTAATTCCAAAAAATCGGGACCTAGCGAAATGGACATAGCGGACGGTTATATAATATAGAAAGCGGAGATCAGGGCGTATCGGAAGATGTTTCGAAGCAGTTGAGAATAACGGAGAAGTCAGCCATGCGAGTTCAAGGCCAATTTGGCGTCTGATTGCCCGTCGATGAGATGACATAGCGGGCGGGTATATAATACAAGGAAAGCGGAGATCGGGACGTATCGGAAAATGTTTCGAAGCAGTGGAGAATAACGGAGAAGTCAGCCATGCAAGTTCAAGGCCAATTTGGCGACTGATTGCCCGTCGATGAGATGACATAGCGGACGGATACTGAAAGCGGAGTTCGGGGCCCCGCTAAATAGACATAGCGGACGGTTCTATGATATAGAAAGCGGAGATCAGGACGTATCGGAAGATGTTTCGACTATCGTCATGTGTATTCAGGGATTCGAACTAACTTTGCCAATATTTTGATTTTTTAAAAGTTACATATCCACATGAGTCGAGATGTCGTTAAGTAAATTATTTTCAGGTATTAATCATTACGAAAAATTCACGAAGCTCCGATACACTATATTTTAATTTTTAAAAATTAGTAATTCATATGAGTCGAGATATCCTTAAGTAAATCATTTTTAGGTATAATTCATTACGTGGCTTCTGTAAATCATATGAACGGTTTTATGCGGACATGAGTCGAGATGTTGGTAAGTAAATTATTTTCAGGTATTAATCATTACGAAAAATTCACGAAGCTCCGATACACTATATTTTAATTTTTCAAAATTAGTAATTCACATGAGTCGAGATATCCTTAAGTAAATCATTTTTAGGTATAATTCATTACGTGGCTTCTGTAAATCATATGAACGGTTTTATGCGGACATATTAAAATCCAGACTATGTATTGATAATAACTTGCTTCCGAGAAATAAACAACAGTCATTATACAAATTCGCTAGATATTCTATTATGTGTATTTAGGACTATATATTTTCGCGGTATGGGAGGGTGTGACGTCTGATACCTGCTAGAGTTGTAACCTGAGTCCCACGTAATGTGTGGCTGGGTGGATATACTTAGCTCTTTCGTAGTAAGACGCACGTTCCTGCGTGAAGTCCTTGATCTGACAATTTCAACGCGAATGCAACGACAGCATTGCCTCAGATAGATATATTGGTCGAATATGTATGGAATATACAGTAGGATATCGCAGATGAGTCTCCCTTGTAAAATGAGATGCACGAGCTGATAAATGGCAAGTCACATGGTAGCGAGAAGAAAGATATAAGTCACGTGATATACAGATATGAGAGAGAAGGGGCAGAGCTCCACATCACCCCTTCCAAGGAGGCGTGATTAGCGACAATACAAAATGACATTTACTACATGAATTGAATAGCAGTACGATTACGAGACATAGTAATCGGAACATAAACACATAGCGTGTGGTTGAAGGTGGAAAGGCCTAAGTGTGCAGTGAATATAGCATTGGTAGAAAGGCGATAACATCAATTTAAAATGCAATATTGTAGCCTGATGTTGCAATATTTATACAACATGATAGCGATGAAACCATATATGAGATAGTGTATTGATAACACGTTAAGGGTTAGATTAAATATAGTCAAAATGGCGAATTGGTCATATCTGAGGCAAGTTTTTTATTTTATCAAAAGAACAATAAACGAAAAAAAATATGTACACAAAGGAATTGACATTAGGTCTGGCGAATGCGTCATACGCTAGAACAAATTGTTGGTAACTCGAAAATAAGTGTCTGTTATTTGTAAATGCAAAATCCTATAAGCGGAATCTAGTGTATGGTTTGGTAGCATATTCAAGTCAAAACTACTTTTGAAAGTAATCAAAACACGTGGTATAGGAAGTAACGAAAGTAGGAAACCGATGTCTTGGTTTTCTGGCGACCAGAGACTGCTTTTATGAGTCAATGGAGTTGAATAGAAAAAGTTACTCAAATGATGGTCTGGTAGTCGAACCGCTTAAAATGGCGAGATTTGTGGGAAATTTCCTGAACCATTAAGATTAACGACCATTGAAATAGTCACAAAGACCGGGGCCCGAAATTATGCGAGCCGTATATATTTTCGGCAAGAACAGTCGTATTGACGCATTCGGTAATGGGTAGCCTATACGAATGAATCAGTCCATCAGTCTTTTGGAAGACCGAATAATTATTTATATATAGTTAAGCCATGCACCGGGGGCCGCGAACCTGCCTGGAATAATTAACAGTCAATGGTAATCGCACATTAAGGATTGTATTTAGATCCAATTAGTTCACTCCGCCAAGGTTTAAACGCGTATCGCCTGTTGTGCGAATATTCTTCACGACTGTTCAAGTCGGCTTTAAAATGCGTATAATACGTGGTGTTACCAAAGCCATGTTGAACTTGTATGTCCCGAAATGTTGACATAGGCCGGAATCGGAGAGCGGAGGAATGTTGTGTCGTAGTGAGCATTTCGGCGGTTCGCGATAGACCCGTTGGCAGACGACGACGAATCTGGGATGCAAAAGCAATATCGGCAGCAAAAAGGCTATTTCACAAAGTAGGAAAATAATAATGGCAATATATTAGTATAGCCTAATGACAAATTGAAAAAGAAATTAAACACGATAAACACTTCGTATGTCAGCGGACCAGATATGAGGTGGTGAAAATCTGCACCGATAGGGAGTATACGCTATAATGTGAGCGTAAGTACTAAGTATTGAATCGATTCCATACGTGAAGGAGCGACGCAAGGCGGTTATATAAGCCTTGTGAGTAATTTGAGATTTCAAGTAGAAGTTAATAAAAATTTACGGAATCTCGAAGTGAATGGAAATTATGCCGGGTTATCCGGGTGTTTTGATCAGTTCAAAAGTATAGTAATTGAATATTTAGCATAAAAGCATGTCAAGATGAATGTAATCGTAGCGTAACGCGGGGACTTCGTCATAAATTACGAAGTAACGTCGTGAAAGTAGAATGTACAAAATGTAAAGAGGGGTAATAAAAATAGCTTAAGTAATGACAAATGTGTGTATTGTTAGGTAGCATAATGGCATTGTTTAGTGCTGCGAACCGCAGTCATGTCGAAAAAAAAGTCTCTAGCGATGTACACAGCATGGTATACCACAAATCCATACACATTGATGAATCTGCGCGCCATATGCTATCCAGATATATAAAAAGGTTTCCGGAAATAAATTGACGTGAATTAATCAAGAATTTGGTCCACTAACGGATCGAAAGAAGGGATAAAAATAGTAATTAATCATCACTGCACGCCACTTACATATCGCAAGTGTAAGAACGTGCGCCCGACTACCCCAGTATAATGTGCTTCGAAGACTCACACATGGCAATGCCTGGTGACGTATCGACCGGTAAGATACGTCTAAACGACAGTCTAAATATTAGGTCAAATTCCCCAACACTGGATAAATAATTTATCCAAAAAACCGTATATACACTAATAGTGTCCGATCGTGGATCATTTCGATAAAAAAGCGTACGGGCGAGACGCGAGTCGACCGAATTTCACCTCAACTTCATTATGTAATGATGGAAGTTTATAGCATGAGTTAAAATCGCATGTTTACAACCCATAGATTCCCCGGCCGGTAGAATCGCTGAGTCACGCACAAGCAATTCCCATGTCTAAAAACGATTTGGAGAGATAACATGGCCAAACCCACTCATTACACACGATCCCAGGAGCAAAAGTGAAATCGTAGACCCGGTACTTCGACCCTAACCTTAATTAACAAGTTCCCCCGAGTAGCGACAATGGGCAACGTGATATTCAAAATTTAACAGATTCGTGACTATACAAACGTTTCACGGATAGGTGACCAGATGTCAGTTATAGGTAGCAATGCCATGAAATGTACAATGTACAATGTATAAAGGTAAAAGATATGTATAGCTAATCGCCTGTAAAACTATAGGTTGCAAAATCTGAGTATGTTCAGATGACATTATAGCGGGTAAGTATATAAGGACGTAAATTACGGAAAAAAAATGACAATTTGTCACCGTGTTAAAGCGGCCTTATTTAAGTATAGGTAATTAGAAGTAAGCGAAAATGTCAAAGACCTAGTATAAAGAAAGTAAGCAAGTCAATGTTTGAAGAAAATAGGGAAGTAACTTCCGTATTTATTAATTCCAGCAAAGCGCTGAGTTAGAAGTAACGCTAATATGTGATTAAAATCGAATTATGATTATGGGTAATTGTAGCAAAAGCGAGGTTATGCGAATACGTGTAGTGAGATAAGATGAAGTTGCGTTATGCAGAGTTAAGTTAGTTATAAAATCCCCATTCCCAGTGATACTGGTATATTTAAATAGTTCAAAGCCGAAATCTAAATTGTCGGTTAAAAATAGCAGATTTTGCCGCGGAACATCATATAGAATCCCAATGGAATGCTATGCTATAATCCGGCGAAAAGTCGCGTCACTATTTTTATCGAAGTACCATTGACGGTATAGTTACGGTAGTTCAAAAGGGTAGCGCGTAAATACGCGCGTAAGTCAATGTCGCATGAATGACATATGAAATCACAAAAATTAATATCCTGGAATTGGTAGTTATGTTCCACGGAGATGCCGTGAATTTAAAAAACGAACAAAAAATAGATTGGTAAATAACCAGGGTGGTTGGAAGTGATTTACACGGTAATATGAAGGCAGGAGAAACCGCAAAATTTATAATCAGAATCGAAATGGGGGTGTTGAACAATCAAACAACTATAAGCAAATGGTATGTTACACGACCAAGGTAGGCTATTCGTGCAAAAGTGAAGTTGTATATATGGAAATAGTGAATAGTGAATCGGTAGTAATTATTCGATTTCACGGGAGGGAGAAGCAATTTTACCGGGCGATCGAGAGTGTAATTCCCGACGAGGAATGGATGTGATAATTTCGTTAGAAAGCAAAACGCTATGATTCAAATAATAGTTTTTAAGGCCGTAATATAAAAACGAAACCAATGCACAATGTTCTGTCAGTGTCAGAGTATCACTCAAATCTGGTTCTCTGAATGTCATGGCGATGAATATAGGAACACAAACAACGAACATAATTATATGGAAAGCACGAATCGAGCAATAACGAGGAAATTTGCTGCTAGCCGATAAAGCCAAGTGAGATAAATCATTCTCACTGCAAAATGCATTCCCGAAATTCGAAGGCAAGTAAACGGATTTACCGTGTAAGGGTGGAAAAGTCCTGGATGGCTCCAATAGCAGTTGTTAGTCCAATTGTGTAGGAGGCGATTCGTCCTTTGTTGAAGCTGAAATCATCTCACGAGCGTGCACCATATGGGAGGGTGTGACGTCTGATACCTGCTAGAGTTGTAACCTGAGTCCCACGTAATGTGTGGCTGGGTGGATATACTTAGCTCTTTCGTAGTAAGACGCACGTTCCTGCGTGAAGTCCTTGATCTGACAATTTCAACGCGAATGCAACGACAGCATTGCCTCAGATAGATATATTGGTCGAATATGTATGGAATATACAGTAGGATATCGCAGATGAGTCTCCCTTGTAAAATGAGATGCACGAGCTGATAAATGGCAAGTCACATGGTAGCGAGAAGAAAGATATAAGTCACGTGATATACAGATATGAGAGAGAAGGGGCAGAGCTCCACATCACCCCTTCCAAGGAGGCGTGATTAGCGACAATACAAAATGACATTTACTACATGAATTGAATAGCAGTACGATTACGAGACATAGTAATCGGAACATAAACACATAGCGTGTGGTTGAAGGTGGTAAGGCCTAAGTGTGCAGTGAATATAGCATTGGTAGAAAGGCGATAACATCAATTTAAAATGCAATATTGTAGCCTGATGTTGCAATATTTATACAACATGATAGCGATGAAACCATATATGAGATAGTGTATTGATAACACGTTAAGGGTTAGATTAAATATAGTCAAAATGGCGAATTGGTCATATCTGAGGCAAGTTTTTTATTTTATCAAAAGAACAATAAACGAAAAAAAATATGTACACAAAGGAATTGACATTAGGTCTGGCGAATGCGTCATACGCTAGAACAAATTGTTGGTGACTCGAAAATAAGTGTCTGTTATTTGTAAATGCAAAATCCTATAAGCGGAATCTAGTGTATGGTTTGGTAGCATATTCAAGTCAAAACTACTTTTGAAAGTAATCAAAACACGTGGTATAGGAAGTAACGAAAGTAGGAAACCGATGTCTGGGTTTTCTAGCGACCAGAGACTGCTTTTATGAGTCAATGGAGTTGAATAGAAAAAGTTACTCAAATGATGGTCTGGTAGTCGAACCGCTTAAAATGGCGAGATTTGTGGGAAATTTCCTGAACCATTAAGATTAACGACCATTGAAATAGTCACAAAGACCGGGGCCCGAAATTATGCGAGCCGTATATATTTTCGGCAAGAACAGTCGTATTGACGCATTCGGTAATGGGTAGCCTATACGAATGAATCAGTCCATCAGTCTTTTGGAAGACCGAATAATTATTTATATATAGTTAAGCCATGCACCGGGGGCCGCGAACCTGCCTGGAATAATTAACAGTCAATGGTAATCGCACATTAAGGATTGTATTTAGATCCAATTAGTTCACTCCGCCAAGGTTAAAACGCGTATCGCCTGTTGTGCGAATATTCTTCACGACTGTTCAAGTCGGCTTTAAAATGCGTATAATACGTGGTGTTACCAAAGCCATGTTGAACTTGTATGTCCCGAAATGTTGACATAGGCCGGAATCGGAGAGCGGAGGAATGTTGTGTCGTAGTGAGCATTTCGGCGGTTCGCGATAGACCCGTTGGCAGACGACGACGAATCTGGGATGCAAAAGCAATATCGGCAGCAAAAAGGCTATTTCACAAAGTAGGAAAATAATAATGGTAATATATTAGTATAGCCTAATGACAAATTGAAAAAGAAATTAAACACGATAAACACTTCGTATGTCAGCGGACCAGATATGAGGTGGTGAAAATCTGCACCGATAGGGAGTATACGCTATAATGTGAGCGTAAGTACTAAGTATTGAATCGATTCCATACGTGAAGGAGCGACGCAAGGCGGTTATATAAGCCTTGTGAGTAATTTGAGATTTCAAGTAGAAGTTAATAAAAATTTACGGAATCTCGAAGTGAATGGAAATTATGCCGGGTTATCCGGGTGTTTTGATCAGTTCAAAAGTATAGTAATTGAATATTTAGCATAAAAGCATGTCAAGATGAATGTAATCGTAGCGTAACGCGGGGACTTCGTCATAAATTACGAAGTAACGTCGTGAAAGTAGAATGTACAAAATGTAAAGAGGGGTATTAAAAATAGCTTAAGTAATGACAAATGTGTGTATTGTTAGGTAGCATAATGGCATTGTTTAGTGCTGCGAACCGCAGTCATGTCGAAAAAAAAGTCTCTAGCGATGTACACAGCATGGTATACCACAAATCCATACACATTGATGAATCTGCGCGCCATATGCTATCCAGATATATAAAAAGGTTTCCGGAAATAAATTGACGTGAATTAATCAAGAATTTGGTCCACTAACGGATCGAAAGAAGGGATAAAAATAGTAATTAATCATCACTGCACGCCACTTACATATCGCAAGTGTAAGAACGTGCGCCCGACTACCCCAGTATAATGTGCTTCGAAGACTCACACATGGCAATGCCTGGTGACGTATCGACCGGTAAGATACGTCTAAACGACAGTCTAAATATTAGGTCAAATTCCCCAACACTGGATAAATAATTTATCCAAAAAACCGTATATACACTAATAGTGTCCGATCGTGGATCATTTCGATAAAAAAGCGTACGGGCGAGAAGCGATTCGACCGAATTTCACCTCAACTTCGTTATGTAATGATGGAAGTTTATAGCATGAGTTAAAATCGCATGTTTACAACCCATAGATTCCCCGGCCGGTAGAATCGCTGAGTCACGCACAAGCAATTCCCATGTCTAAAAACGATTTGGAGAGATAACATGGCCAAACCCACTCATTACACACGATCCCAGGAGCAAAAGTGAACTCGTAGACCCGGTACTTCGACCCTAACCTTAATTAACAAGTTCCCCCGAGTAGCGACAATGGGCAACGTGATATTCAAAATTTAACAGATTCGTGACTATACAAACGTTTCACGGATAGGTGACCAGATGTCAGTAATAGGTAGCAATGCCATGAAATGTACAATGTACAATGTATAAAGGTAAAAGATATGTATAGCTAATCGCCTGTAAAACTATAGGTTGCAAAATCTGAGTATGTTCAGATGACATTATAGCGGGTAAGTATATAAGGACGTAAATTACGGAAAAAAAATGACAATTTGTCACCGTGTTAAAACGGCCTTATTTAAGTATAGGTAATTAGAAGTAAGCGAAAATGTCAAAGACCTAGTCTAAAGAAAGTAAGCAAGTCAATGTTTGAAGAAAATAGGGAAGTAACTTCCGTATTTATTAATTCCAGCTAAGCGCTGAGTTAGAAGTAACGCTAATATGTGATTAAAATCGAATTATGATTATGGGTAATTGTAGCAAAAGCGAGGTTATGCGAATACGTGTAGTGAGATAAGATGAAGTTGCGTTATGCAGAGTTAAGTTAGTTATAAAATCCCCATTCCCAGTGATACTGGTATATTTAAATAGTTCAAAGCCGAAATCTAAATTGTCGGTTAAAAATAGCAGATTTTGCCGCGGAACATCATATAGAATCCCAATGGAATGCTATATTATAATCCGGCGAAAAGTCGCGTCACTATTTTTATCGAAGTAACATTGACGGTATAGTTACGGTAGTTTAAAAGGGTAGCGCGTAAATACGCGCGTAAGTCAATGTCGCATGAATGACATATGAAATCACAAAAATTAATATCCTGGAATTGGTAGTTATGTTCCGCGGAGATGCCGTGAATTCAAAAAACGAACAAAAAATAGATTGGTAAATAACCAGGGTGGTTGGAAGTGATTTACACGGTAATATGAAGGTAGGAGAAACCGCAAAATTTATAATCAGAATCGAAATGGGGGTGTTGAACAATCAAACAACTGTAAGCAAATGGTATGTTACACGACCAAGGTAGGCTATTCGTGCAAAAGTGAAGTTGTATATATGGAAATAGTAAATAGTGAATCAGAAGTAATTATTCGATTTCACGGGAGGGAGAAGCACTTTTACCGGGCGATCGAGAGTGTAATTCCCGACGAGGAATGGATGTGATAATTTCGTTAGAAAGCAAAACGCTAAGATTCAAATAATAGTTTTTAAGGCCGTAATATAAAAACGAAACCAATGCACAATGTTCTGTCAGTGTCAGAGTATCACTCAAATCTGGTTCTCTGAATGTCATGGCGATGAATATAGGAACACAAACAACGAACATAATTATATGGAAAGCACGAATCGAGCAATAACGAGGAAATTTGCTGCTAGCCGATAAAGCCAAGTGAGATAAATCATTCTCACTGCAAAATGCATTCCCGAAATTCGAAGGCAAGTAAACGGATTTACCGTGTAAGGGTGGAAAAGTCCTGGATGGCTCCAATAGCAGTTGTTAGTCCAATTGTGTAGGAGGCGATTCGTCCTTTGTTGAAGCTGAAATCATCTCACGAGCGTGCACCATATGGGAGGGTGTGACGTCTGATACCTGCTAGAGTTGTAACCTGAGTCCCACGTAATGTGTGGCTGGGTGGATATACTTAGCTCTTTCGTAGTAAGACGCACGTTCCTGCGTGAAGTCCTTGATCTGACAATTTCAACGCGAATGCAACGACAGCATTGCCTCAGATAGATATATTGGTCGAATATGTATGGAATATACAGTAGGATATCGCAGATGAGTCTCCCTTGTAAAATGAGATGCACGAGCTGATAAATGGCAAGTCACATGGTAGCGAGAAGAAAGATATAAGTCACGTGATATACAGATATGAGAGAGAAGGGGCAGAGCTCCACATCACCCCTTCCAAGGAGGCGTGATTAGCGACAATACAAAATGACATTTACTACATGAATTGAATAGCAGTACGATTACGAGACATAGTAATCGGAACATAAACACATAGCGTGTGGTTGAAGGTGGTAAGGCCTAAGTGTGCAGTGAATATAGCATTGGTAGAAAGGCGATAACATCAATTTAAAATGCAATATTGTAGCCTGATGTTGCAATATTTATACAACATGATAGCGATGAAACCATATATGAGATAGTGTATTGATAACACGTTAAGGGTTAGATTAAATATAGTCAAAATGGCGAATTGGTCATATCTGAGGCAAGTTTTTTATTTTATCAAAAGAACAATAAACGAAAAAAAATATGTACACAAAGGAATTGACATTAGGTCTGGCGAATGCGTCATACGCTAGAACAAATTGTTGGTAACTCGAAAATAAGTGTCTGTTATTTGTAAATGCAAAATCCTATAAGCGGAATCTAGTGTATGGTTTGGTAGCATATTCAAGTCAAAACTACTTTTGAAAGTAATCAAAACACGTGGTATAGGAAGTAACGAAAGTAGGAAACCGATGTCTGGGTTTTCTAGC
Source organism: Botryllus schlosseri (assembly GCF_051294905.1). Lineage (NCBI taxonomy): Eukaryota > Metazoa > Chordata > Ascidiacea > Stolidobranchia > Styelidae > Botryllus > Botryllus schlosseri. The sequence continues at coordinate 20,480,255 of NC_137247.1, read as the reverse complement.
GACCAGAGACTGCTTTTATGAGTCAATGGAGTTGAATAGAAAAAGTTACTCAAATGATGGTCTGGTAGTCGAACCGCTTAAAATGGCGAGATTTGTGGGAAATTTCCTGAACCATTAAGATTAACGACCATTGAAATAGTCACAAAGACCGGGGCCCGAAATTATGCGAGCCGTATATATTTTCGGCAAGAACAGTCGTATTGACGCATTCGGTAATGGGTAGCCTATACGAATGAATCAGTCCATCAGTCTTTTGGAAGACCGAATAATTATTTATATATAGTTAAGCCATGCACCGGGGGCCGCGAACCTGCCTGGAATAATTAACAGTCAATGGTAATCGCACATTAAGGATTGTATTTAGATCCAATTAGTTCACTCCGCCAAGGTTAAAACGCGTATCGCCTGTTGTGCGAATATTCTTCACGACTGTTCAAGTCGGCTTTAAAATGCGTATAATACGTGGTGTTACCAAAGCCATGTTGAACTTGTATGTCCCGAAATGTTGACATAGGCCGGAATCGGAGAGCGGAGGAATGTTGTGTCGTAGTGAGCATTTCGGCGGTTCGCGATAGACCCGTTGGCAGACGACGACGAATCTGGGATGCAAAAGCAATATCGGCAGCAAAAAGGCTATTTCACAAAGTAGGAAAATAATAATGGTAATATATTAGTATAGCCTAATGACAAATTGAAAAAGAAATTAAACACGATAAACACTTCGTATGTCAGCGGACCAGATATGAGGTGGTGAAAATCTGCACCGATAGGGAGTATACGCTATAATGTGAGCGTAAGTACTAAGTATTGAATCGATTCCATACGTGAAGGAGCGACGCAAGGCGGTTATATAAGCCTTGTGAGTAATTTGAGATTTCAAGTAGAAGTTAATAAAAATTTACGGAATCTCGAAGTGAATGGAAATTATGCCGGGTTATCCGGGTGTTTTGATCAGTTCAAAAGTATAGTAATTGAATATTTAGCATAAAAGCATGTCAAGATGAATGTAATCGTAGCGTAACGCGGGGACTTCGTCATAAATTACGAAGTAACGTCGTGAAAGTAGAATGTACAAAATGTAAAGAGGGGTATTAAAAATAGCTTAAGTAATGACAAATGTGTGTATTGTTAGGTAGCATAATGGCATTGTTTAGTGCTGCGAACCGCAGTCATGTCGAAAAAAAAGTCTCTAGCGATGTACACAGCATGGTATACCACAAATCCATACACATTGATGAATCTGCGCGCCATATGCTATCCAGATATATAAAAAGGTTTCCGGAAATAAATTGACGTGAATTAATCAAGAATTTGGTCCACTAACGGATCGAAAGAAGGGATAAAAATAGTAATTAATCATCACTGCACGCCACTTACATATCGCAAGTGTAAGAACGTGCGCCCGACTACCCCAGTATAATGTGCTTCGAAGACTCACACATGGCAATGCCTGGTGACGTATCGACCGGTAAGATACGTCTAAACGACAGTCTAAATATTAGGTCAAATTCCCCAACACTGGATAAATAATTTATCCAAAAAACCGTATATACACTAATAGTGTCCGATCGTGGATCATTTCGATAAAAAAGCGTACGGGCGAGAAGCGATTCGACCGAATTTCACCTCAACTTCGTTATGTAATGATGGAAGTTTATAGCATGAGTTAAAATCGCATGTTTACAACCCATAGATTCCCCGGCCGGTAGAATCGCTGAGTCACGCACAAGCAATTCCCATGTCTAAAAACGATTTGGAGAGATAACATGGCCAAACCCACTCATTACACACGATCCCAGGAGCAAAAGTGAACTCGTAGACCCGGTACTTCGACCCTAACCTTAATTAACAAGTTCCCCCGAGTAGCGACAATGGGCAACGTGATATTCAAAATTTAACAGATTCGTGACTATACAAACGTTTCACGGATAGGTGACCAGATGTCAGTAATAGGTAGCAATGCCATGAAATGTACAATGTACAATGTATAAAGGTAAAAGATATGTATAGCTAATCGCCTGTAAAACTATAGGTTGCAAAATCTGAGTATGTTCAGATGACATTATAGCGGGTAAGTATATAAGGACGTAAATTACGGAAAAAAAATGACAATTTGTCACCGTGTTAAAACGGCCTTATTTAAGTATAGGTAATTAGAAGTAAGCGAAAATGTCAAAGACCTAGTATAAAGAAAGTAAGCAAGTCAATGTTTGAAGAAAATAGGGAAGTAACTTCCGTATTTATTAATTCCAGCTAAGCGCTGAGTTAGAAGTAACGCTAATATGTGATTAAAATCGAATTATGATTATGGGTAATTGTAGCAAAAGCGAGGTTATGCGAATACGTGTAGTGAGATAAGATGAAGTTGCGTTATGCAGAGTTAAGTTAGTTATAAAATCCCCATTCCCAGTGATACTGGTATATTTAAATAGTTCAAAGCCGAAATCTAAATTGTCGGTTAAAAATAGCAGATTTTGCCGCGGAACATCATATAGAATCCCAATGGAATGCTATATTATAATCCGGCGAAAAGTCGCGTCACTATTTTTATCGAAGTAACATTGACGGTATAGTTACGGTAGTTTAAAAGGGTAGCGCGTAAATACGCGCGTAAGTCAATGTCGCATGAATGACATATGAAATCACAAAAATTAATATCCTGGAATTGGTAGTTATGTTCCGCGGAGATGCCGTGAATTCAAAAAACGAACAAAAAATAGATTGGTAAATAACCAGGGTGGTTGGAAGTGATTTACACGGTAATATGAAGGTAGGAGAAACCGCAAAATTTATAATCAGAATCGAAATGGGGGTGTTGAACAATCAAACAACTGTAAGCAAATGGTATGTTACACGACCAAGGTAGGCTATTCGTGCAAAAGTGAAGTTGTATATATGGAAATAGTAAATAGTGAATCAGAAGTAATTATTCGATTTCACGGGAGGGAGAAGCACTTTTACCGGGCGATCGAGAGTGTAATTCCCGACGAGGAATGGATGTGATAATTTCGTTAGAAAGCAAAACGCTAAGATTCAAATAATAGTTTTTAAGGCCGTAATATAAAAACGAAACCAATGCACAATGTTCTGTCAGTGTCAGAGTATCACTCAAATCTGGTTCTCTGAATGTCATGGCGATGAATATAGGAACACAAACAACGAACATAATTATATGGAAAGCACGAATCGAGCAATAACGAGGAAATTTGCTGCTAGCCGATAAAGCCAAGTGAGATAAATCATTCTCACTGCAAAATGCATTCCCGAAATTCGAAGTCAAGTAAACGGATTTACCGTGTCGTGTAAGGGTGGAAAAGTCCTGGATGGCTCCAATAGCAGTTGTTAGTCCAATTGTGTAAGAGGCAATTCGTCCTTCGTTGAAGCTGAAATCATCTCATAAGCGTGCACCATATGGGAGGGTGTGACTTCTGATACCTGCTAGAGTTGTAACCTGAGTCCCACGTAATGTGTGGCTGGGTGGATATACTTAGCTCTTTCGTAGTAAGACGCACGTTCCTGCGTGAAGTCCTTGATCTGACAATTTCAACGCGAATGCAACGACAGCATTGCCTCAGATAGATATATTGGTCGAATATGTATGGAATATACAGTAGGATATCGTAGATGAGTCTCCCTTGTAAAATGAGATGCACGAGCTGATAAATGGCAAGTCACATGGTAGCGAGAAGAAAGATATAAGTCACGTGATATACAGATATGAGAGAGAAGGGGCAGAGCTCCACATCACCCCTTCCAAGGAGGCGTGATTAGCGACAATACAAAATGACATTTACTACATGAATTGAATAGCAGTACGATTACGAGACATAGTAATCGGAACATAAACACATAGCGTGTGGTTGAGGGTGGTAAGGCCTAAGTGTGCAGTGAATAAAGCATTGGTAGAAAGGCGATAACATCAATTTAAAATGCAATATTGTAGCCTGATGTTGCAATATTTATACAACATGATAGCGATGAAACCATATATGAGATAGTGTATTGATAACACGTTAAGGGTTAGATTAAATATGGTCAAAATGGCGAATTGGTCATATCTGAGGCAAGTTTTTTATTTTATTAAAAGAACAATAAACGAAAAAAAATATGTACACAAAGGAATTGACATTAGGTCTGGCGAATGCGTCATACGCTAGAACAAATTGGTGGTAACTCGAAAATAAGTGTCTGTTATTTGTAAATGCAAAATCCTATGAGCGGAATCTAGTGTATGGTTTGGTAGCATATTCAAGTCAAAACTACTTTTGAAAGTAATCGAAACACGTGGTATAGGAAGTAACGAAAGTAGGAAACCGATGTCTGGGTTTTCTAGCGACCAGAGACTGCTTGTATGAGTCAATGGAGTTGAATAGAAAAAATTACTCAAATGATGGTCTGGTAGTCGAACCGCTTAAAATGGCGAGATTTGTGGGAAATTTCCTGAACCATTAAGACTAACGACCATTGAAATAGTCACAAAGACCGGGGCCCGAAATTATGCGAGCCGTATATATTTTCGGCAAGAACAGTCGTATTGACGCATTCGGTAATGGGTAGCCTATACGAATGAATCAGTCCATCAGTCTTTTGGAAGACCGAATAATTATTTATATATAGTTAAGCCATGCACCGGGGGCCGCGAACCTGCCTGGAATAATTAACAGTCAATGGTCATTGCACATTAAGGATTGTATTTAGATCCAATTAGTTCACTCCGCCAAGGTTAAAACGCGTATCGCCTGTTGTGCGAATATTCTTCACGACTGTTCAAGTCGGCTTTAAAATGCGTATAATACGTGGTGTTACCAAAGCCATGTTGAACTTGTATGTCCCGAAATGTTGACATAGGCCGGAATCGGAGAGCGGAGGAATGTTGTGTCGTAGTGAGCATTTCGGCGGTTCGCGATAGACCCGTTGGCAGACGACGACGAATCTGGGATGCAAAAGCAATATCGGCAGCAAAAAGGCTATTTCACAAAGTAGGAAAATAATAATGGCAATATAATAGTATAGCCTAATGACAAATTGAAAAAGAAATTAAACACGATAAACACTTCGTATGTCAGCGGACCAGATATGAGGTGGTGAAAATCTGCACCGATAGGGAGTATACGCTATAATGTGAGCGTAAGTACTAAGTATTGAATCGATTCCATACGTGAAGGAGCGACGCAAGGCGGTTATATAAGCCTTGTGAGTAATTTGAGATTTCAAGTAGAAGTTAATAAAAATTTACGGAATCTCGAAGTGAATGGAAATTATGCCGGGTTATCCGGGTGTTTTGATCAGTTCAAAAGTATAGTAATTGAATATTTAGCATAAAAGCATGTCAAGATGAATGTAATCGTAGCGTAACGCGGGGACTTCGTCATAAATTACGAAGTAACGTCGTGATAGTAGAATGTACAAAATGTAAAGAGGGGTAATAAAAATAGCTTAAGTAATGACAAATGTGTGTATTGTTAGGTAGCATAATGGCATTGTTTAGTGCTGCGAACCGCAGTCATGTCGAAAAAAAAGTCTCTAGCGATGTACACAGCATGGTATACCACAAATCCATACACATTGATGAATCTGCGCGCCATATGCTATCCAGATATATAAAAAGGTTTCCGGAAATAAATTGACGTGAATTAATCAAGAATTTGGTCCACTAACGGATCGAAAGAAGGGATAAAAATAGTAATTAATCATCACTGCACGCCACTTACATATCGCAAGTGTAAGAACGTGCGCCCGACTACCCCAGTATAATGTGCTTCGAAGACTCACACATGGCAATGCCTGGTGACGTATCGACCGGTAAGATACGTCTAAACGACAGTCTAAATATTAGGTCAAATTCCCCAACACTGGATAAATAATTTATCCAAAAAACCGTATATACACTAATAGTGTCCGATCGTGGATCATTTCGATAAAAAAGCGTACGGGCGAGAAGCGATTCGACCGAATTTCACCTCAACTTCGTTATGTAATGATGGAAGTTTATAGCATGAGTTAAAATCGCATGTTTACAACCCATAGATTCCCCGGCCGGTAGAATCGCTGAGTCACGCACAAGCAATTCCCATGTCTAAAAACGATTTGGAGAGATAACATGGCCAAACCCACTCATTACACACGATCCCAGGAGCAAAAGTGAACTCGTAGACCCGGTACTTCGACCCTAACCTTAATTAACAAGTTCCCCCGAGTAGCGACAATGGGCAACGTGATATTCAAAATTTAACAGATTCGTGACTATACAAACGTTTCACGGATAGGTGACCAGATGTCAGTAATAGGTAGCAATGCCATGAAATGTACAATGTACAATGTATAAAGGTAAAAGATATGTATAGCTAATCGCCTGTAAAACTATAGGTTGCAAAATCTGAGTATGTTCAGATGACATTATAGCGGGTAAGTATATAAGGACGTAAATTACGGAAAAAAAATGACAATTTGTCACCGTGTTAAAACGGCCTTATTTAAGTATAGGTAATTAGAAGTAAGCGAAAATGTCAAAGACCTAGTATAAAGAAAGTAAGCAAGTCAATGTTTGAAGAAAATAGGGAAGTAACTTCCGTATTTATTAATTCCAGCTAAGCGCTGAGTTAGAAGTAACGCTAATATGTGATTAAAATCGAATTATGATTATGGGTAATTGTAGCAAAAGCGAGGTTATGCGAATACGTGTAGTGAGATAAGATGAAGTTGCGTTATGCAGAGTTAAGTTAGTTATAAAATCCCCATTCCCAGTGATACTGGTATATTTAAATAGTTCAAAGCCGAAATCTAAATTGTCGGTTAAAAATAGCAGATTTTGCCGCGGAACATCATATAGAATCCCAATGGAATGCTATATTATAATCCGGCGAAAAGTCGCGTCACTATTTTTATCGAAGTAACATTGACGGTATAGTTACGGTAGTTTAAAAGGGTAGCGCGTAAATACGCGCGTAAGTCAATGTCGCATGAATGACATATGAAATCACAAAAATTAATATCCTGGAATTGGTAGTTATGTTCCGCGGAGATGCCGTGAATTCAAAAAACGAACAAAAAATAGATTGGTAAATAACCAGGGTGGTTGGAAGTGATTTACACGGTAATATGAAGGTAGGAGAAACCGCAAAATTTATAATCAGAATCGAAATGGGGGTGTTGAACAATCAAACAACTGTAAGCAAATGGTATGTTACACGACCAAGGTAGGCTATTCGTGCAAAAGTGAAGTTGTATATATGGAAATAGTAAATAGTGAATCAGAAGTAATTATTCGATTTCACGGGAGGGAGAAGCACTTTTACCGGGCGATCGAGAGTGTAATTCCCGACGAGGAATGGATGTGATAATTTCGTTAGAAAGCAAAACGCTAAGATTCAAATAATAGTTTTTAAGGCCGTAATATAAAAACGAAACCAATGCACAATGTTCTGTCAGTGTCAGAGTATCACTCAAATCTGGTTCTCTGAATGTCATGGCGATGAATATAGGAACACAAACAACGAACATAATTATATGGAAAGCACGAATCGAGCAATAACGAGGAAATTTGCTGCTAGCCGATAAAGCCAAGTGAGATAAATCATTCTCACTGCAAAATGCATTCCCGAAATTCGAAGTCAAGTAAACGGATTTACCGTGTCGTGTAAGGGTGGAAAAGTCCTGGATGGCTCCAATAGCAGTTGTTAGTCCAATTGTGTAAGAGGCGATTCGTCCTTCGTTGAAGCTGAAATCATCTCATAAGCGTGCACCATATGGGAGGGTGTGACTTCTGATACCTGCTAGAGTTGTAACCTGAGTCCCACGTAATGTGTGGCTGGGTGGATATACTTAGCTCTTTCGTAGTAAGACGCACGTTCCTGCGTGAAGTCCTTGATCTGACAATTTCAACGCGAATGCAACGACAGCATTGCCTCAGATAGATATATTGGTCGAATATGTATGGAATATACAGTAGGATATCGTAGATGAGTCTCCCTTGTAAAATGAGATGCACGAGCTGATAAATGGCAAGTCACATGGTAGCGAGAAGAAAGATATAAGTCACGTGATATACAGATATGAGAGAGAAGGGGCAGAGCTCCACATCACCCCTTCCAAGGAGGCGTGATTAGCGACAATACAAAATGACATTTACTACATGAATTGAATAGCAGTACGATTACGAGACATAGTAATCGGAACATAAACACATAGCGTGTGGTTGAGGGTGGTAAGGCCTAAGTGTGCAGTGAATAAAGCATTGGTAGAAAGGCGATAACATCAATTTAAAATGCAATATTGTAGCCTGATGTTGCAATATTTATACAACATGATAGCGATGAAACCATATATGAGATAGTGTATTGATAACACGTTAAGGGTTAGATTAAATATGGTCAAAATGGCGAATTGGTCATATCTGAGGCAAGTTTTTTATTTTATTAAAAGAACAATAAACGAAAAAAAATATGTACACAAAGGAATTGACATTAGGTCTGGCGAATGCGTCATACGCTAGAACAAATTGGTGGTAACTCGAAAATAAGTGTCTGTTATTTGTAAATGCAAAATCCTATAAGCGGAATCTAGTGTATGGTTTGGTAGCATATTCAAGTCAAAACTACTTTTGAAAGTAATCGAAACACGTGGTATAGGAAGTAACGAAAGTAGGAAACCGATGTCTGGGTTTTCTAGCGACCAGAGACTGCTTGTATGAGTCAATGGAGTTGAATAGAAAAAATTACTCAAATGATGGTCTGGTAGTCGAACCGCTTAAAATGGCGAGATTTGTGGGAAATTTCCTGAACCATTAAGACTAACGACCATTGAAATAGTCACAAAGACCGGGGCCCGAAATTATGCGAGCCGTATATATTTTCGGCAAGAACAGTCGTATTGACGCATTCGGTAATGGGTAGCCTATACGAATGAATCAGTCCATCAGTCTTTTGGAAGACCGAATAATTATTTATATATAGTTAAGCCATGCACCGGGGGCCGCGAACCTGCCTGGAATAATTAACAGTCAATGGTCATTGCACATTAAGGATTGTATTTAGATCCAATTAGTTCACTCCGCCAAGGTTAAAACGCGTATCGCCTGTTGTGCGAATATTCTTCACGACTGTTCAAGTCGGCTTTAAAATGCGTATAATACGTGGTGTTACCAAAGCCATGTTGAACTTGTATGTCCCGAAATGTTGACATAGGCCGGAATCGGAGAGCGGAGGAATGTTGTGTCGTAGTGAGCATTTCGGCGGTTCGCGATAGACCCGTTGGCAGACGACGACGAATCTGGGATGCAAAAGCAATATCGGCAGCAAAAAGGCTATTTCACAAAGTAGGAAAATAATAATGGCAATATAATAGTATAGCCTAATGACAAATTGAAAAAGAAATTAAACACGATAAACACTTCGTATGTCAGCGGACCAGATATGAGGTGGTGAAAATCTGCACCGATAGGGAGTATACGCTATAATGTGAGCGTAAGTACTAAGTATTGAATCGATTCCATACGTGAAGGAGCGACGCAAGGCGGTTATATAAGCCTTGTGAGTAATTTGAGATTTCAAGTAGAAGTTAATAAAAATTTACGGAATCTCGAAGTGAATGGAAATTATGCCGGGTTATCCGGGTGTTTTGATCAGTTCAAAAGTATAGTAATTGAATATTTAGCATAAAAGCATGTCAAGATGAATGTAATCGTAGCGTAACGCGGGGACTTCGTCATAAATTACGAAGTAACGTCGTGATAGTAGAATGTACAAAATGTAAAGAGGGGTAATAAAAATAGCTTAAGTAATGACAAATGTGTGTATTGTTAGGTAGCATAATGGCATTGTTTAGTGCTGCGAACCGCAGTCATGTCGAAAAAAAAGTCTCTAGCGATGTACACAGCATGGTATACCACAAATCCATACACATTGATGAATCTGCGCGCCATATGCTATCCAGATATATAAAAAGGTTTCCGGAAATAAATTGACGTGAATTAATCAAGAATTTGGTCCACTAACGGATCGAAAGAAGGGATAAAAATAGTAATTAATCATCACTGCACGCCACTTACATATCGCAAGTGTAAGAACGTGCGCCCGACTACCCCAGTATAATGTGCTTCGAAGACTCACACATGGCAATGCCTGGTGACGTATCGACCGGTAAGATACGTCTAAACGACAGTCTAAATATTAGGTCAAATTCCCCAACACTGGATAAATAATTTATCCAAAAAACCGTATATACACTAATAGTGTCCGATCGTGGATCATTTCGATAAAAAAGCGTACGGGCGAGAAGCGATTCGACCGAATTTCACCTCAACTTCGTTATGTAATGATGGAAGTTTATAGCATGAGTTAAAATCGCATGTTTACAACCCATAGATTCCCCGGCCGGTAGAATCGCTGAGTCACGCACAAGCAATTCCCATGTCTAAAAACGATTTGGAGAGATAACATGGCCAAACCCACTCATTACACACGATCCCAGGAGCAAAAGTGAACTCGTAGACCCGGTACTTCGACCCTAACCTTAATTAACAAGTTCCCCCGAGTAGCGACAATGGGCAACGTGATATTCAAAATTTAACAGATTCGTGACTATACAAACGTTTCACGGATAGGTGACCAGATGTCAGTAATAGGTAGCAATGCCATGAAATGTACAATGTACAATGTATAAAGGTAAAAGATATGTATAGCTAATCGCCTGTAAAACTATAGGTTGCAAAATCTGAGTATGTTCAGATGACATTATAGCGGGTAAGTATATAAGGACGTAAATTACGGAAAAAAAATGACAATTTGTCACCGTGTTAAAACGGCCTTATTTAAGTATAGGTAATTAGAAGTAAGCGAAAATGTCAAAGACCTAGTATAAAGAAAGTAAGCAAGTCAATGTTTGAAGAAAATAGGGAAGTAACTTCCGTATTTATTAATTCCAGCTAAGCGCTGAGTTAGAAGTAACGCTAATATGTGATTAAAATCGAATTATGATTATGGGTAATTGTAGCAAAAGCGAGGTTATGCGAATACGTGTAGTGAGATAAGATGAAGTTGCGTTATGCAGAGTTAAGTTAGTTATAAAATCCCCATTCCCAGTGATACTGGTATATTTAAATAGTTCAAAGCCGAAATCTAAATTGTCGGTTAAAAATAGCAGATTTTGCCGCGGAACATCATATAGAATCCCAATGGAATGCTATATTATAATCCGGCGAAAAGTCGCGTCACTATTTTTATCGAAGTAACATTGACGGTATAGTTACGGTAGTTTAAAAGGGTAGCGCGTAAATACGCGCGTAAGTCAATGTCGCATGAATGACATATGAAATCACAAAAATTAATATCCTGGAATTGGTAGTTATGTTCCGCGGAGATGCCGTGAATTCAAAAAACGAACAAAAAATAGATTGGTAAATAACCAGGGTGGTTGGAAGTGATTTACACGGTAATATGAAGGTAGGAGAAACCGCAAAATTTATAATCAGAATCGAAATGGGGGTGTTGAACAATCAAACAACTGTAAGCAAATGGTATGTTACACGACCAAGGTAGGCTATTCGTGCAAAAGTGAAGTTGTATATATGGAAATAGTAAATAGTGAATCAGAAGTAATTATTCGATTTCACGGGAGGGAGAAGCACTTTTACCGGGCGATCGAGAGTGTAATTCCCGACGAGGAATGGATGTGATAATTTCGTTAGAAAGCAAAACGCTAAGATTCAAATAATAGTTTTTAAGGCCGTAATATAAAAACGAAACCAATGCACAATGTTCTGTCAGTGTCAGAGTATCACTCAAATCTGGTTCTCTGAATGTCATGGCGATGAATATAGGAACACAAACAACGAACATAATTATATGGAAAGCACGAATCGAGCAATAACGAGGAAATTTGCTGCTAGCCGATAAAGCCAAGTGAGATAAATCATTCTCACTGCAAAATGCATTCCCGAAATTCGAAGTCAAGTAAACGGATTTACCGTGTCGTGTAAGGGTGGAAAAGTCCTGGATGGCTCCAATAGCAGTTGTTAGTCCAATTGTGTAAGAGGCGATTCGTCCTTCGTTGAAGCTGAAATCATCTCATAAGCGTGCACCATATGGGAGGGTGTGACTTCTGATACCTGCTAGAGGCTGAACATTTGTGGGCCAGCATCCATTTTCCAATTTTTGATCCATCGGTACCACATCTCCCCTATATTAGTTACTTTTACATCCCTAATTGTACTTGTATTCCAGCAGAATTACGAATTGTTGAGTATCGAGCGATAGCCTCTATCATGCTTGCGGAAAATAGGGATTTAGTACTCGAGTATAAAATTAGAGTTACTTGAGTAAACTTGAGAGGTTATTAGTGATTCTGCTGGAGTTTATATGAAGGGAAGTCCTGATAAAACCTTGATTATTTCAGAGAAGAATAGAGGACTTCTTTCGATATTTTGATAGTCTCCGTCGTACTGTCGGATGTCATGAAATTGTATACATGCATCTAGTACTACGCAAAATTTCAAGGCTGGTACTCAATGGTTATGTTAGTAATTATATGGAATGTGTGGGGATCGAATTGGAGCGTAAAGTATGCTCGTATGGCATAGAGCCCTTCGAAATGAGTCCACATACCTCGTAAAATTCCACTCCAAGCGCTGCGGCTTACCTCAAGCGAACAAGTATTTCGTACTTTTGGAGTCAAATCATCTTTCTTATGATAAATTAACATAGAGAGAATTAATCAGAAAATTATGTAGAGTACCGTAGGCATCGATACATTGAGTGAAATGGACTTCCTTATTTTAAATTAAAACGGGCAGAATTAATCGAAACAATTTGCAGAGTCCCGTAGGCTTCAAGACATAGCTCAGGTGAGATCAGAGATGTGCGTAGAATTTTAATACATCATCAAAATCCCCTGAGGTTGGGGATTGGTACAACCTTGGAATCACATACTCATGCTTGATTTGTTTTCATAGCCCCGACCTTGGGAGTCGCTTGTATGCGTCTAACGAAAATAAAAGTCGTAAAAATGCCATATTGTGTAGCTTTATTTCCAGAAATTAAAGGCATTACTGCACTTGCTTTTATACTTCAAAATGTATATGCTATCCGGACAAAAGAACTGATATTAATTATAACTCAAAGTATATGATACTGGGAATTGAAAGTGAAATATATAACTACTACTTCTAAAAGCAGAATATGTATTTCATGTTTTTAGTCCAGAGAGTTTCAAAGGTGGTAAGCTAAAACAGCTCTAAAACTAAAAAAGAAAGTAAAAGTCCACTCTTCCAGATTAGGACACACCATGGACATATATGCTAGATTACGATATGACAAGAAAATGCAAGATTGCGAAACATCAGTTTCAAACGTTATGATGAGCCATATACTTTGATTAATTATTTCATATGGGCGAAGGGCGACAATGTGGTGTGAACGGAACCACGCCAACCTTCCACCTAAATCATATTCACCGATACTTTCGTGAAATCATACTGGTCACTCCATATCCACTGCGCACGAAGCGCGACGAAAATTCTGTGCTTTACTAAACTTTTATGAAAACTAAATGTTAATACTCCGTGAAAACAGCTTCGAAATTCCTCAGGCTATCTTCCTGATTGGAAGATTGAACTACTTCTATTTGACAAACTGGAAATAGCGAAAAGTAAGTAAGTAGATTACAAAATATTAAGAAGTAGAAGTGGCGAAAATCAGATCTACTTGAGTAAGTACCAGAAGTAGAGGAAAACTACTGAGTACTTCGAAAAAGTAGAAGTACTTCGTTACTGACCACCTCTGTTTACGGGCAGTATGTATGTACCTTCAAATTTATAAGTTCGAGCTTAAATCGAAACGCGATTTTATGGCATCATTTGAGTTTATATTAGTTCTATTTTTGACGGTTGCGACCAAACATTCTTTTTATGGCTTGCTGTAGCTTAGATTATATTACACAACAAGAAATGTTGTCACACCTGAGTTTTTGAGAGTATGTCTCATAGGTCCCCGGATCGTGTGCCTTCGGAACTACCGGGTGGGGGCCCATGATACGACTAGAGTCAGGTCATGACTCGGCTCATCCCAACACTGATGATTTATGGCTTTACTTTTTAACCCAAGTGTCCAAGTTTTTTTTTCAGTGCGCAATAAATGCTGCCTTCCCTACAGCTTATTCTGCTTTAAACTAACCAGCAGAAACCTGACACTGCTTTTTACTGCTACGATGACGTCCGCTGTGTTAGGTTGGGTACAGCCGAAAGTTGTACATTACTCAATGCCCTAGCGAAGCAATTGCACCACTTCGAAGTCAAATCAAGTGGTGCGTACGCCACGGGAGTTCCTGTCATTCATGATGTCATAAAATCTGGACGCAAGAGCATAATTTTAGAATATTATGCAACACATATACCAGAGAGAAATAATCGAGTAGTTGCTGGAAATAAGACAAAATAAGGACGCAAGTCGAAAATAAGGACATTTCTTAGAAATAAGGACAGTCGAGTTTTCTAAGACGTGACCCTTCAAAATAAGGACAAATCTTAGAAATAAGGACGGTATGGCAACCCTGGTTATCGGCCTTGTGAGTGCGTCAATAATCTGTATCGGCCTGCAAAAATAAATATCGGTCGGCCTCTAGTTTGCACAACACTGCCAGAAGACTTGCTCCCACCTTGAGACTCCCAACAGGCCTGGTCCTGTCAGCCACATCCAAGTTCTTCTACGTCTCATTATTCGTCATTAATTAGCAGAGCTTCAACCGTACACAGAATACATGCCGGAATAGCAAGTTCACATTTAGCAACATATTGTGGAAAAGCATGACGAAAACACGACTTAATGGGTGAGAGATATTGACAGGTTGAAATAGGTTTTGTATTATGATAGAGCTCCTATCACAATACCTCCTTGACCATCTATTTACTTGCGACCAAATGTTGATCTTCTGGGTTCTAACCCTGATATTTAATCGACGATAGGCCGTACAATGCCACAGATGCTTTATTCTGGTCGATATTTACAATGTTGCTGAAAAGGCACAATTACTGGCAAAATGTTTCGGCCATAATCAACACATCACGTGTCGTCTACTTTGGGATGAAAATGGAATATTTCTGAGTCTTTTTCTTTGGGTAACATTGGACAAATTCTCACAATTTTGCTACCCATTTTCCTATCACGGCCCCGCTAAACAACCTCAGGCCCGCATACTGCGAACGGGAAGGAGCAAGCAATTTTCACCTGTTGCTTTACTCTGATACACCGACTATTCCATATCATATTGGATCCATTTCAGCTAATTCTCGTCCGTGAATTTAAGCGGATATTATCAATTTTCCACAAATATTGCGACTGCCGTGCCTTGATGTAGAAAAAAATGCATTGAGACACATTCACAGACATGGATTAGCATGGATTTCGAAAAATTTCCCCAGCTGTAAATTGTATTGAAACTATTGTTGTTGTTGTCCAAACTTCGATTGGTCATATCTATGGCTGGGCAAAATCGAGTACCTGATTGATTCGATTACACTGGTCAACAAAATGAATTTTTTTTTTAGGCAGAACATATGAGAGCCGTTTTTGGGGTTTTTGAAGTTGCTGATTACGAATATCATATTAGTTTTGTCAGATTGGTTCCTGTCAGAAGATATCTATGACCCTAAAAAGCCTAAAATTACTGTATTTACCCTTAAATATTTCACTTGGTAGGAAGAAAATCGTATTTTTTTCTAATTTTATACTGCGCGTAAATGGCTAATTGACTACGAAGAACCCTCATGTCATTCTCAGTCATTCTATCAATATTAACATGGCATGATGTGGTTTTCGAAAAAGCAATTTGTCATGCATAAAAATTGTACTTTTGCACAACGGAAATTCATATTCTCCTGTATCAATTGGTCATTCTGCCATGATTAAAGAGGAGTATAAAACTATAAAATTTGTCCTTGAAAGGCTTAACTATAATACTCATATGTGTCTCATTTCTTTTGACTGTTAATGGATAATTTTCCACCGATTTAACAAAGTGGGTATATCTAGTAACCCTATCAAACGAGAAGCTTAAATCATGTATCTGGTATATTCGAATACCGATGAAAGATTCCAATTTCACATTAGGAAGGAGCTCACAGCATATAATTTATCCTAATATGTAGTAAATAATACTTTTTAAATGATCACAAAGCCCCAACTACAGACAGTTGGTCCGATAATTTGTATGTGCATATCGAAAACTTGGTATATTTCCCGATTATCTTGTTGATTAGCAAGGGGAGAGGTTCTACCAAGACATTAGAACAACAAAGGAAGGATACCAAGGCAGATGAGATGAACCATTGAATATATTATGTCAGCTCGTTGCCGGAACCTTTCGAGAAACTGCACTAAATAGCTTACAGGCGAAAATCGTACAAAAAACATTTTCGATCTAAAAGATATCAATAATATTGTATTCCAACCGATTATTTCATGTTTACAATAGGTGGTTGACATAAACCTGATTGAATTAATGCCACGTTATTTGAGTATCTAGGTTAATTCTTATATACGTGACTGAAGTTTATTTATGTAACTGATATCCGTGAAAGTCTGTAACTATATTAAATTTATTACCCCTAATTATAGCGCTGTTGCTGTACTTTGATTTAAAACAGTCTTCTGTGTGTAAAAATAACAAGTAGATTGAATTTCTAAACTTTATTGTCGACTAACCCGATTTTTTATGTCGTCATCACCACGAAAATGGAAGATTTTGGTCAAAATAGCCCCATGGCTTATCTCCACAGCAAGAGCCAATTTGAAAAAACCAAGGTCATATTCGGAATCAGTGCCCTACAGAACTCCCCAAACCACTCTTACTTTGTCTGCCTAAAATATGTGTTGACCAGTGTTATGAATCATGCGATATGCTTCGAGTTAAGTAATCGAGTATCACTCATCATGACATCACATCACAACAGAATGTACTTCGTCAACGTTCGAATATGCACCATTCATCCCACAGCAAAGAATATAATGCTTGTTATCCATCTCAAAAGATACTTTGGTATTTTTTAGACCATTCCGATTTTATTTCACTTGGTGCCAATGTTGTGGGATGATCATGATTTCATATATTTAGTACATCCAGTAACCTTCGTAGCTTTGCACTATGTTTGGTATGCCCCGATACCGCCAATCAAGGTCTCCAGGCTTCAACAGTGAAAATTAGTATGGAAACTATATTCTTGTTGATAAATAAACTTTCAGTGGCGAGTAGCGTATAATTTCAATACTCGAATAAATCGTATCACAGCCTACGAAACATGTAGTACATAGCTATGCACGTCAGTGGAAAGGACATGCGAAGTCGTGATCAACTTTGCACCTTCAAGAATCTCTTGAAATATTTCATATACCCGGGGCGGGCAACATACGGCCCGCAGCGGGATTGCGAGCGACACGCATACAGTTTCTGGTCTTGCATGATAATGTGGCCCGTGCCTATCTGCATTTGAAATCACATATCTTCGGCCATGAATATGAACAACGTGCGTTCCAAGCTAACTGATATCCACGTGCAATTTTAATTAAGGGTTTCTACGAACAACATGTCTTCAGAGTTCAAAGAACTTTTATCAACCGCTGATCAACAGCTTCTGAAGTACGGCAATAAATTCATTGCATCATGTTTTTATCTCAAGGCTTTAAACTGAAGGTTTAGATTAAAAAGGATCTAATCCTTCTATAAGTGGATATATACGCGTTTACTGTATCGATTGAAGAACCCGGCCTCTCAAGTACTTTAGTTTCCCCTATGCGACCCTGCCGACTGGAGAAGTTGCCCGCACCTGCCATATCCCAAACACAATCTCACATTACCTCAAAGAAGTTGATCTGCATGGTCCCGTTGCTGAGATGCAGCACGATGGCGCTTCTCGCCCAAAACTACGTTCTGAGGAAGGGCAGACGAGCGTACTGGTCACCTTCCTTTGGTGCCATGGACGCCCCGGCCTGAAACGCAAATCCACAGTCAAGAAAGTGTGCCGGTATTTAAAGTTCAAACCTACACATCTTAGTTGAAACGTAGCGACTCATTTCAAGTGTTGCGATGTAATCGGTAGCCTTGAGTCGAACGTCATTTCGAGTGACTCTGGACATTAGATTTTTAGCAAAACACATTTTCAGCAATACTTGTTTGTTTTTAAAATTAGAATGATTACGAGCTTTTTTCAAATAATACAATAATTATAATTCTAGTTATTCAGTTTTTTCCAAATTAAATTAGATTTATAGCTGTACTGTTGATTTCCGAATTAGATTAAAATTAGAATTGTAGCAACTGGTTTTCTGACACAGTTGATTATAATTACTGAACCCGCGAAAACTTGAACTTGAATCAAGTTCCGTTCATACAAATCTGAGCACGTTCTCAAAAGCACGAGAATGGCAAATATCTGTACAGCAAGCTTACTTGGTTTCATACTATACAGTTCTCCTGTAGCATTTTCAGAAAAACATAAATAAGATTAGAATTAGAACAAATCAACATTTCACAAATTAGACTAGAATTAGATTACCGGCATTCCGCTCTATTCAGTCCAATTTAACAACTAGAATTAACCAGTTGTACAAGTCTGCTATGAAGGCAGCGCAGAGTAAAATCATGCTTCAGTGTGGAGACGAATAATGTCACCCTATCTTGTCAAAATTGCCAAAAAATACCAACTTGAGAGTATTAATGCGCCTGATTTACGAATGGTTGTAAATACACTTTTATTTCAAATGAGATCACGATAAACTCGACCCACCTTGAGCAAATGCTCGCTCATGCAGTTGCGGAAATACTTGAGCTAGGTGACTTTTTTGGTTAGCGTAGGCGGGTATTGTTGAAGTGTGTAATAAGGTTCTGCCATGTCTCTGTCAATGTACTCCACTTGCTCGTCGTTGGCGTACAGAAGTATTCGTGTGCTATCATTGAACAAAACTCCATTGCTGTTGTCACATAGCTGGTAACCTGAAATTCGAAGCGAATTTATCAACATTCGGACCACAACAATTTCTATATCGTTGCTGGAAAACAAACTGTCCGGCTCCAACTTTTTGATTTTTTTTCTTCCATCGCTATTTGGACATAGGTCTTTTGTCTTAACGTGGTTGCGGGTTCTTAAGTAGCATGAATTTCTAGTGAAGTGGACATATGAATTTGAATTGTCGAGGTAAATTCAAAACAAATCAGGTTTAGGACCAAAGTATATGGTCAAAGTCAAAATTTTCAAAAAGGGACGATGTAGGGAGCACTGTTGAACAGCTAAAAAACTTTGCATGTTTTTGAAATTAGATTGGAAACGGCTAGGCAGTTTGAGTTTTGCAAATTAAATTAAAGTTGAAAGTAGTGAATTTGCAACAACTTGACAATTGAATAAATTGCCCGTTAGAAAGAAATGCAACAGAAATCAAGTTCAGTTCGTATCGAAACAGAGTTGATTCTGATATAGACGAGAATGGCAAATGTCTGCACACCAAGTTTGGCTCATTTTGCATGATGCAGTTCTCCTGGAGCATTTTATGGAGGACAGGGAAATAGATTAAAATTGGATTAGAGCAGCGATACTCGCTTTGTATTACAAGAAGTCATCAAGATATGATAAAAATTTCAATTCGTTTTCTGAAATTGGGTGTAAGAACCAAAAATCATGATAGAAATATTAGAGTTGACACTTCAGGCCATATAATAAAATCATTTTTAGAGATCAATTATTTTCATTTTTCAGCCATTTTATAATACAGAAACGACGCATCTGGCATCGCTACTGTGCATACAAACAGGGATATTTAGGATTCCAAAATTTCCATACCTAGGCCGTCCTTATCCGTATAATCCACTCATTTGCTAATCCAGAGTACCGGTAGAGCTGCTGGGTCTTCCGCCTCATCTGTAAAACAAAAATATTTGTCAAATAAAAAAATTTCACATGTAAGCAGATTATCTGAATGCTATAGTTTCCTATTGAATTTTTCAAATATGCCAAAACCTTGTTTTCTCACGATTAGATCAGAAAATGCCTGTCTAAATCTAAAATACATTGTTTCATACACATCAGTGCCATAAAGTACAATCACAATAAGTCATGATTTTGTTTGGAGCAAAAATTGGGCAGAGTATTTTTTAAATGCCTTAAAATTCGATTTCATTCCCATTGTTGTAATGACTCGAGTCACGATTTTTTGGTTACTCGACTTACCCGAGTCAATTTTTGTATTGACTCGAGATTGGGACAGCCAAGACAGATATTTCACCGGCCACTTGGGGACAACAAGGGACCAACGCGGGTCGAAAGCAAGTGACCACGAGGGAAACCAACTGGTAACCACGAAATTGTGGCGGATCTGTCGGTATTAGGTAGGGTACCAATTGGGTGCCCAAGACGCCGGATAGGTGCCACAGCCCGCCTCCGCAGGCGACCACTAGCCCTGTCTCCTACTTCTGTACTATCTCATCCACTAATATCATACCCCGAAACCTACTACAATAACATCTATTCACACAGTCATCGGGAAAATCAGTATATTGC
Source organism: Botryllus schlosseri (assembly GCF_051294905.1). NCBI lineage: Eukaryota > Metazoa > Chordata > Ascidiacea > Stolidobranchia > Styelidae > Botryllus > Botryllus schlosseri. Next base: position 20,459,722 of record NC_137247.1, on the reverse strand, counting down.
AAAATTTATACATGCAGTGAATAACGCAATTACCTCAAGCTAGCAAAATAATACTAAAAGACATGGCAAAAATATGTACGAAGAGGCAGTGTCACATGAAGCAAGGTAATGCATGATATAGAAATTGGAAAGCAATATGCAAAAAGGCATCACATAAAGCAAGGAAAAGAATTTAAATAAAAGCCAGTTACACATCATATGAAATATAATCTGCTATCTTCTCAACCATGCCAATTTCATTAAACTTAGTGACAACGATGTAGGTTGATCACTTATACACAGAAATGCCATTTTTATAACGTGCAAAGCTTTGTACCACATATTTCGTACGCTATAGTACAGTGGTCGGGAACCTATGGCTCGCAAGCCATATATGGCTCTTTTGGGTATAAGATATGGCTCTTTTGCCAAATATTTATCTTTGTACTCAATTGATCAATATTGCAGCGACTTGTTGGTGAATTTTCATCACGACCAAAATAATTATTCTGGTGGCAGTATAATCATGTCTTTGAGAGGTAAAGACAATGCCGTCTTCAGGTTTAGGGGCTCGGACCCCCTCTTTTCAAAATCATAAAATTTAAGTTACTGTCACGCCGGAGGCCAAAATCACTCGCGAATTCTACGTACCCGACTCGAAATCTTGAATTGTGCAATACGTTGATTAATCAAAGATCATAGCAGACATGGCGACGCCCATTTCAAGACGCAGATTTCAAATACACGCCATAGCTATCCACGCTCTTGATTGGTAAGTATAGATCTGTGTATAGTACCGGCGATAAAATGTATAAGCATGTAGCGGAACGTTATGTTACCGCCAGGGCCGGAACTGTCACACCCTCAACCCCCCAATTGAGGTGGAACCGAGCTCGAAGGAGGCCCAAAATTTTTTCGTGAATTAGCATAAATTTTTGAGTACTTTTCGAAAATTTAGGCAACTTTTTCAGAAAATTTTCGCGCTGGACGCGATTTCAATTTGCCAAGTATTATGATTTTGGGGTACTCTTCCCTCAGGAAAAAACACACAAGATTTATAGAAGTGAGCATATTGGCCTTGGCCATTACCGGGGCACGATGCACCAAGACATATAAAGTTTTATGCCATGTTACATGTGACTCCAAGAAGTGTGCCAGAACGATCGACAGCGAGAAAACATTTGGCCGAAAAGGACTGCCCTTATGCTGACTGAAAACTTCGTTATATATACAACATACACATACACATAGGTTTAATTAGGCGCCTTAATGACTGGCGCCGAATGTCCCTATCTTGGCAATCTGAACCTCACAAGACAAATACCATCACGCAGGGAGAAATTATATGCCAGTGAAGAAATACCAATTTAAAATCGTGTGCGTCTTTTAGTTTAGTAGCCTACGTTTGGGCGGTTCTATATTTTTGATATAGCAGACAGGAGGTCAGAAAATAACATCATGTTACAGGGTGATACCAACGAGCCCTACAGTTTCCATAACACCTCACTCAACTCTACCGGTAAATCTGATTACGTGAGCAGAGAGGACAAGAAATTGATAGCATTATATATGCAATTCCCGATCACATTTACCGATTCAATCATGAATTATATACATTTTTCCCGTTTCGCGCGTGCAGGCGAGTATAGCTGAGTCAGCAAACGGCTCCCAATGTAGATAATAAGTAGCGATAAACAGTGCATAACCTCAGGGGGGTCTGGGGAACGAAGCCCCCAGAATTCCGGTTTATCATCATATGGGGGCCCAAGACCAACGTTTTATGGGGGGTGACGAAGTGCTGTTACGGCTCTGGTTACCGCCGAATACTTTAAGAATTTGGAAGTCGATATATTTTCGAAATCAGTGTGACAGTCACTTTCGATTATTATCAGTTATAATAAGTTCTAAGCTACTTACGATGAATTGCGTTATCAATGGCGAGGCTTACCCGTCTGTGCCTGACCTCTCGTTTCGAGCTTTATTTTCGAACAATAAATATCAGTTTTTACAGAGAAAATATGGCGCACACGAGGAATCCCATGTAGTGAGTTTAAATTAGTGCTACCATGACGTCACAAATTTTCAATTGTGACGTAACAGTTGATTGGCATGTATGGCTCTTTGAGAGTTGAGATGGAAAAAGTAGGGCCAATATGGCTCTTCGGACAATAAAGGTTCCCGACCACTGCTATAGTACAACTAATCGAGGATTCAATCCTTCCACAATGAAAATAATATTGACTCTCATTTTAGTTTGAAAAAATAATCTCTCACTGCTCGTCTTGAAGCATGAAAATTAACACTCGATGCAGATGAGAGTACTCGAATCATCCCGCCCTGTCAAAATGTTTTTGAAAATATAAGTAAATACCTTCAAATACATGACTATAACTGATTTGGGTACAAAAAATGGGGAAAATAAAATTTTTCAATTATGATGCTATCAAGTACAGCAAGCACAATTTACGATTCTTTGAAAGCCTGATTTGATTTACCTGTTTGCGTATTTTGTTCATTTGACCTTCCGTGATAGGATCATATTGAACTTGGGGATTGTTGGACAATGTGTTGTACACCAAATTTGAGTCAATTCCGACCAGTAGAAGCGGAGTTATTCGCGCTTTTCGTTGATATTTGTCGGATTATCCTTGAGCCGGGGATTATCAACGAAAAACTCAAATAGCTCCCTTCTACTAGTCGGAATTGACTAAAATTTGTTTTGCATCGTCTTTGAAGACAGCTCAACAATTTCATGGGGTCCACATTCCCGGCAGGTCGTAACGCAACACGCTTCATTCGCATCGAAAATCTCAGAGTGGACAGCTGCAAATAAAGCCCGAGATACATATCAATTTTTTAGGTATTGTCAATAGCGAATGGTAATGATCAGGGCTGGGCTTGATGATTCGATTATAGTTTGGTACTATTTCCCAACGCGGCAGCTTTGAAATCTCAATTGCGTGTACACGTAGTGCAGTTTGAAACTACCATGGTATTATCATAAAGTGCAATGAAATACAAAATTTATTTCTATGTGATGTAGGACGATCAATATATTCTTGGTGGTTGCATAAAAGGTACATATCTCTGAACTTATCACATCATCCATACTGGTATGATTACGCAAAAAGTGATGCTCTGACACTTGATTCGGAATCAAATCACTGATGTATTCGATTTCCTCCAGCCCTATTTATAATATAAATGATGAAATACGTGTCCCTAACAAAAAATAAACACATGAGAAATAGCAAAGCAATTTGTATAATCCGATTTGGCATTTGCAAACCTTGATGAAGAGATAGGCCTTTAATGCATACGCTGCCGTCTGTGCATGCGGCCCGCATTGGATGCTTGATTTCTATTGTTCACGGCTGATTGTCCAATTCCTTGCATTTTGCAAATGAGATATAAAATTAAAATATATTTGGCTGGCTGGCTGTTGGAAACCACTGACCTAGCAATCAGATTACCTGAGGGTTTACAATGCGAGAATCAAAATTTCGACTGGATTACGAGAAGGAGTGATTCTAAAGACTACTTCCAGTGGAAGTAGAAAATGAAAAGTACGCAAGTCAAGGGGTTACACGTTTTTAGCAGTTCATGTCTACTTTGGTAATAATACGGTACCCGTAGATCTTTGTGACTAAAGCAAAATGATAGGATACTAAAAATTGGCACAATTGTACAAAATATAATCAGTTACCTTGATATGGGGGTTAATTCGCGATGTTGATACGATTTCTCTCATGATAGTGATGTGAAATCGTCACAAATATACTTCCTACATTACAGATTCCAATGTGTATAAAGTAAATAAGTTATGCTTTAAAATCTTGTAAGTACTATATAAACATAACCACTCAAGCAATCAGCGCGAGAAGGCAAAACCTACTCAAGTACTTTGAATAACTAGGTTACCGACCAGAGTGACCACCTCTCTTAACTGCACAATACCTGTGTGACAGCTCTGGGAATGATTCCTCTTTGCTTGAAATGATCAGTTGCTCCTGTGATGGAAAAAGTTTTTCCAGCGCCCGTTTGTCTGTACGCCATCAAAGTCCCATTGTACCCTTGCAGAGATCTCTTGACCAAGTTCGACGCCACTTCAGCGTAAACCTTTGAGTAACCAGTTTTTAGGAATGACGATACAGAGAGGCCCAATAAAAGTAATCGGTTCGATTACATTGACTGCATGCGTTGACCCGTACATTAATTACAGTTGAATCATCCTAATTCGGACACTGGATAACCCAGGCAGTCGCTTTATTCGGACAATCTGATCGGGAATGAGCAATAGTAGAAATTGACAATTAATTCTCCAGTTAATTCGGACACAGGTTCACATCTCCTATCGTTAAGTAAAGATGACACAATAACCAGTAGACTATTCCATTCGTTTCAATACAATATGAGTGATTATAGTGAAACAAGGACGATCCATACAGTAACCATCAACAATGAGCTCGTGCCCATGTAACTAAGAAATGATTCTTCGCCTAATTCCGCCAAAAGTGAGCGTAAGCAAAGTGTCCAAATTCAGCGGAGTCAACTGTACATTAAAATTGCCACTCTACTACGAAAAGCAGGAAATATCCAAAATAACGCAAAAAATATTGACCAAAGTACGAGGCATATAAAAAGATGATAAGATGATGAGGGCTATCACATAAACACGCCACTGTCAATGAATGGTGTGATATGGTCTGATTACTGCATTAATATACTGGATTGCGATTACTTCAAAACCACCTCATGGTGATCACAGCCTAATTTTGCAGTAATCTCGATTAGTCGCGATAACAATTCCACTGCTTCAGACGTACACCTGTGCTTTGAACGCATATCAGAATAAGACAAGGTTGCCTCATATCGACACAAGATATAACATGATGTAGTAGGGTGGTGTGAATTTTGTAAATAATGGAAAAATGAAGATTGGTGACGGAATCAGGAAAATATGACAACATAAACAGAAAATTTAGTCATATCTGCCACTATGTATCATAACGTAACACACAGATGCTATACACCTACATTCTTACAATCCATATAATACGAAAGCTGCCACATATTTTTTATGATGAATAGTTTGGTTGGGTTATAGTGATGAGCAGTGTAGTTGAAATATCTTAACGTTCTACTGTAAGCAACTGGATACTTCGCACTATTTAGTGTTCCGTTTACATCATAGTTCTTGTATAAGGGAAAAGTTTGATAACGGGAGTTGATCTTTTACAAAACAATAGAATATCTGCAAAATTACCGATTATTACGACTTTGAAATTTCTCAAATGTAACCATGTGCGGCCCCTTCCCCCCCCCCCCCCCCCTTGGTGGAGTGAAAGCATCTGAAGGGGGCACGAAGCTGAGCTCCACTAAAAAGAATTTCTCATTCACTTCATCATTGTTGCTCTGTATTTAGTCTCAATTTCATACTTAAAAATCTCTCGTGCCATCAAACTATCAGTTCAGTTAAGTTTCCTAGCACCCTGGTTGCGTTTTGTGATATGATGATAAGGGGGCTCGAATTCTTTCCCCATCATAAGGGGGGCACGTCTTAAAAAGTTTGAGAACCACTGTTCCAAGGTAAATACTTCCTTACTATATGTTTAATTTCTGGCGCGACAGCCCGATCTCAAGGCCAACGAAGTTGGAAAGGTTTCAACTACTAAACATAACAGAAATCCTAAACGAGATTGACATAATTGGGATCACGAGTGGGATTTCATATTGGCCACTCCAGTGTTTTAATTATTTTAGTGATGTGCTGATACAAACGATTCGCGCTTGTCTTAGGTAGACTCGTTCTCTGCAAGCGATGGGGTATTTATATTTTACCTACACATCGTAGAATAGTGTTTGAAGTTAACATAGTTATGATGCTGTCAGCCTTGTTCGTCGTGGAACTGAACCAAAAGTGGAATAGGTAAATCTATGAACAAATCGCTGCTGACATATTTAAATTTCAATCCTGTTCAAAGAATCGGGACAACCGACTTTCATCTCTATAATTTTGACAAATTGGTTATAGAGGTCGATCAGCTTATGAAATCTCACCACTAAATTTCTGACGTGTGTACGATATCAACAAAGCAATGTTTTAAATAAGCATCTCCATTACCTCACTATACAATCAAATACCAATATTGCGTTTTGGTTCATAATCTCAATTTCTTATAGTGCGGCCCGCGCATGGGTTTAGATGTTGAATGCGGCCCGCGAGCTCAAAACTTTACCAACCCAGGGGTGTGCAAACTTTACAGCTTGCGGGGCCACATTAAAAATCTGAATCCATTCGCGGGCTGCACTATATTAAGTTGGGATTATTAGCTAAAGCGCAACATCCTTATATAATTATATGGGGACCGGGTAATTATGGAGATGATATCTATAAATATTGTATATATTTAAAACAAATCAAACTATAATTTAATGATAGCATACACGCTTCAGAAACATTGATAAGATTTTTTAAGCTGGTCATTAGGATTGTACAAAATTTGGAAAATCTTTAAAATTCTCTGTGATCGTGTCTCCTTCTATCTATAGACTATTGATAATTAAAACAACAATGAGCCTGAAAGAAGCTCACATCAAAGCCGTTAAGATTTCAGGCAAAGCGATTGAAAGTAGCTACCCACCCACCCAAGAATGGGCGTGACATTGACCATAGAACGGTGGGAAGACTAGTAATCAAATACCCACGGCTCGTGATTGGCTAATTGGCTATGCTTCACCGATCACGGCTATGCTTGAACGATCACGACAGCAGCAGCTTGCTGATCAGGTGTTCAAAGAGTCTGTTACCGGTGGGGATTCTGAAAGCACATTGTTGGTAGGTTGGCAGATGATGATTCAAGCTTTATTCAGAACATGTTGAGCTACGAAATACATGATGAGCAAACAACAGTTGCTTCACAAAACTTTCACCGTATGACTGCTGTCAAGGAAGCAGCAGACAATGACTTGGACTCGACTTGCCTCGAGTCAGAACTATAAAAGTGAGACGGAACGTTGTGACCTGGTTTCAACCCTTTGATTCCCAAGATGAGTCAAAACAACTTGACATACAAGTAGAAATGAATATTTGAAAATGACTGCAGTCATTGGTTTCAAAGTGTACAAGAACTAATAATACTCCACAACTCACCATTTCCAAGACATGTCAAAACTATTTCATGTAGAAGTCAAAATTCAAGATTTGGAAATGAGTAGTTTCAAAGAATCACATACTTATCGCAGTTGATCGATATTTCTGAAATTGCAACATCAATCTTCGCGACACGCAAAATAACCAATGACACTATTAATAGATAGGCCTATAGAATTTTCGAAAACAGTCTTACGACCACTTGTCATGACAAATCCACTCAGTCAAGTCGTGTTGAATTACCCGAAAACTGTGCTGTGTTTGAAAATTGAGTACCCGTAAACTGGGGTAACTTTGGACAATTTCCAACATTTCCGCTATAGATCTTGGAAATGCTAGGGGAGACAAGTTTTGTATTTTTCAAGGGTCATGGGATCAAAGATTGGAATTAACTACTACAAAATCTTCATGATCATAAATAAGTACCTTATATTTTAAAATTATCTATGTATAAAGTTACTCACTCAGGTATGTGGGCCAGTGGGGTACCTTTAGGCAATGTCGTTTTTGGATGTCTTTACACTACATATATTATGAAACCTCGTGAATGAGGCTTATTTGGCAAGAGTTAATGAGAGAAGTGGCTAAAACTGAAAGAAAATAGTAGGCCTACACGTCTGGCCAATTGTATTATTTCTATTCAATCCCCCCCAAAATAAAAAATAAATATAAATAATAGTTTATGAATGCTAATGCCCTTTTATTCATCCCTTATCTCAATTTCCCCTCTTGTCTTCACTAATTGGAACTTATAGATATAATATGGTGATAAGGGGTATACCATGCACTGGCGGTGTCAGGAACAGCAAACATTAAGCATGTTATTGTGATGATTTATTGCTGATTTAAATTATATTGCTGTTCTTTAAAAGTTACACTTTCCCTTTCCTATGTCCTCTGATGCAGTGCTTTTCAACCTTTTTGAGCTTCATTCGCACTTTTTTTGTAAAATAAATTTCATTCGCACAAACTAACCGAATATTGTTTTACAGAAAGAAGATGAAAATACAACATTTAGTTGATTAGATGTGCAACAAATTAGCTACTATCTATCTTAGGCTATTGAGTGTCTCATTAAATAGGCTAATATTTTCGCTCGTTTTGATTTCAACTATTTCACTAAAACCCTTCAACTAGTGCTTGGATGACCAGGGCTTGAAGTCTGCTCAGCACTCCTATCCAACATACAGCGTATTTTTCAAGAGTGAAAAATGCTTTAAGCTGGACAAAATCGATTTTGAGAGCTGACAAAAAGGTCTAGGAGGCTCCAGTATGCCGGAAGTGTGAATAACTCACCTGTTTGTGTTGAGGCTTTTGCCTCATGTCTTGGAATATAAGGTCCAAATGATCAAGGAGAGTAGGCACATTTGAGCTCGCTACCTTATGATACGTTGGTCCAACTTTTTTTCGATTTCCCATTTTATGTCTCGCGAGTATGTGGTAATAGCAAATGAACTCATGATCAGTAGTATGCTATGATGTGACGGACATTAGGGCTCTTCAAAAATGACTTTTTTTCTCAAATCGTACTGACTACTTGATAAAATTGTTAGGTTACCTAATCTAAGCCCACACACCAAATTTGGTTCAATTCCAACCAGTAGCCGATTTGCTATTGGAGAAGAAAGTTTCTATTTATTATAAAAAAATAAAATAACCAAAAATTTGAAAATTTTCTGTTCACCCCATGAAAGTGTTAGGATATCTATTGAAATTATGTTCACCAAATTTGGTTCAATTCCAAACAGTGGAAGTGGAGTTATTGTCGTCGAAAAATTTGGATTTGAATAATATAGTATTTACGGTGGGCACCACTATAATAAATAATTAAAGAGTTGGTCACCGTAAATACTTCATAATCCACTGGTTAAAATTGAACCAAATTTGGTGAACATCGTGGGTGTGTGGGTGCGGTAGTTACGGTCCTGGTTAATCAAAAGCTAAAACTCTTAAGTAGATTATTTTCGTCCGCTGCTCCATTCGCGTCGCGAAACACAATTATCAGATCCCCGTACTGTGTGATTGGGATTTTAGTGATACTATTGTGGGGAATATTATAATCATTCTAGGCCAGCATCGAACAATTCATTGGTGGATGGGGTACCACTGAGAAGCGAAGAAAGATTTTTCAATATGCATGACGTACTCTGTATGTCTTGTACCAAAACAACTGAAGTTGCGATGTCAGAATATTCAATCAAATGATACAATCAATTCCTGTGACTCTTTCACTATGTACAATGATTTCCAGGCCGGACATTTTAAACCGACTTCAAAGATTAATGCGCTTCAATAAATTCTCAATCCATTAAGCTTCGTTGAGGTGGTGCAGTATACCTTCGCCAGAAGTTGCTAATAATTTGCGACTATGACTATTTTTAGCTTACAATAATACGGCCTGCCAAAGTACAGTAAATCTGTACATCAATTTCACTTCATTGCGAGTTCATTGCATACCCTTATCAACGACATACGACATATGACGCTTCCGGAATACTTGGTTACTTCAGCATTATCTTCCAGTTATTATACGCTTGAAATTATTTCAGTTTCTTTTAGCTGTAGGTTGTCATTAGAGTCAATCCATGTCAGTTCTCCTGGCCACTGTAACCACTACCTCGGAATTTTATGAAAATTGGTATGCTTACAGAACTTTATTTTCCGATTTGAGAAAAGTAGATATTATAAAAATCGGTCAAATAGAATAGAAGATATTGCCCTCCAAAAATTGCTGTTTTTGAAATCGCTCAAGCGGAAAAAATGCTAAAAATTTAGACATGTCATTTAAATTTGCCATATTTTGGTCAAATTAGGGTGTTGAGGGTGATACTTTCAAACTTGGTCATTTACACCCTACTTGCATAGCTTGACCTGTGACCCCATGATTTTGTTCGCACCATCAGAAATCACTCACGCGTGACTGCATTTTCAATTGCAAATATCTCTTGCTGACCAGGTGGTAACACCAAGTTTGAGGTGTCGTTGGCAAGCTCATGTAAGGGACTTCTGAAATCAACAATATTACTAGTGGGGAATTAATCGAAACAATCCAAAAATTTGTTGTAAAACAGTCTTTAAAAAGTTGTCACGTTTTTGAAATTTTTTACTATGACACATTCATAACAGGCTGCAAGCCTATTGATTAACTCTTGTATTTCTAGTATAGGTTCTGTTTTGGAAGCTGGTTCTCACAAAAAGGTTCTCCACTACCAAAAACAAAAAGAGATCATATTTTATCAATTGAAAATTGGATATGTCAAAAAAAAAATTTAATCTCAATGTTGAAGCAAAGCTTGTCAAGGTTTTCAAGGTGATGAGATGCCAGAATTAGTGGAGATGGCAGACAAATAAAGCGAAAAATTGTAATGAAGCAACTTTCGAAAATCTAATATAAAAAGAAAAATCAATAACCCAAATTCATCAAGAGCTCAAATCATTCGAGTCCTAACAATGGCTCCAGAAAATCTCAAAATTTTTGAGCAAATGAAAGGTTGGAAGAGCAAGAAAAAGACAATGAAGTTTGTTTTTTGCCAGCACCACGAAAAGGAAATTAACGTTCAGAAGAAACTAGGAACTAACATGCATATAACATGTTTCAATCTAAATTCTCATCTTACACTAATAAAACAAACTCTGTAGAATACCTAATTTCACTTTTATTCTATCTGTCAATTACTTTGTATGGAGGGTAATCGGTATAATTCAAACAGATCACATAGAATTTACAAGAGCTTTCCAACGACACCTCACACTTGGTGATACCACCTGGTCAGCAAGAGATATTTGAAATTGAAAATGCCGTCACGCGTGAGTGATTTCTGTGCTACAAACAAAATCATGGGGTCACAGGTCAAACTATGCAACCCCATGTGTCAAAAAACGGGTAAGAGAATGAAGTAGGATGTGAATGGCCAAGTATGAAATTATCACCTGCAATACCCTTAATTTGACGTAAATATTGCAAATTCAAATTAAATGTATAAATTTTATACATTTTTTCCGCTTAAGCGATTACAAAAACAGCAATTTTTGAACGACCATATCTTCGATTCTAGTTGACCGATTTTGATGAAATTTGTTCTTCTGAAATTAGAAAATGAAGTTTTCTATGCATGCCAATTTTCATGAAAAACTGAAAAATTGGTTACATTTTTCTGTTTTTCTGGTGAACTCGACATGGAGTTACTCCATAGCCAGTAGAAAAAGCTACCGTTTCGATTTCTACATGCTGACTTCATACGTGCCACTACGTATAATCAGGATCGGATGAAAAGCTTTGTAGCTATGTAGCCTACGTATAATTAGATAACACGAATATATTTTTAGCGAATTAAATAAGAAATATAACCGAACTTACATTAATTCTGAAATTTTCTAAATAGATCTGTGGCCCACCTCAAAATTCTCTGTGGCCCACCAGTGGGCCATGGCACACCCTTTGAGAACCCCTGCTCTAGAGAAACTTGATTCGCGATATAATACTACGAAGCAAATTCCAACAACCGTGTTTCCATTCCTCACAGCGCATTCGCAGGGTTGGTGCTAATATATTACTAAAACGAAGTAAGCATAGAAATATGCGAACTTAAACCATCGTTAGAGCCACTGCTTCATAGGCTTATAACTTTACTCATCTGACGCTTATGTTTTGGCACCGCATTTTATCAGCCGTTTATTGACCAAAACTTACCTGTCTTCACGTGACCAGACGCAGAAAAGGCTGGCCTCGAAATGAATGAGTCTCATAGACGTGAACTCGCTCGTTGCAGATCCCTAGTAACTACAGTAGTTAATCCCAACGGTCTTCAACCATGATTTCCAGAAAAACCAGTCGGACTATTATTATCATGAATTCTCATGATAAAGCTTATTCGCTCCAGTACCCAACACCGTGACCCTATTTGTAAAATCTATCTCAGGATTTTTGCAATAAATTCAACAAATATTACATACATATTAACACATAGCTCTGGCACCGTGTCGACCCAAAATTATATCTTTTGCAGTCCATACTTTAATAATCTTTTGAAGGGGTAAGATTTGCGTTACAGTAACCTGCAAATGTGAGTCTGTGATGATGGTATTTACTACTATCCTCGTGCCTCGCCCTAATCGAACAGGTATTACGGAAGTATGATGATTGTTTAGCGAAAGTAAGCAGAAAGTCAATTTAACGTCATTTTCCCAGCCTGTCGCAGGCTCCAGCTTCCAAACCAAGCTTTTGATTACGTAATTATTATAGAGCGAAAATATTAATTCACTAACGGCTTGTGAGAGCTACGACTAGTGGTGCGTCGTAACTTAAACAAGTTTTTACAATTGCGTCGCAACAACAAAAGTTATATTGCCGTTGAATTTCCTATAAGGTATATTTGAACTATTCCAGGCCAGAAAAATTGACAATTATTATTCACGATTTTCATTCGCACTCATATGGGATTTTCATTCGCATTGTTCGCACCACCTTCGTCGTTCGCACTCATCCGAGATTTTCGTTCGCACCATGCTCATCATTCGCCCTGCAATTTTTTTCATTCGCGAACCGTCACACAGGTTGAAAAGCACTGCTTATTGTAATTTACAATATCCCACATTCAGCAAGTACATCTTCAAGAGTATGTGATAAGTTTTCGAAGTAGCTTGCACCCGATTACAATCTCTCGGCTTATAGACTACCCATTTCTTCATATTTTGACAAACTCCTAATTTATTAACCTTCTCATTCGATTTTAAAATGCCATAAGGCCGGTCATAACGAATATAGTTGACGATACACTTTGAAACAGAGTAAGCAGCCACTTTCCGGAGCTCTAAATATCACAATTTCCACTGTCCAAAGTTACCCCGTTCTGATAAAATTTGACCGGATAACTTCAGACATTAGATTTTCCTATATTGATCTAAGGGTGAGCCCAGTGAGATTTTTGCCATGGATTAAGACTAGTTAGAGCAGGGGTCGCCAACTCAAAATGGGTCGCGGGCCACTTTTGAAATTTCGTAGCGGCCGCGGGCCGCAAGTATTCAATATCGATATAAACTACGCAACAACGTTTTAAAACTCAACGTCAGTCCAACGCCGTGCTAACTAACATAGACAATGGGCATAGTGACCACAAAAGAAGTAATATTTTATTAAAGGAATACAAATACAACAAAAAAAATCATTATCATCAAGTTCATTTCATTTTTGAGCTCTGAGCTGTGCAAGTGTGCATGATACCTGGAAACGCTGTTCAGCCACCAAGGAATCGATATTGGGGCTAGCGAGAAACGTTACTAGCTGAAAGACCATCTCCACATTAAGCTTTACCTTGCGGGGAAGCCCTAAGCCAGTGGTTCTTAAACTTTTTATACACGCCCCCTTTATGATACTGAGAAATCTCGCTCCCCCTTTACCGTCATATCACAAAGTGCAACCAGAATGCTAGCAATCTCAACGGATAGTTTGATGGCATGGAAGGCTATGATTGTTAATTGATGAGGGAGTTCTATTATATGAATTCCGGACTATACACAAAATATGAACTTGCTGTAAATCGCGAAGCGCGAAATTTTTTTTTCAGTTGACCACAGCTCCGCGTCCCCTTCAGATGCTTTCACACCCCCACAAGAGGGACGCGCCCTCCAGTTTGAGAACCACGGCCCTATGCCGTTTTCCGAACGTTTCGGTCTCGGCAGTGTCGGGGCCATTGCACGTCAAGGCAATAGGCCCAGCTCATTCATATCAGTTAGTTATTCTCCCTCGATGGAATGCTGTTGACATCGTCAAAGCCAAAGCTAATGACGAATAATGATGTTGGGCATCGGAGAATAGCCGTATTTTGAAACAACAACAACAATGTGTTGAAACTGTAGCCAATTTCAGGATTTCAAAATGGTTTTCTTAGCTTTCTTCTGAAATTTCAAATCAAGTCACGGGCCGCAAAATATGACCTCGCGGGCCGCGTGTTGGTGACCCCTGAGTTAGAGGATAGAGGTATCTGCTGCCAAGTTTTGAATCTATGAATCGCATGCTAGCTATGTTTGGTTGTAAGAAGTTAAACGGCTATAAATTTTGATGAAATTGGTCCCTGCCATTAATTTATCAATGTTGCGTCAAGTTTATCTGGACGCAATTGTAAAAACTGAATACGACGCACCACTAATCGTAGCTCTGACAAGCCTTGGTAATTAATATTCACGCACTCTAATTATTACGTGACCAAGAGCCTGGTCTGGAAGCTGGTGTGGTGATGGCGGTATAGGGATCACTACAATCTCCATAGTGGCAGACATACAGTAGGCCTATATCAGCCCGTCTGAGCCTGAGACCCGCTGGGAAAATGACGTTAGATTGACTTTCTGCTTTCTTTAGCTAAACAATCATCATATTCTGTATATCATGCATTCCCGTAAAATTGTAGCATACAACTGTGATATTAAAAAATTAATTCCTTTTCATTGGTGAGGCTCGGGACGCGTGATGCCAGAAAAACTGAGATTTTGGTGGTAGTCAGAAAGCTGCTTTATCGTTATTAAACTGTCATGAATTCTCAAGTTAGATTGAGCTAAAGAGTAGAACACGCAGTACGGTATCGTGAGTTATTTGCTATTATCATAAACTTGCGAGACAGAAGTTGGAGTAACGTATCATCAGGTAGCGAGCTCTAATGTGCCTACTCTCCTTGATCGTTTTGCACCTTATGTTCCAAAGAAATAAAGCAAAAGCCTCAAAACAAACCTGCGGGGTTTTTCATCCTCTCGACAAACTGGAGCCTCGCGGTACCTTTGTGTCAGCTCTTAAATACAACTTCTGCCAGCAAGCATTTTTCACTCGTGAAAAATACGCTGTATATTGGATAGGAGTGCAGAAAAGATTTCAAGACCTGGCGATGCAATCCCTCAGTAGACGTTTTGGTACAAATTCCCAACAACATTGTTTGGCCGAGAAGGGTTTTTGTGAAATATTTGAAAGCAAAACGAGCGAAAAAAATGCCAAATGCCTTTTTAATGAGACACTTGATAGCTTAAGCTACATAGTAACCAATTTGTTGAAGAGCACTGTCGTAGACTAAGATGTGAATGAGTTTGCAATTTCAGGCGACAGTATGCTGTGTAGTACCACTCATAATTACAGTTGGCAGCAGCATTCAATCCCGCACAAGATGCATTGAATATTAAAGGAATTGGTATAGAAGGATATCACAAGGCAAGCAAATTCTAGGGTATTTCAACTTTTAACCACTGGGGCAAGCTAACATAGTGCATGAATAAAATCAACACTGTCGACTAATTCTGACGGTCCAGAGGAGACGAAGCAATAATGATAATTGGCTTACGTGTCAAGTTTTTGCTAATCCACACTTCGTACACTATACATGTCCATTGTCCATGGTGAACACTAATTGGTGGTGGACATGAAAGCAAGCACTTCTTAATGTTTACAACCAGACCAAACCAAAATAACGACAGCAATTGTTTTTGAACTATTCCACAGACTACAGAGATTTCTGAGCCGGTTATTATTTGCAAATCTGGTCTGACAAAGCATACTTCTCACATATCGTTCGTTCGAGCAGAGCAAATGTTTCCCGAGATTACATTGGCTATCAAAAATCGCACTGCCAACAGTATTGTGAACGAAGCAGTACGGTAATAATTTCCACATTAATAGAATAAAACTGTTAAATTACCACCACTCCATATCCAATAGGCTAGCACAGTTTATAGTAGCATTAAACCCCACACAAGATACATAATACATTGAAAATTAAACTGCGCAGCATGAAAAGGCAAAGTCGAAGCGGTGCAAATTTTACTGAGAGAGCTGCAGCCGAGCGGAGCATAGGCCTATTGATGAATTACGATTCAAGCCGATATACACATGTCGACGGGAAACTCGACTAAGATTGGCTTATGGTCATGAAGAATCACTGCATGGCTCCATCAACAACAACTATATACCGTAACTCATGGACGATATTTCTACAGCGGTGGCAACAGCAAAAAAATGATATATTCTTAACGGCTAACACAAGATTAGAAAAGTACCGGTAATCGCCCAGGCCAATGTGGGTGTCTGATTCCAATGACTACCGTAAGTCGTTTCACTGAAGTGGTCCTGGCGGAATTTCGGCGGAATATTTGTGATCACGTGAAACATGGCGCATGATCACGTGAAACATTATGGTGAACGAATAGTCAATATTAACCCCTTGCGTATCAAGTGGTCGGAAATGTCGACTTCTCGGGCGGAATTTTTGACTAATCACGACTAATTTATTGGAAAAACTGAATTTGAAGACAGATTCGATGCAGCGTTATTTCCTCGTTATTCGCTATTTTAATAAATCATAAAATTATCACACAAACGGTATTGGATTATTCTTCATTACAAAATGATTTTCAGAGTCTACATAGTCCTGGCTTATTCAAAATATGAGACCGATATTTGTGTACAATTGAAGAGCATATTTATATTGAAATATACTCGAATGGTAATCGTTAACAACTGGCAGAGGATTGGAAAGGACATTGTATACCAACACACGCATCACCAAATATGACGTCACCGGCCTGCAATTCCGAATGACCGGGGCTCAATGTAGTCTACTTGGACAACTAGATAATTATAGTTGTCTAATTTCATTAAATTAGAGCGAAATGGCAGTAATCTAATTCTAATCTAATCTGGAAAAGTTGTTGACGATTACCCCCGACCAGTGTCAGCTGAAATATTCGGGTATATTTCAATATGAATATATTATTCGATTGTACAGCTCCTTGGAGGTAATCAATGTACATTTGATTAGCATAGTTATATTGAAATGTACCCGAATATTTTCGGCCGAAACTCGTCAGGGGTAATCGTCATCAACTAGTAGAGAATTCACAAGAGCATCGTATATCATCATTCATCATCATTGGTTTATTAGCAATTTTATCAGTTCAATACACCACAAAAAATGCGATACAATGAAAAGACAGGAAGGTGTCGAAGCGACAAGGAGCAGTCTATGGAATCTGACACCCACCTTGGCCTAGGCGATATAAAGAGGAGGCATGCACACTGAATGAAAGTAAAGAAGATAGTATAGAAAAAGAAAGCGACAATATCAACAATCGTATCACAAAATATGACGTCAACAGCATGGGATGTCGAATACGAGAGCGTTCAATGTACTATTTTTAGATGATACGCGAACTCGTTTTGTTGACACAGCGTTGGCTGGTGTGTTTTGATAAATGAAAGAGTAAACGACCCTTTCCGAGTATGCGAAATCTGTCGTCTCGTGTCTGCCTACAAAAAGCTCGTCAATATTTTTGGTCTAAATACTTATTATATCAGGCTTACGCGTCCATAGGAATAGTATTACTAGTAGCTTACTTTCAATATTTTACTTAGAAGAGAGAGAGAGAGAGAGTCTTTATTTTTCATCGAACCAAAATACATAACAAACGGCAGTGATGGTGGTACAGAAAATATGCGTACACAGTATTCGGTATTAGATAGGAATGATCGATAAGACCGTGAAGGTCATCTAGTCTAATCACACCAGCATCAAACAGGTACACTTGACTCAGAACAGTCTGGCTGTAAAAAAGTGTTTAGTTAGGAAAGGAAAATAGAAAAAAAATTAAAAAATGGTAGCAAATGATCAATGAAGCAATGTCTGGGCGAGGTAGGGCAACAGAAGTCTGGCACGTCTTCAAATATCACAATGAAACCACCCAGGAATCGGTATTGGATAGTTCTTTAGCACAAAAGTACTTCCAGTCAGAGCTGGGGTGTGAAATTATTTCTCACGAGGGGTCAAATGTGATGCAGAAAATACTTTGTTGAGTCAAACGTTGAATATTAGGTAATAAAGTGAGGTTATTTTACAAAAAATACTATATATTCAGTGTCATTATTCCTGGTCGTGGTCGCTGCATTCCGAGGTTTGTGAAGTTTGGTAAAATAAGCCTGGTTTGCTAAGTCATCCGAAATTCGCGCTCTCTCTAAGCCTCACCCGAGTGTTTGTATTTCACTAGCAGTTTTTCTCATAATGCCGACTCAACTTATATGCCTTAACCACGGCAACTTGCTCACCACAAACTAAAAGAACGCGTTTATACTTGAGTACAATATTTATCACCATTGGTTTATTAGCAATTTTATCAGTTCAATACACCACAAAAAATGCGATACAATGAATAGACAGGAAGATGTCGAGGCACAAATCTCTGCAAAATGTCGGTCTTCAGCCTCCACTTCTGTTTTCATGAAATTCTCGCACGACGCGGAATATAAAGCACGCGGCGTATAATTCTGAATGTAACAATGGAAATTTAAAAAAAACATGGTTTGAACTATACTATATAGAAAGAGTGAGTTGCGACTTTATTTGTTACGGCATACCTTTTTATATTGGCTTTAGTTTGAATCTGGAGTATATGCATGCGATGTACGTAGGCTACGTAATGTAATGTAGACTATATAGTGTTACTCCACGCATTCACATTTTCCAATCAACTTTTCGCGGACCTTAAAATGTCCAGGTATGGTCTAATGAGTCATTGTGTATTTAAAGTACGAAACTAATATTTGAGGGTAAATAGCCTACTTATTTCTGGCCTACGCGTTCATGCGATTATACCTTACATTCAACATGCGATTTGAAAGTCTTGCGCGATTTCAGAACAAAAGTAAACTAACAAAACTACCAATGAAATGGAATGTGATAGTTATTCAACAAAAAAGTATACTCAAAATACGAGACGAAAGCTGCAGAAACGTAAGTTATAATTCATTATTTTCGCCATTCATATGGCACCTTCAGATTCTCAAAAACTTCTTCGTATGTCCTCTTCTGAGTAATGGACAGAAACATCAAAGTAACTTCTTGCAACACAACCAACTTGAAATACTTGTCGCAGCTGTGTGTTGGTTCTAATTTCTTCATGAGCTCACTGTCCTCACGCACCACAGCCTTGTTGAAAATTATTCGCGAAAATGTGTTGTATGCGACGTATTCTGTTCCTGTGTCCAAATATCTGATCCATTTCGCATGTAAGATGCAGGTCTTGTTTTTGATATATTGGAATATGACTTTGATTTCTTCAAGGTCATTTTGTCCAACAGGCACGATCATTTTCTGCAATTCAGTGTGTTTGTTTCGGAGAAAAAGAGCATGTCGCTGACTACGGACGTCCTTTTGCGACTCGTGTAATGTAAGATGACAAACATTTACAATGTCCTGAAATATTGTGTCGCCGATTGCTTTAGCTTCTTCATTGATATCCATCATTTTTAATGGCAGACTTTTCATGAAATATTCATGATTGCGAGAGTTTTGCAGAGGTAATCTTCGCTTTATTGTTTTGAGATAAATAAAGAGGTATCCATTCCTCGACATGGCATTGAAAGCTTCTTTCGAATCCACAAATTCTACAATTTTGTCGTTGCATAGTCGTACCGAGCATTTCTTCTCGATTAAATATGCGATATTGTGTCCGTCTCCGTCCGATCCGATGTGTGCAACCACAGCCCTGAGCGAATATCCGATCCAACCTTGATCAGGTCCCTGAATGTGGAGGTTCCGGTTGGCAAACACGGTATTTTCCAACTTTCTACCTATAGAGTCCACACGATTGAGGCGCACTGTCACTAGATTCGGAACTTCAGTGAACTTGACATTAGTATTTATCGCGAAACCACATTTTTCACATATGATTTGTGAAATCTGAAATGCTTCTGCTACTGATGCAACTCCGCAATTCACGTTGAAGATTTTTTCTTGGTGGACTGTTGTTCCATTCGTTTGGCATTCGTCGCAGTGGATGATCCTCTGGTATCTCAATTCGTTCTTCCAACAAAGATCTCCCAATACTTGTGGCAGCGAAGATATTGGATAGAACTCAGAACAATCGTGCTGCTCACCGAACTCCAGTTTAGTTCTCTCACATGCAATTTTAACAGCATTCATTAATACGTCACGTTCAACCGCCTTCAAGTTTGTCAAGGGGATAAGTATATTTGCGAATTCCCCAATAATTTGCCTACTCTCATCCAGTGGCCCCAATCCCTGCCGTATGACATGAGAGTATGCTTGCATAACAGCATTGAACCAGCACGTATTTCCCAGATTTTTGAGTCCAGGTATCGGGGATATAATGCCACATTCAACTTCCGCATTTCGCACAATGTGCGATGATGTCAGATAATCTTGACGTAGGTCCCAAATGATTTTATGACGGAAGTCATTTTGCAAATGTGTACGGTGCTTGTCTTGCGAACATATGCTCCACGCCGCCATACATGCACAAACACCGCACGACGAAGAGTCGGTTTGAAGGAAGTCGCCGCAAAATTCCTTCTTCACGCTGTTCACATCTATCCTAGAAATACCAGAAAAGTATTCTGTAAATGACGATAAAATCTCGTGTTGCTCCTCCGTATCACGGGCACCAGAGGAATCGAAAAATGTGATTATTTTATTCTTTTCTTGAAAACAGAGAAGTGCAAAATGATTGAAATCCCGACGAATAAGAATTGGTAATAGTATGACCTTGCGTAAGTGCCGATTGTCATCAAGAATAGTGTCTGGAACTGCTCGAGGCTTATTTCCAGAAAGTATGAAATGAGTCATGTCCGTTGTCAGATACCCAAAATGGCTTTCATTTAACTGAGAATTTCCGTTGAGAGCACACTGGATTACATATGCATTAACAATACCGTCTGTTAGCCATCCTGGTTTAATGTCATTTGCCATGATTTCATTAATATTTTGAATCATTTTCTCTGATGGGTTGGGGCAAACAGACATTATATCAGCATACGTCACAACGACTTCGAATTTCGAATTGATCGCTGTGTCTGTCAATTTCGTACCGACAGTCAACAAGGCGTGTTCTTGTATCGACTTCCATAACTTTTCTGCGAATTTTCCCTCCGGTGTCAATGATTTTGAGTTACGATCCCTGATTTTTTCGGCGGCCGTGGGAGTTCCGTAATATCCCTTTCTTTGGCTTCGTCTCTTGAATTTCGACTCAAGAAATTTTGGCTTTTTATTTATCAGATGTTCTTCTTGATGATATATTTGGAGTTTCCGTTTCAGTACGCGCCGCGAGCCGTACTTGACTTTCACTAAATCATCAGCAAACGATTTATCAGTTACTCTCGTTGCATCTTCGTAGTCCCACACGAACTTTGGTATATTTGATGCACGCTTGTTGTTTAGATAGTTTCGCTTCAACTGTCGGAAAAATTGCTCAATTGCACCTTGCGTTTTTGTACCGTCGCAGATTGAGCGTCCAGGATATTTTTTCAATTGTTTCCACCAATTTGCAAATTTCATGTAATGGTTTGAAGGAATTTCAGGACTACTGTGCCTTGATAAGTCTCCCAGAAGAAGGCGCGAGGTTACGCCGAGTCGACTAGCGATTACTTCGACGAACTTGGTGTAAAATGACGGAGAGTAATAGACGTTGTCGTCACATTGACTTTCCAGGTTGGAATGAGTTGCTGTTGCTGACATCCACTCTTTCTCAAGATTGCGATATCGGGTATAAAATGGAGACTGCAACTCTTGCTTTTTATCGACGGGAATTATTCCAGAAAAATAATCCTCGTCGTGGCTTGGCTCATTGAGATCATTTACAGCAGCATCAGTTGGATTCTCCTGTTCGCTCTGCAGTGATAACAGAGCCGCAAAGCTGGTATTAACAACTGGCGTTCATTTTGGAGAAAGCAACACAATACAAATATGGCGCATTATCTCGTCCATTTTTGATAGCATATCTTGCGACAATAACAGACCGATCCAATACATTGCAGTGACAACAAATCCCTTTTTGTAGTGCTTGCGACACGGGATGGATGCAGCTTTCATGCCGTGACTGTAGCAATTTATTACGAATGTCTTTTCCATGTCATTTTGCGTAGCATTGCCAGTTACAATGCGATAGCATCGGTAATAATACTGAAGTCTATTTTCTCTAGTAAATGCATCCAAAACTGCATTCCATACCGCTTTACTATCGTCTATTACAATGATTAGAGGTTTCGTGGATCGCTCTCTACCCGAAGAATCGCGTAAGAAGTCTCGCAGAAAGTTTCCAATTGTGATTGCGTCATGCTTGCTTGTGAGAAAGCTTGCTACCGGCATTCCCGGTCGACACTTTCTTGGATTTCGCACAAAAAGCACATAGATTTGAAAATTTCCCAAGCCTTTACTGCTGCGTAAAACACCCCCTGAGCCATCGATAAAAAGGAAATCCACGCGGCACAGCTCTTTATAGATATTTATCTGCCCGTCATTGTACATAGTTCCGGTTGGGGGATTTGCGGACCACGCACGCAGAAAATTAGTTTTCTTCTCATTCGTGAATATTTTCACCAATTTCTCCATGCAGAATAGCCAGTTTTTGGAATATTTTACCACTGGACAACCATCTCTTTTGATGTCTTTCAGAACGTCAGTCGAAGGTGCGAATGTATGTGAACCAAAAAATCGTTCATTTTCAGACAATGTATCGAATAAATGTCGATGCACTTGAGTCGGGGTTTTGTAATCAAGCTCCTCTTTCAGATGAAGCCGCTGTTCGCCTTTGACTCTTCTTGATTTAGTACATTCATGTCGATGATGCCTATCGCGCCGAATTTACCATACTGTACATTCGCAACATGTTTTATGACCGCAGTACAGTATAACATTGCCTTCGTAATATCGATCAGATTCCGTCGTAATCTCTGTCACTTTGTCTTGAGCACGTAAATAATTACTTTTTATCATCGGCACACATGAATCATATACTTGCCGAAGCGCCCGTATAAGTGTCGCTGCGTACTGAGATTTGTTGGCAAAATGATGTTGGCCTCGATTTTGAATGGCTCTTTTCCATTCTTCTGCAGTAATTGAAGTTAACCGTCGTAAGTTCACCTCATCAGGTTCTTTGATCTTGTCCGAGATCTTCGCTGTCATTCCTCCAATAGATTCGATTGCGGAATCACTCACCCATGTTTAATTAATTTCGCTGTGCCCGGCAGGTTTAGAAATCGACGTAATCTGGGACTCTGGAAGCGATTTGGTATGATCACATGCATCCCAAGCATTTAACATTTCATCTTGTCCCGTAAACTCATTGAGGAGAGGCGTGGGCGGCGTTGGTTCTTTATCGACGTAACGATTGTCAATCTGAGGTGCGTGAGTATAAAACGGGCGCTGTGTGCTTGTGTTATGGTCGACCCTACAGTGCAAGGATACAGTACGCCATTGATTATGATCAAATTTCGATTCTTTACTGTCGGGTCGAAAGGCGCATGTAGGATGAAACCAACATTTGCAATCTTCACACTGTACCATGAATTCACCTCGATACGGTCGTTTGCAGTAACAATATACGGCTTCTGTGTCTCTACAGTGCTCAAGATTTGATTGGTCAATCGTGGAGATCTCCTCTGCGCGGGTATTTCGTGTCGCTTCCGAAAGTTCTAGACCACTCTCCACTGCATGTACTTGGAGAGACTCCTCTCGGGATTCATGTACGTCGGTATTTAGCTGATGGTGCTCCTGGAAATATTTCAATACCATGGCCCTGAAGTCAGAGCTATTATTCCACAAATCGTAAACTGTCGTTATATTTCTGGGAGATGCGACTGTACGACGCATTTTCCATGCTTGTGCGACGACGGCACGCTTTAGAGGGGATTGTGGAGAAGGAATAGCATCAAGTGAAATCGCCAAAGAATATGCTACAGCTTTTATGTCAAACTTTGGCTTCTTCTGCTTCATGTTGAATATTAGTACATTAGTACACGAAAGCAAGAAATGTAGGTTTTCAAGAAATAGTACATGGAATTATAAACGGAAAAGAGATCTCAAATCAGAAGACCGGTGTTGGGCATAATACTCATTTAATTAGAGTCACCTGAAATATGTCAAAACAACGAAACCTCTACTGGGAGGGTTTGATATATTACAATTTTCACTTCATTATAACATCTTTGGTTATGCCTCAAATGCGACGTTACGGACCTAGTTTGCGCTCTTATTTTGAATAAACTAAGACCCGCTATACTCTGAAATTACTTTTATATTTTAGAACTATTCGACACCTTTCTTTATATCTTTTCATCCCACTGTGATTCTAATAGAATTCTCGGGAATGATATATGTTCATGTGAAACACAAAAAAAGCAGGGGCATTATAGTATTTTTCAGTTTAGAATTTTTACCAGAATTCCGAAAACCACTTGCCAGATTTTGCAATAGTTTTTTGTGACTGGTTATCGGGACACCTGATCAAGAATGCGACTCAATCTGTAGACACAGGTACCCAACTGTAACACAGATTTGCAATAAAACTGGTTTGAAATAACTCAGGAATAGGAACAGATCAGAATCACAACCGATTCGATGAAATATCGCGTAGTTCAATACATTAGACACACTTGAATATCCGACAAACGCGATACATATATAATCGAAGAATTACCCATGCTGGGACCCTAAAGGGAGACATTCATCCCCATTAGTGGACGTAAGTACCCCTAATAAAGTATTATTCACGATCATTAAGCTCCGGAATAACTCAGGAGCAGAACAGAATCGAATTAAATTCGGCTTAATATCGCGTCCTTCAATACATAGATACACTTGAATTCCCGACAAACTCGATACATATATAATCGAAGAATTACCCATGTTGGGACCCTAAAGGAAGATATTAAACCCCATCAGTGGACGTAAGTACCCTTATAAAACAAAAATTGACAAACAATAAGCTTCGGAATAACTCAGGAACAGAACAGAATCGAATTAAATTCGGTTGAATATCGCGTCTTTCAATACATAGATACACTTGAATTCCCGACAAACTCGATAAATATATAATCGAAGAATTACCCGTGTTGGGACCCTAAAGGAAGATATTCATTCCCATTAGTGGACGTAAGTACCCCTAATAAAGTACTATTCAAGATCATTAAGCTTCGGAATAACTCAGGAGCAGAACAGAATCGAATTAGATTCGGTTGAATATCGCGTCTTTCAATACATAGATACACTTGAATTCCCGACAAACTCGATACATATATAATCGAAGAATTACCCATGTTGGGACCTTAAAGGAAGATATTCAACTCCTTGATTGGACGTAAGTACCCTTATAAAATAAAAATTGACAAACAATAAGCTTCGGAATAACATAGGAACAGAACAGAATCGAATTAAATTCGGCATAATATCGCGTCTTTCAATACATTGATACACTTGAATTTCCGACAAACGCGATAAATATATAATCGAAGAATTACCCATGCTGGGACCCTAAAGGAAGACATTTATCCCCATTAGTGGACACACTGAATTGCAGAAAATGATCGTGCCTGTTGGACAAAATGACCTTGAAGAAATCAAAGTCATATTCCAATATATCAAAAACAAGACCTGCATCTTACATGCGAAATGGATCAGATATTTGGACACAGGAACAGAATACGTCGCATACAACACATTTTCGCGAATAATTTTCAACAAGGCTGTGGTGCGTGAGGACAGTGAGCTCATGAAGAAATTAGAACCAACACACAGCTGCGACAAGTATTTCAAGTTGGTTGTGTTGCAAGAAGTTACTTTGATGTTTCTGTCCATTACTCAGAAGAGGACATACGAAGAAGTTTTTGAGAATCTGAAGGTGCCATATGAATGGCGAAAATAATGAATTATAACTTACGTTTCTGCAGCTTTCGTCTCGTATTTTGAGTATACTTTTTTGTTGAATAACTATCACATTCCATTTCATTGGTAGTTTTGTTAGTTTACTTTTGTTCTGAAATCGCGCAAGACTTTCAAATCGCATGTTGAATGTAAGGTATAATCGCATGAACGCGTAGGCCAGAAATAAGTAGGCTATTTACCCTCAAATATTAGTTTCGTACTTTAAATACACAATGACTCATTAGACCATACCTGGACATTTTAAGGTCCGCGAAAAGTTGATTGGAAAATGTGAATGCGTGGAGTAACACTATATAGTCTACATTACATTACGTAGCCTACGTACATCGCATGCATATACTCCAGATTCAAACTAAAGCCAATATAAAAAGGTATGCCGTAACAAATAAAGTCGCAACTCACTCTTTCTATATAGTATAGTTCAAACCATGTTTTTTTTAAATTTCCATTGTTACATTCAGAATTATACGCCGCGTGCTTTATATTCCGCGTCGTGCGAGAATTTCATGAAAACAGAAGTGGAGGCTGAAGACCGACATTTTGCAGAGATTTGTGCCTCGACATCTTCCTGTCTATTCATTGTATCGCATTTTTTGTGGTGTATTGAACTGATAAAATTGCTAATAAACCAATGGTGATAAATATTGTACTCAAGTATAAACGCGTTCTTTTAGTTTG
This sequence comes from Botryllus schlosseri, assembly GCF_051294905.1. Taxonomy (NCBI): domain Eukaryota; kingdom Metazoa; phylum Chordata; class Ascidiacea; order Stolidobranchia; family Styelidae; genus Botryllus; species Botryllus schlosseri. Next base: position 20,433,211 of record NC_137247.1, on the reverse strand, counting down.
TGGTGAGCAAGTTGCCGTGGTTAAGGCATATAAGTTGAGTCGGCATTATGAGAAAAACTGCTAGTGAAATACAAACACTCGGGTGAGGCTTAGAGAGAGCGCGAATTTCGGATGACTTAGCAAACCAGGCTTATTTTACCAAACTTCACAAACCTCGGAATGCAGCGACCACGACCAGGAATAATGACACTGAATATATAGTATTTTTTGTAAAATAACCTCACTTTATTACCTAATATTCAACGTTTGACTCAACAAAGTATTTTCTGCATCACATTTGACCCCTCGTGAGAAATAATTTCACACCCCAGCTCTGACTGGAAGTACTTTTGTGCTAAAGAACTATCCAATACCGATTCCTGGGTGGTTTCATTGTGATATTTGAAGACGTGCCAGACTTCTGTTGCCCTACCTCGCCCAGACATTGCTTCATTGATCATTTGCTACCATTTTTTAATTTTTTTTCTATTTTCCTTTCCTAACTAAACACTTTTTTACAGCCAGACTGTTCTGAGTCAAGTGTACCTGTTTGATGCTGGTGTGATTAGACTAGATGACCTTCACGGTCTTATCGATCATTCCTATCTAATACCGAATACTGTGTACGCATATTTTCTGTACCACCATCACTGCCGTTTGTTATGTATTTTGGTTCGATGAAAAATAAAGACTCTCTCTCTCTCTCTCTTCTAAGTAAAATATTGAAAGTAAGCTACTAGTAATACTATTCCTATGGACGCGTAAGCCTGATATAATAAGTATTTAGACCAAAAATATTGACGAGCTTTTTGTAGGCAGACACGAGACGACAGATTTCGCATACTCGGAAAGGGTCGTTTACTCTTTCATTTATCAAAACACACCAGCCAACGCTGTGTCAACAAAACGAGTTCGCGTATCATCTAAAAATAGTACATTGAACGCTCTCGTATTCGACATCCCATGCTGTTGACGTCATATTTTGTGATACGATTGTTGATATTGTCGCTTTCTTTTTCTATACTATCTTCTTTACTTTCATTCAGTGTGCATGCCTCCTCTTTATATCGCCTAGGCCAAGGTGGGTGTCAGATTCCATAGACTGCTCCTTGTCGCTTCGACACCTTCCTGTCTTTTCATTGTATCGCATTTTTTGTGGTGTATTGAACTGATAAAATTGCTAATAAACCAATGATGATGAATGATGATATACGATGCTCTTGTGAATTCTCTACTAGTTGATGACGATTACCCCTGACGAGTTTCGGCCGAAAATATTCGGGTACATTTCAATATAACTATGCTAATCAAATGTACATTGATTACCTCCAAGGAGCTGTACAATCGAATAATATATTCATATTGAAATATACCCGAATATTTCAGCTGACACTGGTCGGGGGTAATCGTCAACAACTTTTCCAGATTAGATTAGAATTAGATTACTGCCATTTCGCTCTAATTTAATGAAATTAGACAACTATAATTATCTAGTTGTCCAAGTAGACTACATTGAGCCCCGGTCATTCGGAATTGCAGGCCGGTGACGTCATATTTGGTGATGCGTGTGTTGGTATACAATGTCCTTTCCAATCCTCTGCCAGTTGTTAACGATTACCATTCGAGTATATTTCAATATAAATATGCTCTTCAATTGTACACAAATATCGGTCTCATATTTTGAATAAGCCAGGACTGTGTAGACTCTGAAAATCATTTTGTAATGAAGAATAATCCAATACCGTTTGTGTGATAATTTTATGATTTATTAAAATAGCGAATAACGAGGAAATAACGCTGCATCGAATCTGTCTTCAAATTCAGTTTTTCCAATAAATTAGTCGTGATTAGTCAAAAATTCCGCCCGAGAAGTCGACATTTCCGACCACTTGATACGCAAGGGGTTAATATTGACTATTCGTTCACCATAATGTTTCACGTGATCATGCGCCATGTTTCACGTGATCACAAATATTCCGCCGAAATTCCGCCAGGACCACTTCAGTGAAACGACTTACGGTAGTCATTGGAATCAGACACCCACATTGGCCTGGGCGATTACCGGTACTTTTCTAATCTTGTGTTAGCCGTTAAGAATATATCATTTTTTTGCTGTTGCCACCGCTGTAGAAATATCGTCCATGAGTTACGGTATATAGTTGTTGTTGATGGAGCCATGCAGTGATTCTTCATGACCATAAGCCAATCTTAGTCGAGTTTCCCGTCGACATGTGTGTATCGGCTTGAATCGTAATTCATCAATAGGCCTATGCTCCGCTCGGCTGCAGCTCTCTCAGTAAAATTTGCACCGCTTCGACTTTGCCTTTTCATGCTGCGCAGTTTAATTTTCAATGTATTATGTATCTTGTGTGGGGTTTAATGCTACTATAAACTGTGCTAGCCTATTGGATATGGAGTGGTGGTAATTTAACAGTTTTATTCTATTAATGTGGAAATTATTACCGTACTGCTTCGTTCACAATACTGTTGGCAGTGCGATTTTTGATAGCCAATGTAATCTCGGGAAACATTTGCTCTGCTCGAACGAACGATATGTGAGAAGTATGCTTTGTCAGACCAGATTTGCAAATAATAACCGGCTCAGAAATCTCTGTAGTCTGTGGAATAGTTCAAAAACAATTGCTGTCGTTATTTTGGTTTGGTCTGGTTGTAAACATTGAGAAGTGCTTGCTTTCATGTCCACCACCAATTAGTGTTCACCATGGACAATGGACATGTATAGTGTACGAAGTGTGGATTAGCAAAAACTTGACACGTAAGCCAATTATCATTATTGCTTCGTCTCCTCTGGACCGTCAGAATTAGTCGACAGTGTTGATTTTATTCATGCACTATGTTAGCTTGCCCCAGTGGTTAAAAGTTGAAATACCCTAGAATTTGCTTGCCTTGTGATATCCTTCTATACCAATTCCTTTAATATTCAATGCATCTTGTGCGGGATTGAATGCTGCTGCCAACTGTAATTATGAGTGGTACTACACAGCATACTGTCGCCTGAAATTGCAAACTCATTCACATCTTAGTCTACGACAGTGCTCTTCAACAAATTGGTTACTATGTAGCTTAAGCTATCAAGTGTCTCATTAAAAAGGCATTTGGCATTTTTTTCGCTCGTTTTGCTTTCAAATATTTCACAAAAACCCTTCTCGGCCAAACAATGTTGTTGGGAATTTGTACCAAAACGTCTACTGAGGGATTGCATCGCCAGGTCTTGAAATCTTTTCTGCACTCCTATCCAATATACAGCGTATTTTTCACGAGTGAAAAATGCTTGCTGGCAGAAGTTGTATTTAAGAGCTGACACAAAGGTACCGCGAGGCTCCAGTTTGTCGAGAGGATGAAAAACCCCGCAGGTTTGTTTTGAGGCTTTTGCTTTATTTCTTTGGAACATAAGGTGCAAAACGATCAAGGAGAGTAGGCACATTAGAGCTCGCTACCTGATGATACGTTACTCCAACTTCTGTCTCGCAAGTTTATGATAATAGCAAATAACTCACGATACCGTACTGCGTGTTCTACTCTTTAGCTCAATCTAACTTGAGAATTCATGACAGTTTAATAACGATAAAGCAGCTTTCTGACTACCACCAAAATCTCAGTTTTTCTGGCATCACGCGTCCCGAGCCTCACCAATGAAAAGGAATTAATTTTTTAATATCACAGTTGTATGCTACAATTTTACGGGAATGCATGATATACAGAATATGATGATTGTTTAGCTAAAGAAAGCAGAAAGTCAATCTAACGTCATTTTCCCAGCGGGTCTCAGGCTCAGACGGGCTGATATAGGCCTACTGTATGTCTGCCACTATGGAGATTGTAGTGATCCCTATACCGCCATCACCACACCAGCTTCCAGACCAGGCTCTTGGTCACGTAATAATTAGAGTGCGTGAATATTAATTACCAAGGCTTGTCAGAGCTACGATTAGTGGTGCGTCGTATTCAGTTTTTACAATTGCGTCCAGATAAACTTGACGCAACATTGATAAATTAATGGCAGGGACCAATTTCATCAAAATTTATAGCCGTTTAACTTCTTACAACCAAACATAGCTAGCATGCGATTCATAGATTCAAAACTTGGCAGCAGATACCTCTATCCTCTAACTCAGGGGTCACCAACACGCGGCCCGCGAGGTCATATTTTGCGGCCCGTGACTTGATTTGAAATTTCAGAAGAAAGCTAAGAAAACCATTTTGAAATCCTGAAATTGGCTACAGTTTCAACACATTGTTGTTGTTGTTTCAAAATACGGCTATTCTCCGATGCCCAACATCATTATTCGTCATTAGCTTTGGCTTTGACGATGTCAACAGCATTCCATCGAGGGAGAATAACTAACTGATATGAATGAGCTGGGCCTATTGCCTTGACGTGCAATGGCCCCGACACTGCCGAGACCGAAACGTTCGGAAAACGGCATAGGGCCGTGGTTCTCAAACTGGAGGGCGCGTCCCTCTTGTGGGGGTGTGAAAGCATCTGAAGGGGACGCGGAGCTGTGGTCAACTGAAAAAAAAATTTCGCGCTTCGCGATTTACAGCAAGTTCATATTTTGTGTATAGTCCGGAATTCATATAATAGAACTCCCTCATCAATTAACAATCATAGCCTTCCATGCCATCAAACTATCCGTTGAGATTGCTAGCATTCTGGTTGCACTTTGTGATATGACGGTAAAGGGGGAGCGAGATTTCTCAGTATCATAAAGGGGGCGTGTATAAAAAGTTTAAGAACCACTGGCTTAGGGCTTCCCCGCAAGGTAAAGCTTAATGTGGAGATGGTCTTTCAGCTAGTAACGTTTCTCGCTAGCCCCAATATCGATTCCTTGGTGGCTGAACAGCGTTTCCAGGTATCATGCACACTTGCACAGCTCAGAGCTCAAAAATGAAATGAACTTGATGATAATGATTTTTTTTGTTGTATTTGTATTCCTTTAATAAAATATTACTTCTTTTGTGGTCACTATGCCCATTGTCTATGT